>NC_136057.1:2106408540-2107008540 GCF_964261635.1 Lissotriton helveticus | reverse complement strand
ACAGAGTTAATCAATTGTTTTTGTATAAGAATATTTTCTATGGCTGACCAGTACTTAGTTAGTGAAGGGCAGGAGTAAATCATGTGTATTAGGTCTGCTGCCACCAGACCACATTTAGGACATTTAATGAGATCATTACCTAAGCAATTTTGTGACCATTTCAAAATTCTCAGCGGTGTATAGTACAAATGACATATTGTCTTGTAGGACTGGAGCATTAAACTTGAGGAATGCAGCCCTTTGTTAATGTTCCCTAAGGCAGCTGAGATATTCTGGGTGGTTACATTAAAGCTTAATCTGTCCGTCCATTTCAATGCCAGTTTGGGGCAATCATCTATTTTGTTTTGGCTAAGACACTTGTATCCCAGGCTAATTAGAGATTTCTTGTGTGCCGAGTAAAAGCAAGTCCAAATAACAGAGTCACTCGGCACTTGCATCCTCAACCTGTGCGTTAAAAAGTCGCTTATTTGCAAATATTTAAAATACATAATTTCAGGTAATTTGTACAAAAGTTTCAAGGTTTCAAATTGTAAAAGCCCGCCCGTACCAAAAAGATCCCCAAGTGTCTTAATGCCACAGTTTGCCCAATATCGCCCTGTTCTATCTCTAAAAATATCAGGGAGCCCAGGATTGTCCCAAATTGGCAGAGTCATATGAAAAAAAGAAGTACCGCAGCTAGCCAATATCATCCTCCAGATTCGTACTGCATCTCTCGCGGTCCTAAATTTAACCCGTTTAAAATAGTTTGGGTCTTGAATCCTTGCCAGGAATTGTTTCGCGTCTCTGCCCAGCATAAATTGGTGAACAAAGTATTGATGGTTAGCATCATACAGACTGCGAAGCCGACCCAGAAAAGAAGCTAAAAAATAAGCTCGAAAGTCAGGAATATTAAGACCGCCTTTATCAATTGAAAGTTTTAAAATTGCCATTGATCTACTGGAATTTGTATAGCCCCAAATGAAGCTACTGATAATGCCATCTATTTTTTTAAGAAAAAGATTGTTAACACGGAAAGGAATAGACCTGAAAAGGTATAGAAATTTCGGCAAGATATTCATCATAATAAGATTAATTCGACCGAGGAGGTTCAGCGGGATCTTGTGCCATTTTTTCAAAAGATCTGCCACCTCCTTTAACATAGGGTCATAATTAAGGTCATTTATTTCTTTAATCTTGGCCGAGATTTTAACCCCAAGATATACTGCAGCTTGGCACAGCCCCAACACTGGAATATTAGATTGATAATTCATAATCACTTGGGTTTTATTAATATTTAGTTTATAGCCAGAAATGGCCCCGAAGTCATTAGCTTCCTCCGTAATCCCCAACAAAGCGTCCGCCACGTTTGGCGTATAAATAGCTAAGTCATCAGCATAAGCTGTAATTTTAAGAGTTTTATCAACATGTCGGACAGGTACAATCTTAGTTTGGCTTTAAAGAGCGTTGATAAATGGCTCCATAGACAAAGCAAAAAGCTGAGGTGACAGCGGGCATCCCTGCCGAGTACCCCTTAGAATTGCGAAATTAGATGACATTATCCCCGCTTAACCTATTTTAGCATTAGGGTCCCTATACAGTGCCTGTATACTTCTCAGAAAATGACCATTTAGGCCGAACCGCTTCAGAACCTCCCACAAGTAATCCCACCCTACTCGGTCGAACGCTTTCTCTGCGTCTAAGAGAATCATACCTAGCGGGGTGAGATTAGTTGCAGCCACGTCAAAGGCAGTTATTGCCATATTGACATGAGTAGTGGTGTCCCTCCCTACGACGAACCTGTGTTGTTGCTCATTAACCAACCGTGGCATGAATGGGGCTAATCGTGAAGCCAGAAGTTTGGAGTAAGCTTTTGCATCGCCATTTATCAGAGATATGGGTCTATAAGACCCACACTCCGCAGGTGGCTTTTTTTTTTTTTTTTTAAACATAATTTTAGCTGTTTTCCAAGAATCTGGAGCTTTTCCTGTAGTCCCTATAAAATTAATAACTCGGCAAAAAAGTGGCAAAAGCTCCTCTGCAAACGTTTTATAAAGTTCTATAGGGAGTGTATCTTCGCCTGCAGCCTTGTTAGAAGGGAGAGACATAATAGCGAGATGCAACTCCATAATTGTAACCTCTTCCTCCCATAGGCCAATATGTTCCTGGTCTAAATAATCTCCGGCAGGCAAATTCTTGTTGAGATACGCTTGTATATTATCCTCAGTGCAGCAACGCTCAGGAGGGTACAGCTTTTCGTAATATGAGACAAACTGTCCCAATATTTGTATGGGTTGAGTAATCAACGTACCATTGGGGCCTTTAATAGATTTAATTAATGTTGTTGCGCGCTCGTCAGCAATTTTATATGCCAAGACCTTTCCAACTTTATCCCCACATTCATATTGGGACAGCTTGTATTTGTGTATTTTGAAGCTGTTTCTCTCCCAAAGTGGGCTTTTAAGCGCTGCGCGCAAAGTAACTAACTGAGTTTCTAGTTGCCCTATATTTTGCGCACACGGCCCATCAGTACTTAGTACATCAGCAAGTTGTTTTTCATAAAGCAAAATATTCGCTGTGACCAATTTAGTCTCCTTCTTGCGCTCTGCGTTTTGTCTATATACATATTGTTGCGCCGCACCGCGAATAGAGGTTTTACGAGCATCCCATACTGAGAGCAATGATGCAGTGTCTATATTAATGACAATGAATTCTTTATTATACTCCTTAAGTGTAGCTATAAAAACTACATCTGCAAGTAAGTATCTGGGAAAAGTGAAAGGTCGGAGTTCTGGTGCTCTTTGATCTATACTAAATGAGAAAAGTATAGGGTTGTGGTCAGTCGAAACTCTGGGAAAAATCTCCATATGCCCTGTCTCCATAACTTTATCTGATGCCCGCGCCAGGTCGATTCGTGAACACAGTTTGTGG
This sequence comes from Lissotriton helveticus, assembly GCF_964261635.1. Taxonomy (NCBI): domain Eukaryota; kingdom Metazoa; phylum Chordata; class Amphibia; order Caudata; family Salamandridae; genus Lissotriton; species Lissotriton helveticus. The sequence continues at coordinate 2,107,005,633 of NC_136057.1, read as the reverse complement.
GGTGGAAGAATAATATGTGTAACCAAGCGATCCAGGGTGTAGATTCCTCCACACATCTTTAACGTTATGAATCCTAGCAAACTCCAGAATAGCAGCTCTAGTTTTGCGCATGCTCCGGAACAAACCCCTCTTGGTAACATCCTGGTCATAATTCATCACGCAGTTAAAATCCCACATCAAAATCAGCTCTCCCTCCCAAGTAAGTAACCCAATATTCAGCCAATAAAAAATTTGTGGTTCGTCATTATTGGGCCCGTAAATAGCACATAGAACAATTTTACAATTTTACAACTCCAATTGGGCTATAGCCCATCGGCCACCATTATCTGATGAGGTTCGAATCACTTTCCCCCGGAATTGCCTCTTCTTCAGAATTGTCACCCCCCGTATAGGAACATTCAGCAATGTACACAGCATCAAATCATACCCTAATTGACCCAGCAGCTTCTTATCTTTGTAGCAGATATGTGTTTCTGTTAGCATGACCAAGTGTGGATCGAAGATTTTCAACTCCTCAGAAATCAAACGCCTTTTATTTTTATTATTCAGGCCTGATACGTTCCAGGCTAAGCGCCTAATTGGCAGCATTATAACTAGTTGATAAATCTAAGCAAACTGTACATTCCTTTAGTTCCTTTAGTTCCAACATATTACCCAAGCTACAAATCATAGCAAAAATCACCCTGAAGCTTGTTATGTAATTTTCTGCATTTTCCCCCTCCTCCCCCCCCAAACCTCCGGCTCCCATCCTACCTCCCCTGAGTACCTAAAGGGAACCCCCCCTCTAAACCTGCTGCCGCTGAAGGGGCAGCCACCTAAGGGTGCAGCGGTCTAAAGATCCCCTTCCATCACGAAAAAAAAAAAAAAAAAGAGATAATGGCTTAAATCACTCCGCTAAGAAAAGTCAAAGTCAAATAGTTACCAGTCCCCTGGCCACAAGAAAAGTTTTCTTATTCAAGCATCTCTTATTACACATTCCATTATTTTGCACTAATCTTTGAGAGTGTACTCTCCGCTTCCTTTAGGTCAGTAAGATAATATGTATGCCCAGATTTGATCAATTTTAAACAAGCCAGTTCCTGAAGAAAAACATGAGCTCCTGCAGCCTTGAAAGGATCTATGAGCTGTCGCAGTTTCCAACGTTTGTCGATTGTACTCTTGCATAGATCTGACCTTACAAAAAAAGTAACATCTTCTGTCACAGCCGGAGAATTGGGTCCTGCCTTCAGAGCGTCTGCCTGTCTAAGCAAAAAATTCCCAAAAAAAATCAGGAATGGCCGGGGGAATTTACTTCCTTTATTTCTATTTATCAAAGGCAGTCTGTGAACTCTTTGTAATTGTTAGTCCCAATCCCAGTCGGCGAGCTCCGGAAAAGCACGTTGAAATAGTTTAACTATGTAGGCACGAGGGTCCGAGTCTTCTAAGCCCTCCGGAATTCCAAACAGTCTGAGGTTTTGTATCCGCTGTCTGTTCTCCATGTCATCGAGCTTATTACGCAGTTCTCCAATTTCAGCTTCATGGCGAGAAGAGCGTAGCTCTGTACTGACAGATTGTTCTTCCACTAAAACGACCCTCTGCTGTAATTCTTCCACTTCTTGTGTAATACCCCACATCTTACTTGTCACTTCCAAGAGACAGTTTTGCATTTTGTTATTGTCTTCTTTCAGTTGTAAAAAATATTGCTGAGCATCCTGCCGCTGTTCAGTCAATGTGCGAAGTATTAGTGCTAGAGAAGAGTTCTCCGTTTGTACGGACCCTGGTGAGTTAACATAGCACCGGGAAATACCAGAAGGGGCATCACGGACCGTATGCACTTCAGTTAATTGTTCTCTACTAGCCTCAGCCCTTGGAGCCCTTGAATCAGCAGAGTCAGCAGCAGAGCCCACAGAAGATATTACCCCATCAGTGTTAGCTGGGGAAGGTTCCCCCTCTGTCATAATTACATCTGGAATCTCTGCTGTAAGTGATAAATCAGACGAGGTAACATTGCCCCTCCCCTTTTGAGGTATCAGAATTGTCTCGATTGGGCTCGTGCCTGATAATCTAAGCGCCATCGTTTTGACCCCTCCTTTTGCCTGAATCCACTTTCGGAGTGGACTTTCATCCAAAATAGGTTTGCCTCTAGTGTTTGAAAACGATATAACTGTAGACAGAGTAGAGGGATTGATATTCTTTTTATTTTTAACTTTGCCTTTACCCTTCCCCCTCCCTTTCTTCCTAGATAGCTGTTTAATCATTGCCATCGGGGACCCGGCTGTCTCATCCTCTTCCTCTTCACCAATTTCTTCGTATTCATCATTAGAGTGCCCCTCAGTTCTTTCCACCGACTCAGAAACATTTTCCGCACCACCTCCAGCACCAATGCCTTCCAATTTATCCTGTTTAGCCCCATCTTGCTTCATATTGATAGCGCCTTGAGCATGGGAGCGCTCCTCACTTTATCCTTCTCAATGCATCCCAGTTCCCGTTCCAAATCCTGGTCAATGCCCGTCTGCGCTTGTGCCCTGGCCACAGATACAAACACCGTGTCTTTATTCTGATCCGTCCCCTCATTGGGCGCCACTCCCACAGTTGTCAGAACAGTTGCAACATTGTTGTCCCTTGTGCAGCTACCGGTAACAGTAGCAATAACCGGAGCTGCTTTGATTTTACCGACGGGAGTTTTATCCCCGCTTTTATCCATAGCGGGAAACAAAGAAGGACGGATAATTTGGGGCTTACTGGGCAGTGGGATCTTATCCTTGTTCTTATCCTGCTTCGCCGTCATCTCTGACACCTGCAGCCCGGACCCAGTGATCGAGTCCTGCAGGCTCGCATCCTTACTCCGAACAGTCGGGGCAGCCGGCCCAAGCTCTGAATTGCCCTCGGTTGCCTGTGCCCCCCTCGCTGTTCGGGAACCTCAAGGAAGATTCTTTAGGGCCATAGTCCAAACTGGGCGTAAAGCTTCCTTCGTCCCTGTAGCCGCGGAACAGTACAGGCCAGAGTAGCCGAGCCACGAGAGCAGCAGCCGCCGAATCCAACACGACGTCCCAGGGCACAAAGCGTCTCGCCCAGTAAGGCCACGAAGCAGAAAGAACTGCAGCATCCGCCAGCCAGAAGGTAAGAGAACAAGAAAAAGCTCAGAAACACAATTCTTTCAGATCCGAATTAGTGCTGAAAAGCCAGGTCTGCAAGAAGCCATGTATTAGTGTCTACGTGATGGTTAGAGGGTGCTCCGACTCTGCTGCACCACAGTGGCGTCTGCAGTCCACCATCTTTTTTTCCTTGTGAGTATATTCCTGTTCTTAAAGGCTTGGTTTGAAAATGTCATAATAAACCTTAACTTTTCCATATCTCCCACACTCTGTGGTCTGGGATTCAGTAGATGAGGTCTATTCAAGGCCTCCATTTTACTTTCAGCCCTGCAAATGTTTTTCTTACTGTATCCCTTTCAGCAAATCTTTTAATCATCCGTTCCTTTTCTATTTTGTATTTTGTGATCTGCCCATGAACGGAGGTGTTATTAGCAACTGTGTTGACGTTTGTATGCAAGGTAACTTGATTCTTTTTTTAATACATTTGCGGGGTGCCTCGCCGCGAAGACGCCCCGCCACTCACACAGTGGCCCTGCAGTGCCTGAAAGTGCGGCGCTGCGAGGAGTTGCTGATGTCAGTTTTGCGGGTTCAGACACCAGTGGACAGTGTTGTGTTCCCTGCCACTAGACCCACTAGGGAAGCACATTTCAACAACACAAGACATTGTACAGCACCTACTTTGGTTTATGCAAAGGCTACTTACCACAGAATGCAATGTGTGAGATAAAGTCCCATTTGGGCGGGGCTAATGCGATGTAGTCGGCACAGCTGTCGTGACTCAGTGTTGAACGCCAGTGATCAAGGGCTGGACCCCCAAAACATGTTTGGCAGCTTTGTTGGTCGGGTTTACACAATGCTTCCACTGCCCACAATAAACAGACATGTTATTAGCAACTTTGTTGGCGTTTCCATGCAAGGTAACTTGATTCTTTTTGGAATACATTTGTGGCATGCCTCGCCGCGGAGACGTCCCGCCACTCACACAGAGGCCCTGTGTTGCCTGGAAGTGCGGTGCTGCAAAGGAGTTGCTGATGCCACTTTTGCGGGTTCAGACACCAGTGGACAGCGTTGTGCTCCCTGCCACCAGACCTACTTGGGAAGCGAATTTTAACAACACAAGACATTGTACAGCACCAACTTTGGTTTATGCAAAGACTACTTACCCCAGAATGCAATGAGCAAGGTGAAGTCCCATTTGGGAGGGGCTAATGCGATGTAGTCGGCACAGCTGTCGTGACTCAGTGTTGACCGCCAGTGATCAAGGGCAGGAGCCCGAAACATGTTTGGCAACTTTTTTGGTGGGGTTTACACGATGTTTCCTCTGCCCACAATAAATGGAGGTGTTATTAGCAACTGTGTTGGTGTTTCAATGCAAGTTAACTTGATTCTTTTTGGAACAAATTTGCTGCGTGACTCTCCGCGGAGACGCCCCGCCACTCACACAGTGGCCCTGCATTGCCTGGAAGTGCGGTGCTGCGAGGAGTTGCTGATGCCAGTTTTGCAAGTTCAGACACCAGTGGACAGCATTGTGTTCCCTGCCACCAGACCTACTTGGAAAGCAAATTTTAACAACACAAGACATTGTACAGCACCAACTTTGGTTTATGCAAAGAGTACTTACCCGGGAATGCAATGTGTGAGGTGAAGTCCCATTTGGGCGGGGCTAATGCGATGTAGTCGGCACAGCTATCGTGACTCAGTGTTGACCGCCAGTGATCAAGGGCAGGAGCCAAAACATGTTTGGCAGCTTTATTGGTGGGGTTTACACAATGCTTCCCCTGCCCACAATAAACAGTGGTGTTATTGCAACTGTGTTGGCGTTTCCATGCAAGGTAACTTGATTCTTTTTGGAATAAATTTGCAGCATGCCTCGCCACAGAGACACCCCGCCACTCACACAGAGGCCCTGCAGTGCCTGGAAGTGCGGTGCTGCGAGGAGTTGCTGATGCCAGTTTTGCAGGTTCAGACACCAGTGGACAGCGTTGTGTTCCCTGCCGCCAGACCCACTTGGGAAGCAAATTCTAACAACACAAGACATTGTACAGCACCAACTTTGGTTTCTGCAAAGACTACTTACCCCAGAATGCAATGGCAAGGTGAAGTCCCATTTGGGCGGGGCTAATGCGATGTAGCCGGCACAGCTGTTGTGACTCAGTGTTGACCGCCAGTGATCAAGGGCAGGAGCCCGAAACATGTTTGGCAGCTTTGTTGGTGAGGTTTACACGATACTTCCTCTGCCCACAATAAATGGAGGTGTTATTAGCAACTGTGTTGGTGTTTCCATGCAAGGTAACTTGATTCTTTTTGGAATAAATTTGCGGCGTGCCTCGCTACGGAGACGCCCCGCCACTCACACAGTGGCCTTGCAGTGCCAGGAAGTGTGGTGCTGCGAGGAGTTGCTGATGCCAGTTTTGCGGGTTCAGAAACCAGTGGACAGCGTTGTGGTCCCTGCCGCCAGATCCACTTGGGAAGCAAATTTTAACAACAGGAGACATTGTACAGCACCAACTTTCGTTTATGCAAAGACTACTTACCCCAGAATGCAATGTGCAAGGTGAAGTCCCATTTGGGCGGGGCTAATGTGATGTAGTCAGCACAGCTGTTGTGACTCATTGTTGACCGCCAGTGATCAAGGGCAGGAGCCCGAAACATGTTTGGCAGCTTTGTTGGTGGGGTTTACACAATGCTTCCAATAAACGGAGGTGTTATTAGCAACTGAGTTGGCGTTTCCATGCAAGGTAACTTGATTCTTTTTGGAATAACTGTGTGGCGTGCCTCACCACGGAGACGCCCCGCCACTCACACAGTGGCCCTGCAGTGCCTGGAAGTGCGGTGCTGCGAGGAGTTGTTGATGCCAGTTTTGCGAGTTCAGACACCAGTGGACAGCGTTGTGTTCCCTGCCACCAGATCCAATTGGGAAGCAAATTTTAACAACACGAAACAATGTACAGCAGCAACTTTGGTTTATGCAAAGACTACTTACCCCAGAATGCAATGTGCGAGGTGAAGTCCAATTTGGGTAGGGCTAATGCGATATACAGCTAGATTCATGAAAGGAAATTGCGCTTGCAAGAGCTGCGAATTTGCAATTCCGCTCGCAATTTGAAGGGAAGGAATTCAAGAAACCCAAACAACCAAAATCGCGAATTCGCTATTACATTCGCAGAATCCTGGAGGATGTGCATTTGCGATTCGGAAATTGCGAGGACCCATGGATTCTGCGAAGTTAAACATTTTTTTTTTAATCCTCATCTGCCCAACACACGTTCTTTGGATACAAAGCAAACAACCCAACCACCTCACTGCCATTGGGAGCAAGCCCTGGAAATTGAGCCGCTACGCAACTAGGCAGAAATTATTACGAGTTGGTAGGAGATTCCATGCACCTTGTTAACGTTCCTCCAAGCAACTTCATGCCTGTAGGGCCAGTATGTAAATATCGGAATCGGGGCAGACCACAATACTGAACCATGGAGTAAATGGGCGTAATCATCGGATCTATGGGGGAAAAAAAAAAATAAATAAAACCCCAAGGAGGCTAAGAAGGCTTCACTTCCAATCTGTCAAAAGTTTCCAAAATGTGAGGTTCTGGGCTCTACAAGTTCTTGTCAAGTCTACCTTAGATGTTACATAGAGTGAGGTTAGCCACGCAGAATGAGTGGGAGGGATGGTATCCACCCAGTGCATACATATCTGCTGTCTTGCCAATAGGATAGCATAAAATAAAAAGGACCGCTCTACCCCTGTGATGGTCTGGTCAAACCCGAAAATGACAAGTGGTAGAGTTAAAGGGATGTTGGTCTTAATAATTGAATCTAAAGTGGCTTTAATCTCCTTCCAGAAAGCAGATATGTGGGGGCATTCCCAAAACATGTGTATATCAGAGGCTGCTAACAAATGGCATTTATTACAGCATTTCCCCTCTTGATATTTAGATAAACGTGAAGGGGAAAGATATGCCCGGTGTAAGGTAAACAAATGATTTCGTCTAAGCCAGGCAGGGTTAACTAGTTTATACAAAAGGGAAAAGGATTTTTTCCACAAGTCCTCAGCTAATGCCACTATTTCTCTACCCCATAGCTCCATTGGGAGATTGAAATCCCCATCTATCTCTTCCAATATGGACCAATACCAAAGAGCCACCTCCTTACCTCCTGTCTGTTTTTCAACTAGATGTTGTTCTAGGGGGCTAAGTCTCCCGGTATTAGGATCTTTCCTGATTAGTTCTCTGGCCCAGCTCCTGATTTGTACGTATTTAAATCTTGACAGAGTCGGCCCTACTTTCTCCCTAAGCTCCTCCCACTCTATCAAGGTGCCTCCAGATATCAGTTCACCCCATCTTGAGAACCCTGCTATAATTAGGGGAGTTGCCAGAGAGTCTTGCAGGCACAATGGGAGCCCGGAAAATCCCATATCCGAGCATAGTTAGAATAGTATGCCAGCCCCACTCTACGTTTAATTTGTACCCATGATTTCAATTGTGTTAACAAAGTCTTCAACCTCACCTTTTTGAAGAACTTTCGATCTCCAAACTTAAATAGAAACCCGTCTAGCAGGAGGTTTGCCCCTACCAGCATTGCCTTAAATAATCTCCCATTTGAAGAGAGGTCTGGTGATTTCAGAAGCATTCTTGAGTGAGAAAGCTGGAATGCCCAAGAGTAATACTGCAAATCTGGGAGGGCCCATCCACCTTTTTCCCTCCTCCTTCTTAATTTTTTCCAGGCCAATCTCGTAGCTTTATTTCCCCAAATGAAGGAATTTATTTCTTGCTGGCACTTAAGAAGTTGCTTGGAGTCAAAAGCAAAGGGAATAGTGTTGAAAATAAAAGTCAGTTTCGGAAGAATAGACATTTTTACAATGTTGACCTTCCCAAAAATTGATAATTGAAGACCCGCCCAAGATCTCAATAGGGCCCTACATTCTCTGGAGACCAGATCTAAGTTAACTTTTGCTAAGGTGTCTATGTATTGCGTAATTTTGACTCCAAGGTAGCGGATTGAGGGTGCCACCCCAACGCCCGGATTAACAATATTCCATGTCATAAGCTCAGTCTTCTCGGCATTGATATCATAGCCCGATAAGTTTCCGAATTCCTTGGCCTTTTCAACCACAATGGGAAAAGCGTTTGCTGGATCACTAGTGAAAATTACAATATCATCAGCGTAAAGCCCTACCTTCCTTTCCCATCCGCCGAATTCAAATGAGGAAATTCTTGGGTCGTCCCTGAAGGATTGTGCAAGTGGCTCGATGTATATGTTAAAAAGTAAAGGGGACAGGGGACACCCCTGTCTTGTTCCCCTAGTAATCTGAAAGGGCTGGGTACATAAACGTTATAACCGCTACCTCACTGTATTTATCTATCCATTTTATCCTCGAGATGCACTGGAATGCCTTATAACCCTACCCCACCGAGCTAGGTTTGCTATTCTGACCCAAGCCAAGCCTGCTCGACATCTAATGCTAATTGCGCAGACAATAGGAGTATATATATCTAATCACGTCCTTACAGTACACTGCCTTCTACCTCATATCTATTTGTTATTATTAATGCTATTATAATGTCTATATGTAATTTCTTTCCGTGTTAAGCATCTACTGCTAATTGAACAGACAATAGGAATATATATATCTAATCACATCTTTAGAGTACATTGCCTTCTACCTCATATCTATTTGTTATTATCAATGCTATTATAATGTCTATATGTAATCTCTTTCCTTGTTAAGCGCTCTGATACCCACGGGTCTTGTCCGCGCTATACAAAACTCTATAAATAAATAAATAAATAAATAAACCATTGACCATAATGCTTGCACTGGGGTTGGCATATAAGAGACCAATTGATCTCCGAAAATTTGGTCCGAATGCAAATTTCTTCATGGTCTCAGCTAAGTATGCCCAATTTACTCGATCGAAAGCTTTTATAGCGTCGAGGGTCATAATGGCCAAAGGAAGTGAGAACTTTGAGGTTATGTCCACTGCCCCTATTAGGTCATAAGTAGGGTCAGAGAGCTGTCTACCCTTTATAAAGCCCTTCTGGTCAGTGTGGATTATTGAACCAACCTCACGTCCCAACCGGTTCGCCAACACAGCCGCAAAGAGCTTGTAATCGCTATTTAAAAGCGAAATTGGCCTATAAGAGCCACATTTAGCTGGATCTTTCCCGGGTTTCAGGATCAAGACAATAATTGCCTCCCCCCATGATTTAGGTGGGGTCGCACCATTAACTAAGATGTCATTAAAGAGTCTTGTAAGCACAGAGACAATTTCGGGTGCCAATACTCGGAATAGTTCGCCGGGAAGACCGTCAGGGCCCGCTGCCTTACCCCGCTTCACCTTTTTAATAATTTCACTCACTTCTTCCTCTGAAATGGGCCTATCGAGACGGTCCCTTTGTTCTGAAGTAAGAGTGGGAAGAGTAATCTTCTCCAAGCATCTAAGCTTTGATATCGGGTCATCCGGGATCTCCTCCTTATAAATTTGCTGAAAAAACTCCAGAAATGCTTCTCCGATGTCTCTAATAGAAGATCTTTCATGGGTCTCCCCCTCTACACTGATGTACTTTATGTGCTTTTTGGCCTGATCGGATTTAATTTTCCATGCGAGGACCTTACCCGCGGATTCACCATACTCAAAGTTGGAGAGCTTACTTGCATCCCATCTCCGTGCAACCCTCTCTTGGAGAATGCTATCTAGCTTCTCTTTTAATTCTTTACGTTGCTCCTGCTCTTTACTGGTCCCATTTCCGGAACCGGTACGTTGATCAAGGAGTGCAATTTCCTTTTCAATATTGGCGATCTTTGCCCTATATATTTTCCCTCGATACGAGGCCCTGTTAGTTATATGGCCTCGCAAATATGCTTTATAAGCCTCCCATACTATACTTAGCTGAGTTGAATTTATGTTGGTATCCATAAAAAATTTTGTTTCTTGGATGAGAAGGTCAGTTTCTTCATCCTCTAGAAGAATCGTGCGGTCAAATGACCATGAAGTATGAGAGGATTTCTGAGCCAGTTGTAAGGAAAAGAATATGGCAGAATGATCTGATAAGTGCGAGGGCAAATATATTAAATCCTTTAGGGGGTCTCTTAATGAATAACTAAAAAGAGCGTAATCAATTCTCGATTTGTGATTATATTTATGATTGTGGTATGATACGCCAAGTGCATCACCTGCTCTCTCTCTCCATGGATCCGCCAATCCGAGCGTTGACATAACAACCCCCAGCGCCTGCCTGGATTTCTTATAGGTTAATGCCCTTGAGTTGGGGGATTTATCCAGTTTTGGATTGAGTACTAAATTGAAATCTCCCATCCAAATTATTGGACCAAGAGATGTTAAGAGCTGGCTCTGAATTTTGTTCAAATATGAGGGGTCGTCCTGATTGGGTCCATAATAGCATACCAGGTTATATGGTCTGCCCTCCAGACTTACTTTGACATATAGCCACCTACCGCTGAAATCTTCCTCATGGTCAAGAATCTGTGCTCTAGCTTGCCTTTTGAAGATGATAAGGATACCCCGGATGTTCGCATTGTGGTTGGTACAAATAAAACAGTCTACCCATCTTGTTTTCCTCAACATGTCCTTCACTTCTTGTTGGAGAAGATGTGTTTCCTGAATGACAATGACCTGCGCAGGAGAGTCCCTCAAATATTGTAGTATTCTATACCTCCTGCTCTTAACACGCAGGCCATTGACATTCCAGGACAAAAATTTTATTCCCATCATATAATATCTTTACTCCGACTCATTGAGCCTAAGTACAGAAAGCAGCTCCCGAGGCAGATTAAACAAACCTGAGATGTGCTTAAGGAGGTGTGTAAGTGTGGATCGGTGTCTGTCAGATGAGGATATTTTGCAGTTTTAACCCCTCCCTGGAAAACCCCCCCTTACTTAATCTGGCCGTTGATGCCAGATTTGTCTCTCTGAGGAGTCCCCCCTCACCCAACCCAGTTACGTATGTTTGTTTGAAATGTAAACCGGCATTATCATGATCGATACCCTTAAGGGGAAGACGTCATGAGTGGAAAAAATACATTGGATTCTGCAAATTTAATAGCGAATTTGCTAATATGCCATTCATGAAAATACGCTAAAAGCGAAAAACCAGAAAATCGCTATTTGCAACGCGCAATTTAAGAAGAACTCAAATCAGGTGGTAACCAGTACGGAAATCTTTTTTTCCAAAAAACAGTTAGGTCACTCCCAACAGGTGCAGAGCTGATCAAACACATTTAAGGACATGCAGCAGGAGGCTGGTGATTCCCACAATGCCTGGACTTTACATGCTGGTGAGGCGGCGTAGGCTGCAGCGAGCTGTACGCAACAGACGGAGGATACAGAAGCGGATATTCCGCCAGCGGGTCACCCTTCTGGGCCAAAACAGGTAGCAAATCTATGCCAAGTAACGCCTGAGTGGGGCCATGATAATCAAGCTCATCCGGGACCTAGACCCCCTGATGCAGCACCCTACAAGGAGGACCAATGCCGTGCCCACACATGTGCAGGTTTTGTGCTGCCTGCACCTCCTGGCCTCCGGAAGCTTCCAGGGGATGGTCGCTGTTGCAGGGGGGATATCCCAGCCCACCATGTCCCGCTGCCTAAGGAGTTTCCTGGAGGCAATGCTGACCCGGCTACACCACTATATATCATTCCCCACCAGCCAACAGGACCTCAATGATACAAAGCTGCAATTTTACAATGTAGCCCAATTCCCACACGCCATTGGATGTATTGACTGTATACACGTCCATATTTGCCCACCTGCTGAGACGGAGTACATGTACCGCAACCGGAAATGCTACCACTCCCTCAACATCTAGATGGTTTGCAATGCCAAAACAATAATCACAGACATTGTGGCACAGTACCCAGGGAGCACACATGACTCCTTCATCTTCAGGCACAGCGGCATCCACACACGACTGGCCAGGGGAGACTTTGGGGAAGGACACCTACTGGGTAAGTGCACATGCCCCAAATGTGTACGTTGTGATCATGTAGCTGCGCAGAACATGCACTTACTCTCTGCTCCTTACATACAGGTGACAGCGGCTATGCTCTCCGTGAGTACCTCCTCACCCCATACCTCAACCCTGCAACTCCACAGCAACGGCGATTTAATGCATCACACATTCGCACAAGGAACTGTATTGAGAGGACATTTGGCCTGTTGAAAAGCAGGTTCTGCATACTGCACAAGACAGGTGGGGCGATGAAATACGATCCTGAGGTCTGCTGCCGCATCGTGGCCGTGTGTGTTATCCTTCACAACATTGCTACCAAGCGCAGGATCCCTGTTGACATCTCTGGCAGTGAGTCAGAAGGGGACAATCGCCCACCTGCACATGTGCGTCACGCACGCGGGGAGAACCCATCAGAAGGACACAGGCGCCGCAACCAAATCTGCATGAACTATTTCTAGGGCACCCACTCCCCACACCCATAACTCAACTCATGCATGACGACATTAATAATGACATGAGGCACTTTACGTTATTCAGAATTTTAGTTACTGTTACTTCACAATAAACATGGCATTCTGAAAAGTGTGAAAAGATTGACATATTGCGTCATATGTCCAGGTTAGTCTGTATGGCATGCTTGTTGCGTCAGCATGTGGCCTCATTGCATTGCACAACAGTTCAGTGGCGTCTCCGGGTAGTTGCCCCTGACCTCTTCTCAACGTCCTCCTCCAGATTCTGCCATGCGGCAGCAGAGGGCCTGCTGCTGCGGCGGGGTGCTACAACTGGTGGTATGGACTAACTGCTGTGGCTTGATGTTGCCTCACTGTTGTCGTCTGCCCCCCCTGCCTGGCCATGGCCAGTGGCCGGCATGCCCTGCATGGCTGTTGCTATGTTCTCCAGGGCTGTTGCGACGTCCTGGCAGCACTGCACCATTTGGCCCTGTATGGCCAGGGAGCGGCGCGAGAGCTGGGAGGTGGCGTTCCCAAAAACGTGATTTGACCGCGTATACGCCGACAGGCGGGTCAATAGTCGGCGGTGTCTTTGGCGATTGACATTCCACTGCCTGGACATTGCCTGAGTGTTGGCCTCCACAGCTGCTGTCATTTGTGCCACATTACGTGCCGTCTTGTCCAGTTGGAGGTGGATGGCGGCTAGGTGTCGGGCCTGGGTCTGGTGCACACTCAGCATCCTGCGCTCAATAGAGAGCCCACCTGCTCGCACAATTCTGCCCCTGCCAGCGCGGGATGTGTTGGTGCGCGGCTCCCTGAGCAGAGCGCTAGTCTGGCTCCTCACAGCCACAGGCCGGCGGGTTTGTTGGCGACCTGCTGCTGGTGTTGCAGGCCCCACTGGTGGCTGTGTGCTGCGTGGTGCTACAGCAGCGCCTGTTGTCACGGGGGTGGCACGGGCCACAGGGGCGGGTGGTGGGATGACCGCTGTTGTGGCAGGTTGCCCTGATGGTCCGGGCTGTGGGGTATGATGTGTATCCCCCTCCGTGTCCTCCGTGTTCTCCTCTATCACCCGGGCCTCGCTGTCTGATCTAGGGACATCAGCGCCACCTGTGATGTGAAGTGGACGTTGATTAGTGACATGTTCCGTACACAGTTAGGCTTGCTACATGCATGCAGTCTACCATTCCCTGTCTCGCTGCAGGATTGACTCTCACTGGACATGTCAGGCTCTATGGTACAGGATGGTAATTGTGTGCAGACTACATGTCCCACAATGCAATAGCGCTATGGAGCTGTACTTTGGCTGCATGATTAGGGTTAGTCATGGGATGCACTGGAGTCATGGACGATGTCAGGGGACAGGGGGTTTGCAGTCGCATGGCACTTACCTGGTGTGTCTTGGGTGATTCGGGAGGAGTCAAGCTGGGTCACACCCACGCAGGCCTGTGGATTGATGGTCTCCTCCACTTGGTCCTCCAGTGGGGTGTTCGGTGGGACAGTGGGCTCCCCTCCACCTGTCGCTAATTGCTCCCCCAGCCTCTCAGCAATCTTTTCTTTTGCCCGCCCTCTTAAGTCATACCAGCGCTTTTTCAGCTCGTCCACCGAGCGCTGGGTCACCCCCACGGCGTTCACTTTGGCGCAGATCCGCAGCCATATGCGCCGTTTGTCCGCCTCTGGTACCCTTCGGGAGTCACTGCCAAATAGGCGGTTGTGATCCTTGGACACACCTTCAATTAGGTGTTCAAGCTCCTGCTCCAAAAACTTTATTTTGCGCTTTCTCCCACTGGTGGAAGGTCCTTCTGCATCCTGTGCCATGCTTGCCACTGTGCTGTCTCCTGCTGTAGTCCTGTGGGAATGCTTGAGGGGAGCTCCGCAACTGTACTTCAGCCTCTCACTGCTGAATGAGGGTGGGAGCTGCCTACTTCCTGGTTGTGATGTCATCACTGTGCTCAGGATGCGACTTCCCATTTTTGCGATCTCGCAGTTAGCGAGATCGCTATTTGCGATATCGGTAATAGCGAATTCGCAATTTCAACAGGGGTATCGGCGGAATCTGCGATTTTTTACCGATTTCTGGCTTCTCGCAATCGCCGATTGCAACCGCTTGCAAATCGCATTTTTAAATCGGAAAACTTCATGAATGCCGTTCTGCGAATTCTAAATTGCGATTCGCATTTACTCGCAATTTGGAATTCGCAGATTTGGACATTGATGAATCTATGTGATAGTCGGTACAGCTGTTGTGACTCATTGTTGACCGCCAGTGATCCAGTGATATATATATATATATATATATATCACCATCTGTCATCTGCCCTCCATATTTTGTCATATAACCCTTCAAGGCCATCAATATGGGAGGAATGTGTCCTAGCTAGGAGGTATGTATAGTTTAGTGAAAGAGGTGTGGTGCAGTGGCCAGGGTGCCTGACTCCGGACCGACAGGTTCATAGTTTGATCCCTGGTGCCGGCAGCAGATTAGCCCAGCACCCAGCACCATGTGACTCTGGGCAATAGCTTGATTAATCTTCCTGAGGGCCCCCCAGCAATTGGACAGATGTTTCAGTAGTTGATTTAAAGTGGAACACATGATTAAAAGCATAAAAAAACAGAAGTGTATGGTAAAACAGCAGCTTCCTTGTCATTATAAAGTGCTAACATCAAGGTTAATAAAAATATATAAAGAAAATGGTGATTGTTGCAGCCTCATGAATGTATGTAAAAGCAGTAGAATTGCAAACAAGGAGAACACCTGACTGGCTCAGAAAAAGCCCTTAGCTTGAACCAAGAACAACCATCTAAAATACATAAATGCATGATTTTCTAAAAAGTGATGAAACGTGGATGTCAATACATAAACACATATTCTCCAGTTCGCCCTTCTTATTGACTGCTGCAAGAGATCCTACCCTCTTGAGGCTATAAATGAGGACAAGAACAACAGAAGAGATAGCTTCCTTTTAGCTCTGATGGGCACGGATGGGTCTGCTCCTGGCTTATGCTATGCCTACCTTGTACCCAGACTGCGTGCAGCTACACCTGCTTTTTCTGCAAGGCTCTCTGACTTTCTTTGTCACATAGGGTAAAGAGTTGATGAACTGCGAGGATGTGTAAATGATGCAAGTGGCAAAGCAATGGCAGCATCTCCCAATCCTTTTGAGTTCATGCAGCACTGACCACCTTTTCTGACCAAAGCAGATCCATCCCTCTCTTCTTCGTAAAAGAGCTTGCAATTTTGTATAGTTGGTTTAATGATAGCACTCTATCCCTCGGTAATGGATAAGGAGTACTAGTGGCTGAAACATGGACAGTGCCAAAGACCTGTTCAGAGGGCCATGTGGCAAGAAGAGACTACTGAGGCCAAGCCTGGGGTTGAGGCATTTTACATCTCATGTCCTGGGGTCTGACCTAGAATGGATCCTAAGCATCTGGGTTAAGTACCTCTTCACCACTTAATGCTCTATGGTAGCATGGGGTGAATAGTCCAAGACTTCTTGGGAGGAGGAAGATACAGGAGGTAAACATAGGCCCATCACTCAAACTTCCTGGCATTCAGGTTCACCAGCTTAGCTCTGAACATTGACTACAGCCCGATTATCATGGAAGCACTCTTCATGGCGGCCACCTGGCATGCAGGGTCAATGATTTTGCTCCACAAACAGGCTGTTGCTTGATCGGCACAACAGCACTCGTCAAGGCAGCCTCCCCAGGCATACAAGGTCACCAAAATACAACCTGTAGTGATTGATGACCATATCGGGGCAGCAATATTCACAGCTTCTGCACGGCGGCCATTCTTCGTTAGATGAGGGTCACCGACTTTTCCCTGCACACAACCAATGACCTGATTGGTGCAGCAGCCGTCTCCTCCGACTTCCCTTCTGGGATCCATTTGGCAGGATCACCAATGGACCTCGCTCCCCCCAGCGCTCTTCTCTCCCTCAAAGGGAACACTTGTCTTGGCAAGCTCTCAATCACTGGTGCTCCAGGCTTGAGGAGCATGTGGTCTTAGAATCCTTAGGTGATGTTCTTTCACCCAGCTGGGAGACTAGCCGGCCTTGGCCCCAGTCCTGGTCACAAGCAGACTTCTTGCAGTGCTTCTCCTCCTTGCACAGCCCGACTGGCTGCTTGACAGATAACAATTGTTTGGGGCCTCGAGCTCCACTTCTTAAGGCCAAGTTCCAGACACCAAATATGATTTAGAGTCTGAGTCTTTGAACTTTATATTGGGGGTTTGCTTCCTTTTGAAGTACCCTCTCCTCTGCCATGCTCTTCTTCCAGAAAGCAGTCTATCACAGCTGGAGTGTCCTTAAATCCGATTGCCCCACAACATATGCCATGGAGTGACTAGAGGCTCACAGAGGCAATGGGAGTGACTTGAGGTTCAAATCTAGAAGTTAGCCACATTGATGTGTGTATCAAAGGTTTACCACCCGGGATAAGCCCTACTCTTTATGATTCTCATATCACCCTCATCTCCTTCCTGAGATGTGGCCAGGCCTCTTCTTAGTGACCTCTCTCTGAATCAATGAGCCCCCTTTGAAGTGTACTGAAGAGTCCGCATCTCCTTTCCTCCAGTATCTCCCAGCCAGTTCATAGAAATGCAGCAATTCACAAATCTGTCTGAGAGGATTTCTCTACCTCCTCATGTTCCTCCAGTAAGCTGTGGGTCTGCAAAAAAGGAACCCAGAAGCTTCCATGTATTGTAACATTCGCAGGCACACATCCACCCAGCACATGCATAAAATGCACACTCACTACACAGTACTTCACCCTTCAGGCACACATACACCTGGTACATGCTTATAACTTACACACACTGCACAGCACTGCACCCTCCTTTTAATGTGAAATTCACAGGCACACATACTCCCAGCAACTGTATAACACACATGCTGCCCAGCACTTCACACAAAAATGATGTATGCGAAAGGGGAGTTAAGCGCATAGCAACAGAAGCTTTAAATGAGTGAGCCTGGATGCTTCACTCCAGTGACACAGATAAAAAATACCTGCTCACTTCCACTGATCCCCACAGGGTATGCTGCTACCACTGTGCTCATGCTGCTTAACTCTTGCTAAACTAAATTATACAAAAAAGTGATGGACGGAATGCTTGAATTAATCTCAGGCACTGGTAACTACTCGGGCTGCATCCCACTCTATTGTTATTTTTCCAACCATGCCACCTCACTTTGAACCGAGCTATATGCAAATCTGTCATGACCCTGTTCCAATGGGACCAGTCCGGTCCAAACTGCCCTATCTGTCCTGTCCAGTCCTCACTGTGCCACAGGAACCAAACTACACTGAAGAGCCCCAATCAGGGTGAAACCAGTCTTGGGTTGCTAGTTTTCCAGTTCAGGAAGGATCTGGCCTGGCAGTCCAGGCTGGGCTGTTTCTATTGGAGCAGGGTTGAGACTAAAGTGTACATGGCTGTGTCCAAACTGAGGTGACGTGGCAGACAAAAAATGATGCACTGCAGTGAAGCCCAAGCGATTGCCAGTAGCTGAGATTATTTCAAGTATTCCACCCATCAGCATGGTGTTGCAGTTGCCACCTCAGTTTGAACCCAGCCATTCGTCAATCAGTAATGATCATACTTTAATGGAACAATCAAGCCCAAACTTTGAAGCCCTGAACCAGAACTCAAGAAGCCCCACATTGGGTTTGCCCTAGTTAGGGCTCATCAGCTAGGTATATATTGGTTCCTGTGACAGTGTGCACGGTACCCACATCTGGGCATACCCATACGACTTAGGGTGACACTAAAGTATATAAAAAAGTGATGGATGGAATGCTTGAATTAATCTCAGCCACTGGAATAACTCGGCTGCATCTCAGTCCATTGCTATTGTGTACACTACGCCCCCTCAGTATGAACCCAGCTACATGCAACTCAGTCATGACCCTGTTCTAATGGGAACAGTCAAGCCTGAACTGCCCAGTCTTTGGTTGCTGGTGTTCCAGTGCAGGGAGGACCTGGCCTGGCAGTTCGGGATGGACAGTTTCTATTGGAGCAGGGTCAAGACTGATTTTCATTTGGCTTTGTCCAAACTGAGGTAATATGGTGGGAGAAAAACGATGGACTATATTGTGGCCCTAGCGATTACCAGTGGCTGAAATTAAATAAAGAATTCTAACTATCACTGTGTTGTTGCAGTTGCCGCCTGAATTGTGACAGGGTGCCCAAATGTGGGCTCCTCGCTCACTGTGTCACTGGACCTAAGCTACACCTGACTGTAGAGTACCCATCTGGGCAAAACTAGTCTTGGGTTGCCAGGGCTTGGTTCAGTGAGGACCTGGCCTTGCAGTTTAGACTGGATTGTTCCTATTAGAGAAGGATCAAGACTGTTTGAATACGGCTGGGTCCAACCTGATCTGGCATGGTGGGCGAAAAACAAAGGAATGGAGTGCGGCTCAAGTAACTGTCAGTCGCTGACATTAATTAAAGCATTCCATCCATCACCTTGTTGACCCATTGCATCAAAAAATAGGCAGCACCTCCATCACCTTTCAAGGGACTTTTCTATCCCACATAAGGCTTGCCTGTTTACAGGGAGACAGCGTTTGATGTAGAGCAATATGGAACAGGGCCACCAGCTGTCTGTGTCAGTTAGCAGGTTTTCCAACAGAAATGTAACTTTCCTCTCTCCAATTGGCAAAGGGCGGCTAGTTTTCAAGGTGCTTTGTGGAATAACGAGGCCCTATTGGGAGCTTCTTTCTCTCCTGTGGGCTTTAACTTTTTTTCTGAGAGGGAATGCAAACCTTAACCTTCAATATGGGGGAACAGTGAGTTGGTCCATTGAATGTGGTATATGAAATCCCAGGATCAGCTTTTTCCACTCCTGTTCTCTACTCGTCACTTAGAAGCCCTTTTACTAGTAGTGAGTCCATGAGTTATGGAGTCCAACTACACTTCTAACTTGATATGCTCTATCCAAAGTTTGTTTAAGGGTATTTGGAGCCATGCAATAATCGTCTCTCAACTTCCTCCTGGTAAAAACCTGCTACACTGCCGCTTTTTTTACTTGCTAAAGAACAATTGCAACATTTTGCACCTTTGAATTAACCAAGTAATTTTAATCGAATGTGCCTACATTTGTAGTACATGTTCTCTGTTATTGAGGAGTTTGAAAAGGTTAGTTTTGCTAACTATAAATATAAATGCTTTCATGACTTTTTTACAGAAACATGCGGCTCCCTTTTGAATGTCAAGCATACATCAGGTCCCACAAAACTGCAGAATTCCGCTATGTGCAACCTCACATAGTTCTGATCAAGGTCACTGTTTCCTAACTTTTTAAAAGGTAGCTGACTGCCGCGGCACGGTCAGTTTTAGGAGGTAGGTGGGATGAAAGGGAACGTGCAGTACTACTTTTAGAGGCCGTCTGATCAGGTATTGCATGTCATCACTAAATTGGTTGAACTGTACACCTGCAGCGATAATAGCTTATGTGTTTTCAGAAACGGGTGCAATTAGGTTTGTGGATGTGCGTGGAGGTGTTTGGATGGACCATAACTGGAGTTAAGAGTGGTGGACAGGCATAGGAATATTTATCTTTCATAAACAATTGTTATGTATGACTCTCACTGAGGTCCATTTGTGAGAATACCAGATTTTAAACTGGTTTATTCAGTGTTATAATAGGCAAGAGTGGTAAACAAAATGTATTATCCACTGTTGCCAAATCATAAAATAATTCCATACCACACTGTCAAGGCTGTCAGAGAACCTGTGAGGATGGTGCTGGCTGTCTGTTCTAATAGAGAGCAGAGAGCAGAGTTTCAGGACAATAGACAGGAGAAGGCGGAGAGGGTTGTGAGGGCGTGTTAGACCTGGCATCTTTGGCGTGGTTCCTCCTGTTTTTCTGCTTCTGCCTCCTGTATTTTTTAATGTATGCTGGATTTCGCCTTTGTTGGTTTTTGAACTCTGGGAACTTTACCACCGCTGATCAGTGCTAAAGTGCAAGTGCTCCCTGTGTAAATTATGACTGTGATTGGTTATCCATAATTGGCATATTTGCTTTACTGGTAAGTCCCTAGCAAAGTGCACTGTGTGTTCCCAGGGCCTGTAAATCAAATGCTACTAGTGGGCCTGAGGACTGATTGTGCCACCCACATGAGTAGCCCTGCAAACATATATCAGGCCTGCCACTGCAGTGTCTGCAAGTGCAGGTTGTACCTACTATATCGACCTGGCAAGTGCACTAGACCCAAACCTTCCCTTTTTCTACATGTCAGACACCCAAAGGTAGACTTAAGGTAGGATGCAGTGCATGTGAAAGGTGGGACAAGAAATCTTGTGTTTTACATGACCTGACTGTGAAACACTGCTAATTCCGTTTTTAACAATTGCAAGGACTGTCTCTGCCATAGGTCGTTATTGGAGCTGCTGTGTAACATCTTACAAGGGTAACTTGCAATTGGGAAGAGATTTGGAGTTTGGGTTCGCTGAATTCAGGATTTAAAAATACATCTTTCTGTGAAGGTGGTTTATAAATTGTGTGTTTGGAAATGTCAATTTTAGAAAGTGGAAGACACACAATTTGCATATGGCTGGGACTAAACTGGGGTGGCATGGTGAGCAAAAGAACAATGGATTTAACCCAGATCTTTTGACTGGGGCTGAATGTATGATTCATTCAGCATTCCGTCCATCATTTGTTTGCATATCATTTTTAGAAAGTGGGTATTTTCTTGCCTTACCATCCTGTGCCTCTCCCTGCCTGCAGAATCAACGTCTGGTTTAGACCGACAGTTGGGCTGTTTGTGCATTCACTCTAGGCGGTCACACAAAGGGAGCTGAAGTGTGCTTTGCAGATCCTGTTTGCCCATCACCATGCCGATGGGCCTTCCTGAACTACAGTGGTGAAAGGAGTCATCCCTAATACCTGAATAAGGCTGTTCCTGTCCTCTCGCAATGCTGTCTACACCCCCTTGTAGAGTGTCTGGAGCCCAGGCCAGGGCAAATCAGGATATGTCACTACAAAGACTATCAATGAGGTATGCCTACTTCAAAGGCAGAAAGGGGTATAATTATTGTACCTGTGACCCTACATTTATAAAACGCTTCTGGATCAAGAGAAGGTTCTGCCAGGAGGAAAACTGCCACTCTGCTTGATGCTGGGTTTTGCTGGCCTGGTGCTTTGCTGCTTCTGTCTTGGGGAGAGGAAGGGCTGGACTGTAATTACGTATTCTGCTTATCAAAGTTCTCCAAGGGATTGTACATGCTTGCCTCCTGTTGGAAGTCTCATGGCCATCAAATACTTCATTTGCAGCTCCCTTGAACTCCTCTGCTGGGAGTTCCGACCTGTCGCGTGATACCAATTCCAGTGCTGGATCCTTGGAAGAGGTGTTGCTGCTCCAAGGACCGAAAATCCACGCATCGCCCTCCAGCACCTGTTTTTCCTGCCACAGTAACGCCGTGTGGTTGAAAAACCAACATATCACAGCGGTGCTGCCAAAGAATCGATGCAGCGCATGCCGTGCAGTGGAGAAATTACATAGGCTAAGTCCTCATCACTGCGTCTTCGACATCCTAGACCCATGCTCTGACTCGTATGCAGGCCCTGTTGTGCAACTGAAGGGATCAGCACATCACCTGCACACAGCTGAGAAAATCAACGCAGTGCCTGTTTCATCATCGCATCAACCCAGCACGCCTGGATTTTCCGTGCATCGTACCTGTGTGCCAAGTCTCCAGCAATGCAGTAAGGAGCAAAGGCTGTGTGTTCAGAATTCAACGCATCGCTTCTCCTCGCAATAAGGAATCAACACAACGCTTCTCCTGGGTGAGGCAGAACTGCCTCCATTCCTCAAGGACTCAAGAACTGACGTTTTGCTTGTGTTTTCTGATGTTTCCCTCCCCCACAGCTGCTTTTTATCTTATATTTTACCACATCAATGCTAAAATCAATACATCCATAGATTTCTATGGATTAACTTGCTTAAACCTTTAAAAAGATATATATATTTTCTTAAGTATGTCGGATTTGTTGTAGTCTTTTTGGTCTTGTTTAGTTTTCTAAACTGGGGTGGTGTCCATTTGTAGTGTTTACAACCTAAAAAGTGAGATCCATGGTGACATCCTACTAACATTCAGTCTTTTATTTTCAAATTATATCTCCCATTACCTGGAGCAGCATCTACATTCATGCATGTGGTTATGACAGTTTTCACTTGGCCAGATCTAAAAAAAAAGGCGGTTGCATAAAAAGTTTCACTTGTTATTCTCCATTTGAATTTGTAGAAAGGCCATGGTTTCTGCGTGTAGTAAGTAACCTATTTAGTGCTGAATGGTGTTACTATATTTTTTTTGTTTCTGACATCCTCTACTTACGTTCCTATGTGTCCAGATTTTAATGCTTTATGTTTTTCATGGATTTTTGAATGTTATTAGACCTGCCAACCTTAGAGTGGTCTTCCCCCAAACTTTTTTTTGACTGACTCCTCCATAATTTTTCTGACCTTGTTTTGTTGACCGCAGGACTCTTTACTTTACCACTGCTAACTAGTGCTAAAGTTCGTGTGCTCACTCCTTAAAACATGGTAACATTGGTTTATACCCAATAGGCATATTTAATGTACATTTTAGTTCCTATTTAAGTGGCACTATATGTGCATGGAGTGTGTACATTAAATGTTACCAGGGGATCTACAGCACTTATTGTGCCACCCACTGAAGTAGCCCTTTAACATGTCCCAGGCTTACCATTGCAGCCTGTGTGTACAGTTTGAAACTGCCATGCTGATCTGGCAAAATAAACTTTTTGCCTGGCCCAAGCTTTCCTTTTTAATACACATAAGTCATCCCTACGGACGCCCTAACCATTCCATAGGGCAGGGTCCAGTGTATGTAAAAATTAGGACATTTTCTTTTGAGTTTTACATGTCCTGGCAGTTAAAAATACTTACAATTATTTTACATCATTGCAAGGTCTACCTTCTCCATAGGATGCCACCGGGGTTACCTTATTACATTCAATAATGATAACTTGCAAATGGGAACAGGCACACAGTTCATGTTTGGTGCCTTTGGAATTGTAAGAAAAGATCATCTTTTATGGTAAAGTCATATTTCAACTTACAGTTTTGAAAATGCCACTTTAAAAAAGGTTAAAGACATCAAAAAGAGTACATCACTCACGAACCCAATTGTCGCACTGCTTGATGGGAATTACTTTCTCAAGGTAAACCGCTTCCTCCTTAGTATATCAATTTTTATCGCTGTGGACCCAGAGTATTTGAACCACTCTTCATTTAATTAATCTTCATACTTATTAAATAACCACAAAGACAGCATGGTTGCACCTGAATTCTTTATTCGCCAGTTTCAAATGCCTTTTGCTGGCCATCCAGGCTTTCAACAGCGGCATGTGAGGTCAATCATAATCCAGAATGAACTCATGGAATTATACCCAATGCATTTCGAGCCTAGCGGCTCTTCATCAGGGGTCACTGAAACACATGAAGAAACAACCCTCAAGTTACTGCTCACTGCAGAGTTCCTGTTTACATTAAAGTGCCAACACCCATTCCCTCCGCTCACCTCTACCCTCTCTCCTTACCCCAATCTTAACAAAAATTCTTGTGTATCCATGATAAATAAGTATCCTTTCCACTACAAACTAACCCCCTCTAAACTAAAAAACATCCACCCCTTGCAAATTTGAATATTCTATCTACTAATCGTTTCCCCTAATTCACCACATCCTCAAACCTACCTCCCGTACTGCCTATCTGTCCCATCTACCTTGAGCACGCAATTGTTGTTTATTACATCAGGATTCTTTTGTATAGACAATCTTTTTTTTGTTTCATTCTTCATTTGTTTGAATTTTGAAATGTGTGGGTTCACGGGTGGCATGCGAGTTTTTCGTTGTTGCTATGCTTGTCTGGGTTTTTGTGTTGCTATGCTTGTCTGGGTTTTTGTAATGTTAGGGGAGTGCATTGTGGGATTTAGAGTTCATAGTATTATTTTCATAGAAACGTAGTTAGCAGTAGAGGAGGTCACAGGGTCTGTATAAACTAGCGAATCACAATGACGGATTGGACACATGAGGGAAAATACACTTTAAATAACAGACTGAGCAGTCAGGAGAGTGAAGATAAATGTCATGAAGATTGGGTGAGGAGTGGAATGGGGTTAAGCGGCTGCTTGTGGCTCTAAAGAGGTAATGTGTGTTAGCTTTGGTGGGACACATGGAAAAGGAGACATTGTGGACACGGGGTAGATAGGCAGTATGGGAGGTAGGGTTGAGGGTCTGGTGATTTAGCTCTTCAGACCAGTGATTTGTCACACTAAGTGCAATAATGTGTGCTCAAAAGCACATAAAAGCATACAACAAATACAGAGACTTGCACAGGGGAACTCAGGATAGATGGACATGCTTCTTTAAGTCAGGCTGGAGACATTTTCATCCCAAAAGATGTGAAGCACTAGATTTAAGTACCAGGTTATACATGGTGCAACCTCAACAGGAGGTTGAAACCCCGTTTAGAAGTTCAAATCACATATAATTCAAAAACACATTTAGGTGCAAAACACAATTAGGTAAAAACCACCATTGGTGCAGCATCAATAGAAATGTGAAAGGGATTTAGGTGCACGCAACACACATTGGAGCAAAATCGTGCTTGGTGCAACACCAACAGGAATGTAGACACACTTTTACATGCAAAAAAATTAATTTGAGCGCAAACACATTTATGTTCAAACTCATCTGGGTTCTAAATCAGCTGGGGTGTAGATCACATTTCAACGTCACAGAACACGTGGTAGGAATATCCAACATATACATATACATAAGCGTGACTTTACAGTTGTTTCATATACATTTGGGTGCAAAATTGCCCTTAGTGCAACATAGGCATGAGTATAGGAAATGTTTATCAGCATATATCACATTTAGGTTTAAAATCTCTTTATGTGTACAAGTAGTTCATCCCTGGTGCAAAGTTATAAGTACTATGGTCTCCATCTCAGAGAAAAACACTCTTAGGAACAAAAATAGTTAAGCGTAAAGTTATATTTCGGTACTAAGTTACTGTGGATGCAGCATCAACATTGTAGTGCATGGATGCTTCACTTCACCATCCATGCACTGCAAATTAAGGCACTCTTTAAAGCTTTATGCAAGTGGACTAACATACCTAATAGGATGATGGTGAGACTAAACTTTTTTCTTTCACAATCTAGAATGTGAATGCCACTTTCTTCAAAACCTGCTGATGGGTATGACCCAAACTAACCAATGGATGTGATTCAAAGCCCTTTTCTGTATACGGTTTGTTGTCTAGATACGAGGTCCCTACGGTAAAACATTGCACTGGGAATCCTAGTGGGTGAGAATTCTTTTAATACCATTGGGTGATCCCATTGGATGCTATGGAGAGATAGGTTAAACAATGTAGGGTTACCCTCCGGTTGTTTTTGAATGGTATGCCACGCAATGGTGAGATTTCCCTTCTTAAGAATGATGCACATAGTCACAAGAGAAGTAGACACAAGTCAGTAGAGCATTGACGTTGTAAACTATACCTCACTGAAGAACAATAGGATTAGTGAAGAGGTTGGGCCAATCCATTGGCTCATTTTTTCTAAGCTTGAGCGGTATATTTAGTTATGTTAATAACGCTTCCACCAAACTCGTGAATACACATTTTCATTTTCGCATTGTCAACATAACCTTAAATCAAGAAAAGAAGGAGCTTTAAAATCAAATATATTTTGATTTTTTTTTAAAAAGCCTAGATGTTTAGGCATGCGTCTTTATCAGTGATATTTCACCTACCACTGAATCGTAATACACAGTTCTACCTGTTTTTCCAAGCTGTCTCCTACAACAACCAAGTTAATCTGAATCAGCCTATTTGTTTGCAGCAAAAAACATTATTCATTGACACTTAATTGCCTTACTGCCTCCTACATCAAACATTACTGATGCCAAAAATCCATTGGTTCATTGAGAGAATATAGGGCTGGAATCCCATTCTAGCCCTAGTGAAAGCCCTGGAGCATTACTTTGCATTTAATTGTGTTGAAACATATAGGCAATATAGAGGATGCTTGGGTCATTGTGAGCTAACAGTCATGCAAGACTGATTCTTTTTTTTTAAATAATATCATAGGTATCCACCAATAAAGGCAGTGCTTCTTGTGTTTACCTGTAGGTATTTTTTACATTTTCTGAATCCTGCTATCTATTCAGTATATTCTTTATTAAGAACTCCCTCAAGATGTGAGGTTGAGTAGGCCTTGGTAGTATTATCTAGCCAGGGTGGGAAGAGGGCGCCCTTCCTCATTTATTACCTTGGATATGTACCTAGGACCATTGACCACTTGTAAAATTAATTGATTTGGATTGTTCTGACATCGCACGTATGGGTGATTAGTTTTGCTAATGTTAGTGGAGGGTATTCAGTGTCAGTACCTCCACCCCTCCCCTCATGTTATTACAAAATTAAAGCAACAGAAACAATACAAGAAAACACCAAGAATAATGTAAGACGCCCTTTTAAAACAAATTGTGCCTGACACCAAAGGAGACTAACACTCCACTGCCCACGTGGAAGACCAAGTAGAGAGACGTGCTCTGGTTGTGACTACTGAGAGGTTAAAGAAGCTCTTTGCAATGATAAATAAAAGGAAGAACAATTAAGTAAAATCTGTGTGGCAACCTTTCTCGACTGGGGGTCTCATGATGGGACCTGCACTCAAAGATTGTCAAAGAAAGATGGAATAATTATGAAATAAACACAGGCCTTACAAAACAGTGGAATATTAATTTGTGTTTTATGTGTCTATAAACCATCACTAATGCTTCTTAGGCATTTCTTCTCCAGGTACATCCTGGAACACACCAACATCACAAACCACTGCCACATTTGAAGTATAGGCTGCCAGTTAATGTTCCTTTGAATGTGTGGTTTTTTCTTAGCAGTACATTTTTCTAAATATTTTGGTACACACTACTCATTCAATTGTCTATATTACCATGGCATGATAAAGTCTAACTATAGTAACTTAAGAAGATATAACACATAGCGCATCAAAAGGCGCAGTTTTAGGGTGTGCATGGTACAGGTAATTTGTCTTGCCAAATACCTGGAATGGAATTCCTATATTGACTACTTTCATTTTCTTAAAGACTAAAACTGAAAACTATGAGTCACATATTCACAAACTCAAGCTTCATTACAGAATATTGAAGTTGATAAGATTGGGCAAAATAATAAATACCTTCTCGGTCAAAGTAAACTCCTGCTATTAACAAAAACAGGTATGGACTCTATTGTTACATCAGGCTTAACACCACAATGACAGCAAGAAGTCTCAAAGAATAATACTGCATTTGACAGAAGTAATACTTTTTGACTGGTGCTCTTTCATGTCCTGGACAGTAAGTCACGACAGTACTCAGTACTCAGTACTCAGTCCAATCACCTTTTACCTTCATATTTTGAGAGCTGGTTTCTAAAGGTGGCAATGTATGACAAGAATGCTTGAGTATGTTTCTGTGTAGCATTAACTTGATGTGGTTAATTGGTAAGTTATTTTTTGTGTGGCTGTGAAACATTAGGTTGTTGGTGGAGGGGGCAGGGAGCCCTTCTCAAGCAACAACCCCAATCCTTGTCATGGTGAACCACAAACAGTCACTAAATAACCTGCGCTGAACTCTCTAGTACCAGGATTGTGATGTAATCATTTCAGTGGGTCCCACTTAGCTTGGCGTTTTAAGTATGTGGTGGAGGACTTCGGTTGTATGAGATGGTAGAACTTGGAGGACTGGTGACCGGGTTTATTAAAGGATAAGATGGTCTAAGTAAGGAAAGGATCATTATTTGGTAGTATTCATTTTGAAAGAACAACCTTAAGTTTCAAGAAATCATAAAGGTCTATGTCCTATAGGTTAAAAACGTTTTTCAATTCCCTGAAGGCTAGTGCACATTGGGGAGACCCTTTGTCTTTCAGGAAGTGTATGCCTTTAGAGGCCCAGTGAGACCAACTAGCAGGAGAACTGTGGGTTTTGATTTTAGGATTATTCCATAAGGGTTGACATATTCAAGTTAGAGAACAAAGTTTCTAGGGTTCTATCAATTCTCAAGAGGGCCCTATTGGTGTTGAGGAGAATATATTTACCTGAGAACAGGAGTTTGGGATTGCTAGTTAAGAGAGATATTGGGTGGAATCCACCTAGAAGCTCCCTTTCTATCAAAAGCCAAATGGGAATATACTCAGGGGCTTGTGTGAACTACATTGAGCCTTGTCTGGCCAGGAAGGCAGTTTGATAGCTCCTGAAGTCCGAAAGATTAACACCATCAAGATAAACTGGGAGGCGCAATTTTTTAATTGAGATTCTCATTCTTTTGTTTTGCCAAATAATTTTGTTTAATAGTTTGTCAATCTTTAAAAAAAAATCTTCTGATAGAGTTAATGGTGGCATATTTGTAAGGTAATTGATTATGGGTGCGATCATCACTTTGATGGTCTCTACTCAGCCCCGCCAGATTAAATATTTTGAAATCCATCCCTCGAGTAAGGTTTATACCTTTCTTAGAGCTTGTGTCTCATTGTGTTTCAGGGATTCCAATAAGTCTAAGTTGAACTCCAAGCCCAAATATTTCACAAATTTTGCTTGCCTGGTTAGACCTGTGTTGGTGAACAAGGGGCTGGAACAGAGATTATTCAGAGCAAAAATTTCGGATTTGTCTTTGCCAAGTTTATAATTAGAGACTTGGGCATATTCTTCGATGGTTTGGCATAGGGCCGGGATAGATTGAGTAGCCTATTCTGTCATTATTAGAATATCGTCGGCGTATGCAGAAACTTTCACTTTGAGATTATTGAAGGCAATGCCATGGGTGTAGGGGTTGGCTCTGATCTTGTGAAGTAGGGGTTCAAGGGATAGAATGAATAATGAAGGAGAGAGGGGGCAATCTTGCCTCATGCCTCTTTCGAGTTGAAATGTAGAGAAAAGTAAGCCACCAGAGCTGATTTTAGCAGATGGCCCACTATAGAAGGCCATGATCATTTTGGTAAATGTATCACCTAAATTAAATATCTTAAGGGATTCACTGAGAAAAATCCATGAAACCCTGTCAAATGCTTTTTCTGCATCAAGGGTAACCGCTACCATTTCAGAGGGGGCACGTTTAGCCTTTTCAATAATATGGCAAAGGAACTAGATGTTTTTGTTGCATAGCCTGTGTTTCCTGAAGTCCACTTGTGAGTGCCCGATTCGACGAGGCAGAAGAGGTTCCAGTCTCTTACAGAGTATCTTGGCATAGATCTTTGCATCCAGGTTAATTAGAGAGATTGATCTGCAATTATTAGCTTGTGTAGGGTCTTTCCCCTCTTTGGGGATTACAACGATAGTGGCTTCACTGGTGGTCGTGGATATAGTGCCCAAGTCAGCAAAGTGTTGAAAAAGGGGCGGAAGAGTTGGTTTGAGTATATGGGCGAAAGATATATTAAAGTTGGCAGTGTAGCCATCTGAGCCGGGAGATTTGTTTGTTCTCAACGAACCAAGTGCTGAGTCTATCTCTTCTATAGAGAATGGGATTCTTAAGACATATTTTTCTTGATCCAAGATGGACGGAAGTGGGATGTCTTTGAGGTATTACGTACAGGCTGATGCTTGGATCCCGTCGTCTGTGTATAAAGACTGATAAAACTCTTTAAGTATTTTTGTATTTTCTGTGGTTAGGTATGTGCAACGTTAGATTTATCCGTGAGGTAATCAATTCCCTTGTGGCTTTGCTTATGTTTTAGGTAGGAGGCCAGAATTTTCCCTGTCGTGTCTGTGTTGCATAGATTTAAGCTTTTGAGCTTGTCGACCCGCACTTTCACTTAGGATTCTGTTATATTCGTATTTCTTGCTGGAGAGTTTTGAGAGTGTTTGTGGATCCATGTCAGTCCTGTGGAAAGCCTCCAAATCTTTAATATCTTATTCTAAGGTTAGGAGGTATTTGTAATGATCTCCGTTAACATTTGTTTGTATATTACATGGGTGCCCCTTACCTTGGCTTTCAGGGCATCCCAGTGGTTGGAGAGGGAAGAGGGAGGTATCAGTGCTAATATTGTCTTCCAGGTAGTTTAGAACGGTTTTCTCAATCCTCTCTTTTGATGTAGCATCTCTGAGTGATTCAGTATTGAATCTCGAGATCTTACTCGGGTGTTTGTATTGGTGCCGCTAAGGGAGAGAGTTATGGCTGAGTGGTCTGAGACTAATCTCCTTAGTATGTCTGTTTGGTCGATTAGGTGCACATGTGGCTTGGATATCATTAGTTAGTTCATTCTGAAGTAGGATTTATGCGGATTTGAAAATAAGGTATATTCTCTGGTGTCTGGGTGGTGGAGCCTCCAGGAATCGTGTAAGTTAAATCTTTCACATAGTTTGTGTAATGACCTATGTGCCCTGGAGGGGTTAATGGTGGACCTAGATTGTCTATCCAAGGTTATATCCATGGGAAGGTTGACTTCACCTCCACGGATGATGAGTTCATTGCTAGGAATTTTGCTCAGAGGAAGGGTTAATGAGTCCCAGAAGTCTGGGTCGTCTGTGTTCGGGCTGTATACATTGAGGATGTGAAAGTGCCCTGTGTTTTTTGTGAATTTAGATAGAACCCATCTTCGGACCAGATGTATGACCCTAAATTGCATGCGCAAATGGGTTTGCGACCCGTTTGCGCATGTAAAATGGCCCAGTGCAATGTACAATTCCTAAATAGCGAGTCAAAATGTATTTATGACTCGCTATTTAGGAATTGCAAGTCGCTAATAGGAAGGGGCGTTCCCTTCCTAATTGCATCCGCAAATCAATGTATGAATATTTTGTGACCGCAATTGCGGTCGCCAAGCACTCGCAAATTTCGAACCCTCTTCAAGAGGGTGGTAATGCAGTCGCAATTTTAAGGAGTCCCCTGGGGACCCCTTCCACT
Organism: Lissotriton helveticus; assembly: GCF_964261635.1. Lineage (NCBI taxonomy): Eukaryota > Metazoa > Chordata > Amphibia > Caudata > Salamandridae > Lissotriton > Lissotriton helveticus. The sequence continues at coordinate 2,106,974,195 of NC_136057.1, read as the reverse complement.
TTGTGACTGTCTCTAAAAATATTTTTTAACGGCAGTCAGTGGTGCTAGGGACCACTTCCTGCCCTCAAAAAAATGAAACAAAAACGTTTCTTTTTTTTTTAAATGCATCCCGTTTTCCTTTTTTGAAAAAAAACTGCTTTATTTAAAAGCAGTCCCAGACATGGTGGTCTGCTGAGCCCAGCAGGCCACCATCCTTGGGAGGGCCTATCATTCCCAATGGGCTCGTAAGTTGTGAGAGGATCATTAATATTCATGAGCCTCGCAGTTTGCGACCCCGTTGGGAACCGCAAACAGTGTTTAACACACTGTTGTACATGTCAAAGAGCACCTCGCAAATTACAAGTTGCAAATGAGTCGCAATTTACGAGGTTCTATTTTGCAGGTCATACATCTGGCCCTTTATCTATTATCTACTAAGTTTAATTCATTGGATAAACCTGCTTTCTTTGACATTAAAGTAGCGACCCCGCCTATCTTATTTTCACTAGGTGAGCTAATGATATCTGCAGCTCTTCCCAAAGTTCTCTAGACCTTCTTGGGGGCATCTTTGTTTCTTCTAATAGTATTACATCTGGTTTCATTTTAAAAATGAATTTTTTGATTTTTATCCAGTTGATCGGGTGGTTGAGGCGCTTCACAATTAAGGAAACAATTTTTCAAACTTCCGTCTAATGGGGAATTATTAATTGCGAGGGTACTAGGCATGGCTGAGTGAACACAAAGGAAACTTGTGACTTGAGGTGCAGGTAATAAAAGAGATGTGAAAGTAGTGTCCAGACCCTGGACCAAGCGTTAATGATAGAGTTCGATACCGGGTGATGTATTTCAAAAATAACCATGGAAAGTGGATAAACATCTGTGGTGGTAGTATACATACAGCGGGAAGGAGACAGGATGAAAAAGAAAGAAAATAAAGTTGGAAATGAAAATGAAATTGTAAGAGAACAAAAGAAAAAAAGGAGCCCCTAACTCCCAACCCTCCATACCTCTCTATCCCACCCAGAACCTTGTGAGAGAGGGAGACGACAGGGAACAAAAGCTGTCATCACTAGCAACGGCAAACAGCAAATGAGTAACAAATAACGCATACACTTGTGAACAGATAGTTGAAACAAGCCATATATGCAACTTAGGAATGATATCAGGTGGGTTAGGTACCCAAAAAGGTCCAGAATAACATAAGTTATATGCTTGGTGTAAATCAAACAAGGGGAACCCCACATTCACGACTATATAAAGTAAAGGAGAGCAGCCTAATGGTGAGCATGTTTACATGGTCTTGTTATGTATGTTTGTGCTGTGGAATGGATAATATGCAATACTGCAATGTGGTATGGTATGGTATGGTATGATGGGGGTAAAGGTATGTGATGATATTATGTGATGTGAGCGTGTGATGGTACAATGCAATGAACTAAGGTATAGTGTTATGTGATGTGATACAGTGTGGTATCTGTTATGTGTTGTGATATGTTATACTGTATGGCATGCGTTGTGGGTTGTGTTTTGATATGATCTGTAATTGATATATGTTATTGTATGAAATGGGAGTGAGTTGCAGTTTGAGTAAAGATTTTGCGGTTAAGGCCGTCATGAGTCTCTGAGCGTCGGCGGGACAGGTGCTAGTTACTAGCGTATCTTTGTTGAGAAAAGGCTTTTTACCATTTGTCAGCCTTACAGAGTGTACAACAGTATTGAAGCAAGAGTACAATCATGCAGAAATAGAAAAATCTCTGGTGTCTATGAACGATACAATAAGATAGGACACAATAGATGTCTGATATGACGTTAGAAAAGGATGCTGAGCGGGGAACTCTGTGGTGGCCTTGGTCATGGGTTTCCAGAGGAAGCAAGAACAGATGCATGGGCATGACCGGTGTCCATTGAGATAGAGATTTGGTTGTCTAGAAATGACCGTAGGTCTTTTGGGTTGGTGAAGATATGTTTTTTCCGTTGTCGATGATCTTAAATTTAACTGGACCGATGATGAGAATTGACGATTTGAAGACCTATGACTGGATGTGAGAGCTAGGAAGTCCTTCCTAGTCTCTAATGTAGGTCTGGAGTAGTCCTGGGAAATGTAGATTTTCTGACCTTGCCAGAGGATATGGTTGTTTTACGTACATAAATGAGTATCATTTCTGCATGCTGGAATCTCAGGGGATGGAATACGATCTGTCTGGTGGTGTTCCTGTTCATAAGTCTAAAGGAGGACACTCGATGAGCCCTTTCGAGTTTGAAGACTTTTTTAAAATAAAGACCTGTAGTTTGGAGAAGTTATTTTTCTAGGAAGTCCAAGCACGAAGAAGATGCATCTTCTGATCCTTCCGCTAGACCAAAGATGCACAAGTTCCCTCTGTGGTCACGATCCTCCAATTCAGCAATGTCTTTTTTCCGTGTTCCTGTAGTGATTTGTAGTTTTTTTTAATCTCTTAGTGATGTGTGGGATTTGTCTTCCAAAGTACTAATGCGGCCTTCTGCTTCCGAAATTCTATTATTGATGGAGCTGAGCTCGGATTTGATGGAGCTTAAATCCTGGTACATAACATATGTGTTAAGCTTGGTAGATTTTGCTCGGTCATGGACTATTTCCAGTTTTTTTAGTATAATGTCCATAGTGCTGGGACTTCCACTTTTACTCTTAATTGGTGAGTCAGGTGGCGGGGGTTCCACTTTGGTGCGTTTTTTCCCTGATTTGGTCTCTTTTTTGGACATGATTTTCCCTGGGGCAGGCCAATCCTGGAAGTGCGCAAGTGTGTACCTGTATACTATTCTCCATTGCACAACAGGGCTCACCGTAGATGGTGCGCTGAGGTCAGATATTGGAGAACATGGGGAGTATAAGTGGCCGAGTCCTGCTTACAGGGTCTTGTCAGTGGGAGACCAAAGGCGCAGTTATCAGAAAGCCCAGGAATATGCAGTTGTTAGAGAGACCAGTGGCAGTGATCATTCCTACTCACAAGGCACTACTTTTTTCGACAGGCTGCCAACCAATTTATGGAACTGCTTCCCAGCAAGTATAAAAGCCAATGAAATCCACCTGGAAATCAGACGACTCGTTACGAATGTGTTCTTCCCAAACTGACAATGGAGGACATCTTCTTGTGCCATCATCGTAAAGTAGAATACACCACAAGAAATTAAGCTGCTTTTTCCAACTTGACCGATGTTCAATCCAACTTGTCAAAGACTTGATAGAATTCAATCAATCCTAGTGATGATCAGGGTTGATTCTAATGTCTGTCAAAAGCATGCAATATAGCACTATCTCACATGCAATAATGTATCTCTTGCCACAGTTTTATATCATCAGATTGCATGCTACTGCCTAAAGTGTCCTCCAATTACATTCCTAAAAACACAAATAAAAAACTGTCCTTGACGTAAAACTAACATTCTTTCTTTCTTTCTTTCTTTCTTTCTTTCTTTCTTTCTTTCTTTCTTTCTTCTCCTTACCTTCCATTCTTTGCACGCCTCCCCTCTCTGAATTTAGTCTACTTTAAGTCTCATGTTTGTCTCTTTATTTTATTTCTGCATACTTAATTTACAAGACTCATCTCAATAACCAACAATAACCAATAACCTTTCGATTAACCACTAACCTTCCATGCTATTCGCCGTAAAGCACTTTAATGTCTCGTCAAGGGCAGAAATCCAAAAGCAACACAATACAATACAATAAAGCTCTTCTGAAATCACGCTGTTCTGCTAGGATTTCATGCATTTGTTCTGGTGGTTTATGGTATATACAACACACATATAAATAATCCAATATATACTCAATAAATAAATAAATAATCATATCGTATATTGCAGGTGGCATGTAAACCTAGCAGCTTTATATTAGCAGCTAATTTCACACAGTCGAGCATGCCTTGCACATTTGTATCAGCAACAAGCACGTCCAGAAACAGTGAGGGCAGCAGATATGACACGCCTTTTTCACACGTACATTGTGAGCCAACTTAATATGTACTTTCTTCACCCACAGTTGCAATGGACATTCACGGGGGTCTTTAACCTGTACTTCCTATTTGCACATCTATATTCACTTCATCACCATCACAGCCTCCGTATACATTAGTTTTATTTAAAAAATGGAGAATCGTCAATATAGCTTGCACTTTGGTCGAATTAATAGGAGACTTTAGATTTTAAGCAGCCCCCTCCCTTCTTTATTCATTCAGGAAAGCTGTGGACCTATATGATATTTTTAGCTTCACTGGTGTTGGAGAACTCAAGATTGCACAATACACTTTCTATAAGAAGTAGCATTGTATAAAACATGGAATGCCGAACGGTCCAGAGAATGTGCTATTCCAAATATTACTTTAAGGAAATTATAGTTAAACATTTGTATGATGAACACGTCTCCATTAAAAGAATGATATGCGGAAATCGAAGGCATCAGTATCATTCGACTCACCACAAAAATGGTCAGTCAGGTTGAAAATAACTACTTTAATGTAACCTATAATGCAGAACTAGTGTATGCCTGCGAGCAGTCCCAATGAAAACAATGACAAAATGCAAAATCAACATTAAAGCATGCACACAGAACAAATGGAAACCTCCTTCAAGTCTAGGAGACAATATTGCGTGCTATATTAAAAATGCCAGCGCAGTATGTCCATTTCCAGGTACAAGCAGCGCTACCACATATCCTTTTTTCATGGGTTAGTTCAGAAACAGCCATACAAAGAAACGGTGTGATCCATATTGCACTACCCATGCCAACTCTTAATGGTATTGCATCCCCTTCTCAGAGTTTTCATACCTGGTGATTTAAGGCATTCTGTCATCCGGATTAATATCAGTGGATTCACGGGAGATACCTGACCAAGAGTGATTGCCGGGGCTGTAACTACTTAGTGTGTCAAAGCTCCAGTGTGCCGATTGATGGGAAATGATGTATAATAAATTAGAATGATCACACATCATTTCCCATCGATTGAAATGCCAAATCCTTGACAGAATAATGAGTTGTGGCCAATACCACTCACTGTCTTGGCGGGAGATTGATTGCTCATCCGTCCATCAACGCGATCAAACTACCATGGAATCCAAGATGTCGTCGCTGGGACGTCTCCATCTGCAGTGTACATCTGGTAGGTAAAGTTAGGAATTCTTCTGCACATGTTAACTTGGGAAGTGAGCGAGGGATACTCACAGGACTACCAACCCTTGCCATGCTCGGTACCGGCAGAAGAGGTGTGCTGCTCAGGTAAACAGCACCCTTTCTGAGGCAGTGGCAGGGACTTTAAGACAAATGGTGCACATTGGCAGCAAGGAGCAGGAGCCATTTCAGAGTGATACCTCTATGTAGTCTGCTGACAAAGCATCGATAATGGAAGATAGCCCAAATCACAAATAACACTCAAGATATATTTACTGGGCCACCTTGAAACCCAGTCTTGATTAAAAGTTCCAAAATCTGGTCCTGTTACGCTTTCCTACGGGACTGGTTAACTGTTTTCTTAAGCAGCCTTATTTTCTGTACATACAGGAAAAACTTTGATATGGAAATGTCCTTATCATCTGCAATCTGACTCACACAGGTATAGGCAAAAAGTGGTAACATACTAGAAACTATAGATTATGCTGCCCACTCGTGAGTAAAATGACTTTTTGCTAATTCACAGCCTTTCCCATTGGTACTTTATCTAAACATCCATTAGTATCATATGTTACACCTACATTACATAAAATTAGGATTTGCAAATTATTACTTTTTTAAGGTTATTTTTAATATTTTCTTCTCCTCACGTCCTAAAACTCTTTCACTATGCACTCCACACCTTCACTTACTCACATCTTTACATTTTTGGATTAATTAGTGCATTTCATCCAACATTTTACACTCTTTCTAGAAGGTGTCTTCAGCATAATTGAGGTCTTCACGCAAGGCCTTTACAAAAAACGGTTGTGAATTTTGCAAACACTGTCTCTCTTTGTGATATACAAAGAAATCTTTACACATCAATCGTGTACAACTAGAATCTTCGTGTGTTTGTATCTTGGGAGCCCAGCCTCTTTAAACTTACAATCAATGTTCGAACAATACCTGTGTAAATTATGCATGAATACGTTAATTTTACTTCGGCGTACCTTGGGCATTTCCGAATTTGCGAGTCATGTGCACTTTAAGCAAACATCAAATGCTGGATTTTATAGCATTTTATCACACTTTGAGAACATTCACAAAACATTTTGACTGGTGCTATTACATATCCTTGGTGATATGCAAGATCGTGCATTATTCAAACACCTTTTACCACAGTATCATGGAAGAAGATTTGTGGCGGTGGTAACATGAGGAAAGAATATGTCCATGTTTGTTGCGTTGCTTTTAGTAGTGACGTGCTGTATTGATTTTTTAGAGACCGTATTTCTTCTACTGTATAATTCTATTATATTGTGTGTTGTACTGTGGTTATTTCGTTGTGTTCTTATTTTTTTATTATGTTGTGACTTATTTTATCAATGTTTCATTGTTATTTTATTTTGTTTTTTGTTATTGCATTGTGTTCTGTAAGTACTTCAGAGTTACAAACAATACTGCAGCATTTGCAGCCGAAACCAGCACATTCCTTAAAAGTTCGTGACAACCATTAGTTAAGGTGGAAAAACTTCATGCTTCAGCTCTCCAGCTATTTAAGACAGCTGTCAGAGTACAGCAAAGGCTAGGTCTCAAATTAGCCCCTCCAGTGCTTCCTTAATGTGATACCATGGGCGGCTCCTCTGCTTTCTCGCAGTGCGAAAAGCAGAAACATAAAATGGTAATAACTTTTAGTTCTTATTATTTTATGTTTGCGTTGCAGACTGGTGGTGGGCAGTGCAGCTCTGCTCTCTGAGCAGGAAAGGGGAGGAGCTGTGTGCCCACTCCTGAGTGGGCAAAGACTGCTTGGTCGGCCCTCTCGGGCTGCCCAAACTAGTCATGCACACTCTGCCTGCTTCCTGTTCCTTTTGGAGGCAGGAGAGCAGGAAGTCAGGAGCAGAGAAGACGCTGTACCCGGCCTCAAGGTAAGGTTATATTCTTATTATTTTTTTAAATTAAACTCCCCCCACTCGACCCCCTCTCCCCACGCGACCGCCCCACACCCGCCCCTCCACTCGCGAGCCATGCCGGCTGCGACTGTGTGATATGGCCCTTACACATTTTGTGACTAAGGGGCATATGTAGGTAGCCATTTGCGAATTGCAGACGCTTAACTTCTGCGAATTTCTGTGTTTGCGAATGCAAATCTGTGAAATGGTATGTAGGTAAGAAAAGCACCATGCAAAATTGCTAATCGTAAAATTTGCAATTAGCAATATTGTGAAAAAAAATTCTGCGAAAAATATGCGTATTCGCAATTCAGCGTATTGGTAATTGCGTAAATCGCAAATACAGTCACGCAAAATGCGAATTCGCAAAATCATATGTAGCAAAAATTCGCAATTTGCGAATTCACGAACTTTGCAATTTTGCACTTCACAATTACCACCAACGTGGGCCAGGTGGTAACCAGGTGCAACCTATATAAAGTGGCCCATGATGCATCTGTGGTTTCTCACAATGGCTGGGCTCTATGTCATAGTCAGGAGGCTGCGTATTCGTGAGGATGAAGAGAGAGAGAGACGTCAGGAGAGGATTTACAGAGCACGTATCACCCTCTTCCAACGCACTGTGGAGGACATCCATGTGCACTACAGGCTGCATCCAGACAGTATTCTGGAGTTGATAGAGGAGCTCGCACACATGCTTCAGCACCCCACACACAGGGCCCACACCATTCCGCCACACATTCAGGTGTTGTGCTCACTGCACCTCCTATTGTCAGGGAGTTTCCAGGGGGTAATTGCCACAGCGGGAGGGGTGTCCCAGAGCGCACTCTCGCGTTTCTTCCATGCTTTCCTCAATGCCATGATGCAGAGGATGCATGTCCACATTAAATTTCCTAACACACAGCAGGAACTTGATCAGACAAAACTTGATTTTTATCAAATTGCCCAATTTCCACATGTGATTGGCTGTGTAGACGGGACACATGTTGCACTCTCTCCCCAAAACACAATGAGTATGTTTTCAGAAACAGAAAATCATACCATTCAGTCAACATCCAGGTAGTGTGCAACGCTAAACATCTCATTACCGATATTGTTTCAAAATTCCCAGGAAGCACCTGTGATTCCTTCATCTTCAGACACTGTGCCTTAAACCGCAGACTAACTAATGGAGAATTTGGAGACGGATACCTGCTAGGTAATCTCATGGCAAACACAAACATTAGTAGGATTATTTTAAACATGCAACAACTCACTAAACATATTTTTTTTACTCCCATGTAGGAGACAGTGCTTATGCTGTGCGTGAGTTCATTCTCACTTCCTACCTCAATCCTACCAATGCAGCAGAGCGGAGATATAACAATGCCCACAGATCCAAAAGAGTCACTATTGAGAGAACATTTGGGATACTCAAGAGCCGTTTCCTATGCATCCACAAGAGTGGAGGCACTCTTCAGTACAGTCCAGAAACATGCTGCAAAATAGTGATGGCCTGCGCTATGCTCCACAACATTGCCATCAAGAAGGGCATCCCGGTGGAACTGACTGACTCTGACACATCAGATGAGGAGGGACAAGCCCCCAAACGGAGGCATGCAGGAGGAGCTGGGGCAGCTGCTGGGTGCATGCAACGTGATGACATCACACAAAATTACTTTTAGGTAAGAAATACACCACAATGATTACTGTTGTTTTAAAAAAACAAAATGTATTTCCTTAATGCAGGAATAGTAATGTCACACACTGTGAGTGTAACTCACAAACTTGCACATGTTCTTTTCCACACAGTGCCAATTTGCCATGTACTGAAGTCCTTATGGGATGTGTTGCTTCACAACATTCCATTGTGCATTTTGTTTCCTCATGTACGGCGTGAATGCCTTGATGTTACACCATCACCCTGGTCTGTGTTTTCAGTGCAGTGCTCCACACCTCTTCCCTGACTCCCACTCCTACGCCTTTCAGCTGGTATTGGTGGAGTAGGTGTGCTACGGCTCGATTGCCCATCCATGTCAATGCTACCTGGCGTAACAATGCCCCCAGTTACAGCTGCACGTAGCTGATCAAGAGAATGTGTCACCTGCACCAGGCTCCTAGCAACGTCCTGACAGCAGTGTGTCATCGCATTTTGCATGCTGACTGTTCTTCTTCAAAGCATGGCTATTGATGTGGATTGTCGGCTCACACCTCAGGCATATTGGTCTAGACGTGATGTTAGGCGTCTTTGCTCCCTGCGCTGGGCCTGGCTAGCAGCTCTAGTTCCATTCAAATGTGCCTCTGTTGTCGTAGCAGTTTGCATGATGCCGACTCTCACTTCAGACATGTGCCTATTGTGCTGTGCCAGTTACCGTTTAATTGACGCAATGCCTTTACTTTGCAGGCGCTGCACTTGTAGCATTTGTCCATCCAGCCCTGCAAAAACAGACTGCGAAATTGTGGTGGGATTGCTGGTGTCCCTCCGTGCCCTCTGTCTGGCTCCACTGCCAGCGACTGTTGTGGTTTGCGATGTGCCCTGAGAAGCCCTAAGCGATACATCAGCCTGTGGCTCATCTTCAGCATCTGTGGATCCTGATTGCATTTGGAATAATGAAGGGACAGTTTTGCGCCTTTTTGTTGAAATTGTAGGTGTGTCAGTAGTGGCACTCTGATTCTCCTGCCCTGCCTGATCTTCTGCTGTAGCGGACTCTTCCACTGGTGTAATAGTGTCTTGGGTAGTTGGTGCATCTGTTAAAAGAAAATATTCACACATAAGTTGTGTATTTCTTTTTTTTATAAAGTTTAAACTGACACTATTTACATGTTTGCTTGTTATTTTTTGGATACTGTACATTTTGTATTTGCAACTGTTGCCTACATGACCTTTGTCTGAGTATCTGTCCCTATGTACAAGACATTAGACTACATTTCCCAAAATGCTTCACTGGGTATTACTGTCATCATGGACCACATTCCTATTTGTGCATGCAAGTTTTGGGGATTGAGTGGGATGGCAATGCATTGTGTGTTTTTGGCTTGCATCTTACCTTCCGTTGTGTCTCTGGGTTCAGAGCTGTCCAAGTCAGCCACGCCTGTCACTGCCTCTGGCCTTAGGGTTGTCTCCACCAACTCCTCCATGGGCATCGGCTCTGGTGTTGTAGAGCTTCCACCTTGTTTTGGCTTCTGCCAGGCTCGTGGCAACCCTCTCCTTCGACCTCTGCCTCATGTCATACCACCGCTTCCGGAGGACGTCAGTGGTTCTATGAGTAACACCAATGGCATTTACTTTGTCCTGGATTTCTCCCCAAATTTTCCTTTTCCTTGCTTCAGGCACACGGAGTGCAGCTTTACCAAAAAGAAGATCATGGTGCCTCACCACCTCCTCTGTTAGGACCTCTAACTCCCTTTCTGAAAATGTCTGCTTCCTTTTTCTGGATGCTTCTTCACCCTGCTTATCCCCACCTTCCTTTTCAGCAGCATTTGGATCCATTTTCGTAATTTTAAGCTCTGCTCATAAAACACACACCCTCCACTCTGTCTCTCAGCCAGCAACTGACTCTGGGACAGGTGCAGGCAATTAGTTGCAGCATGGAGACCCACACTTCCTGGTTGTGATGTCATCAATTGCACTTTCCCTTTTCCCGTTGCGATTCCTTAATAGCAAATTCGCTAATAAGGAATCGCAATTCCAGTAATCGCATAATAATTCTGCGCATTTTTGGGAATCGCAATAAATTCGCAGAATTTTACCTACATACGATTTTGCGATTCAGAAAGTGCGGTTCGCGAAAAATCACATTTTCCGATTCGCAAATTCAGAATTACCTACTTATGCCCCTAAGGCTCTGAATCCATGTTAAGACCAGTTTGAGCATGGTGAAAAGGTGCACTGTTCTTCAAAGTTGTTCCTTTTGTCCTGAGGAAGAACAGACTAATATTGTTAAAGGTTCTACTGTGCCATATTCATAATCAAAAACTGTCAGTGCTCAGCCATGTACAGCATTGTTTTTCAAAGACTTTTAACTCTTGTATTAGTTCTTTTGTCTGGCTATCTTCTTAAAGTGTGTGTATGTAGCATACCTTGCAACTTTCAAACTAAAATTATTTCTTAATGTAACCTTAGTCCACAGTAGGAGATCTCTTTTCCACCCCCTTTTGTTCAACAAATAGAAACTGTTTCACAAAATATGGTTACACGTTTTATGATCATGTCAAAGCCAAACTAACCTACAAAAGGGCCTGATTTGGAGTTTGGCAAAAAGGTTATTTGTGAGAAAGGTGCCTCTTTTTTCATGGTTAGCCCACAAGTGTTGCCTAGTTTTGATGTGGTTTCAATTATAGTGCACAGGGTCCCTGCCATCCAGGTCCCCTTGTGCCAGTGCTTCTTCCCTAAAACCAATCCCCAATTGGTATGTCTACCCCCTGTAAGTCCCTAGTAAGTGGTACCCTTGGTACCTAGGGCCTGGGAGCTGAAAAAAGTTCTCTGGGACCCCCTCGCTGGGACCATGCCACTGCCCTTGCAGTTTGCATGCCCCTGTGAGGGAGAAAACAACAAAGGTGACATGGCACCCTGCCTAGGTGTCATGCCAGCCAGCACTGCCTGAAGGTATAGGTAATTAACCAACCTAGTAGGCCTCACAGCCCCAGCACCATGATGGCTTCAGTGAACCCAGGAGTGTTTGTATCAAACTACTCCTCTCAATAAATCCACACTGATGCCTGTGTGTGATTTATTGTGCCCCCCTGAATATCTAGCAACTCTGGTGTGGTCTCTAACCGGCTGTAGGCAGGCAACCACCACCAGACATGTTCCAGGGCCCCTGGGTTGAGAGCCCCTGCTGCTCTCTGAGACCAGAAACAATGCACATCCTGGGCAGAGGTGTCACACCTTCTCTCCTAGGATGGGCTAGTGCTCGAAGGGGGAAGTCTCAAAGGCCTGTCTCCTTTATTGTGCGACCCCCAGCCTCTGCTGCTAGCAGCAGATGGTAGCCCCTGGTTTACACCCCCATTTTGGGCCAGACAACTGGCAGGACAACTTAGTAGAATAGGAGGGCTACCCACCTCTGCTATCTCCACCCCTAAGGTGGGGGAGGCAAGGTGAAGCACATCATTCAGTCCCTAGAAGATGGATGACCCCTCCAATGAGGGCTAGGTCTATGCCCCCTCCCACAGAAGGGTGGCATAATAGAGGGTGTAGTCACCCCAGTTAAGGTGCAATTTGGCCCTACTTGCTACTCCTCTAAAAATGCCCCTAAATATAGTATTTAGGTGGCTCCCCCAGACCTAGAAATTAGATCCGTGACAACCTAAGAAGCAGGAAGACATCCCTGCAGAGAAGTATGAAGACAACGACTGCCTCTGCCTCAGCCCTTCTGGCCTGGCTCCAGCTTCTGCAACCCTGCATCCTTTCTTGCAGCCAGCAACCTCTGAAAATCCTGAGATGACTGCTGCCTTCGAAAAAGACGCCCATCTCCCATTGACTGTGGACCTGTCCAGAAGATACCGACTTCAAGGGCTCGGGATCCAGCTAGAATGACAATACCTGCCCACTCTGCACCCAATGCCAACAGTCCGAGGGGCATAACTGTGCAGTAAAGTTTCCCCAACGATCCTGACCTTGCGTCTAGCATTAAAAACCTCTCCTGATCTCCACGTTGGTGTTGGCAGTGTAAATCCAGGGGCTCCCCCCGACTGTGACCAGCTTCGGTAAGAAGGCTCCGATGTCTAAAGACACTCCTGCACCTAAAGCCCCTGGGCCTTGGGTAGCTTAACCAATGGTGCCCCACAACACCCTACATCTCTACTTACCTTGGGTGTCATTGGTCTCCCTCCTGCAACCTCAGGTGCAGTACCTGCAGCCAATTTGTCAAAAGAAGAATTTACATAGACAAGCGTTGGGTGCCCGGCGTTGATTTTGCACCCTTCACTTAGCTGACCCTGTGCTGCTGGTGGTGTATATTTGGTGCTGCATTGTGGCCACCCCGTGCAGGTCTTAGCTCCCAAAAGCTTGGCCACTGCAACTGATTTGCCTTCCTGGAAGCAGTGTGGCACCAGGACAAGAGACGTTTCTCTTCTTGGACAGAACAGTGTAGCCCCACTTGCTGTGAGCGCAGCGATAAACACAGAATAATAAAATGGTCATTACCATTTTATTATTCAGTGTGCCGTCGGCCATAGCGAGTGGATGGTGGTGGCGGGGCAGATTCCTGTCTACAGCCAGCCAATATGACACGCGCACTTCAATGCTAGCAATCCCAGCACTGTAAAACAGCTGAGGCATTGCAGGCACAGGCCCCAAGCATCAAAATGAGCGCTGGGTTTGCTGCTCCAACCAATTCTTCTGCAGCTCTAGGATTGGTTGGATTTGCAGTGCACAAGGAGGGAAGTCCCTCCCTTTCCTTCCTGCTCCTTATCATCCCCAGGATCGGTGCGGGGAGAGGCACATCTGTTTGAAGAGCACAGTGGCCTACAGCACTTATGGTGAGTGCCTCACCATTAATTAATGTTGGCAGCCACTACTGCGAATGACTCACCATACAAGGGACACCGTTGTCTATAATTGATTGCATAATTTGGTTAATTAAAGCTAAATTACAGTGATCTATGTAGAAATTAGCAAACCGTCTGCACCTGCTATTGTATCGATGATTGCTGCTAATAAAACAGGTGTCTATTTCAAGACACAAATAAAAGAGTCATTAAAGCAAAGAAAGCGTTTGACACCCCAACACTCTCTAAAAAGGATGGGCCTTTAGTGCAGGTGAAGACTTGGGTGGCTGAGATCTCAGTGCACTCCATATCCGTGTGAGCAGCAGGCTCAGACTTTGGAGATCCCATTGCAATCTAGTTCTTGTACTCTCATATCCATAGGCAGAGAAAAGTGAAGCTAAACCCTCCAGAATTCAAAGGAAGCCACGGAGTGGTTTGTGCTCCTTGCGCCTGCCCCTGAACAGACGGAGGTCTGAACTTGGGTTGAAGTGGAGTGGCTGCTTTTGGGAAGTCTGTGATGTCTCCCCTACTTCTCAAGCATGGTTGACACTCGCCCATCTAGGACAATGATATGTTATGAGGAGAAGTTTTCGTAAAGCACATAGACTACCATTTTTGCTGTTTCTTTGCGCTGATGGGTATTTCAAGACATAGACTTGTCTGCTACCTTATGTTTGCCCTGTGTGGATGGGGGACTCCAGGTTTGTGTCTCGTTACCTCCCCACAGCAGTCACTCGGGCTGTGTCGATGCCTTCAGTCCTCTGCCTGTGTCTTTCTGTCCCTGTGTCCATCATACTACACCCACCCATTTGCTCATCTTACCCTCTCTCCTTAGATGCCAGCCACCACTGCCCAAGTATTAAAATCTAGATTGCGACGTAAACATTATCGGCGCCATCTTGTCCCCTTTTAGCTCAAACGTGCGCGTAAATAGCAGCCATTTTGAACACCATGGCCTCTCTGCCCACTACCGATAGCTCGCGCATTTCTCTCTCTCTCTCTGACCCCGCCAGCATCCCCCGCGCGCTGACAGCCCACGTTCTCACATGCTTGGGCCATAAACCACCCCTTCAGCGCGGCCTTGCCTCGGAGCCACATTCCGTACCCGACTAACACCTCCCTCCGTCCCTTTAATGATCACGCATCCTTTGATGAACCCCCTTCCTCTGTGCCCGATTGTCCCGCCCGATCCCAGGCCATCACCTAGCCCCGCGGATACAGTTTATTGCCCCTTACAGTAGGAAGCTGTCCTTCTTCGAAGAATCTATGAATGATAAAGGCCCCCACCCCATGAGATCCGATCAGCCGCGCACATTCCGGGAGCCAGAGGGATATCCAGCTGGGCGATAGTCATCACCTACTGAGATCAGGGTGGGACTTTTACTGTAAATATGTGTGGGAACGGGTTTGGAGCGGAGATTCCGAGGATGCCTTTCCGTACATCAAAGCATTAACAAGAATGTGTTTTATGTAATAAAGCAATAAACCTGTGTATAAGAGGCCAGGCCCCAAGGATGCGTTTAGAGCACCGCGAGAAGATACCCTGTTGTCTGATTTGACGTGTTCTGCTCCGTCGGAATAAACTCCTGTTTCCTGCCTTCTGTCTCCAGCGCCTGCCTCTTTGTTTGGTAATCTCGAATGGTATGAGAGGCGGCTAACGCCGGGCAAATACTGAAGGGTTCTTGGTCGAATTCGGCCCCACCTTTCAACAATTGGCGTCCCAAACGTGGGGCCCATCAGCGACGCGTGGATCCAGTGGGAGAGGTCCCAACGACAGAGTGAACGACTGCAACGATCGGGAAGAGCTCCTGCCCGATAGACCCTCGTCTGGCAGCCGATCATCCGAACTTCACCGGTTCTGAGCAGACCTCTCTCGAGTGATCTACGGTCCTGACTGGGAACCATCAGGAGTGCCACAGCAATTACGGAGAACGGAGGACGATCAGGCGCTGGAAGCGGAAGACGAGAAACTGTCCATGCGGTCCGGGTAAGGTCGTGTAATACAACGAATTGCGAATTGATTGTTTGATTGTTTGAAAATACTAGTATTACTCATTTGATTGTTTCTGAGAGATTCTCTATTTGCAAACAAGCACGGAGTCGCCATACTCTGTTTAGTCTTTGCAGATAGTGAAGGGTAGATAACGCAGGCCTTTGCCCCCGTTGTAACCCGTCGTGCCTACTTCCCTCTCCATTTGATTGATTGTTATCCAAGCATTTACTGTTTTGGAATTGGTTCTTTTTGGATCATTCTCTATTTACAAAAAAGCACAGAGTCGCAATACTCTGTTTAGTTCTTGTGAATAGTGAAGGATAGGTAACGCAGGCTTTTGCCCCCGTTGTAATCCGTCGTGCCTATTTTTATCCCTCATTTGATTGATTGTTTATCCGAACATTGATCGTTCGGAATTGGTTCTCTTTGGGTTATTCTCTATTCACAAATAAGCACAGGGTCGCAATACTCTGTTTAGTCTTTGCGGATAGTGAAGGATAGGTAGTGCAGACTTTTGTCCCCTTTGTAACCCGTCATGCCTGTCTTCGCCCCGTTTGTTGGTAGTTGGTTCAGCCCGGACCGCTTATTAGAGGTGAACCATCCGGCTCCACTGGAGGGCACCCCCAATAAGGACATGTTTACTAAATATGGACTAGTCACCGTGGCTTATAGCAAGCTGTGGCATAAATACACGAGAAAGGATCAGGGAAGTCAGTGG
Organism: Lissotriton helveticus; assembly: GCF_964261635.1. NCBI lineage: Eukaryota > Metazoa > Chordata > Amphibia > Caudata > Salamandridae > Lissotriton > Lissotriton helveticus. Next base: position 2,106,957,969 of record NC_136057.1, on the reverse strand, counting down.
CCACTGATAGGGTCCTTCGATAACGACAAAATAAACGCGCTGAAAACAGCCCTTTATAACAATAAGACAACACCCACTATGCTCGATAGCTTCGGCATGTGGCGCAAAGAAACAGAACAACGAAAGAAAAGAAATGAGGTCAGGTTAGAAAAGGATTTACACAAGTCAGCTCACCTGGTCGCTAACAAATTAAAGGAAGAAATAAAGGAAAGAGAGGAAACCAAGCTAAAACAAGATTCCGAATCATCAGGCCAGTGTCCCGTCAGGACACCCTCTACACTTTACCCCGAGCTACCTTCGAAACAGCGAACGAACGATGATTTACTACTAGGTCCCCCGATCATCTACATGCCCCCTCCATACGCCCCTTCCCAACCCTTAGCACAGCACCCGCAACCCCCAACGACAGGCAAGAGTAGTGCCGGAGCCTCGGTCCTCATGGCCTCTGCGCCGACCGAATCCCTTGCACTCAGCGCAGAACAGGCAGCAACTTCAGGTGATCCCGAAGCGGGGAGGAAAGACCCCGCGAGATTGAATAGATTAAGCAAGGACGAACGAGCTGGGATCGATAAGATCGTAAAGACACTGGTGGTGCGAAAGGAGAATGAGGATTATATAACGGATATGTACCATACATATGCCAATAGCCACAGGCGACACTTTTACCCTTAATGCCTACGAAGACCGCTACCAAGGAAAAGGCCCTGAAAACCTAACGACTCTGTATAGGAAAATTGATATCGGAGATGGGGACGAGTGTGATGTGACGAACCTCTTCACGCGTACGCTTGAAGTTTTTCGCCACCTCACGGAACTGAAACCAGAAACTAACACCACGACTCCTGCAGTGACTGAAGCCAGAGTAGAAAAAATTGACACCATGATGCCCATAAAGGAGGCCGCCCCCTATTGGGTTCCCCCACGAGGACTGGGAACAAACGACGATATTAATCACCAAGATGCGAGAGGGAGGGTAGTTTAAAACTGGGTTTACCAACCATGGGATCGGCAAGACATCCTGACTTTCCGAAAGTCCTTGCCTGATCTGCGAAAGAACCCCACAGCCTTCTATACAGAATTAGCCACCGCTCTGGGTTCAACGATTATGACCCTAGCGGATATCGATTTGTTTTTCGGGTTATGTCTGCCAGCTGATGTGTGGAAGCAAATCCGGAAAGTCGACCACCTTGAGCTGTTCGGACATACCTGGGTACAACTCGGAGATGTAGATAAACAGTGAGAGCCGGGACAGAAACCTATGAAAGCCATTCTAGACCTACCAGATAAGATCGTGCAGAAACTAAAAACCTTAGTCCCAGAAAGGAAAGTGGACTGGTCAGTAGTAACGGCCTGTCGCCAGAAACCCCAGGAAGACGTATCAGAATACTTCTCCCGGTTTGAAACGGTGTTCTCCGATTACAGCGGCCAGGACATGACCACTGCAACCGGACATCACTTGTTTGTCCAGAACTATGTGAAAGGCCTGACACCAGAAGTCTCGCAGAAACTACAGACTAGTGAGAGTAGTTGGGCGGCCTCCAAGCCCGCAGCTATCCTTCAGATGGCTCAATACTATGAGCGACAAAAGAACGAGAACGATCAAGCGACTGAGAAAAAGAAAAAGGACTTGAAAGAGAGAGTAATGATTGCTCAGTTGCAAGGGGTGACTATAGGAAGGGAACAGTATAGAGGGAACTACCAGTCGAATGCTCCTAGAAATCCACCCCCTAGAGACCGCACACCCGCACCCGGCGCTCCACGAACAGACCTCGATGAGAATCAGTGTGCGTTTTGCAAAGGATATGGCCATTGGAAATCTCAATGTCCAGTTCTGCTAGAAGCACTCAGAAATAAAGACAAGAGAGACGTAGCGGGCGGGCCGAGAAATAGAGGACAGGGACGAGGGCACCCAAACGACACCAACAATGACAGGCCTGGTAGACTGAACACATTTGAGCGTCCCGACAGAATCAGTGCCAACAGTCTGACTGCGACAATGCCCACGACTTTGCATAGGACTGCCAAGGGCAAGGAAGGGATCCAGTTGAGCTCTATGTTGACCAGCAAGGCCCTTATGTCACCGCTAAGGTCCTAGGTACGAAGTCTCCATTTCTGGTAGATACTGGTGCAACACGTAGTGCGTTGTCTAAGCGATTGATTCCCAGGGCACCCTTGTCTGGCTCACATGTGACATCAATAGGTTTTGATGGAACGCCCTCCACTAATCCCTTGTCCACACCAATCTCTTTTAATTTAGACAATAACACCACTGACACAACGTTTTTGCTCTCCTCCAACACCCCCGACGCCATTATGGGACTTGACTTATTGAAACCCTTTCGAGCTACTATTAGGTGTTCACAAGACGGAGTTCGAGTCATTCTGTACGACAACCCAACACTGCTCAGATCTTGCCGCACACAACGCATGTTCTCTATCACTGACACTGATTTGTCCTTGCTCGACACCCTACCTCTGTACCTATGGGCAAAGACTGACTCGGACGTAGGACGCATGATGATAGACCCTGTACACATAACTGTTCGACAGGACGCAGTACTCCCCAAACTCCCACAGTATCGGATATCGCCCGAAGGCGAGAAGGCGTTGGTAAAAATCATCCAGTCCCTGGTAGATGCAGGAGTGGTAGAAGAAGTAGTTAGCAATGTTTGCAACAGTCCTATCCTACCCATTGTGAAGAAGCAGGGTGAGGGAGATGAAAAAGCGTACCGCTTCATCATCGACCTGCGAGAAGTCAACAAAGTGGTTGTACCCCAGTACCCTGTAGTCTCAGACATCACCACCATTCTGACCCTGATTCCTTCCACTGCCACCACCTTCACGGTAATCGACCTCAAGAACGCATTCTTCTCCATCCCCATTCACGCGGACAGCCGCTACCTTTTCGGCTTCACTTTAAAATCCCGCTCATACAGATTTTGCAGAGCACCCCAGGGCTACACTGAAAGTCCCAGCATCTACAGCCAGGCCCTCAAGAGACAGCTGGACGCAGTCCAATTGCCGGATGGAGTGGTGTTGATACAGTACGTCGATGATATCCTTTTGGCGGCCGACACCACTCCACTTGCAGTCACAGCCACCATCCAACTCCTGCACTTCCTCGTGGAAAATGGCCACAAGGTCTCCAAGAAGAAGTTGCAATTCTGCCAACCTCAAGTCACTTACCTAGGCCACCTCTTGTCCAAAGACGGGAGAAAGCTCACACCCGATCGAATACAAGCTATTCTAGAGACCCCTATCCCTAAAACCCCGAAGCAAGTCCGCTCTTTGGTGGGCCTCACCTCCTTCTGCCGACAATGGTTGCCAAATTTCAGCCTCATTGTGAAACCACTACTTTCCCTACTGGCTAAAGATGTCCCCATTCCGCTCCCGTGGACCCCTGAATGTCAATCCTCCTACAAGGAACTGCGAGACGCCCTTTGTTCAGCGCCCGTCCTAGGAACCCCTGATTATACAAAGCCCTTCTCTCTCTACACTCACGAAAGGGAGGGATGTGCTTTGTCTGTCCTGACTCAGTCCATTGGCCCCAAACAACGACCATGTGCCTATTTCTCTGCCACTCTTGACCCTGTAGCAAGAGCTTTGCCTGCCTGCCTTCGAGCAGTAGCCGCTGCTGCTGCCTCTATCCGACAAAGTGAGGGAATCGTACTCTCGAATTCCCTCACGGTACTAGTGCCTCATGCTGTTGACACCCTCCTAAACCAGACAAAGACACAACACCTGACCAGCGCGCGACTGACTGGGTACGAACTGACACTGCTCGCACCTCACATCACGCTGAAACAATGCACCACGCTGAACCCAGCCACCTTGCTGCCTCTGCCTGAAAACGATCCCGATGTGCCCCCCAATACATGACTGTGTGACCCTCATGGACGAACAGACTAGGAGTAGAGTTGACCTCCGAGACACTGCCTTCCCAAACCCTGACGGAGAGCTATGGGTAGACGGCTCTTGCATTAAACTCCCCGACGGCACCACCTCAGCTGCCTATGCAGTTACCACAGCCCGAACTGTAGTTGAAACCGCCCGCATCACGCAACGATCCGCCCAGGCGGCAGAACTGATTGCCCTCACACGAGCATGTATCCTAGCACAGGGGACGACAGCAAACATTTACACGGACAGCCAGTATGCCTTCGGGGTGGTTCATCATTTTGGGCTCTTATGGAAGGAGAGGGGATTTCTGACATCTCATGGTACACCCATCCTGCACGGAGATCTAGTCTCCGCTCTGACTGAAGCGGTTCTCCTCCCCAAACAACTTGCCGTAATCAAATGCCAAGCACACAAAAAGGTGACAGACATCATTGGGCAGGGAAATGCACTGGCCGACATCACTGCCCGAACCACAGCTGAGAACAGGACGACGACTCGCATGTGAGTGACTAGGTCACAAGCAGAAAAATGGACGGACGCTAGGGAAACTATTAGGGACATCCAAATGGCCAGCTCACCACAAGAATTGACTGAATGGGCACGGGTGGGATTAAAAGATGATGAAGGCTGCTGGCGGACAAAAGACACGAACAAATGGTTGCTACCCAACTCGTACCTGATCCCCATACTGACGATGGCCCATTCCCCTGCACACATAGGATCTGCCCCTATGGCCGAACTTGTATCCCGAGTTTGGCATAACGACAGAATTACAGACTCGGCCAAACGATTAGTCCAACAATGTCTAGTCTGCCTGCAACACAACCCTGGGAAAGGAACTGTCGTACCCCGGGGAGGGTTTGGGGTCCCCAACCAGCCATTTGAAGTCCTACAGATGGACTATATCCAGTTAGAGAGATGTCAAGGACTGAAGTATGTACTTGTTGTTGTGTGCGCTTTTAGCAAATGGGTGGAAGCCTACCCAACGCGTGACAACACTGCTATTGCCACTGCAAAAGTACTACTGAAAGAGTTCTTCCCTCGCTACGGCCTTTGCCGTATTTTATGGAGTGACAATGGCCCCCATTTTGTAGCCGAGGTTATCCAGCTCATCCTGAAAGGACTGGGGGTACGACAGAAATTCCACGCAGTTTTCCACCCCCAATCTGCTGGACTGGTCGAGCGGCACAATGCCACATTGAAACTAAAACTGGCGAAAATAGTGGCTACCACAGGACTAAAATGGCCAGACGCTCTCCCCCTAGCATTGCTGTCAATGCGTTCCACCCCCACCAAACACCACTTGACCCCTTACGAGGTCGTTTTCGGCCGGCCCATGAGTATCTGGTCCGCACCCAAACCAACATCTATTCACGACGTCCCGAACGTCCTAATGTCTGACTACCTGTATAACCTAACTAAAACACTGTCTGTTATTCATCATCAGGTGCTGCAGGCCATCCCCGATGCTTCCAGGGGCCCCGGACATGCCATCCGGCCTGGAGATTTCATCCTGATTCGGAACTTCCAGCGGGAGAAGAGTCTGGAACCTCGCTGGACGGGCCCCTGGCAAGTCTTGATCACCACCCGAACAGCTCTTCGAGTGGAGGGGAAGCGAAATTGGCTGCATGCACATCATTGCAAGAAAATCTCTCCGACCCTGACGTCGACCGAAGACGTGACCACCCAAGAAGAGCTCCTGAACAAAGACCGACCATCCCTGAGCTGCTACCCTGAGACAGAGACACTCGAATTGGCGAAATTCCCTGATCCCACTGTGCCATCCAGAGAAGGGTATAACCTGCGACGAAAGGAGGGAGCTTCGGCTAAGTAGACCACTGACTAAGTTATCATTCTCAGAGCGGCGGCCTAACACAACAAAGGCTGCCAGGAGAGAAACCAAACGAAGTCTGTGGTTCTGCCCACTACCGAGCACCTTGAAGTTGATGGAAGCGCCCGATACGAAGATGATGGAAGCAACCGGACATCCGAAGACCCGCTACAGGAACCCGAAAACTGACAGTTTGCACAGCTCAAAGACTATTGCTCTTCTTATCACTCTTCTCTTTTGCCTCCTCCTCATGACTACCTTCTGGATCGTGGAAGAGAACGCACCGGCTCATAAGACATTTCTAACGACTGCGCAGCCTACCACCATGAAAGAACACTACCTGGTCTCTCTTTCACCTCAAATCCAAGAAAGGCGTAAGGAGTTCTGGAACAACTCCTTCGTACAGTTGCTGCACCAACACAACCTTGCTGCAAATGCCACGAATTGCTGGATCTGTGGGTTGATACCACATGCCACCGGACATTCCATTCCCTTCATCCCTTCACCTTTCTCTGTTCACGGCTCCTGCCTTGCCTGGCTGATCCTCTTGCAAGAGAGCTACAGAGACAACGCCACTTCCAGCGAAACTATGTCACACTTTTATCTTGGAGTCTGGCTGAACAAAACCGGGAGAGTTGCTGCTCCTTTTTGCCCTCTATCCTCCAATGCCTCTGTTCACATGGACATCCCCGCCAAAGAAAGGGTGGAGATGCAAATATTCAACAATCCAGCCAGACCCACCTTCTCCTACCTCCGGAAACGAACAGCTGCCACCCTGACTGTGGCCCTATCTGTCGTCAATGTCTCGGGCCTCGTATGCATCACAGGCCGTGGGACACAAATGGTGGGCCACAGCACTTGCCGCATCACCAGAACTTTGTACTCAACCGACCCACCCTCTTTTGTCACCTCTCCAAACATGTACTTCGTCTGTGGTACAAAAGCCTACACCTGGCTCCCAGAGGGCTGGGGGGGTACCTGCTACATAGCCTTCATCCTTCCTCCAACCTATGTGGCTCCGGCAAACCATCACCGACAGAGACGAGCAAAGGACATCGAGCAGGCCGACTCCACTGGAGCACAATTCTTGGATGCAATGAAAGGGCTCGTTCCACTTTGGGGTCCGATGGCGAACAGTCGTGCCATTCGACATTTATCCCAGGCAGTCGAGACAACGATGAACATTACAGCTGGTATCCTCACAAACAATACAGCCGAGCTTCAGACGGTCCGTCTGGTGGCTCTTCAAAACCGTCTTGTTCTGGATGTGGTTCTGGCGGACCGTGGAGGAGCATGTCGTATCATCGGGTCCAGCTGGTGCACCTACATACCAGACAATTCACCCTCCGTTTACAAGGCCATCGAACACCTCAACAGACTCTCCTCAGAAGTTCACCAGGAACAAGAAGGATGGTCGCTCTGGAGTTGGTTCTGGAATACTGTAAAAGACTGGGGATGGAGGTTGCTCATGATTGCACTGATACCAATCTGCAGACTCTGCCTGGGTATTCAATGCTTGCCACCTCTGTGTTCACTATTTGCTAACTGCATGTGCCCTAAGACTCCGAACTTTGAAGCTGAACGTATGAAAGCTTTGTATGATGTAGAAATCCGTAATATGATGGGGATAGACATAAATTGACAAGCTGGCTAGATATGTTGAAAAGGGAGGACTATTAAAATCTAGATTGCGACGTAAACATTATCGGCGCCATCTTGTCCCCTTTTAGCTCAAACGTGCGCGTAAATAGCAGCCATTTTGAACACCATGGCCTCTCTGCCCACTACCGATAGCTCGCGCATTTCTCTCTCTCTCTCTGACCCCGCCAGCATCCCCCGCGCGCTGACAGCCCACGTTCTCACATGCTTGGGCCATAAACCACCCCTTCAGCGCAGCCTTGCCTCGGAGCCACATTCCGTACCCGACTAACACCTCCCTCCGTCCCTTTAATGATCACGCATCCTTTGATGAACCCCCTTCCTCTGTGCCCAATTGTCCGGCCCGATCCCAGGCCATCACCTAGCCCCGCAGATACAGTTTATTGCCCCTTACAGTAGGAAGCTGTCCTTCTTCGAAGAATCTATGAATGATAAAGGCCCCCACCCCATGAGATCCGATCAGCCGCGCACATTCCGGGAGCCGGAGGGATATCCAGCTGCGCGATAGTCATAACCTACTGAGATCAGGGTGGGACTTTTACTGTAAATATGTGTGGGAACGGGTTTGGAGCGGAGATTCCGAGGATGCCTTTCCGTGCATCAAAGCATTAACAAGAATGTGTTTTATGTAATAAAGCAATAAACCTGTGTATAAGAGGCCAGGCCCCAAGGATGCGTTTAGAGCACCTCGAGAAGATACCCTGTTGTCTGATTTGACGTGTTCTGCTCCGTCGGAATAAACTCCTGTTTCCTGCCTTCTGTCTCCAGCGCCTGCCTCTTTGTTTGGTAATCTCGAATGGTATGAGAGGCGGCTAACGCCGGGCAAATACTGAAGGGTTGTTGGTCGAATTCGGCCCTACCTTTCAACACAAGGAACCCTCAGACACCATTGCAAAATATTGGGACAAACTCTGATTTTGACCTCTGCATCCTGTCGCCCCTGTGCCACCTGATGGTGCAAGTTTGGTACTCACTTGACACTTGCTGACTTTGGGCCCGAAGACTGGATTTGCAAATATATTACTTACCTGTTTAACCGCAATTATTGTTTTCCACATAGGATGACATTGAATTGTTCCAAAAAACTTATTTTCATAAGTTGGCGTTTCATATTTGTGATGGTGGTCCAATCCCCAGAGGAGCTGCTGGTCGAGGCTCCTCCATCTGAGTCAAGTATTAATACTGAGTGGACCATTTATACCAGACTCAGATGGAGGAGCCTCGACCAGCAGCTCCTCTGGAGATTGGACCATCATCACAGATGTGAAACGCCAACTTATGAAAATAATCATGCACAGGGCTGACAGAAAACCTACATGCCAACATAGCGCCCAATGGATTGATCGTGACCAACACTCAAAGAATCTTTCATGAGGATAAACAGTTCAAGGTAGAATGGTCAATGGTGGCGTGGAAATGTACCAGGGATTTACTGGTTCTCATCATCAAAACTGCCAAATGATTGGACGATGAACTCATATTAAAAATCTCCATAGCTGAGGGTGCTCTGCCGCCCGCAAATCAAAACTGGCTGAAATAGCAAAAGAAATGAATGACAACAAGGACTACCTGATGAGACAAAAGTCATCAAACTTCAAAGGATATTGTCCGATTTAGCAAAGAAAAAATATACCCTTACCTCAAGGATGACTATAAACCTTCGGGAAACCGCTCCTCCTCATATGACAGCAGAAGCTCATGCAGAAGAACCTACTCCTCAGGCAGTAACTCCAGCACCGAAAACCAAGGCAGTTACCAGCACAAAGAGCAACTTAGAACACCATCGAACCCTATGTATGGTTACGGCCCACCACCCTACCAAGGACCCACACCGTTCCAAGGACCCCAAATGTGGCAATACCCACCCTAACAACACGGACCGCAATCACTCTTAGCCCCCTTCCACTTACAACCTTTTTTAGGCGGAGGCTGGGGCAGAGGGCACGGCAGACCAACTGCACCTTTATAGCCCTTTAGGAACATTATTCCCACATATGGGGCATTCAGACCGTTTTTAACCAGGCTAGAGCTACCTAAACCATTAAAACTTGACCTAAGTAGGACTGCGCCAGACCTATTTTACTCATCTTACTCTCCTGTGCACTACCCAGCCCCCACACCCACACAACAGCTTCTTCAAAAACATCCCAGAAAAAGAGCCTCGTTTACGGGAGTCCGTCAGGCATTGCAGCGCCTGCCTGACGAGGGGCAAACGCCCTATGATGAAGCATGACATCCCATGCGATGTGTGAGGGCATCACGAAGAAAGACCTGTCTGTCCCCCATGCACAGCCAGGAACTGCACACTCCCTTAAGACTTAGCTTCTTTGGGAGCCTGTGTGCAGGACCTCATAACTCGGCTCCCTGTCCCTCTTTTGTTAAATTTTTTTTGATAGAGTAATCTGCTAAACTCTAAGTCAGTCCCAATAGTTGGATGAGCAGTGGCATAGTTAGGGTTATTTGAACAGGCATAATTTGGGTGCAGCTTGCCTCTCACCTGGGCCCTAGTGCCACAATGCTGCTGCACCAATGGTAGCTATTATCCTCATTCAATTAAACCTTTATAGAGTGCCCTCTTTCAGATGATAGTAGGTTTAGGATTAGAGAAAAAGTTTTCATTTTCTTCTCCAAATGGAAAATGTTCACCCATGTGGGGAAACTAGAGCTGTGGTGGTTGGGAAACATTGCGACCTCAAATATATACTGCTCTAACATTTTGAATACTTTTTCATGTACAATGCAATGAGTATGTTTGTGAATATCTACAGACAATTGAGGCAGTCTTTTGTATGATACAAAGTTTAAGTACTATCTGCAGGCATGACCCAAAGATCCGGATTATTGTTTAAATCACGATCTCTTCATTATGAGCAAAAATGACAATGTTTACACACCTAAGTGAATTTTAGGTACAGAAACATTTCTGTGAATAGGAACATATAACTTGCTGGTGGCTAAGTTCCTGGCTCATCTCCCGCCATTCATTACCCTCTAAAGGTCACCAGCAGTGTGGCATGCATGTATTTTGGGCTTATGTAGAGGAAAGCACTATGCAATGCAACAGAACTAATATAGTAGAGGTAGACAAACCTTTAGTCCTAGTAACACTTTCAGATAGCGATTGTGGAAAATATTTGTTAGAAACTGTCTGTAATTATAATGAAACTTTAATAAAATGCAGCAGGCTACTATTTTTCATTAGTAACAGGGTTGGAATTAATTCCTACAAGCAGAATTGCCATGCTGGCTGAATTGAGTGGGGTATCTTCTAAAAGTCAGGACTATAGAGTGCACGGAATCTGCAAAGCTACTCTACTATTCTGTGATGGACATACTTTGATGCCAGAACAGAGGGACAGAGACATTGAACTGTCGGACATTTGATAATAGAGGGAGCATTATTTCAAACTCATTGGTATTCTGTTAGCCACTGTAGCTTACTCAGGTGGAGTGATACATAGGAGGCGTGATAGGGGCCACAAGTCCTGACCTTAACCAAGCATTTTGTATACAAGTGGACCATTATAACATTTCCCATGTCAAGCTTGCTATATCTATTTGTACTGAGGAGAGCGAGAAAAGGTATCATTCTTTGCAAAGATATTATGCAATAAAAAGATTACATACTCATTACAGCTTATGCTTGTTAAAGTCCAAAAAGGACTGCTTAATATGCCTGGGGCCTTGAACCAGCCCTCCAGAGATGTGTTTTTCTATATACTAACTTTAGAAAATGTTCTGTGTTGGATCTGTGTTGGATCTGTTTTGACAGGGTTATCTGAGATTTTTGCCTTCCTTTTTGTTCCTTTGCTGAACTCTTTTCTGTTGGTGATTTGGACTCAGTTAATTTTAACCTGTCTAACCAGTGGTAAAGTGCTTGTGCTCCCCCTTGAAAACATGATAACAATGGCCTACACTGGATTTGCACCTTTAATTTATTTATAAGTACATAGTAAATGCGACTACATGTACCCAATGCCTTTAAAATATATGCTACTAGTGGGATGGAGCACGTATTGGTCCACCGACTAAAGTAGCCTTTGAAAACATGTCTCAGGCCTGCCACTGCAGCCTGAACCACAGTTTCAAACTGCCATGCTGACCTTGCAATGTTAACCTATTGGCAGTCCTAACCTTTCCTTTTTAATACTTATTATTCTCCCGTAAGGCTGGCCCCCAAGGCTCGTGGGGTGAAGTGCATGGTATCTAAAAAGAGGGACATCTGTGCATGAGGTTCTAATGGCCTGACAGTGGAAAACTCCAAAAGTTGTTTTTTCTTTGATGTAAGGCTAGCTCTCCTATACACTAACACTGAGTTACCTTAGTACACTTATTAAGTGCTGACCTCAGTTTGTGACCAGACAGAGAAATTATGTTTACACTCAAGTAAATTATAATTTGAAATCCTCTACAGGTGTAAAGTCAGATTTTAAGTTTCTATTCTGAATAGTAGGGTGTGCGGTAAATTTTGCTCTGCTCGGGGAATTTGCAAAATGTTGGCAATTCCGTGTTCCACGCGGAATTGCCGAAAATTCCGCGATCTGCAGCATTGCGGAATTCGTGAGCATGGTGCGTAGAGGTATTGCACAAAACGGTGGCATGTTCTTGGATAAATATGCTGAGCAGGATTCATTCTAGCACGATGCTCCTGTAACAAAAATTAATCCTCAACAGAGAGCACTTACAGATATAAATAAAGTAGTTGCCTGAGTTAAAGGCAAGCTCAAATTCAGTAACACATCAGCCCAAAAATTGAGCGCTCGCTCTGTCGAGACTGGGCATGATTCTCAAGGGACCCCTGCGCCTTTCGGCGTGAGGGCAAAGTTACAGGCACACATTGTAACTGGAGACAACTCTTCTGGCCCTTTACGCAGCTGTAGTGTAGGAAAGGCACTGTACATTTACCCAACCAGGTATCACTTACTGATGATTAGCCAGTAGTATTCCAGTTGTGTAGGGGTATTGCACAAAACGATGGCATCTTCTTGGATAAAAAATATGCTGGGCAGGATTCTCTCTGGCACGATGCTCCAGTCACAAAAATTAAACCAAAACAGGAAGCCCTTACAGATATAAATAAAGCAGGTGCCCGAGTTAAAGGCTGGGCAGGTGTGCTTTCTCTCGATGTCTACCGTCAAAAATGAGCCGTGATGCTTGATTGAGGCTTTTGCACCCATGAGTTTCTCGAGCGCACACCCTGTGTAGTTCCTGTGACCAGGAGGTTGCTCCTCATCTGCTGCTCAGATCGTACTCTGACCCTTCATAAACAAGAGGCATGTGAACTCACATAGAAGACCCGCCCCACACACACTAGCGGTATGCAACGTCTTCCCGCCCTTTTCCGCACTATGATGGACAGCTTACTCAAGGACCCCTGTGCCTTTCCGGTGCAGTCGCAAAGTTACAGCTGCAGTGGAACGTGCGGAACAAGAAATTCCATGAGCACGCGTAATTCCGCGTGCTTGCTGAGGTTTTTTTGCTGTCTTGTGGAACTTTGCGTATCACTACTACTCAAATTCTGCCCACCCCCACGTGAATAGCCACTTTTAGAAAATTGGCATTTTTCTGCCTATAACAATTGTGCTTCTGCCAGTGTCCAGTGTAACATCACTCCAAATAGCTCTTCTGTGTTGCTTTTGCCGTTCTGAGATTTAAAAGGCATAGCCTCAAGGTTTGCCCACCCTAGTCATTACTTCTAATGGCTGCCTGGACTGCTACAGACAATGCAGCTGACACCTAGGCCTGTCTGCACTTTGTTACCCTCGATGGTTTGGAGTGAAATAGAGGGAAGGAGGAAGGTTAGATAAAGGATGCACCCCCACAGGTTAACACTGAGAATAAAAGTGCTACCTTTAGAACCTCTCATGAGAACATTCCTGGGCCTGTGAAAAATTCTGAAGAAGGATTGCTGTACTGGCCGAAGAAGAAAGTTTGTACCTGTATGAATTTGAGCCCAGGCTCTCTAAAAGTGACCCCAGGGGTCAGTTGGCTGGCATCCTGTTTAAGCTACAGGGACACATCAAGTTTCCAGAGGCATTCCTGCAACTGCTCAGCTGAAAAGCACCTATTGGACCTGCCTGGACCTGGCTAAGTTCTGCTGCTGGCCTTTGCTGGAGTGACTCCTGATCCCCAAGAGATGCCCCAGAGGTCCTGGACCCTTGGATCGTTCTGAGTGTACTCCTCATAAAGAAAAGGTGCAGATACAGAAGTGTTGGGCCCATCACAGCCACCACAAATGGTCTTCCTCATGTCGGGAAGCCATCGCCCACGATGGCCACTTGCGTGAAGCTCCAGAAGAGCCTTCTCTGTACACCAACAGTGACCATCAATGGCCACGACTGACACTAAAACTGCACTTTGCCTGACGGCAGAATCCTGTGATGATCACCAATGTGGAGCTCTAGCATCGACTGGTTGTTTGAATCACAACAGCAACTGCCTATGACTTCCGACGTGCTCCTCACACTGACTTCAATCTCCTCCAGATCTTGGCCAACGCAAATGCCACTCTTCATGTCAGACTTAAGAAGGTAACTCTTCAGTGAGACAAACCTGGTCCCTGTACCCAACCTGTGCTCCATCACGGTCAGTCTGAACTTGTGACTTTTGGTCTGAACTTGTGACATTCCTCCTGTCCTGCGCCAACAGATAACTGTGAGTGGCGCTTTGTGCGTGTAGGTGATATTTCACCTAAAACCTTGAAAGCTCTTATCTCCAGTTCTACTGATTGGATTTGTGTCCTTTTGTTGTTATATTATTTATTGGAATTTAATCTATTTTACTACATTAGTTTAGGATTTTTCTGGTCTTGTCTTTTCATTTTATTACTGTTTAAGTGCTGCAGAAATCCTTTACATATTGCCTCTAAGCAAAGTGTGGCTGCTTTGTGTGAAGCTACCAGAGGGTTTGGCACCGGTTGATTCAGGTTTTCTACTCCTCTCAACTAATAACCAAATTTCATGCATCCTGTAACTGTAGTTCCTTGAGTAATGTAATCTTAAAGTTCACAGGAGACATTCCACAGATTTCATGTCACAGGAACATCTCATGAATGTATTTCAAGTTCAAATAAAGATATTCAGATCCAATTGATCCCTGGAAGTTGTCTGCACCAGCTCCCTAGGTAAATGAGACCTATTGCACTACCCAGCCACTGGGAATGCTTCACAGGAGCAAGTAGGACACATGTTGAATTGCATCTGCTCACTCCTTTTCTTCTAGACAGGACCCATTTACTTTTCTATGGGACCCATTTGACTCCTTAGCCACAATAAGGAAGTTGCATGAAGAGAAACAGTCTTCCCTGGCAGAGCATGGACAGCTGTATCCTTCGGGTCAGCAAGAAAATTGCATTACCAGCCATCAGAGCAGCATTCTAACCCCAGATGTCCATATCAAAGCTGAAGACAAATCTCCTCCAATTCTCTGTCTGTCAGTTAAAACCTGTTCAGTGCAGGAAGCCTAGGTTATATTTTCTTTTTTGTTCCCATTCAGCTCTCAGCTGAAGGTGATAAAAGCTGTTGTGAGTCCCCGATAGGGCCAACTATAGTTTTCACCTATGTTAGCCTAACTGCACACATAGTAGGCTGCTTTGGCATTGCACATGTTATGGAGTAACATGCTTGTTTTATGTGCCACTCTGATATTTTCCGAATAGGCTGCATATGTTTTGTTATTTAGCTTTTCTGCTGATACTCAGTCTGAACAATTTGTTCAAGTCCAAACAACATTGTGCATTGCATGAACAGGCTTTGGTGCTCCCTTAGAACTGCAGTTCTAAGGCTCACATATGGGCCTTAGAACTGCACAGCAGGGGGACCTCCAAAGCACTGCTTGCCAGACAATGAGGATACTCGTAATCTGGCAGGCAGGCGGTGGTCGACTTTGCCAATGTAGGAGTGGGGAGGTAGCATGGCAGCCTGCTCCTACACCGCCAAAGTTGTAATTAGGCATTTAGGGCCAGATGTAGGTGAATGTCATTTACCGATTCTTAAATACTGAATTTTACTGAATCGGTATTCAAAAATTGGTAAATGAGATGTAGTGAAAAATTCTGTATTTTTTACCGATTCGGTAAAATTCGGTATCTGACTTTCGGAAATTACCGAATCGGTATTTAACGAATCGGGTATTTCCCATTCATCCCTATGGGCCAAAAGGCCCATAGGAATGCATTGGAAATACCGATTCGGTAAATACCGAATCGGAAAGCAAGCAAAAGTGAAACTAAAGCAAGCAAAAGTGAAACTTAAAACAACAGCCAATCAGGTGCAACCACCCTCCCCCTTCCTACCAGGAAGTGACTACACAGGCAGCTGCAACTAATTAGAAGGTTCTGGAGAGGCAGTTGGAGCAGAGAGACTGGGAGCAGCAGCAGACAGAGTTTGTGCACTTTTAAACTTTAAACATGGCAAGCAGCAAGGACACAGAGCAGACAGAAAGAAAAAGAAAACTGAAATTCAGCAGCATGGAGCTCCAGGTCCTTGTGGAGGAGGTGGTAAAGGTGCACCACAAATGTTTTGGAAGGCAGTCCCTCTCTGTGCCAGAATCAGCAAAAAGGAAGATTTGGCTCGAAATCCTTGAAAAAGTCAATGCAGTGGGAGTGACAACCAGAGTCACAGAAGATTTAAAAAAGAGGTTTTACGACCTAAGGAGCCTCACAAAAAAAAAATTGCTGACCTCCACAAACAGGCCTCGCAAACAGGTGGAGGAAAGAACACAGCACCCCCCCTCAGTGACCTGGAGGAGATGGTGGCCACAACCTTGGAGCCAGAAAGCGTCCATGGACTGGGAGAAGAGGACAGCTCAGCGAAAGCAGCATGTAGAAAAGGTAAGATGCATGCACAGCAATCCCCCTCACACCCTCATCCATCCCTCACCCCTTGAAGCTAAGTTACCCCAGTCCCAGTGTGTCTGTGCAAAACAGTCGCAATGCATCATGGTACATGTAGTCAGTTAATGAAAGACCATGTCATACAGCACAGTAACCCCCAAGTTAGGCAAATGATTGCAGACATAATGAAGGGCAGGCAGCATGTAATAAGTGCAATTTCCTAAGTGTAATTGTAGTGGCTGTGAGACATTTGCACCTTAGCTGATATGCGCTCATATGTCCACAACTCACACATCCAGAAGGCTGTCACAGGAGGCAGAAGGCACGGCACCCGAGAGGGAGGAAAGTAATGAGCCAGGTCCCAGTGCATCACAGGACACAGGTGTACCGAGTGGGCAGCCACCTTCCCAAGAACCTGACATCACAGAAGAAATGCAGGCATCCCCAAGACCATCACAGTCCCCACTATTGTTATCTTCACCAGAAATGCCAGCATCCCTGGATATTGAGACACCTGCAGCACAACCTAGCAGGCTGCATGCTGTTTCCTCACTGATGGAAATGGAGACAGCTGCTGGTGAAATGGTGGGTGAAGACTCACACAACTTGCCTGAAGCTGACATCTCTGCCACACTTCAGCCCAGCGCAGAGGCTGTACCCAGTACCACTAGACGCCGCACAGTACCAGGAAGGAGTGTAGGTGCACGTGGGGAGGGGTCCAGTGTCTTCCAAGGCCTGGAGGGATCCATGGTCAGGATTCAGAGGAGGCAGGGCAAGGGCATCATGTCCTGTCAAAGACAAATGCGGAACCTCAATTTGAACATGCAGGAAATTGGTAAGGGCATCAGGGAACTGGTGGAAGTTAGCAAGAACATGGCCACAGGGATACATGACATGACCCAATCCATGCAGCAACTGTGCACAAAACTGGAATCTGAAATAACATCAAGGCGCAGGGAGAAGCAGCGTGCACAGACAACTGAGAACGCTATTCACCGCCTGGCAACAGCCACATCCCTGCTATGCAGGCGTAGCATGAACAGTCAGGAAGTCCTGACTCAAAACAGCAATCAGCTGACAAGGGGCATAGCCGGAATGACCGGTGCGCTAGAGGCTCTACTTAATGCTCAAACTGCACAAACTACTGCTATTGACGTGCCGGAGAGTGAAGGTAGCACCAGTAGGAGCAGCACGGCAAGCCCCCTTGTTGTAGAGACAAGGAGGAGCAGCAGGCGACAGGGTGAGGCTACAGGCCAAACGCCCAGTGAACAGAGTGAGCCACATACATCTGCCAGTGCAAAGCGTGGCCGCAAATGAACAGTCATTAGTATGGGCTACTGCCATTGGACAGATAATTTAGAGATTTGAAAGTTTGTGTTGCACATTTGTGCCATTTAAGCCTGCGTTGTGACAATATACAACTACGGTGGGTTCAACACCTGTTTGTGTGTGTTTACTCACTGTGAGCATTGCAGTGAAATGCTTTCTGGTGCACTTTTGTTATTTTACATACAGAGATATATTGTACATTAAACAAAATATGTGCTTTCAACATAGGTGTCAGTCTCATTACGTATTCAGAAATAGTTGCGTGTAAACTCCTCACGTCTGTATCTGCCATCACTTGGTGTTCACACTCCAGCAGGTTGTGTTTCAGGCACAGCCATGTCGTCGTCATGATCCTCATAGTCTGACAGCTCTACCTCAGTACCCTTCTTCACAGCAAGGTTGTGCAACATAGCACAGGCAGCAATGATCTTACAGCAGGTGATGGGGGTATACTGCCTTGCACCTCCCCTCTTGTGCAAGCACCTGAACCTGCTTTTCAAGATACCAAAGGTACGCTCCACGACATTCCTTGTGCTCTTGTGGGCCCGGTTATATCTCCTTTGGCTGGGTGTTGAGGGGTTGAGGTAGGGGGTGAGTATGAAGGAGCGGAGGGCATATGCACTGTCTCCTAAAAGTAAATGGGAATACATTACTCACATGCATACATGTACTTCTTACTGCAATTGGTGTTATGGGGGTCGGACTGTGTCTTACCTAGGAGGTATCCTTCACCAAATTCCCCTGCAGTCAGCCGTGCATAGATGCCGCTGTTTTGAAATATATAGGAGTCGTGGGTACTCCCAGGGAATTTTGCCACAAGGTCAGTGATGGCGCACTTTGCATTGCAAATCACCTGCACATTGATGGTGTGGGTGGACTTCCTATTCCTGTATATATATTCGGTGGCAGCAGGGGGACAAATGGAAATGTGCGTGCCATCTATGCAGCCAATTATATTGGGGAATCGAGTCATCTGGCAAAAGTCAGATTTTGTTTGGACCAGTTCCGCATGGGTTGCAGGAAAAGATATGTAATGGTCCATCCTCTGTAACATGGTGTCAAGGAATTTGTGGAAAAACCTTGACAGGCTGCTCTGGGTCACCCCACCTACCGCAGCAACCACGCTCGGGTAGCTCCCAGACGCAAGCAGGTGTAGGCTGCACAGCACCTGCACGTGGGGTGGAATAGCATGTGCCCTTGGGGTGGTATGCTCCAACAGTGGGTGGAGGTCCCTGATGAGGTCCGTGATGGTGTCTGGGGCCAACCTGTACCTCTGGAGTATCTCTGCCTCTGTGAGCATGAACAAGGTGACCCTCTGTCTATAGACCTGCTCCTCTCTCTGCCATTCCCTCTCTCCTTCCTCCTGTAGCCGTAGCCGTCTTGCAATGACATAAAATGCCGCCATTGTGCAAGAAGAATTGCAGTTTGGGTCTTTTTTTATAGGCTGCACCTGGTTACCACCTGATTTCATTCCATGGTAAATACCGACTCTTAAATACCGAATTTCAAGCAAATTCGGTATTTCAGAGCTTCCCTACATCTCAATATTCATTTTTACCACTTCTTATTTACCGATTCGGTATTTTACCGAATCGGTAACTTTACCGATTCGGGAAATTTACCGTTTCGGGAAATTTACCGAATCGCAAACCGTGGCGATTCGGTAAATTTACAGAATCGGTAATTTTTCCGATTCGGTATTTTACCGATTCGGTAACTTTACCGATTTGGTAAATTTACCGATTCTGACGATTTTTGCTTTCCTTCATCCCAATTGCTCAATACCGGTCGGTAACGGCCGAAAATACCGATTTTCGGCCGTTACCGACCGGTAAAGGGCTACCTACATCTGGCCCTTAGTCTGAATTTGGACCCATAGGTACTGAGGTGGTATGGTGACTAAGTCCCTACATGCTAATATTCTGTTATTTCAGGCAAGTTTCCAAGCAAGATCCCTGCAACAAAGCAGTACAGTTTAAAGTGCAGTTTAAAATGTAAACTAAAATTTCCAGGTTTTCCCCTCCCATGCTTTTCATCACTATGACTCAGTTCGTGTTCCGGTGATAGTCTTTCAGGTAAAAGGTATGCTGATGCCTTATTCAATACCGAAATGTCCTCTTCAATACAGAAATTCTAAATTGTTTAGGAATTTTTCTATTTTCCTCAACTCTGATCTTCTTTAAACACTCTCCCTCAAGGCCCACCCAATTACTCCCACTAAGTAGCAAAGAAAACTTTTATCTGTGCTTGTCCACCAGATAGTGTGGCTCCAAAAGTCCACGGAATGCCCTGCTGCTGGCAGGACTTCAATACTGCAAGAAGGACTGGACTCCTGCCTGATCAAAGAAGACTGGACCTGCACCTTGAACCCAGTACTACGAGAGTGATTTCAATGGCTAGCTCACTGCCTCCTGTTATGTGTTACAAGGACATAACAAGCTCCACAGGCCTGTCCTGCATCTGCCCAACTGCTAAGACTCAACTGGACCTGCCTGAGCCATGCTGCTGATCTCTGCTGGAATGAGTCGTGAACCCCTTGAGGTGTCCCCCAGTTCATGAACCTTTGGCGGGCATCAGAGAGTACTTCTACTGGCCCAACGGAGGGTTCCTCAGAACCGATGGAACTCGATGGAACTTGACACAGAGCGACGTAGGACCTTGCATCGCCGCTCATTATTGGCTGCCTCATTAGAACAGAACTGAAGCAGTGCAACATTTCTTCATGCAGGCTTCACATTGCAGCACCTCACAAGTCCTGATGAGCTGCCTCATCAGAACTGACTCAGCACAGTGCATCTCGATGGAGGACCTTGCATCGCAGCACCTCACAGCTCATCAGCGGCATCATCGGAACCAATGCAACCCAACACAGCGTGACGCAGGTTCTTGTATCTCAGTCTAAAAACAACTAGGTACCCTATCCAGTGGGCTGAACTCTGTCCTGGACGCACCCCACGCTCCATCTTGTTTGGCTTGAACTTGTGACGTTTTACCGGTCTGGCCCAACAGATCACTCCAGTTGGCACTTTGTGCATTTTGGCGCAATTTTCAGTTAAGGATTTGACATTGCATATCTCCAGATCTACTAAATGGATTTTTGTCATGTTGTTACCATTTTATTTATTAAGATTTACTTTATTTTTCTAGATTGGTGTGGGAGTTTTCTTGTGTTGCTGTTTTCCCTTTGTTAGTTCTTGAGTGCCTCGTAAATACTTTACAGATAGCCTACAAAGCTGTGCCTGACTGCTTTTGTACCAAGTTACCAGAAAAGTAAGCACAGCTTAATTTAGTGACTTTTGTGGTTCACCCTGACAAGGATTATGGTTTTTGCTTGAGAAGGGTTAACACTAGGCCTGGGCGGTGAAGTCCACTCTGTTCCATTAGCGGAGGTTTCCGCACCCCATGGATGATGTGGAGTTCTTATAAACTCAGCTCTGCAAAACAAAGGGGATTTTTTTCCTCGCTCGTGCTCTCCAATTTTACGTTGGCAAGCAAGGAAAATCCAATGCTACACAAAATCCCAGCAAGATTTTTATTAACACCGGTGGGCATGGATTGTTGTGACCACTTGCATTTAGAAACTATCAGCCATTACCGTTGAGTAAGCTGCCGCATGAGTAGAAAATCCACTTGAGCGGCAGAAAGAAGCATTGCCCTACTGCGCTGCACATGGTGCTCACCTAACACACTAGTTAACACACCATCAACCAATAACCCAATTTCTTCATTAACTATGACAAATACATGTTATTTGTAAGGTGTTAACTACACCAATGTATGAGTGCCACAGTCCTCACAAAAGTTCACATTGTCTTGCGATCCAAACACCTGGATCAGTGGTTCCCAATCTCTGCACCGCAGACCCCAGTGCACCATCAAAACTAGCCAGGGGTGCCGTACACAAATCACACAGTTTGGGAACCACTGCATGATTCCCACAACTGTACCTGGACAAAATCAATAATACTGCATATGCCATGGCTCACTCAAAAACGTGCACTTTCTGCTTCAGATGCCTCAAGCCACAGCTTAGAATAAAGTAATAATTCAAAGTAATTGTCAGCTAAAGATAAAATATCTAGATAGAGTTCAGAAATCATGGACGGGTTTCTAATTCACAGTTTGATACACGTGTGGTGCAGCCGAAATGTTTTGATAGAAATCTATCTAGAAACAAATACCAAACCAATGTAATGTTGTGGTGAAAAGAGAAAATGACACATGCATTCACTGCAACGTCACGCAGAAAATAAACATTCCTAATGCTCTCCTTGAGACAGCAGAGGCCTAGTAGTTCATTACAAAGCGTTGACCAGAATTTTGACGTGCATTACATTCCCATTAAAACATATAGATTATGTTTAAATATATGTAATATATATGTCTCCCATCACCATTATAAAAATATTTGACAGCTGACCAATAAGGCATCTACTTTCCGGTAGTTCCCTGTGTGCATCGTCTTAAAATTGTAAGCGTAATTCCAAGGCAATGGGCATGTTTCTAGGCTTTCAGGCCATAATAGGATTAAATCTATGATTATAATACCTTAATGAGCTTCATTGAAATTATTTTCAAGGAGAACAATAGAAGTACTTCCAAGGCCGGCCTTACACCCCACACTCGCCAAAAATAAGAATGATATTAGGGAGCTGCAGCCAACAGGCAATGGGTCAAGGGAGCCGCGGGTTGCAGAAGTTTGGGAACCATAGACCTAGTTGCTTGTTTTCCTCCATCATCTACTGTACCAAATGCACAACTCTTGACTAAGCAAAGGACAAACACAAGTATTGTTTACAGACAATTCAGATTTAGACATGGAATGCACAGAGGCAATCCCTAATAACCACCCTATTACCCAAGGGTTTTGTAATATGGAAAATCAAGTGAAGAGCAATAACCTCATTACCTATATGATGTATTTCATCTAGTTCTGGTGATTACTGGGCAGCATCGTTGTTTGGTACTGTCCTTTACCTCTAAAGATCCTAGCCCAGTGGTACTAAAACACTAAAATAAGATTAATCAGTTACAATCTCCACAATCCTGACTCTCCAAAGTATAGAAATAGGCCATGGATTACTGTAAGATAGTTTCGACAATAGTATGCCCTGCTCCTGCAGTGATTCCTTCTAACGTCCAAATGAGTCCAGCAGTCCCACACGTAAGGGAAATTGGGGAGTTGTCGAGAGGGCTTGGTCCAATTAGAAACTTTGTGTCATGCCTTTTGGACTCTGTAATTATATTAGTTGGGAGATTAACATCATTTCAATGAGAAGGATAAGTGAGCTTTTCTAACTATTACGGTACTGTTTCTGGCTTAGATAATTGCACCTGGAAAGAAATAATGGGCAATTGTTCTGTGGCCCACACTAAACAGAATAAGTTCTGAGCAAAGTTTGTTGAGCTTTTCAAATATTTTTTTTAATTGATAATCCATTTATCCTTTCAAGGTCCATTCATGAGCTTTCTGAACAAGTAAGAGCTATCACCAGATTAATATATAAGGGAGCAGTATTTGTATGTTCTGTAAAGGCTGAAAAGGCAGTTAGTTTTTTAAAGATAATTTTTCTAGTGCCCAGTTTTTGCGACATCTGAATGCGTAGCATCCATTTATTAATTAAACAAATGCTTCTTATCGTGCTATGGGAGGTGTTTTTTTCTCACAGAAATACAGATAATGTGCAGATCCATCAATTTTGGGATTCATCTAGTAAATTAAACATTTTCTCAAGCAGAAATAAATTATGCCATCAGTGATTAACAGCGTTTGGAGATGAAGAGGTCTTTGGAGAAGTTGAGACATTGAACATGGGACCCAAACAATGGAACTGATTATGACTTTGGCGGTGCAGTGCTGGGTCCGCCCCACCATGCACCGCTAAAGCTGTGGTCAGACCGCCTGCCAGATTAGGAGTTTCATTCGGTTTAGTGGGCTTTGTTTTTGACGTTCCCATGGTGGTGCCCTGAAAATGGGCACCGCAATGGGAACACCAAAAACAGTTCCTGCATGGCATGAATTGAAAAGTACATGCCTTGCAGGAACTGGTGTGCATGCACACGGGGGGCACAACCCTTGTTGCATCAACAGTGCGTGAGGCACCAGTAGGTCCCCCCTTGTTTCATCAATGCCACGATTTTCATGGCGGTGGAACTTGTCATATGCTTGGTGGAACCGCAGCGGGCCCTCCATGCATATTATTGCCACTTGACCATTGCAACACTTCTAGGGAATGGGGGTTCACTGGCGACTGCCGTGGGGCTGTGATGGTCCTATCACCCATATCATAATAGGATGGTCAGGAGACCACCACCACTGCCCCCTGTGAGTCTGGCAGTCCGTGTAACGTCAGACTAGTAATCGGGGCCATAGTATCATGGTATATACTAAGCATAAATAATTGCACGTTTTGAAATTGGCTAGATCACTAACTCCTAGACAACTTAGTAGGACATTGTTAATTTCTGACAAACACTGCAACAACAACAGAAGGATTGGAGAAGGAAGTACAATACTAGAAATGCAGTTGATGGAACTTCACCATTCCTTTGTAAATTTGGTTATCATTTATTCTTTTATTTATGTGAATGGATATCATCTCAGAATAGAACTATTAGGTTTGCCTTCAACATCATCACTTCTTTTGGTACAAAATCTATTAACTGGGTTGAAGACAGTTAAAAAAAAGTACAACAGGAAGCCCCGGGAAAAGCCAAAGCTAGATACAAGCTATATGCTGATCACAAAATAACCCCTGCACCTACAAATTTTGTGGATGTGAAAGAACAGTTATTTACCTCAACTTTACATTTGAAGGCAGCAGTCGCGTGAGGCTCAGCGACAGGGTGGAATTAACACACTTCGAACCTGTTTCCTCGAAAATGGTGAGGGGTGCTGTTGGACTTGGCCTTTTTGGCAGGTTCAACCAGAAACGTTTTGCTTTTGCCTAGCCTGTTTCTGTAACCTGGTGTCGGTGATTTTAGGCCTCTGCGCAGTTTTTCACTGTGGTACAGTGTTAAGTGCGTGAGCTCTCTGTGTATGTGTGCTGAGTGGCCTGCCCTCTAATAGGAATGCATGGGGAATATGTGTGTCCATGGTAGTTCCTTATGTGTGGGGAGCGCAGGGTCGAGTTTGGTATGTACAAACCTGTGTGATTAAATGCTGCGCAATGATGTGCGTGGATTTATTGTGTCTGGTGTGGAAGTGCCACTTCTAGAAGTTGGCATGTCTGTGCAGTGAATGTGAACTGGCTGTCTGGATTGTGATTGGCTGGAGCTGGCTGGTGTGCCTGGCTCCAGAAGTCAGGATGGGTCTGCCCCGGTGGTGAATGGAGAGATCTGCATGTTGATGTGAGGAAGGAGTGCACCTGGGACCTGCATAGGGCTGGGCCTTCCCTACACAATGCTGGCTCCGCCCCCTGTGGTGCGACTGATGTCCCTAGCCTGTCCTGTGAATAGTGAGAGGGGCTGAGCACAACAAAGTGCTCAAGAACCAGTTATAACTGGTTCTCCCCCTGCCTGAGACAAAGGGATTTTGTATATAAAAGAGGGGCTGTGACCCCATGAAAATGTTCTTGTGCTCAACTTGAATCTACCAGGGGCGTGGTGCTGCTGGGGCCCAGTGGAAGATTTGCCTCCCTGGACCCTGCCCAGCCCCTGGATGCTTGGGAGACTTTAGTCCCTTTGGACCCTTCTGCTTTGCCCCAGGATTCCTTCTTCATCTTGGAAGACCTTTTTGCTGTACTTTTTAAATGATGGCTTGGTGAGCGCTTGATTTTCCCTGAGGGAGAGCTTTGTTTCAGCCCTGCAGCGCTGGGCTGCATTGTTTGCGTGGGGATCCCCCCCTCCGTGTGCTCCTCGCAGGTGCCTACCCTACATTATGCCCGGTGACTTAAGTATCATTAGTGCACGGGTGCCCACCCACCTCGTGACTTTGTCTTCCTTAGCGGATGCCACCCCGCGTCATGGCCACCTTGTATTTATATTCTTAATTAACCGGTGCCCATCCTGTGTTTTCAGCCGGAGAAATCACTGCCGCGGCCGGGCCGCAAAACAGGAAGCCAGGCAGCCCTTTGCCTGGCGGCGGGCAGGACTCCCAGCTTCACAGGAAGTCCCGCGCACGCCCCGGCAGCAGAGAAAGGCTTTGACTGAGGAGGTGGCAGTGCGGGGCTCCCGTGAGCCTGAGAGAGAGCCCCGCAGGTATGGAGACTGCAGCAGGGGGGGCCCAAAGCACATTGCCGGTGCCTGCCCCCGCGTATGAGGAGTGTTGCTGCCAGAGTATGCCTGGGTACAGAGCGGCACCAGAGCGGAGTCCAATGCGAGGAGTGCTGTGGGGCTCCCCAGCGTGAGGAAGAGCCCCGCTGCAAGCCGCATTGAGATGAGACTTCACCCTGTGCCAGACAACCCCCGGTGAGTGAGGCAGGGCTGGGGGGGACGCCGCAGGATCAGGTGGTGTGCCTGATTGAGGCACCAGTCTATTTGCCCTTCAGGGCGGCCCTGTCTTGCAGTGGGCCGCCCCAACAGTGGGCAGATTTGGTTATTGGGCACCAGTCCGCGCCAACAGGGGCATACTTGTTTCAGACCATCTGGGCTCCAACAGTTGGGGGCACATTTTCAGAGCCCCAGGGCT
Organism: Lissotriton helveticus; assembly: GCF_964261635.1. Lineage (NCBI taxonomy): Eukaryota > Metazoa > Chordata > Amphibia > Caudata > Salamandridae > Lissotriton > Lissotriton helveticus. Next base: position 2,106,931,788 of record NC_136057.1, on the reverse strand, counting down.
CCAACATCGTTGGGGGCCATTTGTTTTGAAGTCCGAAGGAGGACTTGGGGGCCATGTTCTTTCTAGGAGCCCTGTGTAGCTCCAACAGGTGATCACTTTGTTTTCAGAGCCCCAGAGTGGCCCGTGGCCTTTTCCCAGTACTTGGGGACATTTAGTCTCAGAGCCAGATGGCTCCAACGTGTGGCACATTTATTTAAACGGCTACTGAGAGCCCATGCCGCAGTTTATATACAGCTGCCCAGCAAGTAGTGGGCAGCTGCACCATTTAGGCTACTCTTTCAGGGGACCTGTTCTTGGTGAACCTAGGAGTGAGTCGCACTCCCTTTGCCCTACCTTGGCCTTCCACAGCTGCGCAGCACTTAGGCCCTGTTCTTGTACTCAGCTGCCCAGCAAGTAGTGGGCAGCTGCAAAGTTTATGTTTGCACCGGTGGCGCACCCCTGACTAGCGCAGCAATGGTAGCGCGCCCTGACATTCGGGACACAGGGCATTTGAGCCCCTTCTTGAGATGGCCAGTTGGCCAGGGGAGCTGGTTTATGATAGGGCGCAAGGCCCTAAATGTGATTTATGTGCTCTAAATGTGGTGCAAGGTGATTGCCTACTGTATTTACACTAGTTAGGCCTAATGTGATGTAGGTGTAATGTGCAATGCCTTTATGCCTGTGATACCTCTAAATGTGTTTTCATGCTTAGGAGGATGTTTTACCTAGTATAGTTTATACTAGTGAGTTTATTTATCCCTGCGTGATCTATGCCTCTGGTGATTAGTATTGCGTAGGGTGTACCTACCTTTTACCAGTGGTTACTGGTCATGTTCTACAATTGTTATTTGGTGCTACACTTATTCTATGTTCTAGAAGTGCTACTTCTGCTAAGTGTTGATCCTGACAGTGGCCCACGTGGCCCTGTCCTGTGTAAATAATCCCTTGTGCATATTGCCCGTGCCAGTTGGCACAATGTATATTGTGTGATTACTATCTGATGTGTTTTGGAGAATACAAAAGTTATTTTTATATAACCTTGCGTGGAGTTCCTTTTGTAGTGTGCCTGGGATGTTGTTGTTGTGTGCGTGCGCAAATGCTTTACAGATTGCCTCCGGGATAAGCCTGTCTGCTCGTGCCAAGCTACCAAGGGGGTGAGCAGGGGTTATCTTTGGCGTGTAACTCCCTTGCCCTGACTAGAGTGGTGGTTTCTGCCTGGCTTTGGTGCAAGCCTTAGCCAACCAGAAATCCCAGTTCTAACATTGGTGATCAGCGGTGAGGATTAGGACTTGTGTTTGAGCAGAACCACAGCGACAACTGGCTACATTACACAACTCTGCATTTTAGATAGTCACATGTTGGGGATTATTGTTTTTTTTTGTTTTTCCTCAAGAGGGTCATTTTCAAATGGTGTTCCTGTGCTTTATGTTTAGTGGCAGAAGAGAGAAAATGACAGGGCGGGACGCCAGTAGATAGGGAGTCCCTTGCTGGGTCCAGTGCCCAATCCCTGTTCCTGTTCCCAGAGGTGGGGGATAGATAGGAGAGAGGGAGTGTGGAGGAGAAATGGCTAGCTCGGGAGGGTGGTTATCTCCTGAGTGTAGTGTGTGTGTCTGGATTCCCCAGTATGGTAGGATCCAGTGGTGGCAGCTAAAATGTGTCCAGTGCGTGAGGTCCCATTCCCAGTTCCCAGAGTATGGTGCCTGGTGCTCAGTAAGAGGGGTACAGGTTGAGAGTCAGGGGTAGTGAGGAACTGTCTTACCAGTCTGGAGGGGGCGTGTGGATGAGTGGTGTGTTGAACTGGAGGAGTTGGTATGAGTTATTTTGGTGATAGAAGGAGCTTGCACGGGAGGTGTACCTCTGGTGGTGTGCAGGAGGTCATGCACAGACACTGGACGAGAAGGTGGACCTCTGGCGGTGTGCTAGAGGTCTTGCAGAGGCATTGGGGAGTGATTCCAAAAGGAGTGGCTTGTGTATCTTCTGATCTTGTGTAGCGAAAGAGGTTATGTGTAGAACAGCTAGATCCCAGTAGAATGGGAGGGTGTAGGGGCTAACGTACTGTCTCAGTGGAGGCGGAGTGAGTGTGGGACGGTGTGTCCCACGGTGGCCCGAAACCCTGTCTCAGGGCCTGGAGGGTTCCCTAAGGGAGCGCCAGGCCGCGGGCCTAGGCTGGACTTGCAGGTCATTTGAGGAGGATCTCTTCCTGTGTCTAGAGGATGGGGAGTGTCTGTAATCAAAACTCCGGCGGTCCTGGTGTTGAGCAGTACCGCTCCTATGTGGAGGGTGCAGAAGTCCTGGTTGAGGAGTGAGAGGGGGAAAGAGTCCCCAGTGGAAGAACCAGTGGGTCAGGGGCCAGCCAGAAGGGCTGAGCCACCAGTGAGTGACCATGGTGTGCCACTTCTGTCGTGGGGGATCTCTGCGCCCTGTCAGGTGGACAGGAGGTCGCGAGGTTAGAGCCAGGCAGACTGTCACACGACACATTAGTTATGTGTCACGCTCAGGGGGGCATGCGTGCTCCCCGTGAAGTCCTGGTTCGCTGGCCATTTGACCATCTAGAGTGCTTGACCATTTGTGAGGCCTTGGGAGGACGTTCCCCGAGGAGGAGAAGGCCAGGTTCAGGTTCATTCTGACCTGGAGCGAAGGGCATCTGAAACCAGTGTCCTGACCGGTTTGGCTTCCAGTGGTACCGCTCCAAGGAGGGAGGGTGCAGAACTCTGGAAGGGGGTGCAGAGGGAGGGCGTCCTCGCCTCTGACCCCGGTGCAGCCTGAGGGTTTAGACCCTAGGTTGGGAGATTAGGAAACTTCCAGGTCAAGAAGGAATCTCCGCCAAAGTAGATCAGCTGAAGAGACTGAGGAGGCTGCCCCTGCTGTGTGTTCTGGGGCCCACCTGAAGTTTGTTGTTTCCACTGAGGAAGAGGAAAGGGGACTTTGCTGTGTGCTGTGTCCCCCCACCTGCTTGAAGAGGGACTGTGCTGTGTGCTTTGTACCTCCGAAGTGAAATAGTTTCCAGATCCCAGGTGGTAGACCAGTGATGGAGAGAGGTCCTGAACTGGGGGGAGAGTTGAGTTCTGGTGGGTGCTTCCCTGGGAGGGTGCGGAACCCCAGAAGTAGAGGTAGGTTGGGGCATTCTTGCCCGTGACCTCTGGTCAGGCTGAGGGTGCGGACCCTAGGTTGAAGGATCAGCGGTAGTTTGGAACTACACTGAGAGGGAGAGTGGAGAATGGCTATTGTGTGCCAGGGGTTACTGCCCCCCACTCTGTGAGTTGGTCAGGGCCGGTGACATCTGGATGGCCTAAGGCCTGGTCCTGGCCATGGACAACTAGAGAGTACCAGTGGGGTATCCTAGTTGGTCCAGAGAGTTCTTGTATGGAGGAAACCATGTGGGTTCAGAATGGGGTAGAACCGGAGGGTGTCCCTGCCGTGCGGGCCCGCGTCCGTGTTCTATCGCCCAAAGCAGGAAAGCCCATCAAGGGAGTGATTAGTCTACCCCGCGTTTTGGCTGGAAAGGGGTTGTGTTGGACTTGGCCCTTTTGGCAGTTTCACCCAGAAACGTTTTGCTTTTGCCTAGCCTGTTTGTGTTACCTGGTGGTGGTGATTTTAGGCCTCTGCGCACTTTTTCACTGTGGTACAGTGTAAAGTGTGTGAGCTCTCTGTGTATGTGTTAGGGCCTGTGCACAGCAAAGGGCTTGTCCTCTCTCATTGAAGTAATGGTCTCCTTTAAATGCTCATTATGTGCTTTGCTTTGTACCCTAACATTGATATATGCCCACTGTATTCGTTATGTTAACTATTGCCAGGAATATTAGAACTTGCTTTTGCCAAGGCTTCTTGTTTTCTCTTCTTTCTTTTGGCCACGTGTTGTTTCCTATCATTATGCCGCGTGTTTAACATTTACATATAAACAGAAGCACTGCACGTCTTTCATGAGACACGTGCAGCGCTGGTGAACTACACCCAGTACTGGCTATAAAAGGAAGCCCCGAGCGCTATCGGGTGCTTGTGCTCGTCTTTCCTCCTGCTAACCTGATGTCCAGATCCTCGACTCCGCGTTCCCGCATACCTGAAGCACCGGAGCCTCTTCTCCACGTCCCTTTGGTTTCCAGCGCTGACAGTCCTCACTCTTCTTCGGAGCTGCATCCTCTTGGAGGGGCTGTACTGGCTTTGATTCCCTTCTTCCTGTTTCCGGCACATCTTGATTCCGGTCCCCCAGCAAAGCGGACTCGACCTGCAGTAAAGAGAAAAAGGAGGTCACTGTTAATGTTGCAAATGCAGTGCCTTTAGCTGCGCCTGAATGCTTTCATGGGGATAGCAATAATTTCCATGTGTTCCTAAACCAGTGTCAGTTACATTTTGTCTGTAAGCCACAACAATTCCCCACAGATGCCACTAAAGTGGCTTTTCTCCTGTCCTATTTGGGCGGAACAGCAGCTAATTGGTCCATTCCTTTGGTGGATAGAGATGATCCCATCCTTCATAACTGGAATCAGTTTAAACGTACTATGACTCGCCTCTTCGCTAAACATACCTTTATGCAGGCAAGCGATAACGAACTCTTAAACTTAAAACAAGGCAATAAGGATTTGTTGACCTACCTTACCAATTTTAACCGTCTACTGGCGGAGACACAGTGGCCGGAAGAGAAATGCGTCTCTCTCTTTTATAAGGGATTAAGAGATGACTTAAAGGATGCCCTTGCACATATTGTAGACTTGCCTGAAGATTATCCTGATTTTGTGGATTAAGTAGTGAAATTGGAACATAGGTTAGGGGAAAGGAAGGGAGACAAATCCAAACTGGTATCCAGGTTAACTTTCATTAGACATGAAAAGAAAGACGTAGACAGTAAACTCCCTGAACCTGAACCTATGCAGATAGGAACACTCAAGGGCCCTCTCTCGGCAGAAGAAAAAGAAAGGAGGAGAAAACTTCAATTATGTTTGTATTGTGGAAAAGCTGGCCATTTTGCTAGACAGTGCCCAGTAAAACCCAAAACTCCAAGAAAGGCTACAGTGTCATCCGTCTCCTCTATGGAGCCGGAAAACGAATAAGCTCAACAAGGGGAGAGGTTACTTGTTCGAGAAAGAGTGTGACCCAAATCTCTAAACCAGCTGCTTATTCAGTCCCTCATATACCTAACATTTCATAATTCAGGTATTTTTTTTTTTTTTTTTTTTTTTTTTTTTTTTTTTTTAAACCTTTATTGTGCATGAAGAAAAAAACAAATACGGGCCCACAACCGTCAGGCCGGCCACAATACTTCAAAAGCACAAGCGCAAGCAATACAGTTCCCCAGCTGCAGCGAAAGACATAGCAACAATCAATGGACGTCACACTGAAGAGAGTCATGTCGCCGGGGAAAAGGAGCATGTAAGGTTGTTTTTAAAGTTTTTTCGGGACTAAATATAAGCAGTGAAGAATAAGAGATAAGGAGAACTGAGTCCATACAATAGCATCACGACATGGGCAGGCGGCATCATCACTGGAAACAACAATGGAAATAAAGACTTCGAGCAGTATGGCGGTACAAAGTAGAACAACAGGATCACCAGCCAGCATGTACTCACCACAAACAGTGCCACCCCCCCCCACGAACCCCTATCGCGGACCCAGACCAGAAACAGGGTAAGAAAGCGCAGAAAGATAGAAAAATAAGGCCCATAGTAAATAAAGGAAGAAAAATAAGACCCTCCCCCCACCCTACACCAATGCGGAGGCTACGGCCTACCCCCCCCCTGCAGAGTGTCTGTCGCCCATTAAAGAACCCGAAATACAGACAAAGAAAAAGAGAAGAAAAAGGAAAAAAGGGGAAAGAAAAGGAAAGAAGAACCCCTCACACTTGAAATATAGGGAGTAAGAAAAGAATAAACTAATCCGGTACTCCCAGAAAAGAAAAGAAAAAAAAGGTTGGGAGGAGCCCACCCAGTATCAAATCTCCCGGACTCCCCAGCCACATAAAACGTCTACGTCGTGCACAACAGTAGACTCGGAAGACCTATAACCAAACTCAGAATCAGTCACACCCCGATCCCCGGGCCAGCACAAAACCCACCACCCCCTCGGCAAGAGCAAAGAACAGGACATAGCAATCACACTCGGAAGGGGGGGTAAAATCAGCACACCGAACGCAATCAACACAGCAGAATGTGATGCAGTCCGGGCCCCGCCAGCCAACCCAGCAAAACCCAACGAGGAAAAACCCACAGCCCTGGCCCGAACAACAAAATCCCCACAAGCCCGGCCATCGCTGGGAAAAGGGTCAATTCCATATGCGCTCGGTCACCCCAGCCACAGGTAAGTAGTACACTATGAACACAACAGTACAGCATTAGGCACCGGAGAAAGTGGGGAAAGTCATCTCACAGAACAACAGCACAAAACGAGGAAGCGCCCCTGCACGAGTCCCCACCCGCCAATCAAGCACATGTCCGTAGAGAAAAATTCCCCCTAGCCCTGGCCAGTCCGCAAACGTGCCCCAGAACATGGCGCCGTCAGAAGGCCCGCCCCAACCAAGACAAAGAGACAAAATGGCCGCACTCGACAAAAAGGAGAAGTCCAGAGACAAGATGGAGGTCGCCAGTCCCAAACAGCGCCATCAAACAAAAGGAGCAGCGTATCCAAAGCGGCAGTGCGTTGCAAAGTACAGTGCATCGACGTCGTCACTAGAGAGGCACAGTCAGCCAGGATGTACAAATGTTGTATCAGCGGCTCCATGAACGCCGAGGTTGCAAGTAGCAGTAAGGCGACAGACAATGTAGCAGTGCTAAGGTAGACAGATCGCAGTCCACACACAGTACCTCCGTCAGGAAGCCGCTCCGGCACACACTCTCGCGGCAACAATGTATCACCGGCAGAAAGCAGCTGAGGCTGAACAACGCAGCAAGGAAAGCGGATTGGGAAAGTATAATCCGATCCAAATGCAACTCCGTCCAGCTTCTCCCCCAATAGTCGTGAGCACACACGCCATTCGTCTCTCAGTTGATGAAGAGCGATGAGAACCGAAGCGTAGGTCAATGCCGATTGATTCCCCATTACCTCCACTTTGCGAGGAGCGGCATACAGGTCAACATCCCACTCGGGTCCGCGCTGGGCACAACATGCAGTAGTCGAGACGCCATCCGCCATCGCCACAGGGGAGCCAGCCGCCATTGCAATGCCGTCAGGGGGTTAACAAAGATTCCCAAGCAGGATCAGCGCTATGCTGCAGGGGTCAATTCCCCCGGGACTGTAAAGGTCCGTAATTGTGAATAGCACACAGCGCAAAATCCCCTTCCGATCGGCCAAGGCAGAGGCAGGCTAAGTAATGAGCCCCGGTAGCTGGAACATCGCCAAAGTTAAGAAAACAAGGCACGGCTCACCCCCAGCGTCAGCAGACGGAGAGCAGTGAAGTAGACTCCCAGCCGGTCAAAATTCACCCTCCACGCAAGTGCCCGGTCAAGTGACCTCACGGCTCAGAACACAATGCAGGATGTCCGCTCCGCTCCTGTATGCGCGACCCCCGCAGCTGCAGTCATCACGGGCAGCGCGCTGCGAACACAGATCCGGTTCCAGGGCTAGGGCAGACCTCGGCAGATCAGCTCGACGGAATCCCAAGTTAGCAGGCAGGTAGGGACACCGGAGGGACACCTACAGCATCAGTACACATTCCCCGACATCCCGCCGGTGCACAATCGCAGGATAATCGACAGGATAGCTGTGAGGAAAACAAAGGCTCGGGGAGCCGGGAGATTACCAGTCCGTCTCCGCCGCCATCTTGGCTCCTCCCTAATTCAGGTATTTTTAATTGTTAGTACTCCGATAAGACATTCCCTCCCTGTGCTTCTTCATTCAGGAGCTACAGGAAATTTTGTGGACAACAAGTTAGCTAAAACTTTAGGCTTACCAGCACGTTTAAAATCTTGGCCAGAGGCAGTTTGTGCTGTGGACAGTTCAGAATTGACTTCTGGTTTAATCACAAAACAAACAAGTCCACTCATTATGGTCTGTCAAAATGGACACACTGAACTGATTAGTTTTGATCTAATAGACACCTCTAATTTTGATTTGATCCTTGGAGTGCCTTGGCTCACTGCTCATAACCCAAAAATAGATTGGGTAAACAGAACAGTCACTCTGGACTCTTCCTTTTGTAGAACCAGTTGTTATCAGGAAGCAGTAAACAAACAAAGCACAGTAATACATTGTGCTAGTGTCACACAAGAAGAAACCATTCTCCCTCCTGAATATTCTGAATTTAAAGACGTCTTTGATCCTGTGAAATCCAGTGTCTTGCCCCTGCATCGGTCCGATGACTGCCGTATAGACCTTATCCCAGGGGCCCCTTTGCCAAATAGCAGAGTATATGCTCTGACTGATGAAGAGACAAAATATTTAAGAACATACTTAGATGACTTATTACAATCTGGTTTCATCCGACATTCCACCTCTCCAGTGTCATCGCCACTTTTTTTTATCCCGAAACCGATAAATCCCTGCGCGCATGCATTGACTATAGAGAACTTAATAAGGCCACGATAAAAAACAAATACCCACTCCCGTTAATACCAGTCCTTTTGGACCAATTAAGACATTCTACAGTCTACACTAAATTAGACATAGGTGGTGCATACCACTTAGTGAGAGTTAAAGAGAATGACTAGTGGAAAACAGCTTTCAAAACTAAGTTTGGACTATTTGAATACACTGTGATGCCCTTTGGCTTATGTAATGCCCCTGCGGCATTTCAGTTCTTTATCAATGAGGTCTTGCACGAATTCTTGGATGTATGCGTAATAGTATACATTGATGACATCCTCATTTAACCCAAAAACCAGGAAGAACATACACAACATGTCCGAGCAGTTTTTGCAAAACTAAAAGAAAATCACCTCTTTGCTAAACTAGAGAAGGCTTGTCCTCTCTCATTGAAGTAATGGTCTCCTTTAAATGCTCATTATATGCTTTGCTTTGTACCCTAACATTGATATATGCCCACTGTATTCGTTATGTTAACTATTGCCAGGAATACTAGAACTTGCTTTTGCCAAGGATTCTTGTTTTATTTTCTTTCTTTTGGCCACGTGTTGTTTCCTATCGTTATGCCGCGTGTTTAACATTTACATATAAACAGAAGCGCTGCACGTCTTTCATGAGACACGTGCAGCGCTGGTGAAATACACCCAGTACTGGCTATAAAAGGAAGCCCCGAGCGCTATCGGGTGCTTGTGCTCGTCTTTCCTCACGCTAACCTGATGTCCTGATCCTCGACTCTGCCTTCCCGCATACCTGAAGAAACGGAGCCTCTTCTCCATGTCCCCTCGGTTTCCAGCGCTGACAGTCCTCACTCTTCTTCGGAGCTGCATCCTCTTGGAGGGGCTGTACTGGCTTCGATTCCCTTCTTCCTGTTTCCAGCACATCTTGATTCCGGTCCCCCAGCAAAGCGGATTCGACCTGCAGTAAAGAGAAAAAGGACAAGTTTAGACAAAACATTAACCCCTGCCTGGCAAGTAAGATGCCTAACTCTCCCAAGTCTTTTTTTTGCATATGCTCCAAGAATTTTGTTACATTCCTTAGTGAGAAAGAATCGAATTTTTTTTACAAGAATTCATAGTTGGAACATTGTGATTCAAACTAAAAAACCTGCAAGACTTGTATGTAAACAGAGACCCATATAAACAGAGACCTTTATAAATTACACCTGCTGTGTTTTGACACAAGAATACAGCACAGGAGCCATAAAGACTTTGTGGGCAAGTGAAAGTGAGTTGTAAAAAAACAAAAGCCCACCACACAAGTGATTTTACTGTTTATTTATGAACAATTGTAAACTTGACTGTGGTTTATTTGATCACCTTAGTACAGCATCAAGCCTTGTAGAGAATTACACCATTGTAGAAAGCCCAGCCTGGAAGCAGAAGACCAGGAACAGAGAGGTACTTAGTAGAGTTAAGACATCTGATGGTTGGTAAAAGAAGTCAGGTACTAGTGTAGGGATAGGTTGTACTTACCTGTTCTTCGTTTATGTTTTATTAGGTACGAGCGCTCACATCCAACCTGACTAAACCACAGTTTACAGCTAATCACAAGTCGAGGGTGAACACAGGAGCAGTGTTATCTCTCTTTTATTATTTTATCCACTTCCCTCTTCCCTGGAGCTTCTTATCTTTGCACATTGTATACAATTAGTGTGCTGGAACAAGAGGTTTCAGGGTGGGTACGAACTGTCTTCTGCATCCAACAGAACTGTCGAGACTCAGGTGAGTCGGAGTGAGACAGTATGTGTGGTGAGTGGCCTGCCCTTCCATAGGAATGCATGGGGAATATGTTTGTCAATGGTAGTTCCTGATGTGTGGGGAGTGCAGGGTCAAGTTTGGTATGTGCAAACTCATGTGATTAAATGCTGCGCGATGATGTGGTGTACCAGGCTCCAGGAGTCAGGATGGGTCTGCCCCGGTGGTGAATGGAGAGACCTAATGTTGATGTGAGGGAGGGGTGCACCTGGGACCTGAACAGGGCTGGGCCTTCCCTACACAATGCTGGCTCCACCCCCTGTGGTGCGACTGATGTCCCTAGCCTGTCCTGTGAATAGTGAGAGGGGCTGAGCACAACAAAGTGCTCAAAAACCAGTTGTAACTGGTTCTCCCCCTGCCCTGCAGCCTGAGACAAATGGATTTTGTGTATAAAAGAGGGGCTGTGACCCCATGAAAATGTTCTTGTGCTCAACTTGAATCTACCAGGGGCGTGGTGCTGCTGGGGCCCAGGGGAAGGCGTGCCTCTGCCCAGCCCCTGGATGCCTGGGAGACTTTAGTCCCTTTGGACCCTTCTTCTTTGCCCCAGGATTCCTACTTCATCTCCTAAGACCTTTTTGCTGTACTTTTTAAATGATGGCCTGGTGAGCGCTTAATTTTCCCTGAGGGAGAGTTTTGTTTCAGCCCTGCAGCGCTGGGCTGCATAGTTTGCATGGGGATCCCCCCTCCCCTCCGCGTGCTCCTCGCAGGTGCCTACCCTGCATTATGCCCGGTTACTAAAGTATCATTAGTGCAGGGGTGCCCACCCCGCGACTTTGTCTCCCTTAGCGGGTGCCACCTCGCGTCATAGCCACCTTGTATTTATATTCTTAATTAACGGTTGCCCACCCAGTGTTTTCAGCCGGAGACATTACCGCCGCGGCCGAGCTGCAAAACAGGAAGCAAGGCAGCCCTTCGCATAGCGGCGGGCGGGACTTCCGGTTTCACAGGAAGTCCCACGCACGCCCCGGCAGCAGAGGAAGGCTTTGACTGAGGAGGTGGCGGTGCGGGGCTCCCGTGAGCCTGAGAGAGTGCCCCGCAGGTATGGAGACGGCAGTGGGGGGTCCCGAGGCACATTGCCGGTGCCTGCCCCCCCGCGTATGAGGAGTGTTGCCGCCAGAGTCTGCCCAGGTACAGAGCGGCACCAGAGCGGAGTCCAATGCCAGGAGTGCTGCGGGGCTCCCCAGCGTGAGGGAGAGCCCCGCTACCAGCTGCATTGAGAGGAGACTTCACCCCGCGCCAGTCAACCCCCGGTGAGTGAGGCAGGGCTGGGGGGGGCGCCGCAGGATCAGGTGGTGTGCCTGATTGAGGCACCAGTCTATTTGCCCTTCAGGGCGGCCCTGTCTTGCAGTGGGCCGCCCCAACGGTGGGCAGATTTGGTTCTTGGGCACCAGTCCGCGCCAACAGGGGCATACTTGTTTCAGACCATCTGGGCTCCAACAGTTGGGGGCACATTTTCAGAGCCCCAGGGCTCCAACATCGTTGGGGGCCATTTGTTTTGAAGTCCCAAGGAGGACTTGGGGGCCATGTTCTTTCTAGGAGCCCTGTGTGGCTCCAACAGGTGATCTCTTTGTTTTGAGAGCCCCAAAGGGACCCGTGGCCTTTTCCCAGTGCTTGGGGACATTTAGTCTCAGAGCCAGATGGCTCCAACATGTGCACATTGATTTAAAAAGCTACTGAGAGCCCAATGCCGCAGTTGATATACAGCTGCCCAGCAAGTAGTGGGCAGCTGTACCGTTTAGGCTTCTCTTTCAGAGAACCTGTTCTTGGTGAACCTAGGAGTGAGTCGCACTCCCTTTGCCCTACCTTGGTCTTCCACAGCTGTGCAGCACTTAGTGCCAGCTGCAGCGTTTAGGCGCTGTTCTTGTCCTCAGCTGCCCAGCAAGTAGTGGGCAGCTGCAACGTTTAGGTTTGCGCCGGCGTTGCACCCCTGACTGACGCTGCGATGGCAGCGCGCTCTGACATTCGGGACACAGGGCATTTGAGCCCCTTCTTGAGATGGCCAGTTGGACAGGGGAGCTGGTTTATGATAGGGCGCAAGGCCCTAAGTGTGATTTATGTGCTCTAAATGTGGTGCAAGGTGATTGCCTACTGTATTTACACAAGTTAGGCCTAATGTTATGTATGCGTAATGTGCAATGCCTTTATGCCTGTCATACCTCTAAATGTGTTCTCATGCTCAGGAGGATGTTTTGCCTAGTTTAGTTTATACTAGTGAGTTTATGTGTCCCTGCGTGATCTATGCCTGTGGTTATTAGTATTGAGTAGGGTGTACCTACCTTTTACCAGTGATTACTGGTTGTGTTCTACAACTGTTATTTGGTGCTACACTTTTTCTATGTTCTAGAAGTGCTACTTCTGCTAAGTGTTGATCCTGGCAGTGGCCCATTTGGCCCTGTCCTGTGTAAATAATCCCTTTTGCATATTGCCCGTGCCAGTGGGCACAATGTATATTTTGTGATTGCTATCTGATGTGTTTTGGAGAATACAAAAGTTATTGTTATATAACCTTGCATGGAGTTCCTTTTGTAGTGTGCCTGGTATGTTGTTGCTGTGTGCGTGCGCAAATGCTTTACACATTGCCTCCGGGATAAGCCTGTCTGCTTGTGCCAAGCTACCAAGGGGGTGAGCAGGGGTTATCTTTGGCGTGTCACTCCCTTGCCCTGACTAGAGTCGTGGTTTCTGCCTGGTTTTGACGCAAGCCTTAGTCAACCAGAAATCCCAGTTCTAACAGGTGTCCAGCGGCAGAAGATGTGCTGACCTCCCAGGCTCCGTCTGGGAGTTTTCACCTGCAACACGTGACCGAGGGCCCTACATGTCGCATTTAGAAGCAACGTCGTTTCGACCGCGGCCACCATCTTGGTTGCTTTCAGTCAGAAGCCGGGTGACAGAATCTTTGTCCATAACTATGCACATTGAAATTCTTTCTCTGAAAACATGATTACTCAACAAGTGGAGGCTTATGCAGCTTATAGAAGCTCTTTGAATGGCACTTTTTATTGGAGGTTCTGCTCTCTCATCATACTCTCATCCTGAAGTGCTTCTGTCAGGAGCTTACATGGGATCCTATGTCATTTATTGATGTTTTGCTTCGCTTCCTGCTGCTGGTTCATTGCGACACACCTTTAAACCACATCTTTCTGAAGGCCTTTTTCATTCACTTGCATACAGCGTGTGGCTTTGCAATTAAGGTGGTGCAGGCACATTTTTATAGAAAGAAAACATTCAATTGAGTCTCTTTATAGCACCTTTTATATCAGCCTATGGGAAGATTGAGAAAGTTGGGTCCCCCCACGTCACGTACTGCACATACCTTTATCAAGAATTCTAGAATCTTCTCAGAATTCTCTAGAATGGAGGAGTCATTAGCCACTATTTTTAAAGCCTCCTCCCCTTTGAATACTGATCTTCCTGCTGCTGCAACAGTTAATACCAAAAGATTGAAGAAGGATCAACCCTCTCCACCAAAACCCTCTTCTCCTGTGTCTCTGAATATATGTTATTGGATGAAGTATGTGCTCTTTGTCCCTTTATGGAAGACACAACCACCAAGCTGCAATTCTTAACGGAAAACTTGTCTCAAATGAATGAGGGTCTCACCAAGGTAGAGCACAGGGTTTCCTCCTTAGCTCACACAAATGAGAGGGTTAATATTCTTCATTCTCAAATCTCAGTACTTCAGAAGCAGGTCGAAGACTTAGAAAATAGGAATAGAAGAAACAATCTTAGTATTTATGGTCTGCTGTAAAGCAGAGAGGGTTCATTTCCTCTTTCTTTCTTCAAATCCTTTCTTCCTAAATTGTTGCATTTGCCTGAAGGAACTTCACTCAACATCCAACACGCTCATAGACTTGGCCATCTATGTGCTGATATGTCTTCTTCTCGGAGACCAAGAGGGGTCATCATGTACTTCCTCAAGTATAGAGATCTGTTTAAAGTTCTATCATCAGTCAAGTCAATTCAGTGCATTTCTTGGTCTGGCTCCACCTTGTTTTTTGCTCAAGATTATGCTAAATCCACTGCTAATAGGTGCAAAGAATTTCTTAACATGAGACCTGATTTACGTGCTTTAGGGGCACGATGCGGCCTCTTCCACACATGATTCGAGAAGGGGACATGTTTATGTACCTCCCTCGTGCACAGCTCTGTGTAGCTTTATAGCGTCATCTTTTGCGTACAAATTTGATCCAATTCTTTTCACTTTACTCAATCAGCTTAATTCAACGTATTAGTCTTTGGTTATTTTCTTGTAATTGACATCCACTTGCGGAATTAATCACTTATTTTCAAAGTCTCATGTATTTAAACTGTGCCCATCCGGACCTCTAGAATAAATATGATAGATGCGAGGCTCGTCACAGGCAGCGTTTATTCATTTAAAAACCCAATGCATTTCGGGCTACTCAGAGCCCTTCTTCGGGGGTCACTAGGAATAATAAAACATTTACCAATTACTTATATGGTCTCCGCTAGCAAACATTATTATGAAAATGTTTCATAGAAAAACATTTCATGAAAACGGCAACAGACATCATGCATATTTACTACATTAATAGTATGCGATATGACACATGGTTAAATAAATCACATATTTAAATAAACAACTTTTACATTGCGCTCTATTGACCGGTTAGTCCATCTTTCCCTTGGTGACTCACACTATTTCTTAACTACACATCTGATACGGATTCATTTTCCATAACGCACTAACCCTCTGTTTTAATTATGTTTAACCACAAGATTACCAGCTCTGTACCCTCGCTAGTCAAACCCCTTAGGTGTACCTTCGTTGATGACATCGTGTGTTTCTTGCACGTCTTGTCTGTCTAACATGCTTAAAAAGCTTAAATATACCCGTGTTGGACTCAGTGATCACTACTCAAACAACCACAGTTATTGCATTCAAGGTTCGAATTGCTTAACGTACCTGCCGTGTATCTTAACAAACTCCCATCGTTTCCTTTACTCCCATAGTGCTAGGTACCCCTTTTGAATTCCCATTAAACTATCGCGAGAGC
The DNA here is from genome assembly GCF_964261635.1 of Lissotriton helveticus. Taxonomy (NCBI): domain Eukaryota; kingdom Metazoa; phylum Chordata; class Amphibia; order Caudata; family Salamandridae; genus Lissotriton; species Lissotriton helveticus. The sequence continues at coordinate 2,106,916,532 of NC_136057.1, read as the reverse complement.
CCTCCTTCTGACTATCTATTGGCTCGATGTTAAGTTTGACTCTCCCACTTTTCTCGCTACATATCTGGTGGATAAACTCGGTCTCCCACAATGCAGTAATCAGTCTTTTACAAGTGTTAAATGTCCGTGTGAAAGTTATTTCCTTATAACGATGACAGTGAAAGTGTTGCCTCCGTGCTAAAAGCTCTTCTTTCGTTTGGTACTAAAATTCAAATGTCTGTGGTGAGCCCGATGTTTTCGCCTGCAGTGTGGATTTATCAAAATATTTCAATTCACTTTCTTCCATGTTCATCCAAGCGGGTGCAATACCAAGGTAGGGCAATTCGCAAATATATCATCAGAAGAGATGGAATGCACACCATTTTTTGAAAAATCATTTATAAACTTGACGTTTCACCATTTTTTGTTGATGTATGCGTGCAACGAGGAGATGGCTTGCCCTGTTGCCACCGGAATTTGACATGATTCGAGAAGGGGACATGTTTATGTACCTCCCTCGTGCACAGCTCTGTGTAGCTTTATAGCGTCATCTTTTGCGTACAAATTTGATCCAATTCTTTTCACTTTACTCAATCAGCTTAATTCAACGTATTAGTCTTTGGTTATTTTCTTGTAATTGACATCCACTTGCGGAATTAATCACTTATTTTCAAAGTTTCATGTATTTAAACTGTGCCCATCCGGACCTCTAGAATAAATATGATAGATGCGAGGCTCGTCACAGGCAGCGTTTATTCATTTAAAAACCCAATGCATTTCGGGCTACTCAGAGCCCTTCTTCGGGGGTCACTAGGAATAATAAAACATTTACCAATTACTTATATGGTCTCCGCTAGCAAACATTATTATGAAAATGTTTCATAGAAAAACATTTCATGAAAACGGCAACAGACATCATGCATATTTACTACATTAATAGTATGCGATATGACACATGGTTAAATAAATCACATATTTAAATAAACAACTTTTACATTGCGCTCTATTGACCGGTTAGTCCATCTTTCCCTTGGTGACTCACACTATTTCTTAACTACACATCTGATACGGATTCATTTTCCATAACGCACTAACCCTCTGTTTTAATTATGTTTAACCACAAGATTACCAGCTCTGTACCCTCGCTAGTCAAACCCCTTAGGTGTACCTTCGTTGATGACATCGTGTGTTTCTTGCACGTCTTGTCTGTCTAACATGCTTAAAAAGCTTAAATATACCCGTGTTGGACTCAGTGATCACTACTCAAACAACCACAGTTATTGCATTCAACGTTCGAATTGCTTAACGTACCTGCCGTGTATCTTAACAAACTCCCATCGTTTCCTTTACTCCCATAGTGCTAGGTACCCCTTTTGAATTCCCATTAAACTATCGCGAGAGCCCTCCTTCTGACTATCTATTGGCTCGATGTTAAGTTTGACTCTCCCACTTTTCTCGCTACATATCTGGTGGATAAACTCGGTCTCCCACAATGCAGTAATCAGTCTTTTACAAGTGTTAAATGTCCGTGTGAAAGTTATTTCCTTATAACGATGACAGTGAAAGTGTTGCCTCCGTGCTAAAAGCTCTTCTTTCGTTTGGTACTAAAATTCAAATGTCTGTGGTGAGCCCGATGTTTTCGCCTGCAGTGTGGATTTATCAAAATATTTCAATTCACTTTCTTCCATGTTCATCCAAGCGGGTGCAATACCAAGGTAGGGCAATTCGCAAATATATCATCAGAAGAGATGGAATGCACACCATTTTTTGAAAAATCATTTATAAACTTGACGTTTGACCATTTTTTGTTGATGTATGCGTGCAACGAGGAGATGGCTTGCCCTGTTGCCACCGGAATTTGACATGATTCGAGATCAAATTCAAATTCCGGTGGCAACAGGGCAAGCCATCTCCTCGTTGCACGCATACATCAACAAAAAATGGTCAAACGTCAAGTTTATAAATGATTTTTCAAAAAATGGTGTGCATTCCATCTCTTCTGATGATATATTTGCGAATTGCCCTACCTTGGTATTGCACCCGCTTGGATGAACATGGAAGAAAGTGAATTGAAATATTTTGATAAATCCACACTGCAGGCGAAAACATCGGGCTCACCACAGACATTTGAATTTTAGTACCAAACGAAAGAAGAGCTTTTAGCACGGAGGCAACACTTTCACTGTCATCGTTATAAGGAAATAACTTTCACACGGACATTTAACACTTGTAAAAGACTGATTACTGCATTGTGGGAGACCGAGTTTATCCACCAGATATGTAGCGAGAAAAGTGGGAGAGTCAAACTTAACATCGAGCCAATAGATAGTCAGAAGGAGGGCTCTCGCGATAGTTTAATGGGAATTCAAAAGGGGTACCTAGCACTATGGGAGTAAAGGAAACGATGGGAGTTTGTTAAGATACACGGCAGGTACGTTAAGCAATTCGAACCTTGAATGCAATAACTGTGGTTGTTTGAGTAGTGATCACTGAGTCCAACACGGGTATATTTAAGCTTTTTAAGCATGTTAGACAGACAAGACGTGCAAGAAACACACGATGTCATCAACGAAGGTACACCTAAGGGGTTTGACTAGCGAGGGTACAGAGCTGGTAATCTTGTGGTTAAACATAATTAAAACAGAGGGTTAGTGCGTTATGGAAAATGAATCCGTATCAGATGTGTAGTTAAGAAATAGTGTGAGTCACCAAGGGAAAGATGGACTAACCGGTCAATAGAGCGCAATGTAAAAGTTGTTTATTTAAATATGTGATTTATTTAACCATGTGTCATATCGCATACTATTAATGTAGTAAATATGCATGATGTCTGTTGCCGTTTTCATGAAATGTTTTTCTATGAAACATTTTCATAATAATGTTTGCTAGCGGAGACCATATAAGTAATTGGTAAATGTTTTATTATTCATAGTGACCCCCGAAGAAGGGCTCTGAGTAGCCCGAAATGCATTGGGTTTTTAAATGAATAAACGCTGCCTGTGACGAGCCTCGCATCTATCATATTTATTCTAGAGGTCCGGATGGGCACAGTTTAAATACATGAAACTTTGAAAATAAGTGATTAATTCCGCAAGTGGATGTCAATTACAAGAAAATAACCAAAGACTAATACGTTGAATTAAGCTGGTTGAGTAAAGTGAAAAGAATTGGATCAAATTTGTACGCAAAAGATGACGCTATAAAGCTACACAGAGCTGTGCACGAGGGAGGTACATAAACATGTCCCCTTCTCGAATCATGTCAAATTCCGGTGGCAACAGGGCAAGCCATCTCCTCGTTGCACGCATACATCAACAAAAAATGGTCAAACGTCAAGTTTATAAAGGATTTTTCAAAAAATGGTGTGCATTCCATCTCTTCTGATGGCCTCTTCCACACATGCCACTTCAAGGTTACCAATAAAAATGAAACAATAACATATGAGAGTCCCATCAAATTGCAGAGCTCCATACATTCTTGTAAAGCTGAGTCTATGGACTTTTCTGGATATTTTTATTGTTGTTCTTTTTTCTCCCTTAATTTTCTTTCTCTGTCTCACATGTGTTACTTTTATCTTCTGCTTATTTTTCTCTACTTTTTATGGTCTATTGCTGCACTCTCTCATTTGCATTTAATTTTCTTAAAGTCTCTTTATTGCTTTAACTCTTGCTCTCATGGTTGGTTAGTCACATATCTTGTCTTATATACTCTGAAACTCTGCTTTGATCTGTAACTTTTTGCTCTTTTATTTCTATCCATATGTCTCTGAAAATTGTTTTATGGACGGTTAGAGGTCTGAATTCCCCCATTAAGCGACAACGTGTTTTAATACATTTATCTAAACTGGGGGCTGACATTGCTCTCATACTAGAATCCCATCTAACAGATTTTGATTCTCTGAAATTGAAAAAAGTTTGGGTGGGTGATGCTTTCTTCTCAGCTGGTAATGGTAGATGCAATGGTGTAATAATTCTTTGTCACAAATCGCTTGCTGTCAAATTGCTTTCCCAATCCTCCGATGCAGATGAAAAATGGCTATATACTAAATTGTTGATTAGTGGTGCTCCAGTTTCCATATTTAATATTTATTCTTCTACTATTGGTGATCCCTTATTTTGGCCATCTATTTCCCAAAAAATCTTATCTTGTATTGGCGACAATTGTTGCTGGGGATTGTAATCAAATTGCTGATCCATTCATAGACCGCAACTCATCGGTTTCTTTTAAATCACGCAGAACACATAAATTGTTCATCCAGACCCTCCAGCAATTTACAATTTTAGATGCTTTGTGACTTTGCGACCCCACCACAAGAGAATATACTTTTTATTTCCCAGCTCATCAGACCCAATCCCGAATTGATTACTTGTTTGTTTCCCATAACTTTTACCAATTATTAAGGGGAGCAGATATTGGATCCATTCTAATATTGGACCATGCTCCCATTTCCATTCAATTGGATATATCCCCTAAACCTAATGGGCCTAGAAGATGACGTTTCAACAACTCACTCCTTTTAGACCCTAACTTTAACTCCTCTTTTGCTATGTTCTTCAAAGAATATTTCTCCTTAAAACAAACTGATACTCTTCCCTTTTTCATAGTTTGGGATGCATTTACACAGACGCCAGAGATTTTATTATTGGTTCTGTTTCTAAAAAACACAAAAACTACTAACAATCTTCTGGCTCAAATAAGGAGACTGGAGCATTCTTATTATACTTCAAACTCCAAACATTTTTTGACTCAACTTGTTAAGAAAAAGTTCCAATTTAATAAGGAATCAACTGAAAATGCATCCATTTATTTGTTAAAATCCAGTGCAAAGTTTTACGGTGAGCAGCATAAGGCTGGTAAGCTTTTAACGAATTACTTAAAAGTTCAACATAATAAGTTTGATATTGACTGTATTATGGATTAACAAAATACATTGCGATTTAAGGATTCCCAAATATTAAATGATATTTTTCTTTTTCTACAAATCACTCAACCTACCAGAAATTGTGCCCTCGGACTCTCATATCTCACAGTTTCTTGCTGGCACTCATCATTCCCTGACACTCAATTAGATTTTACTTCTTTAGAAGCTGATGTTTCCCAACAGGAACTCCTCACCACTTTACATGCACTCAAGAAAGACAACGCCATAGGGCCTTATGGTTTTACGGTGGAATTTTTTACTCATTTTGCTCCATTACTCCTGCCCAGATTACTCTCTGTCCTTAATTCCTTTACACACTCGGGTGAATCTTCTGGATCCTTTTTGGAAGCTGTTATCTGCAATTATTATAGGCCTATCTCACTTGTCAATATCGATTACAAAATCTATTCTAAGACATTAGCTTTACATTTGGAGACTCTTCTCCCTCAATTATTAGATGCAGAATAATCTGGATCTGTAAAAGGTCGCCTCATTTCTGACAACATTCGTTTATTTTTCGATATCCTTTCTCAATTCTCTCACCTACCCCATTCATTAGCAACTGTAGCTTTGGATGCGGAAAAATCTTTTGACAGGGTCAATTGGTCTTATTTTTTTCAAACACTTAAACAGTTCGATTTTGTCCCAAAGATTATTCTCTTTGATTTTGTTGCTTTACTCTAATCCCCTTGCAGCCATTTTTGTAAATGGAAATACGTCTCCTTATTTCAACCTGAGAAGAGGTGTTCGCCAGGACTGCCCTTTATCCCTATTCCTCTTTAATTTAGATTTGGAACCCTTTTTGTCCTAAATTAGTCAAAATAAAGTCATAAGAGGATTTGAAGTAAACAACAAAAAAACTAAATTGCCAGCTTATGCTCTTGAGATCTTACTATTTATCTCAAACCCTCAGTCCTCTATTCCTGCTTTCTTATAAGAAGTGGAGCTTTTCGCTTCCGTTTCGGGCTACAAAATGAATAGGGACAAATGTGAAATATTACCCCTAACTAAGTATATATTCAAAGATGACGTCAGTGCCTCGAATTTTTCTTGGAATTCCCAACATATTAAATATTTGGGACTCTATTTTACCCCATTAATTCCAACTACAATCTCCTTGTTTGTGGAGAATGCATAGAAAAAATCTGCACATTGACAACAAAATGGCATCCCTTGTATCTCTCATGGTGAGGACACTTGGATACCATTAAATTATGCTCTCCCCTATAATTTTATACACTCTTTCTGATATTCCTGTTCTGATTCCTTTAAAAAAAACTTTAAAAATCTATATTAACATCGTTCCTATGGAATAACAAAAAACCTTGCATGTCATTGCTGAGACTAAGTAAGTCAAAATCAGAAGGCGGAGTGAATTATCCTGATTTCCTTACTTACCACAAATCTTTCTTACTTCGCCAAGCTTCGAGCTATCTTGCTGATTCTCTGTTTGAATGCTCATTATGGGTCGATCTTGCACGTTCACTCCTCTCTCATTTTTCTTTCAAAGAATATCTTTCCTTTACCCGTAGACAACAATCTTTATCTACCCCTATTCTCTAATACACTTGTAAGCTTCTTGATTCTATTTCCCTGATATCTCCTATTGATCCAACCCCCTTTCTCAACTCTTCTCTATGGCACAATAAATCCATATTGATTCATGGGAAGCCTATATATTGGAAATTGTGGAGACAAAAAGGCCTAATTTGGACACATCAACTGTTTTCACAGAATGATGTTATTTCTTTTTCCAGAGCCCGATCGAATTTTGACTTACCTCCCTCTTTTCACTCTAAATATAACCTTATTAAGCTCTTTCCAATATGTATGCTCAAATCTCTTCTCAATCTCATACCAACCCTGCCCCTGCTAACAGTTTACATACTCTTCTATGCTCTTGCCCTAAAGCCTCCACTATTTATACTCATTTACATGATCCATATGCTGTTAGAGATAAAACTAAGGTTGAACTTTCTTGGGAAGAAGACCTTGGAACAGATTGGTCAATTCTTTTGTGGAATAAAATATGGACAAGATTAGGAAATCCTCTAAGGCTGCAAACACAACTGAAACACTTTTTAAAGTCTATAATAGGTCTTACTTCATCCAGTCCTGTTACATAAAAGGCATAGTGACGTACCTGATACTTGTTGGTCTTGCTCTTCTACAGCTGCAGACTTGAAACATCTCCTCTTTATACGCCCATATGTACTTACCTTTTGGAAACATGTTTGGTCCCAAATTAACTCAGTCTTCGGCTCCAATTTCCCTTTCTCTATTACTCATTTATTCCTGGGAGGTTTATTGCCGATCTGGGTTGATTACACTTACAAGGTAAAGATTATTGATTTATTGTTAGCAGTTGCATTTCAGCAGGTCACTAAAAATAGGAAAGATCTGACTAAATTATCTTTCCAGGCTTGGTGGTGTGAGGTTTGTTACAATCATAGATTAGATGCAGCTTTTGTTCATCATATTCATTTACCTATAAAAGGTTTGAACTTATGGTCACCAGATACATTGTTCATTGATGCCAGTGCAAAGAGCTCTTTCTCCTTAACTCCTATCCAGCAAGAAGTTGTTCGACCTCTTTGACATTCCTCCTTTTAAGTATTATATTATGTTATTTCTGTTAATTCCATCTTAATATGAATTGTTGAAACACATTATCCTGTTGCCTATTTTGGTATTTTATTGCTTTACCAGCCTATCACAGCCATGTCTACATGATTGCTTCCTTTTTGTTTTCTTCTTTTTGTGTATCTAACCTGTTCTTCATATTTTTTATTTGTTGTTCTTCAATAAACTTACTTTTGAACTTCAACTGCAAACAATATTTGCTGATACATTTCCTAGTGAACAGATTATGAATCCAGGTATTGTATTGTCAAAATTGACCTAGTGGATTAAAATTCATCTTGTACTCTGTGTATGTGTGATGAACACTGCAGTGAGCAGACACATCTAGCTCTAAATCCTGTGCCTGTTCAGGTGAATGCTGGAAAAGAATATTAAATATGTAAGACGCTAGATGTAAACATTATTTAAAAACATTTGCTATGACTGGTAAATTTGAAGTGCTTCAACCCAGAGGAGCTATCACAAGGAGTGCATTCTAATCTTCATGCATTATGTCTTTTACAGAAATTGTATGCCAAGAATCAAGGCAAATCTTGAGCTCCACTAGTGAGACAGTAGTCTTTTGGGAGGTGGTGGGCACTGTCATTATCTGTTGCACCGGCACTGCTTTCTGCTTGCACATACAGCCAGTCTAATACTCTGTAGTCATAGGTGCTACCCTTATTCTAGGGAATGAAAGGCAGGCCATGCACTGGGAATGCTGACGTGTCTTGACGAAAGGCTTCATCTCGCTGGAGGATGCAAATCCAGAAACTACACATCTCATGGAGCTATACAAATATCACAATGTTTGGAAATGGTCAGCAGACAAATGAAGAAATAGAGTAGAGATGTACTTGTTGTCCAGATCAGCCTTCCTAGGTAACTGATCTGCTGTATTGCTTTAGCTAGGACCTTGTTACTAGATCCTTGGGAAACTCTTGGAGACTCTCTGTTATCATTTATTAAGCTTGATTGAAAATCGAAGTTTAATACAGAGAATTATTCGAAGTTATACTTGGGGAAAAAAGTTAAATAGTTTAAAACACCATTTCAGAGATAATCTGAAAGAATATAAACTTACATTTTTTAATGCACTTCTGGATTCTAAGCTACATGAAGAATGGAAAGAATGCCATCATGTTGAAATGTTCATGAAGCATAATTTGTATTTAAGGTTGTGATTTGTGCTTAGGAAAGTGATTTATTAGTATTTGTGTGACCTTCACAATCATGGAGAAAGTACTTTTTGTATTATAGACTATAGTTTAATGAATAAGCTTGAATGTATACGAGAACCAGAGAGCATATCCTAAAAGAAATAGAAAATAATGGTCTTAATCAGAGAAGAAAATTGTGTTATTCAAAAGCCTAGTTGTTATTGTTTTTATTTGTTACAGGAATGTCAGAGTTACACCCATATTCCAGAAAGTCTGAGGCATAGAAATATTCTGGAGGTAAAAAATTTGTTATAGCAAGTGGATTTTGGTTCTTTATTGAGCAAAGTTATTAAAGATATAATTTCATCAACATCCAATAGAGTGAGGAGTCAGAGAGGTGTAGTCCAGTGTCTCTATTTGTCTCATCTTCAAATACCCTTAAGCCAGGTCTACTGGTAACCAGCATATTCATGTTGTTCAATGCTTGGCTCTGGATACGGATAAGTGCTGAACAGTTCATCGCTGCGCCTGAGTCCGGATTTCAGTTTAGTGTACTCTGACCCTGACACCTTCAAATTCCATCTCCATAAGCAACCAGGACAAATGTTGCCTCTGTAGGCTTTCAACATTCGACTAGTGAAAAAGCATGGATATCTGTTGCTACGTAATTTGGGTAGCTCAATGCCTTCCTTTTCATTTAATAGTCACTTTTGCTGGGCAGAACCAAACTCAGAGGTTCTCATAGCACTGAATGTTGTAGTGACATGATTGACTTCACTCTGCAGATCTCAGCCTGGCAGGATATGAAAGTGGCATGTCTTAATACTCGAAGATGATTGCTATGTTTCTGAGGCACATCCCCATGGAATGCTACATGCAGATTATCAGAATCACTAGGAAGATGGCAATCTGCGTGGAAACCTCCCCCAAGTGCTGCTGTCAACATCTTCCTCTTATGGATGCTATTTTACCAGCACATTGTCTCTCATTCATGAATCCTAAGACCACATTATCACAACCACACATTAAATATTAATTATGATGGCAAGGGTCTCACTTAGGTCTAGACAAAACAAATTTGATCAAACCGATCTGGAATACCACCTCTCCAATTAGTGCTGGTGAAAAGTTATTCTCCCTGCTTAGACTCACTCCCACCAATAGTCTGTCTCCCCACAGCCTGAGGGGGCAGTAATTACTAGGGGTTGGCGGTGAACTTAGTTCTGCCAGCAGAGTTTGTGGAGTTTTGCCAACTCTGCGCTCCGCTGGGAGTTCCGAGTGTGGCTAAAAACTTCAATTCCGCCACATGGAGGAGTGTCCCCCCACTGCCCACCCCTACTATTAAAGCGCTGAGAGGCATGCAGCAGGACATACAGAACTTTTGCCTCCATTCAACTCTTTTCAGATGGCGCCGAGGGCGTGTTGATGTCATTGTGCGATACTTTCTGAGCCAAAGGGGTAAGCCTCCTTTGGTGGCTCACCCCCACCATAGGAGGTGGGGGTGACCAAATCTGTAAAACTTCACCTATTTCTACTTTGTTTAAAAAAATATTCTCCAACTTCTTGAACTTTGCAAAGATTTGAAATTAAAGTGAGTTGAAAATTCCAACTACAAGAAGATATTTGCCAAAGAAAGTCATACTTAAAAAACTAGTTTTAGAAGGAAAATGTTCCTCCCAGAAAAGTTAGTCTTATATATTTATCCTAGTATCTGGTATGGAAATAAACCACATGGCACCTACAATGGACACGCCTGATTTACATAAAATTTGTCTTATGGAATTATAAGGGTTGTCCAAGATAAAAACGTAGCCAGGTTTAGGACGATTTCTAACGGAAAGAAATGACAGAACTCTTAATAAATGCCGACCATAATGAAAAGGAATCAACCTAATGTTACACACCTCAGTCACCCAGCCCGCCGTGATGTATCAAAAAGGATGACAGTTAGGCTGAGATGTTGGCTTGTCGATATGTCCCTTGGGGCCTGTCCTCTAGAATTAACCAAGTGCCCAAATAGGAGACTCAGACAAGCCTTTAACAGTGGAGTGGGTGCTAAAAAGTGTTAAAGTGCAATTTCAGTATAAAGAACACCATTAAATGTGAACCCTCGCCCGGAGAGCGCGAGCCTTTTAAAGGAGCACATTATTATATTCATGAGTAAAGGATGATCAATGCTTTTAGAGGGTTTGACGACTATATCTATTTTCAGGGGAAGGGTGTGACGTGCCGAGAGCACTGCTGCAAGATTAAAGCTCACAGAGCAGGTGAAACAATAGAACGAGCGCCGCACATTGCACATTGCCATTAGGTTGGAGGCATGCCTCTTTACCTGGATATCAATTACGCTAATGACGCCTCCATAATGGCCTTTTTGTGTCTCGGGGAAGTGAACTGCCACCTCCCTCTCCCTTTAGGTGCACTTAGTTCAATATCCCACTTAGTTGCTTTCCTTTTTATGGAACAAGGAAGCAAGCTACAGCGTAAAATAAAAAAAGCAGTATTCAGTAATATTAGCTCAGCTGACTGAAGAGATCCACATACGACAGCAGACAAAAATACCCACAAACTGATAACAAAGGCAGGCCTGTGGGGAAACGCCTAATGATGAGATATGTCAGAAGTTTTTGTTTTTGAAAGCACTTCTGCTTCACTTTGGTATCATTTCAATGCCAATTTGCAGAGAAATGAGGCTGGCGGTATTCTTGACATATGAAGAAGAATCCGGAGAGGATGACTTTAAGTCTGAGGCTGCTCATTTCTGCGCTAAATGAAAGCTGTTTTTGTGTTCTTGCCATAAGTATGTGAAATAACGGGCAAACATACTATCTGAAACCAATTTTGATCCTTTCAGCTCTCATTTTAGAAAGAGGCATACATACGCACGCTTTCTCAGAAATGGAGTTTGCTCGGCAAGCTTAAACAAAACAAGCACTGGCAAAGGCAGTAGGTCTCAGCTGTAAAAGAGTGAGCTGTTGCCCTTGCTAATCCTTTTTTCCAATGCACAAAAATGCCTGGCGATCTTTCAATGAGTTTCCTGTTACAGAAAACCCATTTCAAGATGGCCAAATACCTGTTCACATGCCTTATGACAGATGCGTGTGCTGTGACCCATGAACACATGTGCTTCGTGATGGGTGCCCTTATTAGCCCTGGCATCTTTTGGCGTGTCTCCCCTTGCTTTTTGCTTTCTGACCTCCCGGTTTGCTGATTTTATGTCTCTGCACACTTTCTCACTGCTGTTCATTGTTAAAGTGCAAGTGCTCCTGTTGTAAATTGTGTTATGGATTTGGGTTTCCATGATTGGCATATTTGGTTTACTAGAAGGCCAATAGTAAAGTACATAGAGACTGCCAGGGCCTTTTAATTAAATACTGCTACTGCGCCTGCAGCACTGATTCTGCCACCCACCCAAGCAGCCCTGAAACGTGGTCTCAGACCTGTGACTGCAGTGCCTGCACGCAGTTGGTAACTGCCATGTCGACCTGGCAAGTGCACTCATTTGCCAGGCCCTAATCTTACCTTTTCTTACATGTAAGTCACCCCTAAGGTAGGCCCAAGGTACCCCTGTGGGCAGGGTGCAGTGCATGTGAAAGCTAGGACTTGCATTGGTGGGTACACAGTCAAAATATCGAGTAGTTAATTTCGAATAGCACTAATATCGAGTCTAAAAACTCGATGGAAAGAAATATCGAAGTAGTAAATATCGTAATACTAAATATCGATTTTAGTGTAATGACAATAATATCGATTTCAGTAATGTCGATATAAGAAATATCGATGTATCAAATATCGAAAAGTAAAAATATCGACATGTAAAAAAGTGTTTGTAATAAAAATAAAAATAATAAGTGTTTAATTTTTTAACTATAATAGTTAATATTAATAATAAATAGTTAAATAATGTATAATATTTTTTTAGGAGCGGGATGTTGGGTTTATAGGGGATATGGGTGGGGAGTGTTTTAAAAATATATATTTATATAGTTATAAATAGAAGATAAAACATTATAATTATGAATTTGAAAATAGAAATGTAAAGATAATGTAAAAGTTTAGGAGCGGGATGTAGGGTTTATAGGGGATAAGGGTGGGGAGTGTTTTAAAAATATATATAGGGATTTATATAAATTTTACAAAAATTTTATAGAATTTAGAAATATTTTGTAGAAATTTATAATAATTAGATTTTTTAATATTGGGATGTAGGGTTTATAGGGGTTAAGGTGGGGAGTGTTTTAAAAAAATTTGAAAATAATTCGAAATTTGTAAAAAAAAAAAAAAAAATTTAAAAAAATCAAAAATACAAAAATATTTACAAAATTTCATTTTTTTGTTGTTGACATTTTACATAAATTACATTTTTCAACATTGGGATGTAGTGTTTATAGGGGATAAGGGTGGGGAGTGATATAAAAATATATATAGGGATTAATATAATTTTAAAATAAATTTAATTAAACTTAGAAATAATAAAATGAAATTCGGCAATAAATTGAAATTTGTTAATAAATAAAATAATTAAAACAAAATAATAATAATAAAAAAATTCGAAATTTGAAAAAAGAAAAAAAATATAACATAAAATCGAAATAACACATTACATTTAAAAAATATTTAGAAATTGGAAATTAGATAATAAATAGAAAATAGAAAATAAAAAGTAAAATTTGAAAATATTTATAAATTTAAAAATAGATAATAAATTGAAATTGTACAATAATAATATTTGTTAGTAGCGGGATGTAGGGTTTATAGGGGATAAGGGTGGGGAGTGTTTTAAATATATATATATATATATATATATATATATATATATTCACGCTCCAAGGTTGTCCACCTTATGAGTAGCACGCGAGCAGCAGCTTTATTTATGTGTAGGTGAGGACGGGGATCCGCTCGTAGACGCCGCTCCGTAATGGATCTGCCCGACGCGTTTCGAAGCTCCATCTGCTTCTCTTCAGGGGCTTTAACGGAAGCGGTGTGCGCACCCGTTACACTTCTCCAATTTCATATAACTCACCCGCCAATGGGAGGCTCCAATGAGACTTTTGGGAAGTGTAGTGCGGAAAGCACACAATCAAGTCCTGTATGGACTCCACGAGTGGGCCCGTCCTCGATCCCATGTACGGCTGCTACTTCACTGCCGTGACCCCCACGTTAACGGGGTGGTGCATACTCTGCGGCTGGACTGCCGCATATAGATTCACGCTCCAAGGTTGTTATATAAATTTTACAAAAATTTTATAGAATTTAGAAATATTTTCTAGAAATTTATAATAATTAGATTTTTTAATATTGGGATGTAGGGTTTATAGGGGTTAAGGTGGGGAGTGTTTTAAAAAAAATTGAAAATAATTCGAAATTTGTAAAAAAAAAAAACATTTAAAAAAAAATCAAAAATAAAAAAATATTTACAAAATTTGATTTTTTTGTTGTTGACATTTTACATAAATTACATTTTTCAACATTGGGATGTAGTGTTTATAGGGGATAAGGGTGGGGAGTGATATAAAAATATATATAGGGATTAATATAATTTTAAAATAAATTTAATTAAACTTAGAAATAATAAAATGAAATTCGGCAATAAATTGAAATTTGTTAATAAATAAAATAATTAAAACAAAATAATAATAATAAAAAAATTCGAAATTTGAAAAAAGAAAAAAAATATAACATATAAAATCGAAATAACACATTACATTTAAAAAATATTTAGAAATTGGAAATTAGATAATAAATAGAAAATAGAAAATAAAAAGTAAAATTTGAAAATATTTATAAATTTAAAAATAGATAATAAATTGAAATTGTACAATAATAATATTTGTTAGTAGCGGGATGTAGGGTTTATAGGGGATAAGGGTGGGGAGTGTTTTAAATATATATATATATATATATTCACTGAAAAAACCATAGGTTATAGACCATATATAGTTAGGAATTAGCATTTACAAAACCTTGAAAATTCACTGAAAAAACCATAGGTTATAGACCATATATAGTTAGGAATTAGCATTTAAAAAACCTTATTTTACTCACACAAAACCATTGAAATTCCATATATAGTTAGTTGCACTAACTATATATCGCGCACCTGCAATCCACTGCTGATCATGTCACATATTACATCATTCATGACATGGTCAGTGACATCACTGATGACATCACTGATGACATCTCAAATGACATCACTGATGACATCACTGATGACAACATCCAGTGACTGTATGTTTCTGTAAAGTTAAAATATGTCTTACATATTGAAGAATGAGTGGATGTATAAGTGTCTGGATGAAGGATTTAGTAGGTGCGTGACTGACTGTATGAGTGAGTGATTAAATGTGTCTCACTGAATGCATGGGTTAGTGACTAAACTGTCTTAATTTGTGCATCATTATGTCTGTTGTTCTGTAAACTGCTGCATGTGTTGATCATTAGCTATACGAGAGGCTATATGTGTTATTAATTGGTTGCCCAAGTATTTCTATGGGAGATTGAGTTTGTGTGGGGGTGGCTGGAAGGTGTGTGACTCTATGCATAGATGTGTGAACAGTTTATTCACTAGGTGTATGAGTTCAAGAGTGCATGTGGAAACAGCTACATGGGCAGTTGACTGTGTGCATGAGTGTATTGATGAGTGAATGGATATCTCAATGCTACATGTCATAGTAAGTACATATGTAAAACACAGTACATGTGAGAGTTGGCATATATAAATAACTGTGCATGAGAGCCACCGAATGAGTGAGTGGTTGTATCGATCATTGTGAACTTGTATCAGGGATTGTATAAGAGAGTAAATATGTGTTAGTATATGTTTCAATAAGTAAGGTGTGTTTAACTGTATAGTTGAAGAAATGGAGATGAGATTGTTTCTTTGCATGACTGACTGGGTGTGTGAGTAACTCCATGGATGAGTGGCAGTGTGTGAGTGTCTGTATACACTGAGTGTATCTAAGGTTATATTAGAGTCTGAAGAGGTTTATCGTATTAGCACAAGAATGATGTCAAATGAGATGTCATCAGTGATGTCATCAGTGATGTCATTTGAGATGTCATCAGTGATGTCATCAGTGATGTCACTGACCATGTCATGAATGATGTAATATGTGACATGATCAGCAGTGGATTGCAGGTGCGCGATATATAGTTAGTGCAACTAACTATATATGGAATTTCAATGGTTTTGTGTGAGTAAAATAAGGTTTTTTAAATGCTAATTCCTAACTATATATGGTCTATAACCTATGGTTTTTTCAGTGAATTTTCAAGGTTTTGTAAATGCTAATTCCTAACTATATATGGTCTATAACCTATGGTTTTTTCAGTGAATTTCAATGGTTTTTTAATAGCAAATATCATAAGCTGTCGAATGTCAAGTACGTGGTAAGTGAAAACATTTTCGTGTTTATGCACACTGATCTGCTTTGAATGGTGCCCCCCCCCCCCTCATTTCTATTAGGAGTACTCTCTCTTTGCAGATAGTGAAAGGTAGTTAACGCAGGTCTTTGCCCCCATTGTAATCCGTCGTGCCTGCTTCGCTCTCCATTTGATTGATTGTTATCCAAGTATTTACTGTTTTAGAATTAGTTCTCTTTGGTTCATTCTCTATTTACAAACAAACACAGAGTCGCAATACTCTGTTTAGTCTTTGCAGATAACGAAAAATCGTGTAAAAAAAAAAGAAAAGGAATCGAGCAAAATCAGTAGGCCACTAATGGGATCTCTTTTTGACCTCGCTAAAATAGAAACATTAGGAACAACCCCTCATGACAAATACAAAACTAGTGAGATGAACTGAACTCCACACAATGATGGCTGTAAACAGCTCGGCTCCGCCACCCACCCCGCCCAAAATAACGATAAAGAACGGCTGCCATGATTGGTTGCGGAATGACCACGACGGAGCTACGAAATGGTGCTGCTCTCATGCTAACCCCAGCTTCAGTCTGAAACATCCAGAAACACTGTAGACTACCAATTCGATCAGTTCCGGTAGCGCCCCAATGTAACCCGGTAGAGAAGAACTAGCTCTCCCCTCTTTGACTGATGGTTCTTGTTGCCTGTCCCTTCTGTTGTCATTTAACAGAACTATTTAGCCTGCTGAAAGGGGTTGTGTTCCGACCGCTGGTTGGTGGAAACATTTTGACTATATTCTGTACCTGCGTTGTCGCGTAATGCGTCATATGACGCGCCGCGTTAGCGCATCCGGAAGTCATCCGGGGCGCGCAGCGCGTAACGTAAGCATAACAAGTCATGTGACTTGTTAATAAAACTTTTCATTGGTTCATTTTACTTTTCTTATTGTAATGATGAAAGGCTTGGTCATATGACCTAAAAATTACGCTTTTCATTACTTCCGAACATTATTTTTTCTTAAATATATGTTATAATGTTCCAGGCTAATGTACTTTCCCGGAAATTTTACAACTGTCCTGCAAGTAAAATATATTCTTTTTTCGAGAAAAAGAGCGTTTCTTCGTCCCATGACGGAGCCGTTGAGCAAAAGAGGGTCGACCTGCTGTCTTAGTCGCCGATACGCCTGAATATGAGATTCTTATCGATCACTTTATGTTGCAGGAATAGAAAACACAACAGCCCTTGACCATTTATCTTTACTGCGTTCCTTCGTATTATACCTTTTACCCTTCATGTAATTGGTCTGCTTTATTTCACTTGCCTTTTAATGATTCTAAAACAGTCACTATTATTAAAAACTTTACCAATGTATATACTACTACCATGTTTTCTTTTAAAAACCTTTATTGTGAAAATTTCATTATACAAATACGAGCCTATAACCACGTGGGCCTGCCACAGAGCAAACTGTAATCGTATATGATGAATAGACATTTACACTGTAGAGGAACGTAACGGGCGGGCCATTAGGTTGCAAGAACTAAGGTGTCTAACAGTTACGGAATCGGTGGACGTACATTTTATAATTAAAATACGACAGGGCCAGTTACAATAAAATTATCTAGATATACATTTGCGGGCAAGTACCATGGGTGACGTTAATTCGAACTTTCAACAGTACAGTAATCAATAACACATCAGAACTTAATATCAATAGGGATGTCGAAATATTCAATCAATTCTCGTCCCCGCCCGCCATGTGCTTCAAAACTGCATACGTATCTCGTGATTTCAAGGTTCTGCAACCAGTACACAACAAGGAGTTACGAGTCCCATTTATTCCGGCGCCATTTTGGGCGAGGACGGGCAGGTCCAGGATATAGTCAAAATGTCTCTACCAATTATCGACTATGATGATGTTCATATGCTGTATTTATTAGAGTAACACTCATCTGTCCACATGAAATTAATTTGCCACAATCTAAACATGTCATTTTAATCTTTCCAAAGTTCTTCTAAATATTTGGGACCGTTTCCCTTGCCTCTGAAGCTCTCAGTGCCACTTCTTTGATGAATGTACTAGCAGGTCAGGGGTTCTCCTCCAAATCTCTCTTTTATGCAGCACTATAATTAATTGGTGCCACCTCTCCATATGACGATGCATGGTATAGTTACCACAACTATATTTTTTTTCGGTTCCTCTGGAGAGTTCATCGTGGCAGATGAAGCGTGTAACGTACCGGGCATTTACCTTTTTTTGCATGTACAGGAAAGGAAAAAAAAATCGAGCGTCCGAGTTCTAAGGTGTCCCAGGGCCATTTTGGTGGACCAGGCCCAAATCCAAAGAACAGCCATCTCACAGGCTAATGGGGCGACCCACGCCGAGTTTCAGCATTGTAGGATGACCACACAAGTACAGCAACTTGCTAGACATCACCTCGGTGCCATCCGGATCTCGGCGCCCCACTGCAGATGAAGTGCCTCTCAACTATGAAACCACCACGGTGACATCCGGATCTTGGCGCGTTGTGCTGCCTTCGGCCTATTCGCACATTGGTCCGCTACTGACGCCATCTCACAGGCTAATGGGGCGACCCACGCCGAGTTTCAGCATTGTAGGATGACCACACCAGTACAGCAACTTGCTAGACATCACCTCGGTGCCATCCGGATCTCGGCGCCCCACTGCAGATGAAGTGCCTCTCAACTATGAAACCACCACGGTGACATCCGGATCTTGGCGCGTTGTGCTGCCTTCGGCCTATTCGCACATCGGTCCGCTACTGACGCCATCTCACAGGCTAATGGGGCGACCCACGCCGAGTTTCAGCATTGTAGGATGACCACACCAACTTGCTAGACATCACCTCAGTGCCATCCGAATCTTGGCATCTCAACGCCTAGTGGTATCTTCCATACAAAAAATATTGTTACGCTGCCTTTGGCCCCATTCGCACATCAGTCCGCAACTTAGACATCACCTCGGTGCCATCCGGATCTTGGCATCTCAGCGCCTTGTGGTGTCAGTCAGAAAATATTGTTGCGCTGCCTTTGGCCCCATTCGCACATCGGTCCGCTACTGACGCCATCTCACAGGCCAACGGGGCGCCCCACGCCGACTTTCAACATTGTAGGATGGCCACAGAAGTGCGACAACTTACTAGACACCACCTCGGTGCCATCCGGATCTTGGCGCGTTGTGCTGCCTTCGGCCTATTCGCACATCGGTCCGCTACTGACGCAAACTCACAGGCCAACGGGGCGCCCCACGCCGACTTTCAGCATTGTAGGATGGCCACACCAGTGCTGCAACTTGCTGGACACCACCTCGGTGCCATCCGGATCTTGGCGCGTTGTATTGCCTTCGGCCTATTCGCACATCGGTCCGCTACTGACGCCGCCTCACGTGCCAATGTATTTTCTCCGCATTTTATACCCTATGCCGCATAACAGGTCATGTGACTTGTTTATAAAACTTTTCATTGGTTCATTTTACTTTTGGTTTCCGAATGATGGAAGGCTTGATCATATGACCAAAAAACAACACTTTTCATTGGATGAAAACTTTTTTTTTCCCCCAAACGATGAAAGCCCCACCTTGTTTCTGGATGTTTCAGACTAAACTGGCGTCAGCATGAGAGCACCACCATCTCGTAGCTCTGTCGTGGTCATTCCGCGAGCAATCATGGCAGCCGCTCCCCACCAGAAGCCTGCAGGAGTCGGGGCCCCCAAAACTTTTGATGAATTCTCAAGGCGGAGGGGACGCTTTCGAGAATGGGGTCCAAGACCTAGCAGACAAGTGTCCGATTTCCAAGGTGTCCCAGGGCCATTTCAGTGGACCACGCCCAAAAAGGAAAGAGCCTGCCGACATTTTGAGAGTCCTGTGGCAGCCGCCTATCGCTGCACCGCAAGAGTGGGCGCAACTCAGCTGAATGGCGGATTTTGACACAGTGGACCAAAAGCGGACGGAATGGCAACTGAAACGGTAAAGGGGCGCCCCACTAAAACAGATGAGACTCCACCTGGAGAGGCCCGTTCACGCCGCCTCCCCCGGGGCGCTCCACGCCGTTATTCGGAGCAGCATTGTAGGATACCAAAACCAGTGCGGCAACTTACTGGACATCACCTTGGTGCCATCGTTCTGCTGCCTTGGAACTATTCGCACAACAGTTTGCTACTGATGACCCACCCCCCGCGACGCCCCACGCCGTTATTTGCTGGGTGGCAACTTACTAGACATCACTTTCGTGTCATCTAGATTTCGGCGCGTTCTGCTGCCTTGGAACTATTCGCACAACAGTTTGCTACTGATGACCCACCCCCCGCGACGCCCCACGCCGGAAATCTGGACGTTGTGCTGCGTTGGGACTATTCGCACAGCCGACCGCTACTTCGTTGTTTTTCCCTAAAAATGTTTATATGTTATTACTATTTTTGTTTTCTTGTATATATTTATAAATTATTAAAGTTTTATAATCTTACTACTTTGTCGGAGTGCTATATATTTTTAATGTGACACATAATTGTAAAAACTTTGATGTACAAAGAGTCATCCCTGGAATCTTCCGCTTCACGCTCGGTCCCCTCCCCAATCACAATACAGGATGGTTTTCAGATAATAGCAACGCTTCTGCTGTGACGGATCTCATCGAGTGTGGGCCTTGATCTACTATAACTCCTTTGAAGAGGGGTGATTCTTTACAGCTGTGGCCATAAACTACATCTGCAGGGCTAGCTGATAGCCTAGGACCGGCCTGGACAATCGGACACAGAGGAAAAGGAGTGTCAGAGGGTGCGGTAGTGAATAGGGCGAAAGGGAGGTGTCGGGCGGGCACAGGGTGTGATTCTCAGGGAAGAGCAGCGCAGATGGGGGGAGGTTTATTACCCATGCATAAGACAGAGAGCGGGGGTGACCACTGCCTGGGTGAGATGCTTGCGAGGGTGGGGAGCCATGCTAAGGATCGACAGCGTGCACAGAGTGGGTCTGGTCAAGGCATCTAAAATGGCTGCCGTGCACGACAAAAGTGTGGCATTTGAAAAAAGACAAGATGGCGCACACAATGTTTTTCAACAATTCCTGATTTCCTTCGAATCGAACGTTAACAGACGTTGGGGCATATTACCAAAGTTAAGCGATATTTATCCCTAACGATGCATTGCAAAGATTTTTTTACCGTCAGAAATTATCGCAGATAAACCTTGCTATTATCAAGGTTTATCGCAAATACGATAAAAAACGAGCGCAATGCATTAATATCGCTGAAAACTCCGCGATATTCATGCATTACCGAGCTAATGCTCTTAGCCATGTTATCCACCTCCCATTGGATAACATGGCTAAGAACTGCTCAGGGCAGCTGTTACTTTTTGGAGATATTCGCGCTTATCTCGAATATTTCCAAAAGTTGATAATAGGAGATAGCGATGTTAGCGACTGTTTCCAGTCGCTAACATCTTGGCATGCCCACTTTGCATGTCATTAGTGATAAATATCACTCACATGCAAAGTGGGACCCAGGATGGTCGCTATCTCCTACTAGCCGTCGCTAACTGGTGTTAGCAACAGCTAGGTAATACAGATATAATTTTATCTCCGCGAAGCGGAGCGCTGTTACAGATATGTATCTTGTTTTTGAACGTTAATTTCTCAAAATGCACTGAAGCACATATATTGAGACCTAGCAAAGGCACATCGGGCTACCAGTCCCTACAATTTTGCCAAGTTTCGTGCAAATCCATTCAGCCGTTCGATTATTATTATTATTATTTTTTTTTGCCCCGCGGGGCCCTTTTAAAACCTCCACATCAAACCTAGGGGGTCAGCGAGGATCTACTATGCCCCCTTATAGTTATTTCCCCCTTTGTTTTGACCTCCTCTTGTCTCTCGATCCTACCGAGAGACAAGATGGCGGCCGCTACGGACTGTTTGGAATGTTGACAGACGCCGGAGAACCAATCAGCTTCGCTTCACAAAGCTCCGTTGCGCGAAAAGTCCGCGAACCAGAGCGCTGCCCGGTCCGCTGTTACAGATATATATCTTTTTTTAAACGTTAATTTCTCAAAATCCACTGGAGCACATATATTGAGACCTACAAAAGGCACATCGGGCTACCAGTCCCTACAATTTTGCCAAGTTTCGTGCAAATCCATTCAGCCGTTCGGGCTAAAAGTGAGGCCAACCGCCCTATGGAAAACTCAATGTTAAAAACACGTTTTGGGACCCCCCTTTTTTCTCGGCCCCCACTGGACGAACCCCCCCCAAATTTTCAAGGGCTGCTCAGAAACAAAATGTGCCATTTTCCTGAAAATTTCAGCCAATTCCGTCCACAAACGCCAAAGTTATTAGACATAGAATTTTCAAAAAACCCATAGAGAAAAAATCCTAACTATATATACCTACTGGCGACCGCCAGTAGGTAATATATATATATATATATATATATATATATATATATATTATATTTTTATAAAAAATAGATTAATTTGAATATAAAATTATTAATTTGAAAATTTATCCAAATTGGATTTTAGAAATATTTAATTAATTTTGTATGAATTTTTTTTTTTAGTAGTCGGATTTAGGCTTTCTATGGGATAAGGTTGGGGAGTGTTTACAAATTATTAAATGTATAAGGGAGTTGGAATAGTAAATTAAATAGGTTCAGTGTCCAGCACTTACCCTAATTAAATGTAGATTGGAGTTGGAATAGTAAATTAAATAGGTTCAGTGTCCAGCACCTACCCTAATTAAATGTAGATTGGAGTTGGAATAGTAAATTAAATAGGTTCAGTGTCCAGCACCTACCCTAATTAAATGTAGATTGGTGTTGGAATAGTAAATTAAATAGGTTCAGTGTCCATAACCTACCCTAATTAAATGTAGATTGGAGTTGGAATAGTAAATTAAACAGGTTCAGTATCCAGCACATACTCTAATTAAAAGTAGATTGGAGTTGGAATATTAAATTATATAGGTTCAGTGTCCAGCACCTACCCTAATTAAATGTAGATTGGAGTTGGAATAGTAAATTGAATAGGTTCAGTGTCCAGCACCTACCCTAATTAAATGTAGATTGGAGTTGGAATAGTAAATTAAATAGGTTCAGTGTCCAGCACCTACCCTAATTAAATGTAGATTGGAGTTGGAATAGTAAATTAAATAGGTTCAGTGTCCATAACCTACCCTAATTAAATGTAGATTGGAGTTGGAATAGTAAATTAAATAGGTTCAGTGTCCAGCACCTACCCTAATTAAATGTAGATTGGTGTTGGAATAGTAAATTAAATAGGTTCAGTGTCCATAACCTACCCTAATTAAATGTAGAGTGGAGTTGGAATAGTAAATTAAATAGGTTCAGTGTTCAGCACCTACCCTAATTAAATGTAGATTGGAGTTGGAATAGTAAAATGAATAGGTTCATTGTCCAGCACCTACCCTAATTAAATGTAGATTGGAGTTGCAATAGTAAATTAAATAGGTTCAGTGTCCAGCACCTACCCTAATTAAATGTAGATTGGTGTCGGAATAGTACATTAAATAGGTTCATTGTCCATAACCTAACCTAATTAAATGTAGATTGGAGTTGGAATAGTAAATTAAATAGGTTCAGTGTCCAGCACCTGCCATAATTAAAAGTAGATTGGAGCTGGAATAGTAAATTAAATAGGTTCAGTGTCCATAACCTACCCTAATTAAATGTAGATTGGAGTTGGAATAGTAAATTAAATAGGTTCAGTGTCCAGCACCTACACTAATTAAATGTACATTGGAGTTGGAATAGTAAATTAAATAGGTTCAGTGTCCAGCACCTACCCTAATTAAATGTAGATTGGTGTTGGAATAGTAAATTAAATAGGTTCAGTGTCCATAATCTACCATAATTAAATGTAGATTGGAGTTGGAATAGTAAATTAAATAGGTTTAGTGCCCAGCAAATACCCTAATTAATTGTAGATTATAGTTGGAATAGTAAATTAAATAGGTTCAGTGTCCAGCACCTACCCTAATTAAATGTAGACTGGTGTTGGAATAGTAAATTAAATAGGTTCAGTGTCCATAACCTACCCTAATTAAATGTAGATTGGAGTTGGAATAGTAAATTAAATAGGTTCAATGTTCAGCACCTGCCCTAATTAAATGTAGATTGGAGTTGGAATAGTAAATTAAATAGGTTCAGTGTCCAGCACCTACCCTAATTAAATGTAGATTGGAGTTGGAATAGTAAATTAAATAGGTTCAGTGTCCAGCACCTACCCTAATTAAATGTAGATTGGTGTTGGAATAGTAAATTAAATAGGTTCAGTGTCCATAACCTACCCTAATTAAATGTAGATTGGTGTTGGAATAGTAAATTAAATAGGTTCAGTGTCCATAACCTACCCTAATTAAATGTAGATTGGAGTTGGAATAGTAAATTAAATAGGTTCAGTGTCCAGCACCTACCCTAATTAAATGTAGATTGGAGTTGGAATAGTAAAATAAATAGGTTAAGTTTGTAGTATGTATATAAATTAAATTAAGATTTAAATGTGAATATTAAAAGGATTACAATATTAACTTTCTTTTTTTCAATGTATAATATATATATATATATAATATTTTTATAAAATTATTTTTATATAGTGTTAGTAATAATGTTATAATAGGTAGTAGATAAACATCACTCAGTTTTTTTAACATAAAATTTCTTTATTTGTTCATATAGTACATAAATTAAATTAGAAATGATTGAGTAAAGCATGTATAATATTTAAACAAATAAATATAAGTACAATGTTAAATACAAATATAAGTTTTTTGATAGTTGTTCAGTACAGTACATTTTTTGGAAATCAAAATAATATAGTACATGAAAATAAATTGAAGATAATCAGAGAGTACATACATTTAGAGATAAATAAAGATATTTATATATTTTTATTAAATGAAATGTAAATGATTTTTAACATATTAATGTGCTGTACAAATTATGTTATATAGATTTCTATATTTTTACATATCAACATTGATATTCAAAAGTTTTCACATCATACAATAAACATTTATGTAATAACATTATTAAATTATAATATCATTTAAATATATTTAATTTGTTATTATTAATTATATAGTATTAATAATAATACATTAAAAATATGTTTAAAAAAATTAACATAAATACAGAAAAAATATACATTTAGTTTCACAATTTTTAACAAAACCTGTTCTCATAATTATAACATTAAAATTTAAAAAGTAATAATGTTTAATGTTAAAGAAATTAAAAATATGATTATAATAAAATAGTTATTGGAACAATGATAAATAAGTTGTATTAATATAGCAAAAAAATTGACAACAGTTTTACTAATTTTTTACTAGTAAAATACATTATTTACACATTTATTTCACTATTTTTGTGATTATTCTATTATTTGGGTCTTTTATTTTGTAACCGCTCATTGTCTTTTTGGGTTATTTTGGAAGATTGAAGCTCGCAGTTGGAAGCTACTTCACGTCTGAGCAGGTAAGAGTGGTTTTCATTATATTTTAACTATTTTAAGTAAGTTTTGAAGGTAGTAGTTTGTTATTTAGTGTTTGTGGACTATGATATTAAGATTTAGGTAGTATGTAGTTGTTTATGTACGTTTTCCCGTTTTCTTTGCGTTTTGTCGTTTCACGGCGTTGGAGTTATTGTGTTTTTGGCATTTTATTGACTTTTGGATAAAAATATGTATGTTATGGTTATTAATTATGTGTCCTTTTCAGTATTTTGTGGGTGAGAATGTTTCTTTTCTATTCTAGGTTTTTGGATACAGCCTTTTCCGTTTCCGAGTTGTAACGTTTTTATTTTTTTCAAATGAAGTTTGTGTTAGTTGTTTAACTGAGATGTATTTTACACTTCCCTTATTTTTCGGGTTTCCTGGAGCGTTTATTAAATTTTTAAGACATTTTCGGGTTTTTGTTGGAATCGGAATTATCGATTTATTTGGATGGTCGATGGATTTACCACAGTTGTATTTTTCCATTTTATTGGGCCATTTTTTTTATGTTTTGGATTTATTACTACATGGATTGGTAAGGATAATTGGATTTTCCTACTACGTTCCTGTGAAAGGTAAGTGATTTAATGACAATATTTTCGTGGGTTGGGAAATGTGTTATTATTAAACATATTTATTTTAGTGTTTAGTGTGATATTTATTTTGTCTATATATTAAAAAATTATTAAATATATTAGACAAAATACATATCTTATAATATTTTATGGGGATTTGTGGTGTCATATTTTATGATTTTTTAGGATTTTGAACTTTTTATATGGTTAGTGATTTTAGTGTTTTGGCTATCATTTTCAAGTATTCTAGTCCTCTTGTTGTAGGGTAAAGTTGTACATTTGGGCAGTTTGTCTTGATAGTTTGGGTTTTAATTGTAAGACAGATTGCTCCATTCTTAATTCTTGAAAACTTTGTTCTTTTTGGATTGCTGTTAGAAGTTTGTGTAGTGTGGGAGTTGTTCGGCCAGTTGAAGATAGGAAGGCATTATGCCAACCTTCAACTGCGTTGTTTGTTTGGCTTCTTTGTTTAGGGTTGGTAGATAGACATTCCACCAAGGTATTAGGAATTTTGGTTGGCGCCTGTGGCCTGACCTGTGTAGTCTTCCCACCCAGGTGTCCTCGAAATAATCCAAAAGTGGAGCTAGTTTTTGTTCATTTTGTGTATAGAAAGGACTTTCTATTAAAATGTTATAGTGTTCAGCCACATCTGTGATTGGCACGTATGCTAAGGCAATTAGGTGTTTTATTTGGTATGCAAAGGTAATATTGGTTGCATACTCAACACTAAGTGTAGATTTTTGCAAATGTCTCCATAGACATTGGTTAAAATGGAAGTAACATCCTTGTATGGATGTGTGTGGATATGTTTTAAGGACGGAATTAATCATTGCTTGTTCGAAGTCAATTATAATTTTTAGGGGAAAGAAGTCAGAAGTTTCTTCTTTTATTTTGTTTAATATTTCTGTGTAAGTAGATGTTTGTTTGTTTGGTAACAAACAATAGATGAATGGAATACAGGTATTATGGTATTGCCCATGTATAGTATATAATTGATAGAATGGTTTAGGGCATATGGTAAAAGTGCCATCCATCATCCATGTTTGACTTTCTTTTAATTTTTTTAGGTTGTTGTTTGTAGCAAACATGATTATCCTTTTATCTTTGTTGTTGTTATCGTAGACGATAAAAGGTTCTTCATTGTGTGTTATGGTTAGCTCAGGTGGGATTATGATTTCGTCAAAAGATTTAGGTATTGGTATTGTTGGTCTACTGGATTTTTTTGTTGTAGCTATAGTTCTTTTTATTGCAGCTATTGTTGGTAACTGACCTCTTGCCTCTCTAGGTACTCTAGGTATTAATTCTTTAAGTATTACACTAGTTGGTAGGTCAGAGGTTATGCTTAATTCTTTGATATTCTCTAGAGTAGATCTAACCTCTATTTCTGAGAGGTTAGGTGGATGTTCAGTGGTATTAATAACACTTGTTTCTCTGGTTGTTGCACGACCATAGCATTTGTTAGAATAATACTTAGTACATTTCCAGTTAACTTTAAGGTCTTTTTGTTTCTCTTGAGTATAAGTATACCCCATATAGCACAACAAAAAGTTTCCTTTCTCAGACGTTACAAATCTTGCTTCTTCTGTCATTGTTGTTTTCTTAAATCTAGAAAGGGTGTATTAAATATTATTAGGAAAAGTATAAACTTTAAAAGATAAAATAGTTAACTATGTACAATTTTTAGGTACTTACCAATAGTGAAATAGTTGATTTAGAAAGTCGAATAGTTTTTTGCTTGATGCTTTTATAGGTATTACTGTTCTGTTGAAAGAAAGTGAAGAATATTTTGGGGAATGATTATATATGTATTTTGGTTACACATTTGGTAGGGTGCTTTATTTTATTAAAAAAAGTTACGGTTATTTAATGAAAAATAAAAAATATTTAGTGAAAATACCTGTATACAATTTAATAAAGTAACGTTCTAAGATTGTGGCTTTTTAATAGCTAAAAAATAGTACATGTGTATGATTATATACTTACCAAGTGTTTAATCTTAGTTGTTGAATGTATCTTCTTGGTTGATATATTGCAGCTTTGTAATTTTCAGTTATCTGTTGAAAAACAAAAATGTGTGAATAATAATTTGTTCAGTATTTATAAATTTAGTAGCATTTAAAAAAGAATTTATACCATTTTTTGTGTCTTTGAAACATGTGTTTACTAAGTAAAAAACATTAGATAGTCAAGTTGGATTTTATTACAAGTTTATATAATTTTAGATATTAATTTAGATAATCTTCAGTGTTTATAAAGTAATTTTCATATACTTACGTTGTAAGTATGTTGTAGTTGTTCTGTAGAAACTGTTCATCTGTTATATAAAGTAGAATCTGTAGTGGAAAAATGTAGAGATAGCATGAACAATTAGTTATAAAGTTTTGACTATGATTAGTAGGTTACATTTGTTGTAACATTTTATTCAGACTAATAAAATTACTTACTTATTGTAGTTTGTAGTCTTTTCCTTGATTAAAGAATCTTGAAAGTAGTTGAAAAGTTAGCAGTCTAGCTTGAAACTGAATATTTTCTGCTGGTTTTAGAGTATGTTTTACGTTTCTTTATATAGGGTATGTTTAATTAGTGTTTGTTTCTGATTGGTTACATACCTTGCAAAGTGTTGGTATTGGTTAGTTTGAATTTTTTTCAGTTAATTTATTAAGTTAGTTGTCTGTTAAATGTTTATCTTGAGAAGTAGTGTAGTTGTAAGTATTTTATGAATACGTTTTTAAATGTGTATAAGTTATAAAAAAGTATAATATTTATTTGCTAATGTGTATATATTAAATATGTGTGTATAAATGTTCTTTATTGATGTGTTAATTTTAAGTAAATATTTTAGGGATATTTATGTATATAAAAGTGTTTTGTATGTTAAAATATAATTTTATGTTTTTATTTGTAATAGATTAAATGTGTAGTATGTTTAAAAAACATATTTTATCATTTAGAGTTGTCGATATTTAGATATAGTCGAAATATTAGCTGTCGATATTTGTGTAATCGATATTATTTTAAAGTGCTCTTTTTAAATCTAGATGTCGATATGTTATATTTCGATAAAAGTGCTATCGAAGTTAGTGCTGACGATATTTTTGTTTATCGATATTGTTTGATCGATGTTTTTGTATTTACTTAATTAAATATAGGGTGTCGATATAAATGTCATCGATATTTGAGACACGATATTTCTGTAGGTCGATTTTACTGAAATCGATAATTTGTCAGTGATTCGTATTGGTGTACGTACCAGGTGCTGTTAGTGAATTACAGTGTATTTCATTTTTCACTATGAAAAGGCTACTGTCCCATAGCACAGAATGGGAGTTTACTTATAACATCTTATAAGCAGATCTTCCCATTGGAACAAGATCGAGAAACAGGGTTTAGTATGCCTGAACTCAGACTATAAAAATTCATCTTTTAGTAAAGATGATTTTTATGTTCCGTGTTTGAAAATACCACTTTTAGAAAGTAGATATTTTCTTGCTGATCAATCCTGTGTGCCTCCGCTGGATTTATGGATTAACTGTCTGGCTTTTGAGTGACAGGGGCTGGGGATGTGCATTCTCTTCAGACAGCCACTGTGGTGGTTGAGGTGTGTCCTGCTTTTCCTGGATGAGTCGGGCTGGACTGAATAGACCTGGGCTGCATTTAGAGTAGTGGGAGGAGATTTCCTTTCATCTGAATGGGCCTGGTCTGCATTGGACAATGCTGTCTCTATCTCCTGCCAGGAAGCTGGGCCAGAGAGAACAGAACTTGTTTGGGCAGGGCACAGACACTCTCTGCCCCAGAGGACAAAGACAAATGCAGTATACATATTGGGGCCCAAACCCCAGAACTTTAGAACTTGCTGGACGCAAGAAACCTGCCAAGAAGAAGAGCTGGAGTACTGCTGCTTTGCTGTATTGTTGTTTTGCTGGGTTGGCCTGCAGTTGCTGCTTCTGCCTTGGGAAGTGAAAGGACTGGACTGAACTTTTTACACTTGTACTGAGTATCTCCAATGGCTTGGAATTGTGCTTGCCTCCTGTTCATGAAGTCTCAGAAATAGCAAAGTCTTTGTCGACCTCTGGATACCGCTTCTAGAACTGTTGTTTCAGTTGCCACAGAGGAGGCAAAGCAGCTGACTCCATCACTGAGTCTGTCACTGGCTTCGTGTCCTGAAGGAACCACTGAGGGCACCATTCAATCAATCAATCAATCATGGGCATTTGTATAGCCCGTTACTCACCCGGAGGGTCTCAAGGCTCGAGCAGCCAGGTCTTGAGGAAATTCCTGAAGGAGAGGTGATCCTGGGTCTGCCGGAGGTGGATCGGGAGGGAGTTCCATGTCTTGGCTGCCAGGTGGGAGAAGGATCTTCCCCCGGCGGTGGCTTTGCGGATGCGTGGTACGGCGGCAAGGGCGAGACTGGTCGATCGTACCTGGCGGGTGGGTTCGTAGAAGGTCAGGCGGTTGTTGAGGTACTTGGGACCCAGGTCGTGGAGGGCCTTGTGTGCGTGGGTGAGGAGACTGAACGTGATTCTCTTGCTGACGGGGAGCCAGTGCAGGTCTCTCAGGTGGCCAGAGATGTTGCTGTGTCGGGGGATGTCTAGGACGAGTCGTGCGGAGGCGTTCTGGATGCGCTGGAGTCTTTTCTGAAGTTTGGCTGTGGTTCCGGCATAGAGGGTGTTTCCGTAGTCCAGTCGGCTGGTGACTAGTGCCTGGGTGACCGTCTTCCTGGTTTCGGTGGGGATCCATCGGAAGATCTTACGGAGCATGCGCAGGGTGTTGAAGCATGATGACGAGACAGCGTTGACTTGTCTGGTCATCGAGAGGGAGGGGTCCAGGATGAAGCCCAGGTTGCGTGCATGGTCCGTTGGTTTGTGGGTGGTGCCCAGGGCAGGGGGCCACCAGAAGTCATCCCAGGCGGAGGGCGATGATCCCAGGATGAGGACTTCCGTCTTGTCTGAGTTCAGTTTCAGGTGGCTGTTCCTCATCCATTCGGCGACGTCTTTCATCCCTTCGTGTAGGCTGGTTCTGGCAGTGGCGGGGTCGTTGATGAGGGAGAGGATAAGCTGGGTGTCGTCGGCATAGGAGATGATGTTGAGGTTGTGTTTGCATGCGATGGCTGCGAGGGGGCTCATGTAGACGTTGAAGAGGGTTGGGCTGAGTGATGACACTTGTGGTACGCCGCAGATGACTTCGGTGGCCTCGGATCTGAACAGGGGGAGGCGGACACTCTGGGTTCTTCCGGCGAGGAACGAGATGATCCACTCCAGTGCCTCTTCTCGGATTCCGATGTTGCTGAGGCGCTGTACTAGGGTGCGGTGGCAGACAGTGTCGAACACTGCAGAGAGGTCCAGGTGGATGAGGGCCGCTGTTTCCCCGTTGTCGAGCAGGGATCTGATGTCAGTGGCTGTGATGAGGGCGGTCTCGGTGCTGTGATTGGCTCGGAAACCGGACTGCGAAGGGTCGAGGGATCCATTCGTCTCGAGGAAGGCGGCAAGCTGTCTGTTGACGGTCTTTTCGTTGACTTTGGCAGGGAAAGGGAGGATCGAGATGGGGCGGTAGTTCTTGAGGTCGGTGGGGTCCGCTGTTGGTTTCTTCAGGAGGGCGCTGAGCTCGGCGTGCTTCCAGGTATCCGGGAAGGTGGCGGTGTTGAAGGAGGTGTTGATGATGTCCCGGAGTTGAGGTGCGATTATGGAGTCGGCCTTGTTGAAGACGTGGTGGGGGCAGGGGTCGGTTGGTGATCCGGAGTGGATGGTGTTCATCGTGCGGGTGGTTTCTTCGGTGCTGATCGGGGTCCAGGTGCAGAGGGTGGTGGTGGGGGGCATTGGTTCGGTGGTTGGGTGCGTGGTTGGTGCGCCGAAGCTGTTGTGTATATCGGCGATCTTGCAGTGGAAGAATGAGGCGAGTGAGTCGCAGAGGTCTTGCGAGGGAGTGATGTCTTTGTTTCCGGTGCTGGGGTTGGAGAACTCTTTGACGATGCTGAAGAGTTCCTTGCTGTTGTGGGCGTTGTTGTTCAGTCGTTCTTTGAATGCTGTCTTCTTGGTGGTGCGGATCAGCTGGTGGTGTTTGCGGGTGGCGTGCTTGAGGGCCGTCATGTTGTCTGTGGTCTGGTCGTGGCGCCAGGCTTTCTCGAGGGTGCGGCAGTTCTTCTTGGAGATCCTGAGTTCGTCGGTGAACCAGTGGGCTTTCTTGCTGCCGGGTCTGCTGGGAGGGTCCTTCAGTGGTGCAAGGTCATCTGTGCAGTTGGTGAGCCACTGTGTGAGGTTGCTCGCTGCTTCGTTGGGGTCCGTTGTGCTGGCGGGAGGGTTCTGACGGAGGGAGGTGGTGAGTTGCTCGGCGGTGATCTTGCTCCAGCTCCTGCGAGGACCCTGTTGCGGGTGGTGGTGGGTCGTGGTTCTTCTGAAGCTGAAGTGGATGCAGCTGTGGTCAGTCCAATGGAGTCCAGTGGAGTGGCTGAAGGAGATGTGCTTGCTGGAGGAGAAGATGGGATCAAGCGTGTGGCCGGCGTAGTGGGTGGGGGTGTTCACCAGTTGCTTGAGTCCGAGGTTAGCGAGGTTGTCCAGCAGGTTGGCGGTGTTGCGGTCCTTGTTGTTCTCCAGGTGGAAGTTGAGGTCCCCTAGGAGGATGTAGTCGGA
The DNA here is from genome assembly GCF_964261635.1 of Lissotriton helveticus. Taxonomy (NCBI): domain Eukaryota; kingdom Metazoa; phylum Chordata; class Amphibia; order Caudata; family Salamandridae; genus Lissotriton; species Lissotriton helveticus. The sequence continues at coordinate 2,106,883,768 of NC_136057.1, read as the reverse complement.
GGAGGGGAGGGCGTGCGGGCTGATGAAGTCGGTGATGTCTTCGCTGAATTGTGTGCGTGGTCCCGGGGGTCTGTAGATGAGGGTGCCTCTGAGGGTGGTCTTGGGGTGGGTGTGTATCTGGAAGTGGAGGTGTTCGGCGGCGGTGAAGGTGTCGTCGGGGTTGATCGTGATGCGGATGGTGTTCTTGTGTACGATGGCCATGCCTCCTCCAGTCTGGTTGACGCGGTCCTTCTGGGTGATCTTGTATCCATCCGGGATGGCTATTGCGATGTCAGGCGCTGAGGAGGCGTGTTGTTGTGTCGAGCAGGTTCCAGAGTTCGACGGCGTGTCTGTGCCATTCACATCTCGCACTGCAACCCTGGTCCAACCAACGACGACGACCGATGCTGGCACCATCGAGCCGCTGCTTGCACCGTGACCACACTCCGGACCGCCTCGCTTCACTTCGCCACTCTGGTATCTCTGACGGCGTCAATACACGCTGACCGCAACCTTCGTCACTGCATTGTGGCTAGGGGGCACCTCTCAGAAGTCTCATATCCCACCGTCCCTTCCCAAACCACAATCCGGACCGACTGATGGCAGCTCTCTGCAGCCGGCTCTGTCGCCTGCACTGTGATATGTCCGCACCGCATCGAGCACCGCCTTCATTCCACACCACAGTCCTGGTCTAACTGATGCCGCTGGACTACCGCAACCATGCCGCTGCCTGAACCCCAACTTGAACACACCGCACGCTTCATATCACAACTGCGATGGTTGCCTTGACCATTGAGTCAGCACAACCCAAATGGTACTGTTTACAAGTCTGCAGACATTCCCGACCGACGAGGTCAGACGGAACTGTTGTATTCTGTTGTTTTCAGTAATGCAGTAGCCCCGGATAAAGCTACTGACTTCAAGGAACTATATTTCTAAAGTATTCTTGTAAAGTATATATTTTCAAGTACTGTATGTTGGTTTTTTGTCGTTTTGGACTTGCTTTGGATATATAAAAATATTGGATATTTTTCCAAACTGGCGTGGTGTTCTTTTGTAGTGTTTTCACTGTATTACTGTTGGTTATGTGCAGATTCTTTAAACACTGCCTCTGAGATAAGCCTGACTGCTCGTGCAAAGCTACCAAGGGGGTAAGCAGGGGTTATTTTAGGAGTTAACTCCCTTACCCTGACTAGGACAAAGTTGCAAGCCATTGCTAACTAGAGACCCTCATTTCTAACAGCCATTTGATAAACAACACAGAATGCCACAGCCAGACTCATCCTTGGCCTTCCCTGATAAACCCATATACAACCTTAGGCAACTCCACTGGTTCCCTATACAGAAGAGATGCTAATTCAAGCTGCTGACCCATGCATACAAGGCTCCATACAACCAGGGATCGGACTACATTAACCATGGCCTGAACTTCCACCAACTGTCGAGAAAATTACGCTCTGCCTCCGTTTCACTTGCCCATACTCCCCGCATCTACCGAAGCAGTAGTGGAGGACACTCCTTCTCCCACAATGCAGCAAAGACCTGGAACAACCTCCCCACGCTCCTCAGGATCATCACCTCATTTTCTGAATTCTGAATGGCCCTCAAGACCTGGCTGTTTGAATAAGCCTCTGAGACCTGCAAGCGCATAGACTAGCCATGCTCTATATATCCTGACTGATTGATAACACTGTGAGCAAGTTGTGGAGCGAGTGGGACAGGGCGTAAGGTGGAAAGCAGGGAATGCGAAAATGTAATGAGAGCGTAGAAAGGCGTGGAGAGATCTGGAAAACACATGTACTTCCATAAACTACTGGAACTTAAATCAGGAGCAGACAACAGATATCCAACAAAACCATTCAGTCATGATCAAGGGGCTGAGTCAAAGTCCACTCTGATTATGTTATGAATTGAAAACAAAAGGTCTGTCACAAACAGCTAAAGTTGTTTGTAGCCAAGACCTCAGGAGGGCTGCAGTGCTTGCTACTTGCATTCAAACTATTATCTGACATCCAAAGTTAGTCTTTGGCCTCCCACCCATTCCAATAGCTATCACCGATGCCACAGTGCTTTGCTGGCCCATCTCACACTCTGCTCAATCCTCACTCCTCTATGGACCATACTGGCTGCTGACCTTGCAATAAAGAAACAGACCTGTTTTAATAACTATGAAGGTTATGTGTGGTGCTACATTACACTTCACACCGGGATAAGGTGGCCTTGCAGGACATAGTGGCTATTAGGCTGTCTTCAGGGATGAATAGGTGGATGTGTGCTTGCTCATCTCGCCTGTGAAACAATACAAGAGAGTTGAAAGTACATTTATGATAGATACATATAGGATCTGCAGTTACAGAGAAATAAAACTTCTTGTTACTCTGTCAGAGCTTAAAGAAACTGGAAAATCAACAACTACTACAACATGTAGAAAAGTGTTCCCTAAATAAATGGTGTGCACCAACTTTACAAAACAAAATTGTTGTAGGAGAATCCTTCACAACAAAATGATGGACAGAGTGCTGAATCTTTTCAACCGCTCACCTCCAGTCACACATCTGGGTTTAATCCATTGTTCTTTTGCTCACCATGCCACCTCAGTTTAGCCCCAGCCATATGCAAATCAGTCTTGACCCTGTTCCTCATGGGAATAGTCCAGCCCGAACTGCCAAGCCAGGACCTCCCTGGACCTGAAACAAGCATCCTGGGCCTGCTCATCAGCCAGGCTAGCTTGAATCCAGAGGCACAGCGAGCAAGGGAAACATGTCTGGGCATACCCTTAGCCACTTAGCAAACACAACAAGATTATGGGCAGAGTGCTGAAACTTTTCAACCACTCACCCCAGTCACAGATCTGGGTTTAATACATTGTTCTTTTGCTCACTATGCCACTCCAGTTTAGACCCAGCCATATGGAAGTCGATCTTGACCCGGTTCCTCACGGGAACAGTCCCACCTGAACTGCAAGGCCAGGTCCTCCCTGGACCGTAAACAACCCTTGAAATTAGACAGCCTGTTTGCTATACTTGCTTGATTGCTCTATGTAATATGGGCTGGTATAAAAACATTTAAAAGGGCTTCTTTAAGTTCCCTGTCTGTCTGCAAAATTTGTTGTATGCTACTACAACAATATTTGTACTGTCCGAGTACTGTCTGTGCAGATGCTTTTTGAATATATTTTTAAGATTGCCTCCAAACTATTACATACAAACAACATACATTGGTGGAGGGGACATTGGTGAAATCAAAAGTAGCCACCCTAGCAGGTGGTTCAGCTTGCTCCACCCAGTTCTTCACCTCCATCTATTTTCCTCACTGACCAGCTGACATCTGGGGCATCTCACTCGGGGGACCCATAACCACAGGTATCCACTCACCTTGCCAAAAGTTCTTGGCACACTGAGTTCTGGGTTCTGTTGAGCACTGTGTGATAGGAGCAAGAATTGAAGAGTCTCGTGGAGGGTGGATGAAGTAGGAGTGAGAAGCAAAGCCCATAGGAGCAGGACCTTTTCTCTGTTTTTACTTTACCTGCACATCACCTGCCCAGCTCAGCCCAACCAGACTAATACGGGAAACATGTAGAATTGCCAGTATGAGAGGTGAGGAACGGGGCGGCGAGGGGCAGGTGAGTTGAGTAGAGGTAAGGTTGTGTGCACATCTCTCTTTTCCTTTTCAACAACCCCCTTTCCACTCTTGCTGACAGATTTTATGGACAGGTATACAACACTACACCATTGGTAACCTGGATTACTTCATTCCAGCCATTTCTCCCATGACTTACCCTTGACGTGTCTTGATCATTTCTTTTTTTTTGCTTCTGTCTTAATTTCCAATTTTATGCTCACAATAGACCAGGTAGAAGAACAAGCAGTTACTAAACTTCTGGGAAGTGGTGATCAGGCACGGCTGGCACTGGTAAGAGTGGGAGGCGGTGGGGGGGCCGAGGGGCTAGGAGTTGACGGACGACGGGGTATGTAAAATTAAATACAATTTTTTATAACACCGCTAATCTTGCGCTCGCTGCATCGTCTCGGCGATGCAGAGAGCACAAAGTAAGTTGTTTTAATATTTTTTTTAATTTAATTTTACCTATCCCGTCATGTCTTTGCATACCCCCACCCCGCCCTGCTGCACCGCCCCACTGCTCTTACCTGTGCCGGCCAAGCCTGGTGGTGATGGTAAGAGGGCTTTCTCACTACGGCAGAATCATCCACAAGGACTTGTCCCCTGTGGCCAGATACGAAAACTGAGACTTTGTGACAGGCAAAGCTGGTTGAAATACAAAAAAATGGGGGAACGAGGATACTTGCTTTGCAGAGAATTAATGAATGAATGTGTATTTGTAGAGCATAAACGTACACTCAATTACGTCTTGGTGCTTGAACTGAAACATCAGGACAGAAGGGCTCATCAGAAAAGAGGAGATATTAGGTATTTCTGAAATGAGTCATAACAGTCATTTTGATGTAGCACATTTGTAATGGTTTCTAAAGAGAAGTCTCAACCATAGAAAAGGCACAACCTCCTTGTCAAGATTGTTTTGAACATAGTGTAGTCAGTAATTTGAATTAACCTGAACACAAAGGCTGGCTAGGTGAGTGTTTAGGTAGAATGTCTGAAGGAATGGTTGACCATATAAAGATTTGTGCACCAGGCAGAGGGCAAGACTTGGATTTGGCTGGAGATCGGCAGCCTGTGAAGACTACAATAGGCATTGTAAGACTGTTGAATTTTTTTAAACTGAAGATGCGCCACTTTGCAGTATTCTGAAACCCCTGCAGCCTGTGCATGGATGAAACTGATGGGTCCAGACGGCACGCATTGGTGTAGTCAAGTCTGGAAATGAAGAATGCTTTCATCACCAATGCTCTAAAACGATGATTAGATGAATTCTGCCAAACGTTCAGGCTTTTTAACTTTCACCTCCCAGATGGAGAGAGCATGTCCCCAAAGCAAGAAAGCCACCATTCAGAAGGCCAAAAGGAATCCTGTCCAACAAACAGCACTTCCATTATGAAGCGTCCCCCTTGAGCTTTAGGAGGTTGACCTTCATTGATTGCTAAATGGCGGGTAGGCATCTATGAATCTAATCTTCAATTTCCCTTTGCTGATTTATCAAGTCTCAGAATAATCCAGGACCTTCAGCATAGGTGACTCCCTGGAAATCTTAGCGGTGATGATTTTGACAAGATGATTGACGTACATATTGAAAAGTATGAGGGAAAGAAAAAAACCTGAAGGGAAACCACATTTAACATGAAATGACTTTAGATAGAAAAGAGTCAAACTATTGTGTGGTGGTCCCATGCAGGCCAACTCCACAAATCACAGCATAATGATGGAATGATTATATGCAGCAAAAATGAGACAAATCTGCACATTTTTCATCATCCCTGTCTCTGCCTCTGCCTATAATACAAGGCTGAACCCCATCTGACTGCTATCTGATAAAAGATGGTCGTCAATAAATCTAGTGAGCCAGCAGCCTACAAATGTGTTGTCGATCTTGGAGGAGACAGCGAGAAGCAAAGGCTGATCTATAATTTGCTTGGTTTGTTGAGCCACTGCTTGTTTCTATCTTTTAGTCACTCTCTCGGGTTCAATGGAGGCAGTGTGTATGGCGGTATGAGCTAGTATGATTTAAAGAGCTAAAGCTTTTTACACTCTCAGCAGACATACATAATCGAGTGAACATGACTTTAAGGGGATGAGTATGGCAAGAACCTCACCCTAAACAGGAGGGGGAGAACTCATTGGTGTAACATGAAGCAGGGAATTTATGTTACCTCAACTGATTCTTTTTGCCAACCTGGAAGAATGAAATTGGCTCCGAAGCCGTTAAAACAGGAAATGGTAGGAAAGAGGGAGAGGGAATGTTTCCATTGTCTCGCAGGGCCACGAATGTACCACTCAGAAACTCACTGTTGGAAGAGTGTGCTGTACAGTTAATGTTCCTGCTGCCAGATGTCCCAGGTTGAGACTCCCGAAAGAAGGGAACTATAATTTTGTTAGTCAGCAACATATATAACACAGCTGTTACTCAGAGGTAGTGGTCCTGAGTGAGAGCTGGAAAACACAGTTCTTGGGTGCCTGATATACCATCCAAATTAAGTAGGACTACTGGCTTCAGGCAAAGTAAAACTATCCCACTTATTAAGTTGTTTCACTTTTCTCTTCTTAGTGTGTTCCCCGACTTCGACCACCTTCACGGATATAGAATTTCACTTTACTCACTTATAACTCACATCTGTCACTAAGTGAGCAGTCCAACATACCCAGTTATTAATGATGCAATTTGCTAACGAGAAAAACGATTAAGGCACCATCTGTACACACCACAACCCACACGAAAGGGTGTGTATGGATATTACAAATTCTCAGATTCAGAATGTTTAGAACATAATTTCCCAGGCCAGATTTCAGATATGTTCTGTGTTTGTAGTAAAAATACATCAAGCTATTGTGCAGTTCTCCTAACAAAAAAAATCAGACTTTTCTTACTGTTTTAACGTACAAATGGTGTAAAAATGGGGACTGAACCAACACATAACTGAGATGTTACAGGCAATTTGTTTTAAAATTCCTGTGCAATAATAATGCAACAATAACGTCTATTTGGCCTATTCCAATAAACACTTTGACTGTTGGAATTTTTGGATGAAAATAAGGTTTTTTAGTTATGTTTTACAAAACATGAATATGAAACGAAAAAATGAAAAATTAGCTAGTGAGAGAGTATTTGGTTGTGTGAACAATTTTACATAATCCGATTTTGGTATGCCCTGCGGTAATCGCAGCACCCCAAAATAAAGTGATTACTTTCACTGGGTTTAGAATGACAATAGTGTGCCATTCCGCTTCTTTTCTGAACTCTTCGCCCCTGCATTGGCATCTGAGGTGAAGGAGAGGGAGTTCAACATTTTTGGAGCTATATGACAAATCTCTCTTAAAATGAAATGAAAGATCATACTCTGTGAAGAAGGAACTGCTTTTTCTCTCAAGTATTAGAGTGTTTAATTGACATGTGATGATCAGTATTGGTGATGTTAATTTTTAATAAGACTAAACAATCCACAATCCAACAAATCACAGCACACTGCAGTTGCCAAAACCTATCCATGACGTTTCTGAAAGCGAGCAACTCTCTCCATACTACATCAGGACGCATCATTACTGAACCCTAAATACAAACATATAATACAAGCTTATTAGGAGTGATCCTACAAACAAGAGTAGCAAAATGTAAAGATATGAAGTGGCTTTTCTCATTTGTGCTTGTGGGCGTTTACCTCAGAAAACCCTCATCCCCCACACATACACCCCATGCTCTTAGATGCGACTATCACCCGAAGCTTAATTTGAGCTGGTGCTTTCCAGTGATCAGCACCAGCACTTGATTGGTTTCCGGTGCTCGGCACGGGCACCAAATTGTCAACACCATACTTTGAACAGTCTGCCACATGGAGGCACTGCTCATCTGATTAACAGATGAGCCGAACAACGGTTATTTATGAATACAATATACATTTAAATCGCTAATACCTGCCTCCACAGCCATTCCTTTAGCTTTTGGGACCTGGAATAATCTGAACTTTCGCATTTAAATGCGAGAGAGATGGTTAGTAGTTGTTTTGGCAGCAATGACAAGGGCAATGGGTGTGCAAGCTTCAGTGGCCCCCTGTTCAGAGCCCTGCCACTTAATATTTTACAAATTAAGCACTGATATGCTGCTGTGTGTAGGAGTCTCTTAAGGGGTACCAGGGTGGTGGTGTATGGATCATGAAGCAGAGCACTGTCGCCATCCGTGTGTGAAAGGACTAGGGCCTGTTCTCAAGTGTGTTTTGGGAAGGAAAGGTTTTCACTATTTTCTGATGAGAGAGCTGGTTGCAAACTGTCTTCATTTTAGTATAGATCTGCCCCTGAGGATAAATCTTAGTATTTTGCACTGGCAGTCAGTGGGAGCCGGGTGCGGGTAATTCTTCTGTAGCTACGGTTGGATCTGGTTTTTTTTGGAGGTATTTGGTAACAGGAGGAACTCAGTCTATGTTGGACTGAGCTTCAAGAAGGTGCTTTACATCCAGTTCTAAATCAGCTGGAGATAGCTTCTGAGACACTGAACATTGTTGGCCGAGAAGACTTTAAGGCAGGGCTGGTTGGCATCAGTGCATTCATGGAGCCTGGCATTGTTATCAAGAGTAGGGATTTGCATAGCTCCAGATTTTCTCGCCTATGCCCAGGTGATCTTGACACAGGCCATCGCGTTCCCTAGCTGCTTGAACCATAATTACTATCAAACATAAACTGCAACTACCAGTGGTAATTAATGTGAAATGAATGTAAATGATTGAAAAACATGATCTGAACATTATGCTTATTAGGATGTGGAAACACTTGTACACATCACTATACTGCATGCTAAATATTCCAGCACAAACAAGCAAGTGGTTGCACACAACACGAACAAATATTAATGCCGACCAAAAACATAGCATGAATGCTGTCAAATTTTACATCTGAAAAGTTGTTTTCGTCAAGAACTGTGCTAAATATATATCTACGTCTTCAAAGACATCAGCAAGAGGTTGCAATTTACACTTGTGAGCACATATGTTGTATTTAATGAGTAACAGATTGCTACTCTGCAGCACCCTGGAGCCATTTAAGGATGGCCCCGGAGGAGAATGTCATGCAAGGTGCTGAACATGCCGCTTTGTACAATAAATTGCGCTTTAACAAAACAACTGTTAAATTGCTAGTTTTAATATGTCACACAAAGTACTGCACTCTTTGAACACTCAAAGTAATGACAGTTTATCAGAGCAACACATGTCACAAAGTCTGTCAAAAAGATTCATTTAAATGAGGAAGAACTGTCATAACGACGTGAACTTTGACAAAGCAGAATTTTTTTTGTCTTGCACCATTAGCAATATTGAACATCTAGTTTTCACTTTCAACATCAGATTTTGTTATTTTCCTGTCTAACTTTTATCCTGTTGCAGATGTTCTCAGGCTGTACAAATAATTACCGATGAAAGACACTTCCTTCACCTTTGGCTCCCACTGAAGCCCACAAAACTCCCATATACTCAACATTTACCCAGTATGAGCCAGTCCGTTTTTAAGAATGTATCACTCTGTCCACCTCTCTCAGCAGCACACAGTATTGCACTGTCACTGTGATTCTCTTTGCTCTAGAACTGGTTATAGGGCTCTGTGTTTTGTCTATACTTGCTGCACCCCTTACTCCACAGTGCTCTCTTTTTGAAACCAATGCTCATTTTGCCAGTACCAACCCTTGCTATTCTGGTCCACAAACTCCTCAACTGATCTCTCAACCTGGGACACATCACCATTGGAGTCTTTACTAGAGAGTTCCTAGCCCAGGGCTTACAAATAGGACCGAGAATTCAATACTGTAAAATTATCCTCTGCACGATTAGGTGCGATACTTGTCACTTGAACAACCTTCCTTCAAATCTAAAATAAAACGGGGCAAATCCACCCTGGTGATTGAACCCATTCAAACCCCTCAACACTACAATGTCTTGCTATCCTTTCTTATCCATCACATTTCAAATCCTGACTGTTGAGGTCACAAAGTCTTAGCCGGATGCAACACTAATCTTTAGTATGTTCTCTCAATCCTCTGTGCTTAGGATTGCACCCGGAAAAATGTTTGGAGGCAGGAGAGGCAGGAGGCTACTGAGCAGGAAGCAGTAGGTCAGTGGTGAGGAGGACAAAATATAGGGGTATAAGAAATTAGCAAAATTTGCTTTTGCTTAATTGCGCCACATTTCAGAAAGTGTCCCAAAATTATTGTCCTAGTTTTTCCTTTTTCTATGTGTGCTGCATTCTGCGCATGCAGAAAGAGCACAATGTCATTAATGCTTGTTTATGCGCAGGAAGGGACACCTTCTTGCATATAATCAAACATTCCTGGCAATCGAGGTACACTTGCACTATGGTTCAAGGATGCCTGGTTTGCCGCTAGGCACCTAAATTTAGCACCAGCGCTATGGAAAACACAGGGGTGCACAGTATTCTTGTGAATACGGCGCATCCCTGTATTTTGAAAATGTCAGTTGGTCACACTGCCAAATTTGGCCCAGCTCCGTGCTCTTACCTTTTTTTGAAAATATGCCTCTAAAATTGACACAAAGATGTGAAAGAAAGAAAAAAACTGAAGGCAAGCCTTGTCTGTGTGCACTCACAGTTTACAGAACAACATCATGCTAACACCAGACCTGTTCCAAGCCTAAAGCAATTCAGGAAGAAGTTGAAGACTCACCTTGTTGAGGTTCACTTTAGCAACAAACCTTTCCCCTTTCTTGCTGTAACATCATTTTGTATTAAACCCATGGACTCTTTCCCTCCTTGTTCAGCACTCCGTAGGTGCAATACGAATACTCATCTTTCCATACATGCATAGACACAGAGGTATAAAATCACCCTCAATTTTCCAGTTTGTTCTGTATTTGCTAAGCAGACCTGCACATTGGGATAGGAAAGAGTGTGCAGCCGTTTTTCCTCTTAAACAATTATTTATTGCTTTGTTCATGAGTGGTGTACTTTGAATCCTCATGACTGGCCTTGAGAGTTTAACCTGACTATTTTAAAGGGGTGGCTATTTATTTTTAAACCTATTAAATGAGCCAAAATCAAATATAGTATTGCAGCACTCCAGCAATCAATGAGTTATGTAGATCTATTTTACAGTTTTTTACAGCATTTCCATAGACCCTAATTTCAAAAGCCTGGAACTAGACCAACCAGAGAGTCTTAAGGAAAAATGGAATAACAAATAGCTAGGGAACGTCTGTGATGCTAACAATGCAAAGCGCTATACAGGGCAAAGTGACACAAAGCAGCACAAATGATAGTGTGTGAACAGATCCCCAAAACCCCAAATTAAATATACCCCAAAACTTAGATCACCCAAACTTACCTTAGCAGTTCTGCTCCATCGTCCTTGATCTTGCAATAAAGAATACCCATCCCGGCCTCAAGCAGATGGGGCATTAATTTATCAGAGCTGCAAATAAATACCTGGGAACACTCAGTACCTGAGTTCTAGATTAAAGGAAAAGTTAAACAGGTTTATTTCGCAAAAACTTAATTAAAGCAGTATGGATACATGCAAAATATATGTCATGCAGGCTCAAACACAGAGTACATAGTCAGGAAATCAGAATTGGTTCTAAGTCCCAATGTACAGTAAAATTATATAAGGAATGGACAATATCCCTAGCTATTGAAAAAGTCAATCTAATTCTGGCTCATCCCTAGAATCAAGTGGTTCTCTTGCACACAGTCTACATAAATTAGCAAAAAAACACAGTTTCAGAATGGTATAAACCTATGTATTCCATGTATCATTTAATTGTGCCACAATACTACTTTTGAAGCAGCTGGTGCACTCTGTAAATATCTGTTCGTTAATTCATTTAATTATCCATTCAAGCATTCATTACTTTCAAGGAAATCTGCTTAATAACATTACACATTAGCACTATCCCATTTTCTAAGATTGCATCAACCAGCTTCAACAGCACATCGTCATAGGAAGTTTGACTAAATGCAACATTTTTAAAACAATTAGCTGTGCACCAGCCTCAGAGTGCTAAGTTCAGCAACAGTAGACCAGAAGTTCTGAAATGCCTTGACTTGTCACGAAATGTTAACAAACAATTAAACTTCCCTTCACAGTACATGCATATTTTAAAAATTACAGTTTAAAATCAGCTTGTCGCTTGTTAAGCGGAGTCTGTGGGAAGAGAAGACATTGCAGGGGAACGGGATAGGAGTATAGAGAGCAATAGCGGAATGAGCCGTATCAAACAGCATCCATGTTAACTAATAAGGTTAATTTATGAAAATGTGGCACATCTAAACTACATTAATAAACATACTTCAGGTCAAATTGAAATAGTTTCAACTATAATGTTTTTATTTAAGTATCTATATTAAACCTAACATAAAAAAATCATTATTTACTCCCTAAAATCATTCATGTTTGTTAACACTACCACAATCTCCCCCCTCTGATTTTTCTATAATCACTAAGACACATTAATGAAGTTTTATTAATCAGGAAGTTACTGTGCTGAAATCATCATCAATCTTTGTTGATTCTTGAATTTTCCTCCACCATTTTAATCTGGTTGTAGACATGATCCTTGAGTTCCACCTCCAACTTTTTTGACCTGTTCCATTTCATTAACCTAATTTCACCTTTACCTCTGTATGTACATCTAGTAATTATACACTCAGAAAAGTTTAGCAAAAGTAACAGAATAATTGCACACAACAATATGATTGCTATGGGCATTGGTTTCGCCTGAAAAACATGTCCACCTAAATTACCTAGCCATTCACCTCCCTAACAAAAACTCTTATCTAACTCCCTAAACCATGAACCCAAAGTTTCCTATAAGCCAGTTTCCTCAAAACATCTAATTTCATGTGATAGATTGATCTAATCAGATATAAAAGCATCAATAACTCCACTGTTATCCTGTACATGTGTACAGCAACTCTTTTTATCATCCTATTGAGTCCACTCTTTTTCGCAAAAAAACTATCTAAAGCTAAATGATTTTTTTGCAACTATAGCTCTAATAGCTATTATTTATGCATTTAGTTTCTTTCAATACCCTGCTTTTATCTACTGCAAGCCTTAGACAAAAATCTAATTTTCATACCATTTATTGCTACACCTACAGAAGGAATTATAGCACCTAATATTTCTAAATCTATTTGTCCAAAACTACCTCTCACTCTTTTCAAACTAAGTTCGTTAATTCATTCAAATGATAAACTTTAGGAAACATGAAAGCTAAGTAACATGAACCAGCCAAATTTCTTGGCAAATTGAAATAAGCAGTCTTCCCACACAAATAATAAATTCCCCTCAAAATAGGTTCTAGCACACACACTTTTTCCTATGATTTCTACTTTGTCTCCCTTTGAAGAAGTATGCCTTACCTACTCAACTCGCCTCTTCTCTCTTATTCCATTCTCAATTTATGATGCAAATTTGACAATCTGAATTCCTATTCTTCTTTTACCTGCTCTAATACAGCCTTTTGTTCTTCCCATTTTCTCACAATGTTTACCTCTCTGTATTCTCTAATAATATTATGCTACTCACTACTGAAAATACACACATAAACTGGATAGGTACTGGTGTCTGTTGGAGCAGGCACTGTCTGCAGGGTAACCCTCAAACCTTTTGCCTTAACCCTCCGCTATTCTGCTGAATTTGTTTTTGTAGGCCATAGGGCTCTATTTACTTAACGACTGCTAACCAGTGCTAAAATGCTTGAGCTCCCTCCCCAAAACATGGTTAAATTGGTTTATACACAAATGTTATAATTAAGTTACTTGTAAGTCCCAAGTAGAGTGGTATACCATATGCCTAGGACGCTTAAATGATATGCTACTACTGAGCCTACATCACTTATTGTGCCACCCAGTTAAGTGGCACTTTAAAAAAAAAAAATCCAGGTCTACCATTGCAGCCTGAGTACAGAGCTAAGCTGCTATGATGAGTTGGCATTCAGACCCCCTTGCCAAGCCTTAAAATCCTATTTTGTTACATGTAAGACAACCCTAAGGTAGGCCCTAGGTAACCTATAGGGCAGGGTAAAAGGTTGGGCATATACTTTTAGGTTTACATGTCCTGGTATTGAAAAAATCCAAAACGTGTTTTTCGCTTCTTTGAAGCCTACCCCTCCCACATGAATATGTTGGTAATTCCTTATTATATTTATAAGCTGTGATTTCTAAAAGGGGGAAGGCAACTATATCATATTGGCGTCTCTGGAATTGTAATTAGAAACCCTAATGTTAGAAAAGGGGGTCTCTAGTTGGCAGTGTGTTGGAGTTGGCCCTTTTAGGCTAAAGTTCCCTAAACTTTTTGCTTTCCCCTTAGACCTTTTTCTGACATTATGTTGCCGACTTAGATGCTTTGGGCACTTTGCCACTACTGATCAGTGTCAAAATGCAAGTGCTCTCTGTATAAAGTGTTATGGTAATTGGTTGTCCATAATTGGTATGTTTGCCTTATAAGTAAAGTCCCTAGTAAAGTACACTATGTGTGCCAGGGCTGGTAATGCAAATGCTACTAGTGGGCTTGCAGCACTAATTGTGCCACCACACACAAGTAGCCCTAAAGAGAGAACTCAGGCCTGCCACTGCAGTGCCTGCACACAGTTTGCTAACTGCTTTGTTGTCCTGACAAGTGCACCCACTTGCCAGGCCCTACCCTTCCCTTTCCATGGACATCAGACACCCCTATAATAGGCCCAAGGTACCACCTGGGCAGGGTGCAGTGTCTGTGAAAGGTAGGACATGTACTGAGGTGTGTACCATGTCCTAACAGTGAAATACTCTCCATTTTGTTTTTCACTGTTGCAAGGCCATCTTGCCCATCGGACAGATTGGGGAAGTCTGTGTACTATGTTTCCAGCCTATCTTCCCATAGGCTTAAGATGGAGAGGTAACGTTTAGTGTGCCTGAACTCATGATTTAATAACACATCTTTTGTGAGGGTGGTTTTTGAATCGGGTGTTTAGAACCCATGCTTTTAGAAGTGGCTGTTTTATTTTGTTCTAACAATTCTGTGTGTCTCTGCCTGGTTGTGGATCGACTGTCTGGATTTGAATGTGATAGGGTCTTGGAAATGTCTTGACCCAGGGGAGGAGTAGGTGACACAGCAACAGGCTGACCTGCATCTGGAGTGTAGGGGGGAGGAGTAGCCCCCTGGATGTGAAGAGGCCTGGGCTGCTGCCATAAAAGAATTGCTCCACCAATTGCTCCACCTCCTGCTGAGTGATTGAGGAACCAGACCCCACTATCAAAGGAAGAAGGTGTCACTGTCAGGGAGACACCCAGAACTGGTTTGGACTGGGGTCAGTGCCCCCTGAACACAAAGACTTCAAAGACATTTAAGGGTATAACTATGGGAGCTGAAACCCCCGAACATTGGACTAAAAAAAACTGAAAAGGATTGAAACTACTTCATGGTCAAGAGAAACCTCTGCCAAGGAAGAACAGCTGAAGAGACTGAAGAGAGGACTGACCCTTGCTCTGTGTTCTTGGGCTGGTCTGCAGTTTGCTGCTTTAACTAAGGAGAGGCTAGGGGACTTTGCTGTGTGCTGTGTCCCCCTGCTTGAAAGGACTTTGCTGTGTGCTGTGTCCCGAAGTAACTTGTCTCCAGGGCCCAGAGGAGAGCTGGCTCCCTGTTGTGGAAACTCAGGAACATCAAAGTTTCCAAGTATGTCTCAGCGAAGCTGTGTGCGTGTGCTTTTTGCAGCCTGAGACCTTCGTAAGCATTGCCCCGGGAATGTGTGGCCCGAAACCCAACCGAGTCTCAGCGACGCTTTGTGCATGTGTGTGTGCAGCCTGAGACTGCGTGGGGTCTGTGGTGCTGGTTGGAAATTGCCCTTTGACTGCAGTGCCCCGCACCCAAAATCATCGTCCACGCTGCTGTGTTGCTGTTTGTGGCCCGAACTGTCATCGTAAAGGAGGCTGGGGATCAAGATTGCTGCCGCCGGCTCGAGCCACAACGTGCTGAAGGATTGCTAAAGCTAAGGAAGTCATGAGGTAATCGTGATCATTGTTTGCAAGAAAAATCTGCCCAAGATCATCTGCAATAGAGAAGGCAGTGCTGAAACCTTTTCCAGCTACAGCGTTACCTTGCATCGGAGCAGCGTGGTCATCGGGAGCGCCGAGCAGGACATCTGACGAGTGGGGAGAGAGAGAAAGCGAGGCAGCGCTTCCCCCAGGTAAGGCTTGGACTCCGGTCGGGAGCTGCAAGCCTGTGTGGCCTGGGGAGGTGTGCAGGAGGAGTACAGGAGTGCTCCCGTTTCTCTCCCACTGCATAGCGTTGGATGCGCTGAGTCTTCGAGCGGCCCGAACCTACCCGGCAGGACCCGGGACGCCCTCAGAAGTTCAGGACTGTTGTCTGTGGTTGGGGCTTACTGGTGCCCGTACTAATCGTGTTGAGTGGCCTGCTATTATTCCTACGAACTGCCTTATTACTTGCATTAGGGATTGTATTATTCCTGCATTACGAACTGCCTTATTACTTGCATTAAGGAATGTGTTATACTTGCATTAGGAGCTGCCTGATTATGTGCATTGAGGATTTAGTTATACTTGCATTACGAACTGCCTTATTACTTGCATTGAGGAGTGTGTTATACTTGCATTACGAACTGCCTGATTCTGTGCATAGAGGATTGAATTATTGTCACATTACAGCTGCCTTATTACTAGGCCTGGGCAGTAAATTTTGTTCCACTCGCGGAATTTTGGTAATTTCGCGTTCCGCAAAGAATGCGAAATTGCCCAAAATTCTGCGTTCGGCAACTTCGCAACATTTTTTGCTTGTTCGCGATCTCAAAATGCATGTTTACGAGATATTTCCCCCTGAGCACGCAAACAGTGATTGCGAACAGGAAAAAAGAATCGCGAACAAGCAATTCCGCATGTTTACGGAATTTCTGCATGTTCGTGGAGATTTTTTACTGTTTCGCGGAGATTTGCGTAACACGATTACGCAAATTCCACCCACCCCTACTTATTACTTGCATTAAAGAGTGGGTTATACTTGCATTAAGAACTGCCTGATTACGTGCATTGAGGATAGCATTGTTCTTGCATTATGAACTGCCTGATTACTTGCAATGAGGACTGCATTGTTCTTGAATTAAGAACTGCATTGGTCTGACAATACGAACTGCATTACAAACTGCATAGTATTGCATTAGGACTGCATTTGAACATTGTGAACTGCTCATTAATACCGCAAGAACCTACAAGTGTTTGTTGGCCTAATAACTGGCAAGTGAAATATTACAAATACACATATGTTGGGTTTTTATTGTTTGGTCTTACCGTATTCAGTGTGGTGTACATTGTGGTGTTATCACTGTGTCACTGGGAGTGTGGTTGCTAACACATTGCCTTGAAGATAAGCATGGCTGCTCATGCCATGCTACCAGGGGGTGAGCAAGGGTTATCAAAGAGAGTGTCCCTCCTTTCCCTGACTAGAAACAAGGGTCCCTATTTGGACTAAGGTAACTGCCTCAACCAACTAGAGACCCCTAGTTCTAACACAGTGGTATAAACCCTGTCCAAGTAGGAACCCTATCAGGATAAGGGAGGTACACACCTAGATAACCCGTGCTCACCCTCTTGGTAGCTTGGCACGAGCAGACAGGCTTATCTCAGGAGCATTCCAGAAAGTAGTTGTACTCAAACACACAGTAACACAGTTAAAAGCACTACAGAAGGATAACACAACAGTTTAGAAAGATGAAGTATCTTTATCTAAACCA
Source organism: Lissotriton helveticus (assembly GCF_964261635.1). Taxonomy (NCBI): domain Eukaryota; kingdom Metazoa; phylum Chordata; class Amphibia; order Caudata; family Salamandridae; genus Lissotriton; species Lissotriton helveticus. The sequence continues at coordinate 2,106,866,444 of NC_136057.1, read as the reverse complement.
AACAAGACCAAAACCACAAAAAACCACCCACACATAGAAATCTATGGATTCGTTTATTTTTCTCACAAAGTAGCTTAGGATGTGTCAGAATTCACCAAACAAAGCAGCTGCAGATGACTGAGGCACGGTAAAACACAGGGATGTGTCGATTCCTGAGTCTGCAGGGAGGCGATGTGTCAGTTTTGCTGCACACAGGAGAAGTGCTGCGTCAAATTCAGGCTGTAAGGGGAAGCGATGCATCGATTCCCGGATGGCTCGGTCTGCATGTGTAGAACTTGGTGCACAGGTGGGATGTATGGTAACATCCTGGTGCTGCAGGTCGATGCCGTGGTGATCTAGGGGCTGCGGACATTTCTGCAGCAGCAGACAGGTGATGCATCAGTTCTTTCAGGCGCATGGCAGACTTTCATTGGAGTTGGTGCAGGAGTTTAGGGACTTGGGCTGCAGTGATTTCTTGGGAATCTTTTCAAACGCACCAAGGCGAAGCATGTGTTTTTTAGCCGCACAGCACTTTGCGGCTGGAAAAGAGTGCTGGAAGGGTGATGAGCAGATATACACCAGGAAAACAACATCCAAGGGCCCAGGAATAAATTAGGCACCACATGGCAGGTAAGAACTCCCAGCAGTGGAGTTCCAGGTAGCTGTAAGATAGGTCTTTCTGAGCCTGAGACTTCTTAACAGGAGGCAAGCTCTACATCAAAAGAAAACATAGGTGAGAGGCAATACACATGAGGGGTAAGTTGCAAATTGCATGCGTACAAGTAGATAAACAATCAATAGTCATTTGTTGATGTTGATGTATGTCTTTATTTCATACACGCTTGGTGTACATCTTTAGAAACAATATTGAATATCAAGGAGGGGGAGAGAGGAAAAGTTAGAGCTAGATCTCTTCCCCTAGTGATATGTTAGAATCAATGGGAACTAGCTACAGGGTAGAAGCTCCTTGTGTATGTTTGCGGATGAAAAAACATTTGAAAAAAACATTTTTTTTTTATAAAGACCCTCACCCACCAACCTGGTTGGTGGCATGCTTCATCATCAGATCCCACCCAAGGCACCAAGTGTACCTTGGGTGTGCCTTAATGCCTGATTGCAGTGGAGCAGGTATTGAGCTGTGAGTGTGCGGTGAAGGTAAACAGCGTGTGGGTTAAAAACTGTCCAGTGGGTCCCAGAACTCAAAGGACTATTTTAATGGTGGGCCCTTGGCAGTGATAAAAAACTGAGAAGTGGATATTAGTGGAGATGACTAATGACTCCAATATCCAGTGTGTTCAACATGTGTCAGCAAGGTCTCAGTGTTAAACAAGCTTTCATCAGGACCTTATGTGTGTGGTTTAAAATGGTGTTCTAAAAAGTGTATATTAAGACCAACCATGCGGGGCACGTGCTAAGGTGTGGTTTGTGGAAGAGGATGGTTTCCTATAATGCCTCAATTCTCTGAAACTTTCAGGAATAAGCCCTATGAGTTCCATTGGGGGCCTGACCTTTTGTCACATATTCATCAAGGTCTGAGACCCTCTGCCCATACCTACTGCGGCCACAAGGAACTCCGTCGATGGTTTAAACTTTTATCATAAGACTGGAAATCCATGCTAAGAAGATCGTGACTATGTCTTATAGCTGAGAGTAAAGTTAATGAGCAGCGTGTGCTCATTTTATTTAACTCGTATCTGATTGTAGCGCAAGCTGAGCACACGCTGCTCATTAACTTTATATTACATTCTCTTCCATTTAGGCCTCTTACCCTGGCAATACGTACTTAAGTTGGACATTTGATAACAACTACACATCACCAGATTGAATCCTGTTGGCACTCGTATTACGCAATTATACTTTTGATAAACTGGCTAACTAGGAGACTTTTTTAAAACCTGTTTTAAAAAAACCCTCATCACGGATTGGCATTTGGGTGTTGGATTTGACTAGGGGACTGCACATGGCTCCTGTGATCTGATTGGCCTAGACATCCCTTTTTTCCTCCTCCTCTCTCACTCTCACAGTCTTTTTTCGCCTTTGAACCATCACTCTCTTACACTATGGCTATTCCTTCCTTTCATAAGATTATTGAGGCAAAGTCCTTTTTCTCTTGGACCAAGACTGTCCATTCTCAATCTTAACTTTTTCTTTATTCTCTCTCTAATAAGGGATATTATGACTTTTCACCACAGATGTCTAAACTATGCTTATGTTGTATGCTATTAAAGCCCTGAAGAAGCCCTTTTTAGGGAAAAACACGCTGGCTGTTTCTAAAGATGTACACCAAGCATTTATGAAATAAAGACATACATCGACATCAACAGACGACTATTGATTATTTATCTACTTGTACGCTTGCAATTTGCAACTTACTGCTCATGTGTATTGCCTCTCATCTATCTTTCTTTATATATTTATTTGTGGTCATGTGGCAGCTGACTGTTTGAGGTGGGCATAACAAAAATCTTATATACTACGTGACTGGCCTAGGTATTGCAGTTATCTATAACCCGGCTGCCACTCTATGTTAATCTCTACATCAAACCTTGGAGAATCTTCTCAAGTAAGTTTCACAGCAAAGTTTAGTCTTTGTCTTATTTCAGGCAGAAGCAGCAACTGCAGGCCAACCCAGCAAAGCAAAGCACAGCAAAGGGACAGTACTCTCCTCACAGCTCTTCAACTCTTCTCCTTGGCAGATGTTTCTCTTGATCCATAAGTGTTCTAAAATGCCGGGGTACGCACCCCAATACTTATACTACATTTTCCTTTGAAGTCAGCACAAAGAAAAACTCTCTCTTGCACACAAGAACCAGTTCTGTCCTGTCCTGGCCAGGCATACTACCTACAGGAGGGAGAGACAGCATTGTGTAGGGCAGCCACAGCCTATTCCGGTGCCAGTGACAACTCCTTCCACCACTGTAGCCCAGGATGGCTCATTAGCATATGCAGGGCTCAGCACAGCTCCCTTTTTGTGAGTGTCTGGAGTGAATGCACAACCCAGCCCCTGTCTGCTAAAAAACAGACAATGATTCCACAGGCAGTCAGAGGTACAAGATGGCATCCCAAACTCCATTTTTATCTGTTCCCAATTGAAAGTTACACTTGTAAAATGTTACAAGACGGCTCCAATGATACCCAATGGGAAATACAGCATTTTAATAGTGAAAACGAAAGTGGCAGTATTTAACTATCGGGACATGTAAAACACACCAGCACATGCCCTACCTCTCACATACACTGCACCCTGTACATGGTGCACCTTAGAGGTGACTTATATGTAAGAAAAGGGATTGTTAGGTCCTGGCAAGTGGGTGCATGTTCCAAATCGACAAGGCATTCAAAAGCTGTGCGAGCAGGCACTACAGTGACAGGTCTGAGACAGGTTTGAAGGGCTGCTCATGGGGGTAAGACAACCAGTGCTGCAGGCCACTAGAAGAAGTATTTGATTTACAGGCCATGGGAACACACAGTGCACTTTACTAGGGACTTACCAGTGAATCAAATATGCCAATCATGGATAACCAATCATAACCACAATTTACACAGGGAACAGTTGCACTTTGGCACTGATCAGCAGTGGCAAAGTCCCAAAGCATCTAAACCAGCAAAAAACGAAATCCAGCACATGGTCAAAAAATACAGGAGGTAGAGGCAAATGGTCAGGTGAAATCATACCAAGGATGCCAGGTCTAACACCTATTTAATGGTGAAGTTTGGTTTTTGATTACAATTGTGAAAATACCACTTTTAGAAAGTTGGCATTTTGTCTGCCCTTAGCCCTTTTGTGCCTGTAGTCTGAATTGGGTCACATGACTGAATGTAACCAACAGACTTTGTGATTTCCTCCCAGACAGTCACACAATTGAGGGATTAGGTGTGCCTGGACGGGCCATCTGCTTGCAGGATGAGGGGTGGAGCTGAGCACAGATTCACTTGCAACTGAAAATGGAGTGCCCTGTCATTACACAATGGACCTAACACCTGTACTTTGTCACTGCAGCAATCTTGGAGTTAGGGCTGGGGTGACAGGAAATTCCATGCACTTTAAAGAACCTTTCTAGAAACTCCGCCCCGCTTCCAGAGAAAGGCCATCAGGGTATAAAAATAGGAACTTCAGACCCACTCTTCAGTTTCTGTAACCTGCTATGCACTTTGCAGGACTGATTTTCCGTACCTGGAAGGACTGCTTTGCTGCCTGGAGCCTGACTTAAACCCTGATAGGCCAGCCCTGCTATTGAGCCCTGCATCTTCAACTGAACCCAGGAATACCAGAATTATTCCAAGGGCTAGTTTTTTGCCCTCCTGTTAAGAGCCACAGAGACGTGGCTCTTTTACTTATCATATGGCTAGCTAATCTGCTTTCCAAGCATCGAGATGCCCTTTCAAGGGCAAGTCGCTGTGCTTTATTAAGTTATCATAACATAACAGAGACACAAAACGATCCCACCATCTTGAACCTGTACCAGGTTCCAGCCTGTCTGAGTCCTGAACCCCCAAGAAGTGGCCCACCAGTCCTGGACCCTTGGTTGTGGTGCTAAAGGTGCCCAGATCCCAAAACTGAAAAATGTGTGGCTAAAACCTGCACTGAGAACCAGAAGGAGACCAGGACCAACCTGCTCACCAATCTGACCAAGGTGCACCACTCTTCAGATTTACGTTGCCGCTTCTCCTGCTATGTTCTTCTCCACAGCAGCGCCGCTTCGGCCCAAGGCTATCCAATGATGATGTTCCATCCTCAGACACCTCCTGGAGCCTTGTCTCGCTGAACTTTATCTTCTAAGACACTTTGTCTCAGAATTTCATCCAAGTTCAAAGGTAAGGATGATCGGGCTCAATCTACTTTATGTATCAAACCGTGCTCAATCACGGCTGGTCATGTTTGACGACTATGGCCCAGGCCCGCGTGATTCGATGTCCTACGTTGGAGCTTTGATCTTTTAAGCGCTATGTTTTACTAAAAACCTTAGAAATTCATAACTCTGGTTCTACTGATTATATTTTTGTTGTTTTGCTGTCAAATACTTTATTAAATGTATTCTATTTTTATAAATTATTTTGGGATTTTTCATGTCTTGTATTTTCACTTTATTGCTGTTTCTGTTACCCATGGTAAAGCACAAGTTAATTAGGTGACTTTCTGTTGTTCACCCTGTTCATGCCACAGTCAATCACTTCCCAATTTCTCATAGTGTCATAGTATTGTTTTGTGCAATCACTTTAAACATTTATTTTATTTAATTTCTCGAATGTCTTCTCCTATTGCCAAATTCTCTAAAGACAAATACAAAATATTCATTATTAAAAATAGCTACATAAACATTACATGAGAGAGCATGGGAAATGGGAAGTTACCCTTACCGTGACCATTCCCAAGATGAGGTGCAAATGAAAGTAAACACACACACATTATCCTCTTTACTTCATCATAGCCACATATTTTTTTTTTTGTCCTCATATATGCCACCAGAAAGTATCAACTCTAGATGGGATCTCTCAGGGCCACTGGCACAAACCAATTTTGATTCCGCCCCTGGATTGGGTGCTAGGCCGACAGAGGTCACCCAGAGGTAGGCTGTCTCCTTGTCCAACTCCCATTACTGTTCCGTTGTACCTTGCCTCTCTGGAGGACCGGACCACAAACCTCTGGCATAATCATTGGACTCTTTATTTATCAGACCATGCCTTCAACGCAGACCAGACCTTAGTAGCACCCTCTCCGCTACATAACATATCAGACTGGCTGATAGCCATGATGTTTCGGCAAATCTTGGGGGGGCCTCAGACTTCCACTCTCTGCATATCTCCCTCCTTGCAATGACAATAACATAGAATAGAAACTGTGAGGTTCTGTCTCTAATGTTATATCCGTGTGGCAGGCCGAAGAGGATCAATATTGCACTGCAAGTAACTGATGTTAATAGTACCTCCTCTAAAAATCCGCACACCTGCCGCCAGTAACTAGTGATTTCAGGGCATTCCACAAACATATGTATATCATCAGCTGTAGGGAATTTACATCTTGGACAATAATATGAATTCGCTGAGATCTTTGATAATTTCGCGGGAGTCCAATATACCCTATATGCAGTGAACAGGTGGCTCCTTCTGAGGTTAGCAGGTTTTATGATCTTCTGTGAGATTGTAAATGAGTCTGTTCAAACCTTCATCATTGGACGCTCGTGGCTCACCCGAGCTGCTCAGTGGGATTTTAGCCACTCGCCTGACTTGTTCTGCGCTTTCCGCGCATTTTATGAATGTTTTACTTCTTGTGTTCTTAATAACTTTTTTGTTGTGCAGGGACTCCCCTCGATGCGCGCTGGGCATTAATAGCGCCGCATCTGCTCTCCTTTTACCACTACTCGTCCCTTGCAGGAGATTAAAGCCCTGCCGGGGCTCGTAGCTAGCCGCCATCTTGGGTGAGGAGGGTGACTAGGTGAGCGGTCTAGCGCTCGGCCCCTCATGCCCTCAGCCCTATAAAAACCATTGTAATTCAGTCCCCCAATTGATTGGACGCTCGTGGCTCACCCGAGCTGCTCAGTGGGATTTTAGCCACTCGCCTGACTTGTTCTGCGCTTTCCGCGCATTTTATGAATGTTTTACTTCTTGTGTTCTTAATAACTTTTTTGTTGTGCAGGTACTCCCCTCGATGCGCGCTGGGCATTAATAGCACCGCATCTGCTCTCCTTTTACCACTACTCGTCCCTTGCAGGAGATTAAAGTCCTGCCGGGACTCGTAGCTGGCCGCCATCTTGGGTGAGGAGGGTGACTAGGTGAGCGGTCTAGTGCTCGGCCCCTCACGCCCTCAGCCCTATAAAATGGCGCCCCTTCACAGAGAGCGCAGCGGGCACGCCGTCAGCGCGCCGAAGTCGCGCCAAAGTCCAGCCCGTCTGCGCCCGTCCGCGGCCAGACCGGCCCAGGGCCTTGGGATGCTGCTCCCTCCATCACTTACTCTCCTGCCACACTTAGAGGTTTGCAGCACCCTCCTTGCGCCCTTCTGTCTACAACCTGGGATCGTCTTGTGTCCCTTGGCATCTCGGCTGATCTGCTTTCTCCCAGACTTACCCGTAAACCCCCGTCTGCCCCCACCCCGCCCGAGACCTGTATTCGTATATTCTATCTCAATACACGCTCCCTTCCCCAACACCACGTCGATATTTTTCTTTTACTGACAGCTGAGAACCCCGATGTCCTGTTGCTTACCGAGACCTGGCTGTCTGATCTCTCCCTCCCTGATATCCTGGCTGCCTTACCCCCTAATTACTACATGTTGAATGCCAACCGGCCTACTGCTCGTCGTGGCGGTGGGGTGGCGGCAATCATATGTAAAGATCTGACATTTATCGCGTCCTCTTCGCTATGCCTCCCTGAGGCTGAGAATCTTGTCATCAGCCTGGCAACGGAAGCTGGTGCCTTGACCCTCACTGTCTTATATTGCCCCCCCACCCCTATGCCCCTGTTCCCTGCTGCCCTTAGCGAACAGCTCGCCGCTCTGATGACCTCTTCGGCCCGTATTGCCATGTTCGGCGACTTTAATTACTGGTTTAATCATGCCGATGCCGGTCCTCATGCCACCGAACTGTTTGAGGCACTTCTCAGTTTAAATCTGACCCAGCATGTCACTACCCCTACTCACATCGGAGGTCACATACTTGATCACATCTGGACGCAGGGGGTATCGCTCTCCTGCCTGACCATCTCCCCCTGCGTCTGGTCCGATCACTCGCTGATTGAGTCCTCCATCTCTGTAAAGGGCCTGGTTAGGCTCCCCCCTTTGGAGGGTGGGATTGCTCGTAAATGGAATGCACTTGATTCCTCTGCCTTCCTCTCTTTTCTCGCGGAGACTCAGCCCTTACCCAGTAACACTCCAGGCGTCAATACATTAGACGCTAATATCGCTCACTGGCTCACAACGGCTAGCGACCAATTTGCCCCCCTGTCCCGTTTCCCTCGTTCACGCCATAGTAAATCCCACAAATGGTTCAATTCAGCTCTGAAATTACAACATCTCGAGCTGCGCCAACTGGAGCGCAGGTGGAGGCGTAATTATCTTAGTACCAACAGGGAGGCGTACGTGCTTGCACGTAAAGAATATAAAAAAGCTATTACTACTACTAAGTCCGCTTTTGTCTCTGAGAGAATACTAATCGCCCCTAACAAATCTAAAGAGATTTTTAAGGTCCTGGGCGAATTAACATCGGACGCCAGGACACTTCCGACTCTGCCCCCCTCCGCTGAGTCATGCAATGCCTTAAACACCTTCTTTATTGATAAGATCGTGGTTATTAAAAATTCCATCCCTCATTCCCCTTTATTGCCTATAGCTGCAGCCTCCCCTATTAACACCTCTACTTTGACCTGTTTCCCCACACTTGATCCCGAGTCCCTAGCCAAGCTGGCTACTCGAGTGAAAACTGGCTCCCCTAAGGACTGCTGCCCTCCTTCAGTGCTCCGTGACATCTGCCACACTTTTCCGCACTGCATTTTACCCTTACTTAATACCTCCCTCAACTCCGGCACAGTCCCTAGATCGTTTAAGGAGGCCGTACTGGTGCCTTTGTTAAAAAAAACTGGCGCGGACCCAGCTGTCCTCGCAAATTACCGGCCCATCTCCCTCTTGCCTTACCTGTCTAAAATCTTGGGGGCACATGTTACTACTTGCCTCTCGCAATTCATTGAGGAGTCCAACTTCCTGGAAATAAACCAGGCCGGCTTCAGACCAGCCCATTCTACCGAGGCTGTGATCCTCGCCATGTTGGACAACCTCGGAAGCAACGCCGACAGAGGACTCTCCCAGGCATTGGTCCTACTGGATCTGTCGGCGGCATTCGACACGGTGGATCACAACATCTTACTCCACCGTGTCGAGTCCGCCGGAGTCCGTGGGCCTGCCCTATCCTGGGTCAAGTCCTTTCTAGAGGGTAGATCTCAAGCAGTCAGCTTGGGCCCCTTTAGTGCCACCAGTGCTCCTTTATCCTGCGGGGTCCCTCAGGGATCATCTCTATCCCCTCTTCTTTTTAATTTGTATCTTCAACCTCTTATTCACTCCCTGGGTAGGTGGGACGTCACCGTGTTTAACTACGCTGACGATTTACAAATTATTTCCCCCCTCCCCTCCCCTGACGCCGTTACCAACTTTCAGGCGGTCATGATACACATCCAGCACTGGATGAATCAAAATCAATTAAAGCTCAACCCTGGGAAAACTGAGCTTCTCCTTCCTGGGAGAAGTGCTTCCCACTGGGGCCCCCAGTATTGGCCAATTGAGCTTGGTTCACCACCTTCTCCTGCTGGCTGTGTAAAGAGCCTCGGGGTCATTATCGACTCTGAGCTTACTCTCAAGGCCCAGGTGAGTGCCGTAACATCTTCCTGTATGTTCCAGCTACACAGGATACGGAAAGTTGCCCACCTCTTGACTCCTGAAGCTTTGCTACAAGTCCTAATAGCATTGGTGATGTCCCGTCTGGACTTCTCCAATTCCTTGTACCATGGCCTCTCCAAATCCCTGCTGTCTAGGCTACAGATCATCCAAAACCAGGCTGCCAGACTGGCATTCAAAATCCCTAGATGGCAGTCGGCCAAACCTTTATTACATCAATTACACTGGCTACCAGTCAGCAAAAGAACAGCCTTCAAGGTCTGCTGTCTGGTCTTCAAAGCCTTAACTGGCCCCTCCCCTGCCTTCCTGCACTCTCTTATCATCCCCTACTGTCCTTCCCGTACCCTGAGGTCCACCCATCTTCAGCTTCTAGTTATCCCCCGTTTCAAACTCACTAAACTAGGCGGCCGCAGTTTCTCTCACCTGGCTCCTAAGCTATGGAATTCTCTTCCACTCTCACTTAAGACCTCATGCTCTCTCTTATCCTTTAGGAAATCTTTAAAAACTCTGCTTTTCTCACACCCCCACTAACTCCTCTCGCTTGTCCCAGTGTCCTATCAGCGCCAGGAAACTCATGGTGACAGTGCGCTCAATAAATTTCCTTTAACATTAACATTAACATCATCTCATCAGTATTGTCGATTAACAAGTTATCCCAAAGTTTCGTGATTTCTGACTCTATATTATCCTTTGCACCCACTAATGAATTGTACCAGAGTGAGACCTCCCCTTTCCATCCTATCCCTCTATTGACTGAGTCTAAGATCTGGATCTCCTCCTCATTCCCCCAACACTGCCTTCCCCACCAAAAAGACAATCGATAGTATTTAAATCTTGTGAGGGACCCCCCCGTTAAATTTGATAAAGATTCCCAGTCCATTAGTTGAGAATTATTGCAGAGGTCACCCCATTTCACAAAGCCTGCCTCCCTCAGTGGGAGAGCCAATCGATCTAATACACATTCTGGGGTGCCCGGGGAATCCCATATTGGGGCTTGGACATTATAATACGGGATCCCCAGAATCTTGCATATAAACTGCCAGTTCTTAAGTGCCGCCTGTAAAAGCTTCAAGCGGACCTTTTTGTAGTTTTTTTGGTCCCCAAATTTGTAGAGGAAAACTTCTAGGCCTTGTGGCTGTCTGATAACATTGCTCGAAAGAGACGGCCATGCGAGGAAGAGTCCAAGTTGTTGGCGAGGAGTCTGAAATTTTTAAACTGAACAGCATAACAATAAAAGAGCAAATCAGGGAGAGCCAGACCCCCCAACTTTAACCCCTTCTTAATTTCCTCCATGCTATCCTAGGGGATTTAGTGGCCCAAATAAAGGACCCGATCTTCCCTTGCAGGTTACCGATATCTTTATGATTAAAGATCAGGGGAATATTGTTGAATAGGAAGGTGATTTTAGGGTGGATGATCATTTTGATCAAGTTAACTCTACCATAAATATTCAAGGGTAAACTGCCCCATCTGGTTAACAGCTTACTTATTTCCTTTACCACTATCTGCCAACTGGTTTTTGAAACATCTGCTAGTTTCTGAGTGAGGTATATGCCCAAATATCTGGTATCGGGGTCAGAATATTCCAACTGATTATGTCGGTTTCTTCTTTGTTTATTTTATATCCGGCCACTGTTCTAAATTCTTCTGCTAGCTTAAATAATCTGGGAATAGCCTCAGCGGGGTTGGCAGTGTAGAGTAGAATATCATCAGCATATAATGCAGTCTTTAACTCTAATTCTCCCAATTTAAACGGTGTAATTACAGGATCTAGTCTCAAGGAGCAAACAAAGGGCTCGATATATATATCAAACAGAAGCGGGGACAGAGGGCAGCCCTGCCTCGTGCCTCTGGAAATATTAAACCAGTCGGTTAGGCCGCCATTGATCAAAACCTTGGCACGGGGGCTCTTATATAGTGATTTTAATCCTTCAATAAAGGCGGATGGAAACCCAAACTTCGCCATAGTCTCCCATAGAAAGACCCAGTTGACTTGATCAAATGCTTTTGCAGCATCGATCGCTACAATGGTGAGTGGCAGTCCTCTCGCCTCAGCTACGTCTATTGCTCCAATCGCCTGAAATGTAAGCTCGTTTAGCTGCCGGCCAGGTATGAACCCCCTCTGGTCTGGATGAATTATGGTCTTAATCACTTTAGCCTGTCTAGTAGCTAATATTCCAGATAATATCTTAAGGACCCAATTGAGGCGGGAGATAGGTCTATACGATTCGATCTTTTTAGGGTCTTTGTTTGGTTTTACTATCAAGGCGATGGTGGCTTCTGACCATGAGGGTGGAATATCACCTCCCTGACGAAGAATTCTATTAAAGAGTGACAATAATACAGGTAGAATTTCCTTGAGATTGTCTTTATAATCCTCGGTCGGTAACCCGTCCGGGCCTGCAGCCTTGCTTCTACTCATTTTATTCACTTGTGCTCTTATCTCCCCCTCGGTGATATCACTGGCTAAAATAGTTTTGTCAGACTCAATCAGTTGGGGCAGTTCCCTCGAGTTCCACCACTGCTCCAAATCCTCAACTCCCAGACAACTATTTTCTTGATATAGTTCCTTCATAAAACCTCTTGCTTCTTCCCTGAGCTCCTCATCCTTTGTTAACAATACTCCCGTGTCTCGCTGGATTAAGGAGTTGATGTTATTCCTACTCCTCTCGGATCTCGCTTTCCAGGCGAGAAGAGCACCGCACTTTTCTCCATACTCAAAATTCTTAAGCTTACTGATCTCCCATCTGTCCTTAATTGATTTTTCCGCTCTTGCTTTGAATCGTGACTGTAATTCTAAAAGTTCCTTTTCTAATATCGGAATTTTTTCTCTATTCTCCAGGGCAGCCAGCTGTAACTGTTGCTCCTTCTTTTTATTAGAATCAAGGTCATTAGAGTCCTTTTCCTTGATAGATCTTCTTTTATAGGCCATCTGAGAGCTCAAGATCACCTTCATATGAGTCTTAAATGATTCCCGGACTATTTGTTCTGTGGCTGTGCCTATATTAAATAAAAAGAACTCAGTTGCACTATCCTTGACCTTAACTATAATTTCCTCATCTAGAAGAAGTGTTCGATCCAGAGTCCATCTACAATCTAGAGGTCTGGCCTTAGAATTAACCTTTAATTCAACCACAGAGTGGTCAGAGAGACCTGCTGGGATATATGAAATTGAGGCTATGTCTGGTATAAGCACACGGTCTACCAAAAAATAATCAATTCTGGAATATTGCCTGTACTTTTTACTGTAGAAGGAATATTCCCTTAAAGCTCCATGTTTGTCTCTCCATATATCCTGCAAGTTAAACTCCTTCATAATATTTTTAAGAGCTAGAAAAGAATTTCTTGGGACATTATACTTAGCTTTGGAGGTACAACTGATTATCAAAAACTAAATTAAAATCGCCTCCGAATATTAGTGGCGCTGTGTGCTGCATCAAAATTCCCTGTAACTTCAGAAGGAAGCTGGGATTATCCTCATTAGGACCGTACTATACCGCACACGTATAAGATAAACTACCTATAGAAAGGACTGCCACCAACCATCTTCCGGACTGGTCGGTATCCCAACTCTGGACCCTAATCCCCTTGTTTGCTCGAACAATTATGGCTACCCCCCTTTTTATTCCTTTTTGCCTGGAACATAACACATCCTGAACCCAACTTAGTTTCGCAAAAACTTGATTACATAACTCAGCTTCTAGATGTTTTTCCTGTAATAAATGAACATGAGCTTCAGTATTTTTTAAAAATTCACTGAGCCTTATTTGTTTTTTACGGCTCCCCATCCCATTTAAGTTCCAAGAGAGGAATGTATTATTTATTGCCATGCTAACATCCATTATCTAGTTTAATCCAACAGGTGGCCCCTCTCTGTAGTTTAAACTGCTGGCATAACAATTTTATGGCATATGAGGACATTTTTTGTTTTTTCACCCCCACCCCTGTGCCTCCCAAACCCTCCCCTGAGGAACCCTCCCATTTCTTCAGGCGTTGATCTCGCAATAGGGAGCCCCTCACACTTACGACACTACCTTGTGAGATAATTTCTTTTTTTTTTTCTTTTTCCTTCTCCACCAAACAATTCTACCCCATCTTAGTGAAAGCTATCCTATTATTCCTTTTATTAAATGGCTAATAATAGAAGGGGAAGAAAAAGAAAAAACTGAGAGAGAAAATATATATATATGTACAACTAACTTAATTTTCCCTGAATATAGTGAGATTCCTAATTATACCTTACAGAATTGAGCCTAGCTATTTCCTCAATTTTAACAGTAATTTGTCCACTTCCTCAGGGTGATTACAATTGTGCATTTTATTATTCCACATCACCTCCAATAGGGCTGGAAATTTCATTTGCACTTGCGCACCCAGAGATCTGAGTTCTGACATCCTGGATCCTAATTCCCACTGCCTCTGAGCAGTCCGCCCCCCTATATCGGATCTGATTTGGTATGGATTAGCCCGGTAGTGGAGGGTGGATCGTGCAAGACATCTGCTTAGTATTAGCTCCTTAACACTAAAAGTTTGAAAGTTTACTAGGATCTTTCTAGGTGCCTTCCGATCAGGATGTAATCTAAAGGGATCTCTATGCACCCTCTGAATTTCAGCCTCAAGATCAATATCTGGCTGGTCCTTCAATACCCCCTCTCGTAAGAGTCTACAGACAAACCTTTAATATCTTCCACTTCCTCTCCTTCTGGTATTTTAAAAATTCTGATATTATTCCGTCGGGTTTGTATCTCCAGCCTTTCCATATCCATCATGAGGGATCAATTTTGCGCTTTAAGAGTGTCAATGTCTTTAGAGTTCCCCAAAGTGGTTTCCGATAGCGTTGAGACCTTACTTTCCAATGAACTGGTCCGGGTTGCTATACCATCTAATTTGGCCTCCAACAAGTCAAATCTGTCGTGCAATCTTTTTTGGTTACACTCTGAGACTTCGAACCTTCCCAGTAAATCTTCCCGCAGTGTTTGAAATAGTGAACCAATTCTATCACCCTCAGACGAATTTGTGGTTGTGACAAAATCTTGAGTAGCTGGACTGCATTCGGGGAAAGACTGAGCCAGGACAGGAAATTTTACCAGAGGTGGTTGAGATATCTGAGGTATATTTTGCTCTCCAGAACTCACCAGGGCCATGGAAGATGTGGGGTTTATGAAGCCTGAACCATCAGGAAGCCCTTGTGCTGCTGGTAGGGGGGCAGAAGGGACTCGGGGTCGGACAATAGTGTCGGCAATAGTGCCTGACAGCGAACCTACTTCTGGGTGTGCTGGGACCTCTGGGCTCTCATCATCCTGTGTGGTCTCGAGCAGGGCATACCTGTTCCCCAAAGCTGGGGAGGACGAGGACGAACATGGAGCCTGATCGAATTGAACTGCATCCCCTAATGCTGACTTTCCCATTGTATCCTTAGAGCTCTTGGAGCCCGCCAGATGCTTCATGATCTGAAAATAACTTTTAAGCGAGGGGGTTCTCTTTTGTGCCTGCAGCTGTAGGGTCGCCTTGGTGCTCCCACCCTTCTTAGTCCCCCACTTTCTTTTTTTCTTATATGGGGTTAAAGGGGTCAGTCCTCCCTTCTCAATTGGCTCTACTGATTCCCAGCCCCCCTGCCGTCGCAGGCCCTGTTTTGACCTTTGTTGGTACCTGTTTCTCACTTCCCCTACCACCTCTTTAGATTTAGATTCATCCTGCCAGACCCCCGGGAGGGGGACACCCATACTTAAATGTAGCCTGTCTTGTGGAGATACTGTTACTGTTGCTGCAACTTCAACCGCTGCAACCACTCCTGCTGGTGATGGATTTGTCTCCATACAGACCGCCCTCCCCAATACCTCCTTACCAGTGTTTCGCGCTCCCAGGGACTTCACTGCTGAGAGCTGCCCCCAACACACTGGACCTCTAAAATGGAAAAGGAGTGCCCCTCGGGAACGGTGCCATAAACTCCTCTGGTCCCCGTAACCTGGCTCTCGCTCCTGTTCCTTTCCTCCTGCTGCTGCTGCCCCTGCACTTGCCAGTCGAACCTTCGCCTCGGCCGCTGTTGTTGATTGCTTCTTGGTGTAGGATCCTGTACCGAACCAGGTACGAGCTGACTCCACCTCCGGCCTCGCTGTGCACCCTTCCCGCATTCGTCTAGTCCCGCTGGGTCCTAACGCCCCAGAGCGCTACTCTGCTTCCAACGCTGCAGCCATCACTGGAAGGAAAAGACACGCCAAACTGGTAATTGCCCCCTGAATTGTATAAAAAAATGCATACAGTCTCTCACCGCATAGTTTAGGTGGAGCCGCTTATAAAATGCCCATTTTCGTTAACTGTGCTGCCTGTAGTGCCGCCGTAGCGAGGAGCCCCGCGACAGCCGTCAGTCTGCCGCCGCCATGTTCCTCTACATCCGTAAAGAATGATTTTCACCAGTTCACAAAAAAATAGCCACATATTCATTTTAGTATACACATTATCCTTAAAACCACTAACTACATTTTCGTTATGCTCTGGTTGATCATGTTTGAAATTCATTCATAGTAGTAAACCCAACATTAGCATGATTTGAAACATATCCAACAGGAGTAAGCAATTCAACAGTCCCACTAAAACTGTTAATACTATAACTATTAACTCTAATCCTATAAGTTTGCAGCATTTACTGTATTCCATCGTATAATTGAAACAAAAACTAATGTCACCATTTTTAAAAATCAACAAAATGTTTCCTTAAAACAATTATATTGTTCTTCTTTACTTATTTTATTAAAACAATAATCAAAAGTTAAATCAAAATAATCTTCTCAGTTTTCTTCTTGTTTTTCAAAAGTTCATATTTTGTTCAACAGCAGTCTAAAAAATGTTATCTCAAACACTCTCTTTCTTCAGTTCACGGTGGCTCTTCTGTTTCAAATTCAGTATCTGATTCACTCTCAAACTTGTAGTTGTTCAATACTACTTTATCGTCCTCTTCTGAGACTGCAGCTAAAAACACCCCTTTAGGGGAGGCAAATGTTCGATTTGGCACTCTCCTTCTCATTGATCTTTGGGCTACTGGTGATTCACTTCCACTAGTTTCATAATATATTTGTCTCTCAGACTTCTCTTGTGGCTCACAGTGTTTTCTTTTCTGTGGAATATCTTCTTTAGCTTTTCTCTGTTTAGCATCAGTCTTTATCAGAGTCTCTTTATCCTCCAAGGAACTTTGACTCAAACTTGAGCTTGTACTTTGAACAACTTTGTCTGCTCTGTTCACTGTGAATTCTTATTTCCTCTGGGGGTCTTTGAAACTTTGATTTTCAGTTGCAACATTTTATTGTTTGGATCAGAGACCACTTCCTGTTGCTGCCACTCAAGCCTTTGTCTTTTGCACCATATAAGGTCTATACTCTGATCTCTGCTATGAAACTTGACTTCAGAAGTTTCATTTTCTTCGTTAGTGCTTTCACTAACCTGAAACCTCACCACTTCATCTAACTTTTTCTGGTTGTCTTCACCAATTTCAGATTTTCCACCTTTCCCTGGTTCCACACTGTGAACTTGGGAGAGACAAAAAGAACGCCTTACCTGACTGCATCAAGTGTAACTCCAACCACAGCAAAGAGCTCTTCAACATCATCAAAGAGTTCGCCAACCCTGCAGCTGCTGAAAACAGCATCGGTCCCTCTCAAGATCTATGTGACAAACTCGCCAACTTTTTCCATGACAAGACCATCACCACTTACAGGAACTTTGACCCCAAGTCCTCAAACTTCCTTCACCTTTATGCACTCACCAAAATGGACTGCCGATCGACCAAATGCGGCCAGCTCATCTCCCAGGATACCACCACCATCATGAACTCTGTTCACTCAGGAGCCCCCACTGACCCTTGCATGCACTACATTTTCAGCCTCAGAAGCATCAGGACCAGCAGCAAGCTCCTCACCCTCTTCTACTCCTCAATTGCCATGGCCACCTTTCCTGAAGACTGGAAACATGCAAAAGTCAAGCCACTCCTCAAGAAACTACCTGCTGACCTGAACAAACTCAAGAACTACCACCCCATCTCCGTTCTCCCCCTTCCCACCAAAGACCTGGAAACAGTCAGCAATGACAACTCATGAAATATCTTGAGCAGAACCTTCTCCTAGATACCTCCCAATCTGGATTCCATGCCAACCACAGCACTAAGACCGCCTTGATTGCTTCCCCCAATGACTATAGACCTCTCCTCGACCGGGAAGAAATAGCAGCTTTGATCCTCCTCGACCTCTCAGCAGCCTTCAACTCTGTATCTCATCACACCCTGATCAGAAGACTATATCACATAAGCATCCAAGATAATGCCCTCAAATGGATCAACTCCTTCCCTACCGGAAAAACACAGAAGGCCCACTTACCTCCTGTTGGAATGGGTGAATACAATGTCAATGAATACCATGATATGTGCATGCCCGACAATGATGATACCAATAAATGCAATGTCAATGTATGCCATTACCTGTGCCTGCAAGACCATGTTAATACCTGTTTATGCAATATAAATGCACGCCATGGTCTGTGCCAGCACAAAAGTGCCAACACCGGCAGTAAAAATGTCAATGTATTCCATAATCCATGCACAGATGACAATATTATTACCAGTAAGAACAATGTCAATA
Organism: Lissotriton helveticus; assembly: GCF_964261635.1. NCBI lineage: Eukaryota > Metazoa > Chordata > Amphibia > Caudata > Salamandridae > Lissotriton > Lissotriton helveticus. The sequence goes on along the minus strand of NC_136057.1, from coordinate 2,106,848,465 downwards.
TGCGTTATGACCTATGCAAGTATAACTGTGTTAAAACAGATAAGGACAGTATTGATGTATACTATGTCAACTATATGCACATGGTTAAAAATGCCAATAAAATTGAAACCAGTAACTGCTATATTAGTTTCAGGAGTTCTAATGAACTCTCATCTTTCACCCAAGGTGTCCTCCCCATCAATCGTGAGTCAGAGATATGTGATTAGGCAGGACCTACGACACACACCTATCAAATAAAAGGTCACAGGTAGATAGAAACACTCAGCCAATCTGCATGCACACCATGCATAGTGATCACGTGCTCCTCATGCCGGACATCTAGAAACACACACACACACTGGTCCACTGTAGAGGTCGAGAGCCATCTGTGTCCTTACCAGAAGCCCTCTCCTGTTAATTTATGACTGAGATGCTTTTTGGAAGGTAGAAACTGTTTTATTGTACATCATGAACTGCATGTAATGACGGCCAAAACTTCGTACACCGAGAGAGTTTGAGCAGATGCACTCTGTCAAGGCTCTTCTGGCCGCAGCGTTTAGTTAAACCAACTTCTTTTGCCAAACACCACTTGTCTTTTCATTAATTTAAGGTATAATCATATCTAAGCAACCTTCCATTCTCCTATGAACCCAAGGACATCATCTTGGGTGGCCCTCAAGGATTCTCCCACAGTCCCACCCTCTTCAATACCTACATGACCCCTTTGAGTAACATCGTCAGATTCCATGGACTAAACATCAAATCCTACGCAGACGACACCAAACCCATTCTCTCGGAAGGTCCTACCAGAACTAAAACAAACTTTCACAGGTACATGAAAAGTGTCACCAACTGCCTGAATCTTAACATTGAAAAAACGGAAGTGCTGATCTTTGGCAACACCATCACCTCTTGGAACGACTCTTGGTGGCCCTCGGAACTAGGGCCATCACGCAAACCGACCAACCACACCAGAAACCTCAGCAGAATCCTAAGCATGCAAACTGACAGTGAAGTCCCAGATAAACACAATGTCTTCTGCCTGCTTTCTCACACTTTGCATGATGCCAGATGTTTTCAAATGGCTGGCCTTGAACAGAAGACATACCCTCATTCAGGCCCTGATCACCAGCTGATTATACTATGGCAATACACTCACTGCAAGGATCACCACTCAACTTCTGCAGAGACTCCAGACCATACAGACCTCCACCACCAGACTCATCCCTAGATGGACCCACATCACCCCAATCTCAGAAAACTTGACTGGACCCTGTACAGATGAGATGTAGATTAAAGCTGATGATCCCTGCCTAAAAATCATGGCATAACCAAGGACCACCCTACACCAACCACTGGCTTAACTTCCACCATCCTACCAGACTGCTATGCTCCCCTTCCTCTCACTCAACCACACCCCTCACATCTACCGAAGAAACAGCAGAGGAAGCTCCTTCTCCTACCTCTCAGTGAAAATCTGGAAAGAAATCCCTCTGCAGCTGCAGACCTCCATCTCTCTACTGGAATTTCAGAGAGCACTTAAGACCTGGCTGTTCGATTGCATTACCTGAACCATCATAACCCTCATGCACCTGGATACCCTCTTGGTTGATTAGTCACGCTATATATTAATTGATTGAGCTTGGCTTTGATCTTGACTTTGCACTTGACTTTGCACTTGGCTCTGTGGATTTACATCTGTTTCATCCGTTGATTCTTTCATTGTTTCTGCCACTTTCACTCTGTGAGTAGTGTGGATCTGCTCCAACACACCATCACAGTTTACTGCAGTGTTTGTCGTCAATATTCCTTGAAAAAGACCTCTCCACTGCTACCCTAGGCATATTTTCAATCCTTTCCCTGACATGACAATCTAGTCTCCTCGGTCAGGATCATGGCAGGCAATACCTCTTGTTTCTTTTGTTACCCACTTACCTGATGAGAGACAGATTTTACTATATCAACCAGACCTTTTCAATAATGTAGCATGATGTCATCAGTAATTGAAACTAGTGCAGCTGAAGGAACATATGGACATATGCTCTTCTCATGATAACCTCAGAGGGCGATAAACCAGTCCCCTGTCAGTAATACTTCTCATAATCATCAAAACAAGATGAAACCATTTTAAGTACAGCCTTTCACCAATGTATTGTTGGGAGTGCCTTTGACCAGCTCGACAATTCCTAAAGATTGTGGCAGATAACTATATTTAAACTTCTGGTTGATTTCAAATGCTGTGCAAAATATTTGCAAAATCACATTTTTAAAATGAGTACCACTCACTATCTGTCCCAATAACACGAAGAAGGCTAAAATGCAGTAGTAACTCCTTCAACAACAATTTGGCAACTGTAAGCCTATCTGATCTCCTTGTGGATATACTTCAACCCATTTAAAAAACAAGCAGACACATATCAAGATGTACCTTAACCCATTGTAATTCGTCTCCTCAATAAAATCTGCTTGTAAATGGGCCCTCTGATTTGCCAATAGGATTCATGATAGTGACTGTCTCGCTACTTAGATTATTTAAGTGGCAGTTTATGCATCACCCACAAACCTCAGAAACATTTCTAAATCCTGTCTTTTTTCAGTAATTTTTTTAAATATTCACACTAGACTATCTCTCCCTGCACGATTTCTCTGTGTGAAGACATTTGCACATTGCATGTAGCATCACGTTGAGGAGTACATATTTATTCTCAGCATTTATGTACACATTCCTTTCCTATAATTTCTTACTGAAGATCTCCCAATTCACACAAAGAAGTCTGTATTGAACTTATTTAAACAACTGTCTCATCCCGCAATGCACAATATTTTGCCATTTGGTCAGCGTGTTTATTTCCAAGTGTGATCATGTAATTTCCAACCTCATGAGAAACACACTTGACCGGAGAAATCTCCTTTGAATTTTATATTGCTTTTAATAAATCCAATATGTAAGCACTATTTTTATAGGAGCTCCTGAGTATTTCAGAAAAACCCCTTTGTGACAACAGCTGACCATAATCATGCACAACTCTAAAACCATACTGGCTGTATGTATAGATCACCACATCCAAATTCCCTGACAAGCAGCAAGCTCAATGCAACCAATTCTGCAACTTGTGCTCAAGTTACTTTTGGTATAGAAGATGCTTTTTGTTTTCAAAAACCTTTATTAAGCTCTACAAATCAGTTACAGTGCACTGTGAGGCAATTCAAAATGAACTAATACATTGGCAACCTTTTCATACAGATTGAATGGAAATAGCAACAATCCCACTAGCAGGAGTCTGAGGCACAAAAATACATATCAGGTACAACATAGAGTGCAAGAGAAGTCCACGAAACAGGGGGGCACCTTTACCGCTCCTTAATTAGGTTGGAGAGGGATACAGGGGGAACCTAGTGAGGAGGGGAGGAGGGCGGGGACCGACTAGCATCGGCGGCCACCATGGGCGATAAGCCGGCAGGGAGCGGGGGAGAGGTGGCACCGCTAGGGAGCAAACGGGAATGAAGGTAAGACACCAAGGGACCCAAAATATCAACTGGCCGGGAGTTGGAGGGCATAAGATCCCAAAATTCTGATAGCAGAGTCTGGCACCCTGCAGCGTCCTCCATCCAACTTTTAACCTTGGGAGCGGGCCTTCTACCCCAGCACATAGCCACCCTGCGATGGGCAAAAACTAGCAGCATAGCAATAAGGCGGTGGGAAGCATCGGGACAAAATTTGACAAACCCAAGTGGGCACAAGGTGGGCTCAGGTGAGACCAAGGTACTGGTAATTGCAGTTATTGTGGAACACGCATTCTGCCAGAACTCGGAGACCCTCGGGCACAGCCATGCCAGGTGCGCAAAGTCCGCAGCCTGGGCGCCGCAGCGCATGCAGGCATCATTAGGTATGAGACCCAGCTTGTGGAGCTGGGCAGGGGTTTGGTACAACCTGTGTAGGAACTTGAAATGAATCAGACAAAGCCGATAGTTGGGCGACAACTTCTTTGCCCGGTTTACGACAGTAAAGCCAGTCTGCCTGTGCAGGAGGAAGGCGAGAGTAGACCTAGGACGCGGCTCTTCCTGGACTTGGCTGTATAGCAGGCGGCCTCTAACCCCGCCAGTGACTGCCCAGAGGGAGCGCCACTCACCTGACACCTGCAGCTCCAACGATGGGCACAGCAGCAGACCCAGCGAGGCGCCCGGGGTCCACGTAGCACCGGAGGCAGCGGGAACAGCCCTCCAGAGGCCGAGGCAGGAGCACAGCGCCGGCCACGAGCTTCGCAACTCCACAGGGAAGGCAGGTAGAAGAGCGGGAGTTGGGGCGAGCGATTCCCTGTCCCTCAGGGAGTCCAAAGATCTGGTTTTGGTGCGGGAAGAGTAAGGATGCAGCAAGATTATGGCATATTGGAAAGCTTGTCCGGCAGAGCCCACTCAGAGTGTGGGCATCTTGCAGCTGGCCTAGCCACGCCCTCGAGAAGATGCTTTTAAAGTTTCAGAAATTGCGATTATATCAGCAGCTCTCAATGCTCCATATTGGTATTTCAAACAAGAACCATCAACAAACACTATCAAATCTGCCATTTCCAAAGCAGTCGCTTTATTGTCTGGTGTTGGTTTTGTACATAATGTAGTACAATATAATTGTGGTCAGGTTCATCGTCAATCTCATCATTTTCCCTGTCTTGACAACATCTGTCTGTGAAATAGGAAGCAAGGTCACTAGATGTATGATGTTACACCCCTAAGAGCTATGTTCTCTGTTACAAGTATGACTTGGGCTAAAGAACGGTGATGGATTAAACCCAGATCAGTTGACTGGGGGTGAGTGCTTGTATTGTCAGCGCTCCGTCCATCATTTCCTTTGGTTTTTCTTTGTTCGCCATAAGTTGGCAGGGTATGCTCAGACGTGAGTCCCTTGCTCACTTTGCCACTGGATTCAAGCAAGCCGGGCTGAAGACGGCTGAAATGCCAGAAACCGGTCCTCGGTAGCTTGTTTCCGGTCCAGGGAAGGCATGGCTTGGCAGTTCGGGCTGGACTGTTCCCATGAGGCACAGGGTCGGACTGATTTGCATATGGCCATGTCTGAACTGGGGTGGCAGAGTGGGCTAAAGAACGGTGATGGATTAAACCCAGATCAGTTGACTGGGGGTGAGTGCTTGTATTGTCAACGCTCCGTCAACCATTTCCTTTTGTTTTTCTTTGTTCGCCATAAGTTGGCAGGGTATGCTCAGACGTGAGTCCCTTGCTCACTTTGCCACTGGGTTCAAACAAGCCGGGCTGAAGACGGCTGAAATGCCAGAAACCGGTCCTCGGTAGCTTGTTTCTGGTCCAGGGAAGGCATGGCTTGGCAGTTCGGGCTGGACTGTTCCCATGAGGCACAGGGTCGGACTGATTTGCATATGGCCATGTCTGAACTGGGGTGGCAGAGTGGGCTAAAGAACGGTGATGGATTAAACCCAGATCAGTTGACTGGGGGTGAGTGCTTGTATTGTCAACGCTCCGTCCATCATTTTCTTTGGTTTTTCTTTGTTCGCCATAAGTTGTCAGGGTATGCTCAGACGTGAGTCCCTTGCACACTTTGCCACTGGATTCAAGCAAGCCGGGCTGAAGACGGCTGAAATGCCAGAAACCGGTCCTTGTTAGCTTGGTTCCGATCCAGGGAAGGCATGGCTTGGCAGTTCGGTCTGGACTGTTCCCATGAGGCACAGGGTCAGACTTATTTGCATATGGCCATGTCTGAACTGGGGTGGCAGAGTGGGCTAAAGAACGGTGATGGATTAAACCCAGATCAGTTGACTGGGGGTGAGTGCTTGTATTGTCAACGCTCCGTCCATCATTTCCTTTGGTTTTTCTTTATTCGCCATAAGTTGGCAGGGTATGCTCAGACGTGAGTCCCTTGCTCACTTTGCCACTGGATTCAAGCAAGCCGGGCTGAAGACGACTGAAATGCCAGAAACCGGTCCTCAGAAGCTTGTTTCCGGTCCAGGGAAGGCATGTCTTGGCAGTTCGGGCTGGACTGTTCCCATGAGGCACAGGGTCAGACTGATTTGCATATGGCCATGTCTGAACTGGGGTGGCAGAGTGGGCTAAAGAACGGTGATGGATTAAACCCAGATCAGTTGACTGGGGGTGAGTGCTTGTATTGTCAACGCTCCGTCCATCATTTCCTTTGGTTTTTCTTTGTTCGCCATAAGTTGGCAGGGTATGCTCAGACATGAGTCCCTTGCTAACTTTGCCACTGGATTCAAGCAAGCCGGGCTGAAGACGGCTGAAATGCCAGAAACCGGTCCTCGGTAGCTTGTTTCCGGTCCAAGGAAGGCATGGCTTGGCAGTTCGGGCTGGACTGTTCCCATGAGGCACAGGGTCAGACTGATTTGCATATGGCCATGTCTGAACTGGGGTGGCAGAGTGGGCTGAAGAACGGTGATGGATTAAACCTAGATCAGTTGACTGGGGGTGAGTGCTTGTAATGTCAACGCTCCGTCCATCATTTCCTTTGGTTTTTCTTTGTTCGCCATAAGTTGGCAGGGTATGCTCAGACGTGAGTCCCTTGCTCACTTGGCCACTGGATTCAAGCAAGCCGGGCTGAAGACGGCTGAAATGCCAGAAACCGGTCCTCGGTAGCTTGTTTCCGGTCCAGGGAAAGCATGGCTTGGCAGTTTGGGCTGGACTGTTCCCATGAGGCACAGGGTCATACTGATTTGCATATGGCCCTGTCTGAACTGGGGTGTCAGAGTGGGCTAAAGAACGGTGATGGATTAAACCCAGATCAGTTGACTGGGGGTGAGTGCTTGTATTGGCAACGCTCCGTCCATCATTTCCTTTGGTTTTTCTTTGTTCGCCATAAGTTGGCAGGGTATGCTCAGACAAGAGTCCCTTGCTCACTTTGCCGCTGGATTCAAGCAAGCCGGGCTGAAGACGGCTGAAATGCCAGAAACTGGTCCTCGGTAGCTTGTTTCCGGTCCAGGGAAGGCATGGCTTGGCAGTTTCGGGCTGGACTGTTCCCATGAGGCACAGGGTCAGACAGATTTGCATATGGCCATGTCTGAACTGGGGTGGCAGAGTGGGCTAAAGAACGGTGATGGATTAAACCCAGATCAGTTGACTGGGGGTGAGTGCTTGTAATGTCAACGCTCCGTCCATCATTTACTTTGGTTTTTCTTTGCTCGCCATAAGTTGGCAGGGTATGCTCAGACGTGAGTCCCTTGCTCACTTTCCCACTGGATTCAAGCAAGCCGGGCTGAAGACGGCTGAAATGCCAGAAACCGGTCCTCGGTAGCTTGTTTCCGGTCCAGGGAAGGCATGGCTTGGCAGTTCGGGCTGGACTGTTCCCATGAGGCACAGGGTCAGACTTATTTGCATATGGCCATGTCTGAACTGGGGTGGCAGAGTGGGCTAAAGAACGGTGATGGATTAAACCCAGATCAGTTGACTGGGGGTGAGTGCTTGTATTGTCAACGCTCCGTCCATCATTTCCTTTGGTTTTTCTTTATTCGCCATAAGTTGGCAGGGTATGCTCAGACGTGAGTCCCTTGCTCACTTTGCCACTGGATTCAAGCAAGCCGGGCTGAAGACGACTGAAATGCCAGAAACCGGTCCTCAGAAGCTTGTTTCCGGTCCAGGGAAGGCATGTCTTGGCAGTTCGGGCTGGACTGTTCCCATGAGGCACAGGGTCAGACTGATTTGCATATGGCCATGTCTGAACTGGGGTGGCAGAGTGGGCTAAAGAACGGTGATGGATTAAACCCAGATCAGTTGACTGGGGGTGAGTGCTTGTATTGTCAACGCTCCGTCCATCATTTCCTTTGGTTTTTCTTTGTTCGCCATAAGTTGGCAGGGTATGCTCAGACATGAGTCCCTTGATAACTTTGCCACTGGATTCAGGCAAGCCGGGCTGAAGACGGCTGAAATGCCAGAAACCGGTCCTCGGTAGCTTGTTTCCGGTCCAGGGAAGGCATGGCTTGGCAGTTCGGGCTGGACTGTTCCCATGAGGCACAGGGTCAGACTGATTTGCATATGGCCATGTCTGAACTGGGGTGGCAGAGTGGGCTAAAGAACGGTGATGGTTTAAACCCAGATCAGTTGACTGGGGGTGAGTGCTTGTATTGTCAATGCTCCGTCCATCATTTCCTTTGGTTATTCTTTGTTCGCCATAAGTTGGCAGGGTATGCTCAGACGTGAGTCCCTTGCTCACTTTGCCTCTGGATTCAAGCAAGCCGGGCTGAAGACTGCTGAAATGCCAGAAACCGGTCCTCTGTAGCTTGTTTCCGGTCCAGGGAAGGCATGGCTTGGCAGTTCGGGCTGGACTGTTCCCATGAGGCACAGGGTCAGACTGATTTGCATATGGCCATGTCTGAACTGGGGTGGCAGAGTGGGCTGAAGAACGGTGATGGATTAAACCTAGATCAGTTGACTGGGGGTGAGTGCTTGTAATGTCAACGCTCCGTCCATCATTTCCTTTGGTTTTTCTTTGTTCGCCATAAGTTGGCAGGGTATGCTCAGACGTGAGTCCCTTGCTCACTTGGCCACTGGATTCAAGCAAGCCGGGCTGAAGACGGCTGAAATGCCAGAAACCGGTCCTCGGTAGCTTGTTTCCGGTCCAGGGAAAGCATGGCTTGGCAGTTTGGGCTGGACTGTTCCCATGAGGCACAGGGTCATACTGATTTGCATATGGCCCTGTCTGAACTGGGGTGTCAGAGTGGGCTAAAGAACGGTGATGGATTAAACCCAGATCAGTTGACTGGGGGTGAGTGCTTGTATTGGCAACGCTCGGTCCATCATTTCCTTTGGTTTTTCTTTGTTCGCCATAAGTTGGCAGGGTATGCTCAGACAAGAGTCCCTTGCTCACTTTGCCACTGGATTCAAGCAAGCCGGGCTGAAGACGGCTGAAATGCCAGAAACTGGTCCTCGGTAGCTTGTTTCCGGTCCAGGGAAGGCATGGCTTGGCAGTTTCGGGCTGGACTGTTCCCATGAGGCACAGGGTCAGACAGATTTGCATATGGCCATGTCTGAACTGGGGTGGCAGAGTGGGCTAAAGAACGGTGATGGATTAAACCCAGATCAGTTGACTGGGGGTGAGTGCTTGTAATGTCAACGCTCCGTCCATCATTTCCTTTGGTTTTTCTTTGCTCGCCATAAGTTGGCAGGGTATGCTCAGACGTGAGTCCCTTGCTCACTTTCCCACTGGATTCAAGCAAGCCGGGCTGAAGACGGCTGAAATGCCAGAAACCGGTCCTCGGTAGCTTGTTTCCGGTCCAGGGAAGGCATGGCTTGGCAGTTCGGGCTGGACTGTTCCCATGAGGCACAGGGTTAGACTGATTTGCATATGGCCATGTCTGAACTGGGGTGGCAGAGTGGGCTAAAGAATGGTGATGGATTAAACCCAGATCAGTTGACTGGGGGTGAGTGCTTGTATTGTCAATGCTCCGTCCATCATTTCCTTTAGTTTTTCTTTGTTCGCCATAAGTTGGCAGGGTATGCTCAGACGTGAGTTCCTTGCTCACTTTGCCACTGGATTCAAGCAAGCCGGGCTGAAGACGGCTGAAATGCCAGAAACCGGTCCTCGGTAGCTTGTTTCCGGTCCAGGGAAGGCATGGCTTGGCAGTTCGGGCTGGACTGTTCCCATGAGGCACAGGGTCAGACTGATTTGCATATGGCCATGTCTGAACTGGGGTGGCAGAGTGGGCTAAAGAACGGTGATGGATTAAACCCAGATCAGTTGACTGGGGGTCAGTGCTTGTATTGTCAACGCTCCGTCCATCATTGCCTTTGGTTTTTCTTTGTTCGCCATAATTTGGCAGGGTATGCTCAGACGTGAGTCCCTTGCTCACTTTGCCACTGGATTCAAGCAAGCCGGGCTGAAGACGGCTGAAATGCCAGAAACTGGTCCTCGGTAGCTTGTTTCCGGTCCAGGGAAGGCATGGCTTGGCAGTCGGGCTGGACTGTTCCCATGAGGCACAGGGTCAGACTGATTTGCATATGGCCATGTCTGAACTGGGGTGGCAGAGTGGGCTAAAGAACGGTGATGGATTAAACCCAGATCAGTTGACTGGGGGTGAGTGCTTGTAATGTCAACGCTCCGTCCATCATTTCCTTTGGTTTTTCTTTGTTCGCCATAAGTTGGCAGGGTATGCTCAGACGTGAGTCCCTTGCTCACTTTGCACTGGATTCAAGCAAGCCGGGCTGAAGACGGCTGAAATGCCAGAAACCGGTCCTCGGTAGCTTGTTTCCGGTCCAGGGAAGGCATGGCTTGGCAGTTCGGGCTGGACTGTTCCCATGAGGCCAAGGGTCAGACTGATTTGCATATGGCCATGTCTGAACTGGGGTGTCAGAGTGGGCTAAAGAACGGTGATTGATTAAACCCAGATCAGTTGACTGGGGGTGAGTGCTTTTATTGTCAACGCTCCGTCCATCATTTCCTTTGGTTTTTCTTTGTTCGCCATAAGTTGGCAGGGTATGCTCAGACGTGAGTCCCTTGCTCACTTTGCCACTGAATTCAAGCAAGCCAGGCTGAAGACAGCTGAAATGCCAGAAACCGGTCCTCGGAAGCTTGTTTCCGGTCCAGGGAAGGCATGGCTTGGCAGTTCGGGCTGGACGGTTCCCATGAGGCACAGGGTCAGACTGATTTGCATATGGCCATGTCTGAACAGGGGTGGCAGAGTGGGCTAAAGAACGGTGATGGATTAAACCCAGATCAGTTGACTGGGGGTGAGTACTTGTATTGTCAACGCTCCGTCCATCATTTCCTTTGGTTTTACAAGTATGACTTGCTCACAACAAGTAAGCTACATATCAAAAACTAGAAGATCAACTACAAAAATATTGTTTAAATACATTTTTACTGTTAAAAGCCCTTAAATTAACCAAAAGAAACAAAAAATGTTATATATAACCAAATAACCTGACAATAATATATGAATTATATTTAAAACCATATTTTCCAACTCAACACTTTGTACAATTTTAACTAATTAAACACATTAGCAATAACATAAAACTAATAGAGGCACATATATACAAAAGCTCCAAGAAAAGTATGAAATTATACACACTTATAATAAGTATGAAAAGTATGAAATTATACACACTTATAATAAAAATTAAAAATAAAAACAAAGCAAGCAATAAAAGGAAATGTAAAATCAAAATAAGCAATAGAACTCTTAAAATAATTCAATAAACACTATAAAAGAGCGGAAAAATCACCTAATCCTTGCAGCAAAGACACTATACCTAGACGAAACAAACACTCTGATGATTCTATATTGAAATTCCAGGATCAACGTTGCACAAAACTGATCATCTACATTAAAAGGATATTAAATAAGCCCATTAACTAAAAGTTAAGTCAATCTAATTGCCTAACAAGTGTTAGGCAATTAGATTGACTTAACTTTTAGTTGACAATAAACCACTACAATCTAATAATCTTTTTGTTTAAATCTACAAACGTTAGCTGATATTACAAGATTAGATGCAAGAATGCCTGTCCTGCTCACATCAACTTTTCAAATGGCAAACTCCACACAGACTGAAAGATTAAGTAAATATAATAAAATGGACGAACTCAAAATCAACCAAACACCGCTAAAACTAATGTACCTGTTGTTCAAATGTAAAATTAAAACAGACAATTCCCTGTAAAACAGACACAAAAGCCCAACTTCACCCAAATCTTGACTGAACTTAACAGAAGAGAAAAATATCAGCATGGTCAAAGGACAGCAACTATGTTGGATGGGAGTGACAAAATGCCTTCAGGTACTCCCTCTTCATTTGTGTGGGGGGAGGGGGGCAGTGATCAGCCTTAAATGTGGGAGCATCAGTTTTAAGCCCTGAAGTGCCCAGAGCAGAGGGACTATCATTGATGCCTCTTCACTTAGTAGGGTGGGGTCAGCAAGCCTCACTGATCTCATCCCACTCTGTGACAATGTAGGGACTGTCTCAAACGTGAGTTAATGAGAGCATATGGCAGTCCCAACCCTACTAGAAGCTCTGAGGTTTCCTTTTAGAGATGTTGCAGAAGGTAAGTGTTATGTTTTTATTCAATGCTCAGTATGTGTATGTATGTGTATTTGTGAGTGAGTGATGTGAATGGGTGTGTGTGTGTGTGTGTGTGTGTGCATGTGTGCATGTGAATGCATTGATGTGAGTGAGTGTGCATGTGGGTCTCCCCTGCCATCCTATGGTTTAATTACTGGCTGCCACTGGTTGCCTGTAATCTAGTGACATTTTACACATAAAGCAATAAATATATACTTCTGACATCTGCATATAGCGTGTCAGAAATAGCCACAAACATCACATCCCAGCCAAGGAAAAAACATATTATTGCACATGGAATATACATACAGCCAGGAAAGTACAAGCACTGGGAATAAATATTGGAAATGAACTAAACACTATGCTAATGCATGTTATGGGAGAGCTGCTCTTAGAAGCGATGTAGTAATTAATGTTACAAAGCAAAACCACCCTCCAAATACAACAGAGAGAAAAGTAAGACATCAGTTGCAAGGCCTGAAAGAAGTAAAGTCTAGCTAACAGGAGATCACAGCAAGCATCTTAATACATATACTCCCAAACACTTCCTGAGCATGCCACAGGACAAATGCCAGGAAATCTACATTAAAAACAATATTAATATCACAAACCAAAAAGGCCACATGAGAAACCCTTGCTGCCCTCAGTAGATGCCATAGAAATTCCTGAAAACCTAACTACTAAACATAAAGAATAACAATAATATATGCAACAGAAAATAACGTCCTCAGACTATGCCAAACCCAAGCGTGAATGATGGAATGCACTTTTAAATTAGGCCCTCCACTTTTTACATGGATGTGCACAAAACATAGTGAACATTATAACAGTAACATATCCCTAATTTATGCTCTACTTCCCAACATACCAAGGGGCCGATTTTGTTGTCAGACGGAACTGAATCCGTCCAACATCGATCTGAAACTGGGACCCACCGACCTCCTATCGGGGGTCGCAAACGAGCCATTAGGATGCGACCGAACACTGTTTGGTCGGACTGCTATTCTGCACAATGGGAGCATGCATTCTCACCAGAATGCATACTCTCACTGTAAAGAGATGAGGAGCATTTCATCCCTTGTCCCTGTGGCAGGCACCTCAAGGTGCCTGCCACGGGGGCAGGCATCAAAGGGGGCACCATAGGTACCCCCTCAGCCACCATCCGGAGGCCTTGCACCCATGGGAGCCCTGCTGGGGCCCCCAAAGTTGACTTCCCACAGCCTTTCTGTGTCGGAAAGGCCAGCACAGAAAGGCTGTCAAAATCCGATATTGTAATCCCTCAGGCAAAAAGAGCCGACCTTGGGATTACAGGTGGCTTTCCGTGGCAGACAGGCTCTCCGGGCCTGTTGTAAGCCATTCAGAAATCCTGTTTGAGTTCATTTCCTACCGACTCCATCAAAATGGGTCCGTTGGAAATTAATCCAAACTGGAGATTATGATGCCGTATTAACAGCTCCAACCAAGGGTTAAAACCGTTTCCTACAGCATTGTAATCGGCCCCCAAGTGTTATCTACTATGAATTACTAAGCTAAATTAAAATAAAAGTTAATAACTAATTCCTCCCAATATCATAAAAGACGACAAACAAGCAATAATACAGATTTATAAACATTTTGCAAGTTACATAGACCAGCACAAAAAATTTTTTATTTACTTTTGAGCGCTGCTTACGTTAGGTGTTTGGACAAAATATCGATATAAAATAAAGGGAGATAGACATGTTAGTGATTAAATATTGGGACAAACAGATATCATGTTGCACACATATCATTAAGAAGAATATCATTATTTGAGGTAAGTAATATCATTGCATATAATATTAATATTTTTAATATAGTGTTCACTAATATAGTGGTTAAAATGTGTTCTATTGTTTATATGAATCATGCTAATTATTTTTAAAACATAGCTTGTAATTGTAAGTGATTTAGAAATTGTATTCATTTTAATTAGTCATTTATAGTATTGTAGTGGGGTTGGGTTTGTGGCAGAAAAGAGTGGGAAGTTGATTAGGTAATAATTAATTAAGCAGTATTCAATACATCTCTTTAGTTACATGATTGATATTTATTATGTAATTTATGAGATATTGATTTATTTTTGTGTTATATGATTTTCAGGCTGTTGTAGGGTTACAGAGTAGGATGTTAATTATATAATAATCAATTGACAATTAATTATATGTTTTTATTAATTATTTAATTTTTTTATTATGTAATTTATGAAATACTTGTTTATTTTACTTATATTTTAGTTGTGGGTTGCTAGGTTTGCAGCGGTGTAGGGGGGAAGTCACTACATTATTTAACAATTACTAACAATTCATTATTAATTATAAATTAATTATTCAACTGATTTTAATTATGTAAATTGTGGAATACTTATTTATTCTCTTTTTATTTTAGTTGGAGGATTCTAGGTTTGTAGGGGTATAGAGTGGAAAGTTAAGTAATAATTAATTAACTATTAAATATTAATTGCTAATTAATTACTTAATTTATTTTAAATATGTAAAAACCTGGTGGATGGGTTACTCTGTCACAATGGATGTAGATATCCCTTCTTCCAAAATATATGTCAGATTCAATTCATATCGGATATATGTTGGATGGGATTCAAGTTTGGCCGACAGTTTACTCCATCACAATGTTGACGGTTATCCAGTCCGCCAATGAGGCACTAAGTTATGGAATAGTTATTTTTTATTTATAGAGTTATATTTTAGGTGCAGACTGCTAGGTTTGAAGCGGTACAGGGTGGTATGTTAATTAATTAACAATTGAATTACAATTTTTGATTAATTGACATTTTTTGTTGAATAGTAATTATGACAAATGATTAATTGTTTTATTGTTTTAAACAATGCATACTTTTTTAAGTACATTAATATTTTTGGGGTAAGAGTTTATTATTCTTTATACATTCACATATGTAATGTGTTTGAAGCGAAGTATCTTCATACTTCATGCACTGTCCCTAATGTTGCGCTGGTTGGAGTGGGAATAGTCAATTTCACCCTTGCAAAGTCCAAACGCTTTCCCTACTGTTGCTTAGACTAGAGTGGGAATATTACATTTCAACCCTCCAAAGTCCAACACTTTCCCTACTAATGCTTAGACTTGAGTGTTTTCCTATTATTACAGTGGCTGGAGTAGGAATAGTAAATCCAAGTCCTCAGAAGTCACTTTCTTTACTGTTGCATAAACTAAAGTGAGAATAGTATATTTAATAGCCTTATACTCCAATAGTTTTCAGAATATAGTTTAAATTGATTTTATGGCATTAATTCTTTTATATTTCATATTATCTGCTTTTATTTTTAAATGTATTTCAATGTTAGTAGTATGTTTTGTACATGTGTTTTTTGTGATTTTTCAAAGATTGTTTTTTAATTGTTTAATATAGTTTGTCCTATTCAATTATTTATATATCTCTGTTTTTATTGCATATATATATATATATATATATATATATATATATATATATATATATATATATATATATATATATATATATTCACTGAAAAAACCATAGGTTATAGACCATATATAGTTAGGAATTAGCATTTAAAAAACCTTATTTTACTCACACAAAACCATTGAAATTCCATATATAGTTAGTTGCACTAACTATATATCGCGCACCTGCAATCCACTGCTGATCATGTCACATATTACATCATTCATGACATGGTCAGTGACATCACTGATGACATCACTGATGACATCTCAAATGACATCACTGATGACATCACTGATGACAACATCCAGTGACTGTATGTTTCTGTAAAGTTAAAATATGTCTTACATATTGAAGAATGAGTGGATGTATAAGTGTCTGGATGAAGGATTTAGTAGGTGCGTGACTGACTGTATGAGTGAGTGATTAAATGTGTCTCACTGAATGCATGGGTTAGTGACTAAACTGTCTTAATTTGTGCATCATTATGTCTGTTGTTCTGTAAACTGCTGCATGTGTTGATCATTAGCTATACGAGAGGCTATATGTGTTATTAATTGGTTGCCCAAGTATTTCTATGGGAGATTGAGTTTGTGTGGGGGTGGCTGGAAGGTGTGTGACTCTATGCATAGATGTGTGAACAGTTTATTCACTAGGTGTATGAGTTCAAGAGTGCATGTGGAAACAGCTACATGGGCAGTTGACTGTGTGCATGAGTGTATTGATGAGTGAATGGATATCTCAATGCTACATGTCATAGTAAGTACATATGTAAAACACAGTACATGTGAGAGTTGGCATATATAAATAACTGTGCATGAGAGCCACCGAATGAGTGAGTGGTTGTATCGATCATTGTGAACTTGTATCAGGGATTGTATAAGAGAGTAAATATGTGTTAGTATATGTTTCAATAAGTAAGGTGTGTTTAACTGTATAGTTGAAGAAATGGAGATGAGATTGTTTCTTTGCATGACTGACTGGGTGTGTGAGTAACTCCATGGATGAGTGGCAGTGTGTGAGTGTCTGTATACACTGAGTGTATCTAAGGTTATATTAGAGTCTGAAGAGGTTTATCGTATTAGCACAAGAATGATGTCAAATGAGATGTCATCAGTGATGTCATCAGTGATGTCATTTGAGATGTCATCAGTGATGTCATCAGTGATGTCACTGACCATGTCATGAATGATGTAATATGTGACATGATCAGCAGTGAATTGCAGGTGCGCGATATATAGTTAGTGCAACTAACTATATATGGAATTTCAATGGTTTTGTGTGAGTAAAATAAGGTTTTTTAAATGCTAATTCCTAACTATATATGGTCTATAACCTATGGTTTTTTCAGTGAATTTTCAAGGTTTTGTAAATGCTAATTCCTAACTATATATGGTCTATAACCTATGGTTTTTTCAGTGAATTTCAATGGTTTTTTAATAGCAAATATCATAAGCTGTCGAATGTCAAGTACGTGGTAAGTGAAAACATTTTCGTGTTTATGCACACTGATCTGCTTTGAATGGTGCCCCCCCCCCCTCATTTCTATTAGGAGTACTCTCTCTTTGCAGATAGTGAAAGGTAGTTAACGCAGGTCTTTGCCCCCATTGTAATACGTCGTGCCTGCTTCTCTCTCCATTTGATTGATTGTTATCCAAGTATTTACTGTTTTAGAATTAGTTCTCTTTGGTTCATTCTCTATTTACAAACAAACACAGAGTCGCAATACTCTGTTTAGTCTTTGCAGATAACGAAAAATCGTGTAAAAAAAAAAGAAAAGGAATCGAGCAAAATCAGTAGGCCACTAATGGGATCTCTTTTTGACCTCGCTAAAATAGAAACATTAGGAACAACCCCTCATGACAAATACAAAACTAGTGAGATGAACTGAACTCCACACAATGATGGCTGCAAAACAGCTCGGCTCCGCCACCCACCCCGCCCAAAATAACGATAAAGAACGGCTGCCATGATTGGTTGCGGAATGACCACGACGGAGCTACGAAATGGTGCTGCTCTCATGCTAACCCAAGCTTCAGTCTGAAACATCCAGAAACACTGTAGACTACCAATTCGATCAGTTCCGGTAGCGCCCCAATGTAACCCGGTAGAGAAGAACTAGCTCTCCCCTCTTTGACTGATGGTTCTTGTTGCCTGTCCCTTCTGTTGTCATTTAACAGAACTATTTAGCCTGCTGAAAGGGGTTGTGTTCCGACCGCTGGTTGGTGGAGACATTTTGACTATATTCTGTACCTGCGTTGTCGCGTAATGCGTCATATGACGCGCCGCGTTAGCGCATCCGGAAGTCATCCGGGGCACGCAGCGCGTAACGTAAGCATAACAAGTCATGTGACTTGTTAATAAAACTTTTCATTGGTTCATTTTACTTTTCTTATTGTAATGATGAAAGGCTTGGTCATATGACCTAAAAATTACGCTTTTCATTACTTCCGAACATTATTTTTTCTTAAATATATGTTATAATGTTCCAGGCTAATGTACTTTCCCGGAAATTTTACAACTGTCCTGCAAGTAAAATATATTCTTTTTTCGAGAAAAAGAGCGTTTCTTCGTCCCATGACGGAGCCGTTGAGCAAAAGAGGGTCGACCTGCTGTCTTAGTCGCCGATACGCCTGAATATGAGATTCTTATCGATCACTTTATGTTGCAGGAATAGAAAACACAACAGCCCTTGACCATTTATCTTTACTGCGTTCCTTCGTATTATACCTTTTACCCTTCATGTAATTGGTCTGCTTTATTTCACTTGCCTTTTAATGATTCTAAAACAGTCACTATTATTAAAAACTTTACCAATGTATATACTACTACCATGTTTTCTTTTAAAAACCTTTATTGTGAAAATTTCATTATACAAATACGAGCCTATAACCACGTGGGCCTGCCACAGAGCAAACTGTAATCGTATATGATGAATAGACATTTACACTGTAGAGGAACGTAACGGGCGGGCCATTAGGTTGCAAGAACTAAGGTGTCTAACAGTTACGGAATCGGTGGACGTACATTTTATAATTAAAATACGACAGGGCCAGTTACAATAAAATTATCTAGATATACATTTGCGGGCAAGTACCATGGGTGACGTTAATTCGAACTTTCAACAGTACAGTAATCAATAACACATCAGAACTTAATATCAATAGGGATGTCGAAATATTCAATCAATTCTCGTCCCCGCCCGCCATGTGCTTCAAAACTGCATACGTATCTCGTGATTTCAAGGTTCTGCAACCAGTACACAACAAGGAGTTACGAGTCCCATTTATTCCGGCGCCATTTTGGGCGAGGACGGGCAGGTCCAGGATATAGTCAAAATGTCTCTACCAACCATCGACTATGATGATGTTCATATGCTGTATTTATTAGAGTAACACTCATCTGTCCACATGAAATTAATTTGCCACAATCTAAACATGTCATTTTAATCTTTCCAAAGTTCTTCTAAATATTTGGGACCGTTTCCCTTGCCTCTGAAGCTCTCAGTGCCACTTCTTTGATGAATGTACTAGCAGGTCAGGGGTTCTCCTCCAAATCTCTCTTTTATGCAGCACTATAATTAATTGGTGCCACCTCTCCATATGACGATGCATGGTATAGTTACCACAACTATATTTTTTTTCGGTTCCTCTGGAGAGTTCATCGTGGCAGATGAAGCGTGTAACGTACCGGGCATTTACCTTTTTTTGCATGTACAGGAAAGGAAAAAAAAATCGAGCGTCCGAGTTCTAAGGTGTCCCAGGGCCATTTTGGTGGACCACGCCCAAATCCAAAGAACAGCCATCTCACAGGCTAATGGGGCGACCCACGCCGAGTTTCAGCATTGTAGGATGACCACACAAGTACAGCAACTTGCTAGACATCACCTCGGTGCCATCCGGATCTCGGCGCCCCACTGCAGATGAAGTGCCTCTCAACTATGAAACCACCACGGTGACATCCGGATCTTGGCGCGTTGTGCTGCCTTCGGCCTATTCGCACATCGGTCCGCTACTGACGCCATCTCACAGGCTAATGGGGCGACCCACGCCGAGTTTCAGCATTGTAGGATGACCACACCAGTACAGCAACTTGCTAGACATCACCTCGGTGCCATCCGGATCTCGGCGCCCCACTGCAGATGAAGTGCCTCTCAACTATGAAACCACCACGGTGACATCCGGATCTTGGCGCGTTGTGCTGCCTTCGGCCTATTCGCACATCGGTCCGCTACTGACGCCATCTCACAGGCTAATGGGGCGACCCACGCCGAGTTTCAGCATTGTAGGATGACCACACCAACTTGCTAGACATCACCTCAGTGCCATCCGAATCTTGGCATCTCAACGCCTAGTGGTATCTTCCATACAAAAAATATTGTTACGCTGCCTTTGGCCCCATTCGCACATCAGTCCGCAACTTAGACATCACCTCGGTGCCATCCGGATCTTGGCATCTCAGCGCCTTGTGGTGTCAGTCAGAAAATATTGTTGCGCTGCCTTTGGCCCCATTCGCACATCGGTCCGCTACTGACGCCATCTCACAGGCCAACGGGGCGCCCCACGCCGACTTTCAACATTGTAGGATGGCCACAGAAGTGCGACAACTTACTAGACACCACCTCGGTGCCATCCGGATCTTGGCGCGTTGTGCTGCCTTCGGCCTATTCGCACATCGGTCCGCTACTGACGCAAACTCACAGGCCAACGGGGCGCCCCACGCCGACTTTCAGCATTGTAGGATGGCCACACCAGTGCTGCAACTTGCTGGACACCACCTCGGTGCCATCCGGATCTTGGCGCGTTGTATTGCCTTCGGCCTATTCGCACATCGGTCCGCTACTGACGCCGCCTCACGTGCCAACGTATTTTCTCCGCATTTTATACCCTATGCCGCATAACAGGTCATGTGACTTGTTTATAAAACTTTTCATTGGTTCATTTTACTTTTGGTTTCCGAATGATGGAAGGCTTGATCATATGACCTAAAAACAACACTTTTCATTGGATGAAAACTTTTTTTTTCCCCCAAACGATGAAAGCCCCACCTTGTTTCTGGATGTTTCAGACTAAACTGGCGTCAGCATGAGAGCACCACCATCTCGTAGCTCCGTCGTGGTCATTCCGCGAGCAATCATGGCAGCCGCTCCCCACCAGAAGCCTGCAGGAGTCGGGGCCCCCAAAACTTTTGATGAATTCTCAAGGCGGAGGGGACGCTTTCCAGAATGGGGTCCAAGACCTAGCAGACAAGCGTCCGATTTCCAAGGTGTCCCAGGGCCATTTCAGTGGACCACGCCCAAAAAGGAAAGAGCCTGCCGCCATTTTGAGAGTCCTGTGGCAGCCGCCTATCGCTGCACCGCAAGAGTGGGCGCAATTCAGCTGAATGGCGGATTTTGACACAGTGGACCAAAAGCGGACGGAATGGCAACTGAAACGGTAAAGGGGCGCCCCACTAAAACAGATGAGACTCCACCTGGAGAGGCCCGTTCACGCCGCCTCCCCCGGGGCGCTCCACGCCGTTATTCGGAGCAGCATTGTAGGATACCAAAACCAGTGCGGCAACTTACTGGACATCACCTTGGTGCCATCGTTCTGCTGCCTTGGAACTATTCGCACAACAGTTTGCTACTGATGACCCACCCCCCGCGACGCCCCACGCCGTTATTTGCTGGGTGGCAACTTACTAGACATCACTTTCGTGTCATCTAGATTTCGGCGCGTTCTGCTGCCTTGGAACTATTCGCACAACAGTTTGCTACTGATGACCCACCCCCCGCGACGCCCCACGCCGGAAATCTGGACGTTGTGCTGCGTTGGGACTATTCGCACAGCCGACCGCTACTTCGTTGTTTTTCCCTAAAAATGTTTATATGTTATTACTATTTTTGTTTTCTTGTATATATTTATAAATTATTAAAGTTTTATAATCTTACTACTTTGTCGGAGTGCTATATATTTTTAATGTGACACATAATTGTAAAAACTTTGATGTACAAAGAGTCATCCCTGGAATCTTCCGCTTCACGCTCGGTCCCCTCCCCAATCACAATACAGGATGGTTTTCAGATAATAGCAACGCTTCTGCTGTGACGGATCTCATCGAGTGTGGGCCTTGATCTACTATAACTCCTTTGAAGAGGGGTGATTCTTTACAGCTGTGGCCATAAACTACATCTGCAGGGCTAGCTGATAGCCTAGGACCGGCCTGGACAATCGGACACAGAGGAAAAGGAGTGTCAGAGGGTGCGGTAGTGAATAGGGCGAAAGGGAGGTGTCGGGCGGGCACAGGGTGTGATTCTCAGGGAAGAGCAGCGCAGATGGGGGGAGGTTTATTACCCATGCATAAGACAGAGAGCGGGGGTGACCACTGCCTGGGTGAGATGCTTGCGAGGGTGGGGAGCCATGCTAAGGATCGACAGCGTGCACAGAGTGGGTCTGGTCAAGGCATCTAAAATGGCTGTCGTGCACGACAAAAGTGTGGCATTTGAAAAAAGACAAGATGGCGCACACAATGTTTTTCAACAATTCCTGATTTCCTTCGAATCGAACGTTAACAGACGTTGGGGCATATTACCAAAGTTAAGCGATATTTATCCCTAACGATGCATTGCAAAGATTTTTTTACCGTCAGAAATTATCGCAGATAAACCTTGCTATTATCAAGGTTTATCGCAAATACGATAAAAAACGAGCGCAATGCATTAATATCGCTGAAAACTCCGCGATATTCATGCATTACCGAGCTAATGCTCTTAGCCATGTTATCCACCTCCCATTGGATAACATGGCTAAGAACTGCTCAGGGCAGCTGTTACTTTTTGGAGATATTCGCGCTTATCTCGAATATTTCCAAAAGTTGATAATAGGAGATAGCGATGTGAGCGACTGTTTCCAGTCGCTAACATCTTGGCATGCCCACTTTGCATGTCATTAGTGATAAATATCACTCACATGCAAAGTGGGACCCAAGATGGTCGCTATCTCCTACTAGCCGTCGCTAACTGGTGTTAGCAACAGCTAGGTAATACAGATATAATTTTATCTCCGCGAAGCGGAGCGCTGTTACAGATATATATCTTGTTTTTGAACGTTAATTTCTCAAAATGCACTGAAGCACATATATTGAGACATAGCAAAGGCACATCGGGCTACCAGTCCCTAATATTTTACCAAGTTTCGTGCAAATCCATTCAGCCGTTCGATTATTATTATTATTTATTTTTTTTGCCCCGCGGGGCCCTTTTAAAACCTCCACATCAAACCTAGGGGTCAGCGAGGATCTACTATGCCCCCTTATGGTCATTTGCCCCTTCGCTTTGGCCTCCTCTTGTCTCTCGATCCTACCGAGAGACAAGATGGCGGCCGCTACGTACTGTTTGGAATGTTTACAGACACCGGAGAGCCAATCAGCTTCGCTTCGCAAAGCTCCGTAACGCGAAAAGTACGCGAAGCGGTGCGCTGTTACAGATATATATCTTTTTTTGAACGTTAATTTCTCAAAATCCACTGAAGCACATATATTGAGACCTAGCAAAGGCACATCGGGCTACCAGTCCCTACAATTTTGCCAAGTTTCGTGCAAATCCATTCAGCCGTTCAATTATTATTATTATTATTTTTTTTTGCCCCGCGGGGCCCTTTTAAAACCTCCACATCAAACCTAGGGGGTCAGCGAGGATCTACTATGCCCCCTTATAGTTATTTCCCCCTTTGTTTTGACCTCCTCTTGTCTCTCGATCCTACCGAGAGACAAGATGGCGGCCTCTACGGACTGTTTGGAATGTTGACAGACGCCGGAGAACCAATCAGCTTCGCTTCACAAAGCTCCGTTGCGCGAAAAGTCCGCGAACCAGAGCGCTGCCCGGTCCGCTGTTACAGATATATATCTTTTTTTAAACGTTAATTTCTCAAAATCCACTGGAGCACATATATTGAGACCTACAAAAGGCACATCGGGCTACCAGTCCCTACAATTTTGCCAAGTTTCGTGCAAATCCATTCAGCCGTTCGGGCTAAAAGTGAGGCCAACCGCCCTATGGAAAACTCAATGTTAAAAACACGTTTTGGGACCCCCCTTTTTTCTCGGCCCCCACTGGACGAACCCCCCCCAAATGTTCAAGGGCTGCTCAGAAACAAAATGTGCCATTTTCCTGAAAATTTCAGCCAATTCCGTCCACAAACGCCAAAGTTATTAGACATAGAATTTTCAAAAAACCCATAGAGAAAAAATCCTAACTATATATACCTACTGGCGACCGCCAGTAGGTAATATATATATATATATATATGATAAAATATATTAGCTGATGCATACATATATATTTAATTAATATTATTAATATTTGAAACTTTTACTTGAATATATATATATCAATATATATGTATATATATATTCACTGAAAAAACCATAGGTTATAGACCATATATAGTTAGGAATTAGCATTTACAAAACCTTATTTTACTCACACAAAACCATTGAAATTCCATATATAGTTAGTTGCACTAACTATATATCGCGCACCCGCAATCCACTGCTGATGATGTCACATATTACATCATTCATGACATGGTCAGTGACATCACTGATGACATCACTGATGACATCATCTAGTGTCTGTGTGTTTTTGTAAAGTTTAAATACGTTTTACATATTGAAGAATGACTGGATGGATGGAAGACTGAGTGTGTGTGTGGCTGGCTGGGAGGTGTGTGACGCTGTGCATATCAATGTGTACTTGTATCAGTGATTGTATAAGAGAGTAAGTATGTGTTAGTATATGTGTGAAAAGTATGGTGTTCTGTGTTTAACTATAGATGAGGAAATCGAAGTGTGATTGATTCTTCACAGGACTGACTAGGTGTATGAGTGCATATCATAGTGTTCTAATAATAACTGACTGTATGTATGAGTAATTGTATGGGTGAATGAGTGAATGTGTGTGTAGACGTACGAATCAGTGAGTGCGTATGTAGTAACTGGTATTGGTGTGTCATGATGTCATCAGTGATGTCATTTGAGATGTCATCAGTGATGTCATTTCAGATGTCATTAGTGATGTCATCAGTGATGTCACTGAAGTATGGTGTTCTGTGTTTAACTGTATAGATGAAGAAATGGAAGTGTGATTGATTCTTTACAGGACTGACTTGGTGTGTGAGTAACTCCATGGATGAGTGGCAGTGTGTGAGTGTCTGCATAGGTGTATGAGTGCATATGATAGTGTTGTAATAATGAGTGACTGTATGTATGAGTGATTGTATGGGTGAATGAGTGAATGTGTGTGTAGACGTAGGAATCAGTGAGTGCGTATGTAGTAACTGGTATTGGTGTGTCATGATGTCATCAGTGATGTCATTTGAGATGTCATCAGTGATGTCATCAGTGATGTCATTTGAGATGTCATCAGTGATGTCATCAGTGATGTCACTGACCATGTCATGAATGATGTAATATGTGACATCATCAGCAGTGGATTGCGGGTGCGCGATATATAGTTAGTGCAACTAACTATATATGGAATTTCAGAGGATCTACTATGCCCCCTTATAGTTATTTCCCCCTTTGTTTTGACCTCCTCTTGTCTCTCGATCCTACCGAGAGACAAGATGGCGGCCGCTACGGACTGTTTGGAATGTTGACAGACGCCGGAGAACCAATCAGCTTCGCTTCACAAAGCTCCGTTGCGCGAAAAGTCCGCGAACCAGAGCGCTGCCCGGTCCGCTGTTACAGATAAATATCTTTTTTTAAACGTTAATTTCTCAAAATCCACTGGAGCACATATATTGAGACCTACAAAAGGCACATCGGGCTACCAGTCCCTACAATTTTGCCAAGTTTCGTGCAAATCCATTCAGCCGTTCGGGCTAAAAGTGAGGCCAACCGCCCTATGGAAAACTCAATGTTAAAAACACGTTTTGGGACCCCCCTTTTTTCTCGGCCCCCACTGGACGACCCCCCCCCCAAATTTTCAAGGGCTGCTCAGAAACAAAATGTGCCATTTTCCTGAAAATTTCAGCCAATTCCGTCCACAAACGCCAAAGTTATTAGACATAGAATTTTCAAAAAACCCATAGAGAAAAAATCCTAACTATATATACCTACTGGCGACCGCCAGTAGGTAATATATATATATATATATATGATAAAATATATTAGCTGATGCATACATATATATTTAATTAATATTATTAATATTTGAAACTTTTACTTGAATATATATATATCAATATATATGTATATATATATTCACTGAAAAAACCATAGGTTATAGACCATATATAGTTAGGAATTAGCATTTACAAAACCTTATTTTACTCACACAAAACCATTGAAATTCCATATATAGTTAGTTGCACTAACTATATATCGCGCACCCGCAATCCACTGCTGATGATGTCACATATTACATCATTCATGACATGGTCAGTGACATCACTGATGACATCACTGATGACATCATCTAGTGTCTGTGTGTTTTTGTAAAGTTTAAATACGTTTTACATATTGAAGAATGACTGGATGGATGGAAGACTGAGTGTGTGTGTGGCTGGCTGGGAGGTGTGTGACGCTGTGCATATCAATGTGTACTTGTATCAGTGATTGTATAAGAGAGTAAGTATGTGTTAGTATATGTGTGAAAAGTATGGTGTTCTGTGTTTAACTATAGATGAGGAAATCGAAGTGTGATTGATTCTTCACAGGACTGACTAGGTGTATGAGTGCATATCATAGTGTTCTAATAATAACTGACTGTATGTATGAGTAATTGTATGGGTGAATGAGTGAATGTGTGTGTAGACGTACGAATCAGTGAGTGCGTATGTAGTAACTGGTATTGGTGTGTCATGATGTCATCAGTGATGTCATTTGAGATGTCATCAGTGATGTCATTTCAGATGTCATTAGTGATGTCATCAGTGATGTCACTGAAGTATGGTGTTCTGTGTTTAACTGTATAGATGAAGAAATGGAAGTGTGATTGATTCTTTACAGGACTGACTTGGTGTGTGAGTAACTCCATGGATGAGTGGCAGTGTGTGAGTGTCTGCATAGGTGTATGAGTGCATATGATAGTGTTGTAATAATGAGTGACTGTATGTATGAGTGATTGTATGGGTGAATGAGTGAATGTGTGTGTAGACGTAGGAATCAGTGAGTGCGTATGTAGTAACTGGTATTGGTGTGTCATGATGTCATCAGTGATGTCATTTGAGATGTCATCAGTGATGTCATCAGTGATGTCATTTGAGATGTCATCAGTGATGTCATCAGTGATGTCACTGACCATGTCATGAATGATGTAATATGTGACATCATCAGCAGTGGATTGCGGGTGCGCGATATATAGTTAGTGCAACTAACTATATATGGAATTTCAGAGGATCTACTATGCCCCCTTATAGTTATTTCCCCCTTTGTTTTGACCTCCTCTTGTCTCTCGATCCTACCGAGAGACAAGATGGCGGCCGCTACGGACTGTTTGGAATGTTGACAGACGCCGGAGAACCAATCAGCTTCGCTTCACAAAGCTCCGTTGCGCGAAAAGTCCGCGAACCAGAGCGCTGCCCGGTCCGCTGTTACAGATAAATATCTTTTTTTAAACGTTAATTTCTCAAAATCCACTGGAGCACATATATTGAGACCTACAAAAGGCACATCGGGCTACCAGTCCCTACAATTTTGCCAAGTTTCGTGCAAATCCATTCAGCCGTTCGGGCTAAAAGTGAGGCCAACCGCCCTATGGAAAACTCAATGTTAAAAACACGTTTTGGGACCCCCCTTTTTTCTCGGCCCCCACTGGACGAACCCCCCCCCAAATTTTCAAGGGCTGCTCAGAAACAAAATGTGCCATTTTCCTGAAAATTTCAGCCAATTCCGTCCACAAACGCCAAAGTTATTAGACATAGAATTTTCAAAAAACCCATAGAGAAAAAATCCTAACTATATATACCTACTGGCGACCGCCAGTAGGTAATATATATATATATATATATGATAAAATATATTAGCTGATGCATACATATATATTTAATTAATATTATTAATATTTGAAACTTTTACTTGAATATATATATATCAATATATATGTATATATATATTCACTGAAAAAACCATAGGTTATAGACCATATATAGTTAGGAATTAGCATTTACAAAACCTTATTTTACTCACACAAAACCATTGAAATTCCATATATAGTTAGTTGCACTAACTATATATCGCGCACCCGCAATCCACTGCGGATGATGTCACATATTACATCATTCATGACATGGTCAGTGACATCACTGATGACATCACTGATGACATCATCTAGTGTCTGTGTGTTTTTGTAAAGTTTAAATACGTTTTACATATTGAAGAATGACTGGATGGATGGAAGACTGAGTGTGTGTGTGGCTGGCTGGGAGGTGTGTGACGCTGTGCATATCAATGTGTACTTGTATCAGTGATTGTATAAGAGAGTAAGTATGTGTTAGTATATGTGTGAAAAGTATGGTGTTCTGTGTTTAACTATAGATGAGGAAATCGAAGTGTGATTGATTCTTCACAGGACTGACTAGGTGTATGAGTGCATATCATAGTGTTCTAATAATAACTGACTGTATGTATGAGTAATTGTATGGGTGAATGAGTGAATGTGTGTGTAGACGTACGAATCAGTGAGTGCGTATGTAGTAACTGGTATTGGTGTGTCATGATGTCATCAGTGATGTCATTTGAGATGTCATCAGTGATGTCATTTCAGATGTCATTAGTGATGTCATCAGTGATGTCACTGAAGTATGGTGTTCTGTGTTTAACTGTATAGATGAAGAAATGGAAGTGTGATTGATTCTTTACAGGACTGACTTGGTGTGTGAGTAACTCCATGGATGAGTGGCAGTGTGTGAGTGTCTGCATAGGTGTATGAGTGCATATGATAGTGTTGTAATAATGAGTGACTGTATGTATGAGTGATTGTATGGGTGAATGAGTGAATGTGTGTGTAGACGTAGGAATCAGTGAGTGCGTATGTAGTAACTGGTATTGGTGTGTCATGATGTCATCAGTGATGTCATTTGAGATGTCATCAGTGATGTCATCAGTGATGTCATTTGAGATGTCATCAGTGATGTCATCAGTGATGTCACTGACCATGTCATGAATGATGTAATATGTGACATCATCAGCAGTGGATTGCGGGTGCGCGATATATAGTTAGTGCAACTAACTATATATGGAATTTCAATGGTTTTGTGTGAGTAAAATAAGGTTTTGTAAATGCTAATTCCTAACTATATATGGTCTATAACCTATGGTTTTTTCAGTGAATTTTCAAGGTTTTGTAAATGCTAATTCCTAACTATATATGGTCTATAACCTATGGTTTTTTCAGTGAATTTCATTGTTTTTTTAACAGCTAATATCTGTAGCTGTAAAATGTATTCTTCTTTAAATCCAAAAATATATTTTATATGTTTATTAATAACTTTTTTTTTTAATATTTTTTTTTCTTCGTTCCCGCTTCGCGAATCGGGAAGCTTCCCGTTAGCTGACCTTGATGCCGCGAAATAGACCGCGAGCCGGTAAACGTTTCTTTACCGCAACTGCCGCGTTAGAAAACAACATCGTGACGCCTCCCGTCCGCATGACGTTTCGCGTTGTCGCGTGATACGTCATATGACGTGCTACGTTAGCGAACTCGTACGCTTACCGAGTCGCAAAGCACAGGTTTCTGGAAGCAAACCGGGAGGCCCTGCAAAGCGCGTAACGTAAACACAGCAGGTCATGTGACTTGGTAATAACACTTTTCATTGGTTCATTTCACTTTCGGTTTCCTAATGATGTAAGACTAGGTCATATGATCTAAAATGAACACTTTTCATTGGTTGAGAACTATTTTTTTTCCCAAATGGTGAAAATCCCTCCTTCTTTCCTCACTCTGACTTTCATCATTGTGAGAGAAAGACCCTTTGTTACCAGTGAGCAATGGCTTCTTTACTAGCTTCAGCTGGTGCTTCCCCACCACCTCCACCACATCCAAGGAAGAGTGGACCACCTGCTAAAGTTATAATTCAGCAAGAAGAGGAAGAAGAGGAACAGGACGACCTAGATAATCTCCCTATTATGGCCAGAAGATCTGTTGTACCGGAAGTAACGGGACCAGAGGGCAGGGAGATGGTGCCAAATATACAAACGAGATTTCGTGAAGTAAAACAAGTCTGCGTACATTGCAGTGGATTCATTTGCTACGGAGAAAGTAGCATCACTCTGATCAACAGAGCTATTGACAATCATGCTCATGTTTGTCCGAAACTCCCCAAACAATAAATTCTTTTTTTTTGTTTTCTTGCTCCTGTTGAGCCCTTTACAATGAATCGTTTTCGTTGCCCCCTCCGAAAAAAAACAAAAAAAATATAAAACTGGTCAGAAAAATTCAAAAAAAGTAAAAAAATGTTCAGAAAAATAATAAAAAAAATATAAAACAACAAAAACAATTAAAAAAAAAGTTCTTTTCAGAACTACCTCCCCGTTATTAAAAAATTGGTACAATATTTGCAACTGTGCCAACCTCTATTTCTCTTAGTTCGCTTCCCAGTTCGCTCCCCGGTACGCGAACCGGAAGCGAACCAAAAATTTTTTTTTTTTAAAAAGAACAGTAAGTATAAGGGAAGGAAACAGACAGTTATGTTAAAAGAAAGACAGCTATAGGGGAGTAAACTAGAGATACTATTACCCGTAATCCACTGCTGATGATGTCACATATTACATCATTCATGACATGCTCAGTGACATCATCAGCAGAGGATTGCGGGTAACAGTAACAGTGAAAGTAATGAAATATAAAAGACTACGTAGAATATGAGCACTGTATGCAACAACTTTGACACTTTCAGAAGCCTCACCTTCTCCATGCCTCCTACACAGTTCTACATGTACATCATAAATGCAAACAGAACAGAATTAATTATACATGTTAAATGGTTTATTTTTGCTGTTCTCAGAATGTATCAAATTTCACTAAAACAGTGACTTGAAGGTATTCATCATATAACAGCGGGGAAAAAAAAACACAATCAAAATGATTGTGTTTAAAAAACCCATACAACATTACAAATCAGAATTCAGAACTCCTTAAAGTTAACTTACTTTCCATGACGGCCAAGGATGTCCTATGAACAGCTTACACTCTGTTGTGCTGTTATTACTTTCAACCCGCCACTTTCTGAAAGAAAACCTCCATCGTTTTCAAAAACATGTTACATACAATAAATGACTTCTTGCTCTCTACCACAAGTTTCCACAAGGCCAAATCTTGTCAGAGCCATGTATAACTCTTGGATTTCTTGTTAGCCAATCCCGTCTTTTCGCATTTCCGCAACTTTCAGAATTAAAATGTTGAAGATCATTTACACAATCCTGGACTAGTAATATCTTCCCCTTCTTGCTCAATCATGTTCTACATTTCCTATCACACTGATACTGCTTACTATGAAGCAGACTTACACTACCTTTATGACTAGTACAATTATTTAATTCTCTACATCACTTTTAATCACAAAGCAATGTAAAACAGTAGACAGCATTGCAGACTTACATTCCCTCTACTCCATGTTTTGATTGGCTGCTTCAATTAGCTTATAAAAAGAAATAGTTTTTCTGAACTCATTCAAAGTGCACGTGTTTCTCAATAACGTCCAGTGTTATGGTAAAAAGTTATGTCTCTGTACTACACTTATCCTCAAGGCCAAATAGTGTAGGAGCCATGAGAACTTCTTGAAATTCCTCAGAGCACATCCCGAGATTCTTTCCCTAAAATTTTGGTTTTAAAAACACCAGGTAAGAGTTTTTAAGGTCATATGGCAATTTTTTTTTGAAAATTAAAACAGAATCATTGCAGAATGACCAGCCATTTCTACACTTTAAATAAGCTGTATAATGTCCTGATGTTATTGAAGGACCATCATGATATATAATTGCTACAGTTACAAAAGTCCTTCCTGATATTGACAACTGTGAAGCCACAAAATTTTTAATTAAAGTTGTCAATTTTGTTCCATCAGGCCTACATCGTTGGAACATTAAAATGACATACTGGCCATATGTTCGTATAAATAATGTGGACATCATTTCAGATTTACATTGCCTACACTCCATATTGTGATCAGCTGCTTTTACTAGCTTATTAAA
Source organism: Lissotriton helveticus (assembly GCF_964261635.1). Taxonomy (NCBI): domain Eukaryota; kingdom Metazoa; phylum Chordata; class Amphibia; order Caudata; family Salamandridae; genus Lissotriton; species Lissotriton helveticus. The sequence continues at coordinate 2,106,816,829 of NC_136057.1, read as the reverse complement.
AGAGACTGATTTACTGTCTGGCAAAGTTAAATATATAAATCTTTCTGAGTCTACACTAGTACTACTTGATACCCTACAGTTCTCGCAGTCATGCTGCCATTGATAAGAAAGCCCAAACAGGTGATCTACATCTACACCTTCAGCATGCAATACATCAAGCATATACATTAAAAACTCCTGACAATCTTGCTGACTATTTTGAGAGAATTGTGTTTGGCCTGAACATCTGTCTAACAGATTTCGAATTTCAGACACACTTTCTATGTTTGTTCTATCAGTGCTACATTTCTCTAACACAGAATTTAACAAACTGCAAAATCTTTGATCAGAATTGACCACAATCTCTTCTTTTACATTTTGTAGAGAAAACAAAACATTAACCACTACATTAGCATAGCAGTTGACACCAGAACTGTTTTCAAATTGAAAACCAACAACATCTTCAACAGAATCCTTTTTGTTTCTGCTTATAATTTCAGGTTCATCGACTTTTCGTCTTTTTGCTACAACCTCCCCAGTATTGGTCACATTTCTTCGTTTCCGGCCTACCACACGTTTCTCAAACAAAGGATACTGAGGCAAATGTGGCGCATACTCTCTTCTCAACCTATTGTATTCCTTAACACAATCTAGATCCGCACAAATGTTTGTGACATCACACTCAATCAAGTACAATCCCGATAAAGTCCTAACTCGTGACAATGCCACATATGCCATACCCTCCTTGAACACAGAACTGCCAATATTCACCAATGCACAGTCTACACTTAAACCTTGCGATTTATGGATTGTCACCGCATATGCCAAGCAAACAGGAAACTGCTTACGACGAACATATAAGTCTTTTGCAAGCAAAAATCTAGCAGAACAACGAGCAATTAGCTGTACTTCCTCAATGCCATCAAATTTAATTTTTAAAAATTCAATTCCATCTCTATTTCTGTATTTCACAAAATCAACAACATTACCCATTGATCCATTTACCAGACCTCTTTCAACATGTAAATTCCTTCTTAAAATTATACGGCAGTTCAAGCACACATTCAGAGTCTTTTCAAAACCCGCAGTTTTAGATATACTCTTCTCTAATGAATCCAATTTTGTTTTCAGATTCTCAGACAAAATAATTGTTGATCCCATATGCTCTACTCTGTCAATAGCTTCCAATTTCACAATCTCTTGCTTTTCTAAATGCAACATTTTGTTGTTGAATTTGGCACATTCTGCAAGAGTTGGCATCAAACATATTCCAGATTTTTTCTCAGTAACTTTCTGAAAAATATTCTCAGGCACAACATCTTCGTCTGGATATAAATTTGTCAGTAATCGTGCATGTAAAGCTTCTTTCCCATGCTCGGTCACTTTTCCAATTCTAACATCTTGTAGAATAGTCTTGTAAACTTCATCCTTTGCCTGACGCATATTTTCATGCAGTTCAGCATAATTGAAGTTTAACCATATATTGACGTTGCCAATACTCCCTAAGCACTTCCTGGTATCTTCATGCGTGAGCATTTTGAACACAGGTTGCCCTTTCACTGGTGTCAGCTGCAGAAGATCTCCGAAAACAATGATGTGTTTGCCACCAAATAACACATCATACTCTGTTTTGAGAACTTCTTGCATTCTCAAATGCACAAAGGCAAGCATGACATTGGAAACCATGCTTACTTCGTCAATGATAAGAAGTTTCATTTTCCTCAAGACTCTTGAAACTTCAAAACAAGCATCTCCAGATAGCTTGTGATATTCTAATTTGTTGTCATGCTCCACTGGCAGCATCAGTAAACGATGTAAAGTAATCCCTTTAATGTTATGTGCTGCCAGTCCAGTTGGAGCGGTGACAACACAAGACAGCGATGACTCTGTCCTTTCCTGCAAATAACATGAAATTGCTTTAATAAGGAAACTTTTTCCAGTTCCCGCTTCTCCACTCACGTACAGTCGGACAGGCTTCAACGACGTACATGAGCACTCTTTCTTGTCATGACTTAATCCATGATCAATTTGCATGGTAAGTTCGTCATATATTTTCCTCTGCTCAACGTTGAGTTGTCTTTCCAACTCTTCTAAGTTAACCGCATCCTCCTGAGCATGTGCCATGGCTCTTTCCACTTCATTCATAGCAGTGGCAGCTTCATTTTCGATAAGAGGTCCTCCTAGTGGATCCTGACTCAATGAAGCAGAACTCTGACTGTCCTGAGAACTGTCTCTGGCAATCTCGGCTGCAATCGTTGCTTCCTGCTCAATTTCCACATTCAACATTTCTACATATTTGGGAAAAGCAGGACATTCTATGGTCTCCTTGGCAGCATTGAATGAGTCTTCGTAACAAAGGAAATCTCCAAGCAGTTCCTCTTCTGCACGCCAAGGCTTAAAAAGTTGCAAAAGTGCTAAATAGAAAAACTCCTTTTTTTCAGGAGATTCGCCACTCAATTTTCGATGGTTTATCAAGTGGCATTTTCTTTGCTTGACCAGACATCCCTCACTTCCTATTACAGCATACACTCCTTTCTCAGTATCTTCTTTGATGTTCCTCTTGAATATGTAATTTTGCAGAACCTCATACAGACAAACATTCTCGAGGTGACTGCTTCGATTTGGATAATATGTATCCAACATGTTGCTCTTCAAAATGTCGGTACTGTTTGGCTCCTTTTCCGCCAAATACTCAATTTCCCGCACAGGTTTCAGAACTCGATTACGCGTTGCAGCAAGACCAACACTCACCCAAACGATACTCCTGGACTTGGCATAGAGACTTGCTGAAGACAACCGGTCAGAACATTCGTAAGCTCCGATTTCTCGATGCGACAACATCTTCAGACTGAAACTGTACAACTTCTTGCTGAGGCTCTTTTCATGGGAAATGTCCTCCCACATATCCTTCAATTCTGTCTTCTCTTTTTTGGTGATGTAAGATGTCACATACCGAGCCACAGCCATACAGTTATCAGCCACAAACTGTATATCCATGTTAGCATTCCACATGGACAAAATCACCGGGTTGTAGTCGTTGATGTACTTAGACTCTTCGTTCCTCTTCAAATTGTATGTGTTTTTAGGTGATTTCTTCATCACATTATGTCGCAGCGAAGACATCAAACTGTTCACTCTTCCTTTAGAAATCACCGATCGTGGAAAGCCGAAACCACATTTGGTGTAGAACTTGTCTTTGTTCCGGAATTTACGACGACAGTACTTTCCACATCGATGGCTTTGGAAACGTAGAACTTTTTCTCTTAGGCTTTTTTTCTCCTTTGCGTTTGGAACAGCACACGTAGAATACTGTTCTATGAAACTCATCACTGAGTCGTCTGCATCCGTTCCAAATTTAGGTGCATCCTTGATCCACAGCAACATATGTATATGAGGAGCACCTCTTGCTTGGTACTCCTTCCTCCAGAAGAAATCCAACACCTCTCCAAGAGGTGGATTCTTCTTATTCATGATAAAAGACATCATACCTTCAAATCTATGATTGAAGTACCTACATACATTGACTGGATCCAAAGAGCACAGTTCTCCGGGTGTCTTGAATTCGATGTTTTCTACGTTAGCATTTGCCTCTCGTAGAAATTCAAGTAAGTCTTCCCAGCCATACTCAGCACAGCTCAAAGTGAGGAACCATGTGGGAGTTCCTAAGTTCCTCAGCATACATTTTAAATCACCATGACGATGGTACCAGTACTCATTAGTACCACGCTGACACGCCATGAGATTAATCAGGTGAGAATCCAAAATACTGTCTTGGACATTGACTTTATCCATAAAGTCACTTGCCGAGATGTTTTGCATGTGTATACCACTTTTCAAGATGTGGTTCACTGCATATGACAGTCCAGACAGATCGCTTTCAAACAGGAGATGAAACAAATAAGGAATGCATTGTCGAAACCTAGGATCTCCTGCATACAATCGCAAAGTCCGGTATTCAGAAGCAGGAATTTGATGAGGTCGCTCATCATATCTTCCTCCCTGACCTGTTGGAAAAAGCTGTGGGAACCACCGAGCTTCCAAACTTTCCTCCCAAACACTAATGGGACTCCCTTTCGCTTGTTTCATTTGAAACAACTCAATAGCATTCCCCATGACTTCCTTGGAATGCAAAGGATGAACACTATAATGTTCATATATTTCTTCACTAGTACAGGGTTCTACTTTCTCAATTTGACCAGCACACAAATCGCTATCCTCTTCCTCACTTACTTCCTCTTCTGCAACATATACATTTTTATAGTATTTATTATTTTTTTTCAAATACAATGTTGCCCTTTTGACTTTCCTAACATCTACTAAATCTTGCCATATTTTCTTATTCTTTGTCGGAACCCCATTAACTAAGATAACAAGAGGTTCCTCTTCCACTTTTTCTACTCCAATTGTGTTAATGTTTTTCTTCAAATCTAGAGGCAAATAAACAACTCTTCCCTTTAATCCTCTCTGTAAATCTGATGGAGGCAATTTCCCTGTCTTTGGCTCCATTCTTACAATAGCCTGAAAGGGATGGATACTTTGAATCAAAATAGATTCATAAGTATTTAAATCCTTCAATTCAGAAGGAATCTCAACCAATTCCAGATTATTATGAACTGCTCTAGCAGGCATCTGGTTTTGATTTAATTTGTTACAACAATAAGTACACACACGTTGATCCAATCCCAAATCAAAACAATTTTCTACCATCAAGTATGTTGTAAAATCCTTCCATTCACTATTATTTTCCCTTTCACTTTTTCCATATAAATCCACTAACTTAGTCTGATTCTTATAATAAGTGCGTCGACAACACACACAAGTGAAATTTGGCCTCTCACTTGATTTCACCTCAAACGTCGCAATTTCCCTCTGGAAATTATCTGTACTGGAAACCTGTACACTATCTTCCACATTACTCTCTTCTTCTTGGTCAATTTCAACATTCTCCTCTTTACTTCCAAAGTAACAAAACTCAATTTCTTCACATATATTCTTCACATCTATTTCAGAACCATGCAAAAGAGCAGCGCATAATTGTTTAAGCATAATTGCTGGACTCTTAGCATAATACAACATTCTAACTAATTTCCTCACTTTATTATGATGCACTGCTAGCATCCTGAAATGATGAAAAACACTCTGGCATACTCTCCTGGAAAGACAAGCCAGTGAATGACCATGCAAACCTATCACTTCTCTCACTCTGCAAGGATCTAATTCTTGCAAGAACTTCATTTTCTGCTTCAAACTTTTCTTATTAAATGACCGTATAAAATCACAAAGCAAATTGATGGAATCCTGTCGTACACTGCAAATACTACTACACTTCCAGGTGTACACAGGACCCTTAGGACGTCTCCCTAAAACCTCATTACCTAACACCTCTTCTATCTCTGTTCTCACAACTTTTTCTTTTTCAACTGGACAACCATCTTTCACTTCATAAGCTCGACCACTGGTGTCAACTGCATGCACCAAATCATTATCCTGGAAATAACTCTCCTCATTAAAAAATGCCTCAGAGCTTGAACTATGCATCCATTCTCCAGAAAAAACTTCACAAAAATTACTACGATTAACTATTCTCTTCCATCTACTATTTCTTTTGAAATCATAAATTACCTTGTTTAGCTTCCTAATTCTATTGATTGTCAAAATAAATAACTTACGTTTAATTTCAAATGCCTGATCAATAACTTTCTCAACTATTTTTTTTCTCTTATAAAAAACCACTTTCTGTTGACCTTTCTTAATATTTTTTAACAAATTCCCAATTATCCTGTTGCGGAACATTCGTTTACGAATATCCGTAAACTGTTGTTTCCTTCTACTTTCATGCATAGAGTTATCTCTTACTCTAGCAGTAACATTTCTCATTGGCCTTTCCTTACCATTTGAATTGTTTATCCTTTTCTGGACTGAAACATTTTCTGTAGTAATATTTTTTTTACTACACATATTTCTTATGACTGTTTTTGGACTCTTACCCGGTGCTTTCTTCGTGACTTGACAAATCTTTTTGTTAGAGGACTGCTGCATTATTCCATGGTCCTGCTGTCTTTGACGTTTTGCAGCCTTTCTCACTCTTTCTTTGCTAGGCATCCTAAAATCTTGAAATAATCTGCAGTTGAATCTGTGGTAAAATATAATAAAAAATGTTATTAACCACTATTACCCAACAGTAAATTAATAACAGTCATCAAAAACTTAACACACTACTAAAGTATATAATATACTGAAGCCTATCTCCAATTTTTCACTGAACAGGACTCATCTCTTCTTAACCTTGGATAAACCTCACCTACTCTGTGTCCCCTGCACATAATTAAATGTAAAGGGGCAGATTTATATTAACTAGCACATCCTCAGGGATGCACCAGTTAACGTGCACCGCTGCTCTGCCACCCACGGTGTGCCGCATTTACAATCAGATTGGACAAAGCTACATCAAAACCCTGCGCCTGCTTGAAGCAGGCATAGATCTTGACGCAGGTAGGCTGAAAGCTAAAGCAACAACTAAGTGTCGTGTGCAGAAGTTACAAAAAAGGAAAAATGGCGTTTAAACCAGTAATGAGACCATGCTAACGTAACACAGAGTAAAAATATCCAGGATCTACATCAGTTTGGGGTTCACGAACCTGGCAGGTACAAGGCACTGAGGCTTTCCACCGTGCATGTCTCATCCCAAATCATATGTTGTTTGTGAATGAAACAATTTCCCAGACCAAATGCTTTGGATTGGCTACTTCTAAAAAATTAAACACCCCTACTATCCCGGAGTTAGAGGAATATGATGGTTGGAGTAATTTTACTCGTTGTCCATTAAAGATTTACAGGCCCTACTCCGTAATTCTTCCTTTAACATTTCCAGTATAAATCCAAAAGGTTGACTGCTTTGGCAACGTGCCTTATCCACGGTTTAATAACGCTGCCTTTTCCTTTATATAAGTTTTCAAATTGTATGAAATATATACCAATAGGTCGTTATTAACCTTTAAGTAGTGGTTTTCTTCATGAGGTCTGGTCGCTTCCATACACATACAGATTTTCAAAGATGATCAAGAACTTTATCTGAATGAAGAGGAATGCACTGAGACGCCAGATCATTCACTAATGTGTAGGCACATACAGTTACACGGTTCATGCAACAAACACCGACCAAATATGGCTTGCGTGTTGCAAGGCACACCAGTTCCTGCTATCATCCCCACGTTCAAGTTCTTGGAAAATGGTAGTTATTTGATGCTCAATAATGAAGATTGTTCTGGGTTAATTAAAAGTATTCATTTTATCGTAACAGTAAATGAACGGGTTATTTGCTGCAGAAATGTTCTATTTCCTCCCACACATGAACATAGGGAGTTTTCAATCTGGCCACAAATACCAACCTTGGGAGCACATTTCAACGGCATGGCAAGAATAAGAGCTCTTTTATCTCAGACAGAGGTGGCCTTGAGTTCGACCCGTGAAACTTTCGTGCTTCACATAGCGAACACCCGTACAGAGGTGCAGACCCTTTTAAATACAGATTCGCCTTTCCATTTCAGCAAGATGGTTCGGACTATCTCTAACGCGTCCTCCACAAAGGGCCTGGCGCAATTTTTTAAAGTTGTTACCAGTGGTCTCGTGACTTCATTTGAGAAAATCTTTGGAGTCATCCCTGCTTTCTTTCATTCTATTTTTTCCACTCTGCTTCGTGGATTCCCATTTTTACTTGCATTACTAGCGGACGCTCTTGTGCTTTTTTACATTTTTAAATATGGATGTCCCTCCTGTGCAAGCTCCCGCCCTGCAGCTGCTGACACTGTTCCGCAATCGCATGCTAGAATATTATGGCACAATGCCGTTGGCGATATTAAGCACGGCATATGGATTATCTTTTCGATTCTCCTACTTCACCTGTGTCCATCCTGTATTTCACTGCCTGACCTGTGATTTCGATTGGGCCATTGATTTGTGTCTCTGCGCACCGGTTTCTCCTGACGTCGACTTTAATTAGCTGATGACTCCTATCATTACTCACGAGTTGGTTTGTCCTGGCGAAAGGATTATGGCTGTGGCATTGATGCATGGACTAATTGGTCCCTGGAATTTACTGGCGGCAACACAGTCTTTCTTGGAACAGAGCTTTCTTGAAAACCCACCGAGCTGTCCTCTGATGTTGATAGAGGATCCGGTGCTGGGAGAGCACTTATGTTCTTTTCCGCTCTTAAATTGGATGACTGAACTCTTTTCGGATGAAGACGGTGACTTCCTATTGGAGGCTGTTGCAGCTTATTTTGCATACACAGTTATGTCATAGACCTTTTTCATGTTTGATATGCTGAGTACTAGCATTTCATTGACAATTCATTGACTTATTTGTCAAGTTTTTATTATTTAGCTTGCCTATTGGCTTAAGACTCGATAAAGTACTTGGCTGTTTTATTTTTCTTTAGCATTAAATTTTCCTAGTTTTTAATGTTTTACCTTGCGAACCGTCCACATATAAAGTTGCAATCTGCTCTCATGAGATGACACTTCTATTATCTTATTCAGTTCGTTTCCGGATCATGGGGAGGTGTCATCTAGGTCCTGGATATCTTTACACCGTGTTAAGTTAGCATGGACTCATTACCGGTTTAAACGCCATTTTTTCCTTTTTTGCAACTTCTGCACACGACACTTAGTTGTTGCTTTAGCTTTCAACCTAATAGTTCATCGTGATTTACATGAGAATAATATGTTATTGCTCTACTATCTGCTTTGCTTCTTAAACTATATCTGTACAGCGAGTGCTGAAGTTTCAAGAACAACACGATACAGAATTGTTATGAGGTCTGATCTCCACGACTTCATACTCATAACATAAGTGCAGCTTCTCCCAATTCTGGGCATGAGGCGGGTTTTATATTGCTTTGCCGAACACACATACACAACACTTGATGCGGTTCACATGAACAGAGAGCTGGTGTATGCTGATGTGATTCCTTCAAATCTAAGACACTAAAGTATCGGCACGCCCTAAACCAACACAAAGAGACCTTCTTAGCAAATAATATATTATGTGTATTAGGGAGGGTGACATATAAGCAGCCGCGGGCCGTGGAGGGACTGACGGTGGGGCAGGGAGGCGGGGAGGGGGAGGGGCAGGGTGGAGCCCTCTCCACCCTGCCCCTCCCCCTCCCCGCCTCCCTGCCCCACCGTAACTCCCTCCACGGCCCGCGGCTGCTTATAAGTGTTACTAACTCTTATTCATTTACAGCATGTTAACATACTGTCACCATTCGCTTTTTATGTACTACTGACTATGCTGGTAATTTTGCTACTGATAATATGTGTACTTGTATAATCTAAGATACTACAACTGAGAAGACGGCATTAGTAAATAAACATTTCAAATACACATGTCTTCTTCTTAACTCCATGTTCTGGTTTCTAAGAAATATATAACGACCGACTGTTCATGAGTTCCACGTATCCTGAGGTACTATAAGTTCATATTCTGGATTGTCTAAACATTGAGAGTTTGTTATATCCAATGTGACACTGTACCTAGCTTGCTAAGGGGTTTTGATTACTAAGGTGAGTTTTGGGACACCCTAATTCGCCGAGGTTCCAATCCTCTGTCCACAGTTCTGTGTGAGAACAGAAACCCTGCGACAGGGGCACCCCTCAGCCTTACTGGAGCTTCATCACACTTACGATACAACTCCAGCAATGCGCCAACTTTACGGCACAAATACGTCACACATCTGTGCTGTTTTTGCCCCATGATGCGCCGCATTGTAAATGCAGCACACCATAGGTGACGGAACAGCGGCACAGAATGACTAACACATCCCTGGTGATGCGCCAGTCATCATAAATCTATCCCTATGCTTCTTATCTTGTTAGAGATGAACCGCCATATGTATCATCAAAGTTTTTTGCATTTCCTAAATAGCGAACTTTAAGGAATAAATAGCGATTCTTTACCATTCCTAGTTTGCGATGACCTATTTGCTAATTACAAATTACCCATTCATTTCCATGCAGCAGGAGGCCCATAAGAATGAAGGTGCAATTTGCGATTAGCAATTACCTCATCGTAAATTACGAATTTTTCCGACGGTGCAGGGGTGTCTCAAGAACACCCTACTGCACCCCTGAAAAAGAAATTTGGGGTCATATGGCGCACATAAATTTTGAAAACATTCCTTTACCTCAAAAACGATTTTCAACTCATAATTTGAAAACACTGCACATGGGGAAATAACTTAAAATGTCCTTAAGACACATAAAAGCATTTTTTGATTGCCTTTGCAGCATGTTTCAGTCACCTTTAACATGCCTATGTAACGGAAACATTCAAAATCTAAATTTGCCATGCACAGGTGGAAGCATATTTACAAGCAATTTGCTCCACAGACTAACTTCTTACATTGAAATGGGAAAAATAACATCAGAGACTCTCAATTACCTTATAAAGAAGCAGACACCATTATATCCTTCTCATCAATATTAAAACTATTACTTTTTCTCAAAAACGATTTACCAGTCATAATTTGAAAACACTCCACAGCTCCTATGCACATAAAAGCCCTGTCAGTACTAATACTTCACATTTTCTCCAATTACAATTTCTCAAAGAAACAAAATCTATTTGTGAAACACTTGAGACAAAGCAACATTTGAAAAACACAACTTTCTTCATAATTTTCTCCTTAAAGCACACTATTTTCTATCTAAATTAAAGAAATCTTTTCTCACCTTAGCAAATACTTTGAGTTTCAAAACAGTCTCAGAAACACACCAATTTGTCTTCAGCAGAGCAAAAGGTATGCACTCCAGAGTCTGCAGCTATCAAAAGCACAGAAATGCTGTAATTCCTCACACATATCTCTCATGTCACCCAATCAAAACTCTTCCCTCACTTTTTTTCAAAGCAAAACCCTTCCCCCCTCTGCCCCCTCTCTGCTTTTTCTGCATAGCAACCACCTCTTGCAAGACCTCTCACACAACAATGTTGCAATTGAACTCTGAACTCTCAGTGCACCTGCATATCCAGAGCATTCTTTCATTTAATGATTTTTTCTTCGCCACTCAAAATACATCTTTCAACGAACTCATCCATGCACACTAACTTTCTGTTTTCAGCAATCAAAATCCACCAATCACTCTTACTGCTTCATTAACACAGAAACTCCTCAGTTTTTTTCATTTTACACTCTAATTTTTTCAACTGCCATTTCATTGCCACACTTCATCTGACTGCAGGAGAACCTTCTCTCACCATGTTTTCTGTCTGGATTGTTGGACATAGTTACATCTATTGGGCTCAAAGGTACGTTGAAAACAGGAATTTACCTAACCTCAATTTACAAGATGTGGAAATTAAGTGGTTTGGCCACAGAGGATTAAAATGTCACCAATTGATACCATTGGTGAAAACCTTTATGCATTTGCCAAAACCTGACCTGTTAATTGTGCACTGTGGAGGTAATGATTTGGGCACTTTGACTGGGGTAGGTCTGGAAATGCTTTTAAAGGACACCTTTGAGCAATTGATGGCACTTTTTCCTCAGACTGCCTTGGTATATTCAAATATATGCCAAAGACAGAAATGGAGGTGGTCGAACCAATTTTGTCCACAAAATGAGAAATCGAGGAAGCATGTAAACAAATCTGTTTCAGCTTACATGAGAGACCATGGAATGGGCTACCTGTACAACAATAACTTGCGTTACTACATGCAAGATATCTACAGAGGAGATGGAGTTCACTTCTCAGATGAGGGCAACAGAGTTTTCACTCTGAATTTAAGAATGTGCATTGGTACCTACTTATAAGTACCTAAATGTACCATAAACCCAAAAGCTCTTCTCAGAGCTACCCTACATCTGATCACTCACAATTATTATTTTACTCTAACTTTTTTCACTAATTTTCAAGAAAGTACGCTCCCCAGAACGCTTCCCGGTTCGCGAACCGGGCGCACTCCACGCAAAAAAACTAAAAAAACGGTATATTTTTTTTTTGCCCTGCGAGACCCTTTCAAAGCCTCCACATCAAACCTAGGGGGTCAGGGACGATCTACTATGCCCCCTTATGGTCATTTGCCCCTTCGCTTTGGCCTCCTCTTGTCTCTCGATCCTACCGAGAGACAAGATGGCGGCCGCTACGGACTGTTTGGAATGTTTACAGACGCCGAAAAACCAATCAGCTTCGCAAACCTCCGTAACGCGAAAAGTACGCGAAGCGGAGCGCTGTTACAGATATATATCTTTTTTTGAACGTTAATTTCTCAAAATCCACTGGAGCACATATATTGAGACCTAGCAAAGGCACATCGGGCTACCAGTCCCTACAATTTTGCCAAGTTTCGTGCAAATCCATTCAGCCGTTCGGGCTAAAAGTGAGGCCAACCGCCCTATGGAAATTAACATGGGAAAAACGCGTTTTGGGACCCCCCTTTTTTCTCGGCCCCCCCTTGACGAACCCCCCCAAAATTTTCAGGGGCTGCTCAGAAACAAAATGTTCCATTTTCCAGAAAATTTCAGCCAATTCCGTCCACAAACGCCAAAGTTATTAGACATAGAATTTTCAAAAATCCCATAGAGAAAAAATCCTAACTATATATACCTACTGGCGACCGCCAGTAGGTAATATATATCAATACATATATATCTTTTGCATATATATCTTTTGCATATATATATATATATATATATATATATATATATATATATGCAAAAAAGAAGGAGAGAACTCTGGGTATATATATATATATATATATATATATCCCTCACACGTCGGTTCCTTTTTTCCCAGTCCTTCGAGCGCTCAAAGTGGGTGCGTTTCCCTACGGCGGAACCTCGCCGTTCCATATGTCAAAACACCTCCGGGTTAGCGAAAGTAATGGGCGCACTCGTGCTGTCTCTCCACAATGATTTTATTATATTATTTCAGCATGGAAACAAAATTAAATGATCAACGCGTTTCAGTGCTGCTGGCACCTTGCTCCCGATCACCTTATTTACATTTTTTCATCACTTTTAAATTAACCAATGACGATGGATGTTACCTCACATCCTGTGTTACTCTAGGCATTGTGGTATTTGTAGTTTTTAAAGAGTTTTTTATAAAAAGAGTGTGTGGTGAAGTTAGACCACTGGTTGCATCAGTATTCACTTCGTCACATTTTCCTTTATTTTTCGTTTGTAGGTGTTTTTATTTTGTCCGTTTTTCCGCCCCTCTAGTGGGGATATTTATCAACCAGATTGGACATGTCAATTTTTATTGCCCAACCAAATTAATATGTCCCTCTGGTGGGATTTGTCATGTTAATCTTTACTACTTATAAAGATGCTCTACACATTCTTGTCCATCTGTCTTTATCCTTCACCTGCTCATTCTGATTAATCTTATAAGAGGTGGATGTACAACTCCTCTGATTGGTTCAGGCCATGCGGATGCAAAGTTCTAAAGTTCAAGATGTGGCGCGATTCTTTTTTGCGCATGGTTTTCTCACGATCTCCACCACGTATGTTCTTCGGTATAGTTTCTATTCCGAAGAATCTTAATTTTAGCCAATCCGCATTGTGCTTCAGTTCCATGTGTTTAGCCACCGCATTTGTTCTATCCTTGTGTGTCGTTGCTCTCGCATGTTCCATTATTCTTTTCTTCAGTTCGCCCTTGGTGCTTCCCACATACATCAAAGGGCATGGACATACGACACCATAAATTGTAAATTCTGTCGTGCAGGTTATTAATTGTTGTATCCGCCATTGTTTGTTGTGTGGTAATGATATTTCTTTGGTAGGTTTGGCGATTTGGCACATTTTGCAATTGTAACATTTGACAAAACCCGTGGTTTTCAACCACTCTTTCTTTTTGGTCGTGATGCAGTGGCTATGGATCAGCTGATCTTTCAAATTTGGTGCTCTTCTATAGGTGACCACTGGATGTGAGCCGACTATTTTACCTACAGTGTCATCCAAATGGAGTATTTTCCAATTCTTTCTCATTATTTTTACAAGTTCATTGCTGTTTTCGGAAAAGTCCATAATGAGCCGGATTGGTTCACGTGTAGTTTTCTCTTTTTCTTCAATTGGTTTTGTCAGACACTCCTGTCTTGTTTTTTCATTTGCCTTATGCCAACACTTTTCAATATTTCCCAGATTATATTTCCGGTTTTTGAATCTTTGTTTGGCCTTGGTGCTGTGCTCCAGCCATTCCGTGTCTTCACTACATATCCTTCTGATTCGGAGGAACTCCCCGTATGGTATACTTGATATGAGAGACGCTTGGTGACAGCTGGTTGCTTCCAGTGTTGAATTAGTAGCTGGACAACAAACAGAAGAAGACAAGAAGGGGCAACCGGAACAGAACAACCAACCGAAAAAATAGGTGCGGAAACGAGGAGCATGCGCCAGAAGAGGGGGAAGTAATGGAAGAACTACAAATCATAAATCTCTCAAAAAGAACAATCACTGAAGCAGAAATGAAGCTTCTCAAACGAGGAATCAACTTTTGTCCAAAAAAGAAAATGAACATCGTCCAAGCAAGGATTGACCTAAAGCCCAAGTCGAAATTCTACCCACAATTACCACCTGGTAACAAGGTGGATGCCTTCCAGGAAGCAGTAATCCAAGACTTAAACAAAATCAAAGGAACTAATTATCAGGACAATCTGACCCCAGAAGAACGTAAGGGGTTAGAAAACCTTTGTAAAGATGATCAAATTGAAATAAAGATGGCCGACAAGGGCGGAAATATTGTGATTTGGGACAAGAGCTCATATATTATCGAGGCTCACCGTCAATTGAAGGATATCAAATATTATGAAAGATTAAGAACAAATCCAACTCCGGAAATCAAGATCAAGCTGGATGAAAAACTAAGACAATGGAAATGGAATAACCTCATTGACAGTGATGAAGAAAAATACCTAACAACGAGTCACCCAATCACAGCCACAATATACTTTCTGCCTAAGGTGCACAAAGATCGCAACAAACCACCAGGCAGACCAATATTATCTGCAAAGGGCTCTTTGCTGGAACCAATCTCGAATTATATCGATCATTTTCTCAAACCACATGTCATACAACTCAGTTCATATATCCAGGATACCAACGACCTGTTGAGACGACTGGAAAACATCCCATGGCATGAAAACTATCAACTAATTTCCATGGATGTTGTATCATTGTATACAAACATCCAGAACAACTTGGGCCTGAAAGCATGCAATTATTTCCTGCAGCAGAGAGATATTCGGTTTAAAAACCATAACCAAATGTTGTCAGACATGATGGAACTATGCCTCACACAAAATATCTTCTTATTCGGGGAAGAACTATAAAGACAACGCAATGGAACCGCGATGGGTTTTTCATTCAGTCCCAATTACGCCTGTCTCACGATGGGGTATTGGGAAAAGGAGATAGCTTGGGCAGCAGAACATGACAAATTCACAGGAAAGATCATGTGTTGGATCAGATTTATAGACGACCTGTTGATTGTCTGGGACGGAACGAAAGATGAATTCCAGGAATATTTTAACATCATCAATGCCAGTACGGCCGGACTAACATTTACTTATGAAATCAGTAACACTGAGATCATCTTTCTGGATACTCGGATCTATATCAAGGAGAATCACATCCAAACGACACTTCACAGAAAGGCAACGGCTACTAATTCAACACTGGAAGCAACCAGCTGTCACCAAGCGTCTCTCATATCAAGTATACCATACGGGGAGTTCCTCCGAATCAGAAGGATATGTAGTGAAGACACGGAATGGCTGGAGCACAGCACCAAGGCCAAACAAAGATTCAAAAACCGGAAATATAATCTGGGAAATATTGAAAAGTGTTGGCATAAGGCAAATGAAAAAACAAGACAGGAGTGTCTGACAAAACCAATTGAAGAAAAAGAGAAAACTACACGTGAACCAATCCGGCTCATTATGGACTTTTCCGTAAACAGCAATGAACTTGTAAAAATAATGAGAAAGAATTGGAAAATACTCCATTTGGATGACACTGTAGGTAAAATAGTCGGCTCACATCCAGTGGTCACCTATAGAAGAGCACCAAATTTGAAAGATCAGCTGATCCATAGCCACTGCATCACGACCAAAAAGAAAGAGTGGTTGAAAACCACGGGTTTTGTCAAATGTTACAATTGCAAAATGTGCCAAATCGCCAAACCTACCAAAGAAATATCATTACCACACAACAAACAAATGGCGGATACAACAATTAATAACCTGCACGACAGAATTTACAATTTATGGTGTCGTATGTCCATGCCCTTTGATGTATGTGGGAAGCACCAAGGGCGAACTGAAGAAAAGAATAATGGAACATGCGAGAGCAACGACACACAAGGATAGAACAAATGCGGTGGCTAAACACATGGAACTGAAGCACAATGCGGATTGGCTAAAATTAAGATTCTTCGGAATAGAAACTATACCGAAGAACATACGTGGTGGAGATCGTGAGAAAACCATGTGCAAAAAAGAATCGCGCCACATCTTGAACTTTAGAACTTTGCATCCGCATGGCCTGAACCAATCAGAGGAGTTGTACATCCACCTCTTATAAGATTAATCAGAATGAGCAGGTGAAGGATAAAGACAGATGGACAAGAATGTGTAGAGCATCTTTATAAGTAGTAAAGATTAACATGACAAATCCCACCAGAGGGACATATTAATTTGGTTGGGCAATAAAAATTGACATGTCCAATCTGGTTGATAAATATCCCCACTAGAGGGGCGGAAAAACGGACAAAATAAAAACACCTACAAACGAAAAATAAAGGAAAATGTGACGAAGTGAATACTGATGCAACCAGTGGTCTAACTTCACCACACAGACTCTTTTTATAAAAAACTCTTTAAAAACTACAAATACCACAATGCCTAGAGTAACACAGGATGTGAGGTAACATCCATCGTCATTGGTTAATTTAAAAGTGATGAAAAAATGTAAATAAGGTGATCGTGAGCAAGGTGCCAGCAGCACTGAAACGCGTTGATCATTTAATTTTGTTTCCATGCTGAAATAATATAATAAAATCATTGTGGAGAGACAGCACGAGTGCGCCCATTACTTTCGCTAACCCGGAGGTGTTTTGACATATATATATATATATATATATATATATATATATATATATTACCTACTGGCGGTCGCCAGTAGGTATATATAGTTAGGATTGATTTCCATAGGGAAATTGCAACATTCTATTGGGAATAACTTTGGCGCCGGTTGAGGAATCTGCCTGAATTTTCAGCAACTTTGGCTCGCGGCGCTCCGGTCCTTCCCTGAAAGTTTGGGGGGGATTTGTCAAGAGGGGGCCGAGATAAAAGGGGGGTCCCAAAACGTGTTTTCCCCATGTTAATTTCCATAGGGCGGTCTGTCGCACTTTTAGCTCGAACGGCTGAATGGATTTTCACCAAACTTGGCAAAATTGTAGGGACTGGTACCCCGATTTGCCTTTGCTATGTCTCAAGATATATGCTCCAGTGGTTTTTACGAAAATTAACTTTGAAAAAATATATATTGGGCTACATTGGGCTATATATATGTTAGATCCCAAATGTAGCCCAATGTAGCCCAAAGATGGCCACCAGAGACAAAAAAAAAACAAATGTAGCCCAAATATCAGCCAGATGTAGCCCAACTATAGCCCAATGACAGAATGTTCCAGAGTGTTCTAAAGAACAACTAGAGCGCTAACAGTCTTACTTATGACAAAAGTATGGCACACCTGAAGTCATCTTGATTGGAATAAAGTGGTAACACTTAAAACATTTAATTTGCAAAGGAACAAAATGAGGGGGTTCATTTTGCCATTGAAATTATGATTAGTGCTGAAGAAAGAAAAATTAGGGCACATTTTGAGTGACTTCTCAAATCCTCTTATATTTCATTAATAAAATTCTGATATGCAGTCTCCCAGGATGGCCACCAGAGACAAAAGAGCCCAAATGTAGCCCAAATATCAGCCAGATGTAGCCCAACTATAGCCCAATGACAGAATGTCCCAGAGTGTTCTAAAGAACAACTAGAACGCTAACAGTCTTACTTATGACAAAAGTATGGCACACCTGAAGTCATCTTGATTGGAATAAAGTGGTAACACTTAATACATTTAATTTGAAAAGGAACAAAATGAGGGGTTTCATTTTGCCATAGAAATTTTATATATATATATATATATATTACCTACTGGAGGTCGCCAGTAGGTATATATGGTTAGGATTGATTTCCATAGGGAAATCGCAACATTCTATTGGGAAAAACTTTGGCGCCGGTTGAGGAATCTGCCTGAATTTTTCAGCAACTTTGCCTCGCGGCGCTCCGGTCCACACACATACCCCGACACACACACACACCCCCACCCCCCCCACACACACCCCCCACCATACCTCATACACCCACACCTCCACCCACACCCAAACACCCCACACACCCACACCCACACACACACTATACACCCCCACACCCCACCTACACCCACACACCCCCACCCACACACACCTCACTCCCCCCACACACACACACACCTCACAGACACACCCCACACATCCCCCACACACACCTCACCCCCCCACACACACACCTCTGACACACACCCCCCCCCCACACACACACACACCCCACACACACACCTCACACACACACACACACCCACACCCACACACACATTCCTCACCCCCACACCCCCCCACACACACCCCCCCACACACACCCACCCACACCCCACACACACACCCACACATCCTACACACACACACCCCACACACATACCCCCCCACACACACCCCACACCCACCCCCCCACACACACACACCACTCACACACACACTCATTATTATTTTTTCTTTTTTTGAGGGCGTGCGTGCCCCGGTACACGTATCGGTACACGTACCGGTACGCGTACCCTGGAGAAAAAAAGAAAGACAGAGTTTTTTAAAAATGTAGCATTTTTATATAAATTGGAGGTAGTTCTGAAAAGAACTGTTTTTTTATTCTTATTGTTGTTTTATATTTTTTTTATTGTTTTTTTGTACCCCGCGACTTTAAAAAAATAAATATATATTATTTTTTTTGCCTTGGGGGTCCTTGTGGGACCCCCTGAGCAGGCCTAGGGGGTCAGGGTGTTTCTACTCTGGCCCCTTTGCGAGTTTCACACCTTTGTTTCACTGCTTTCTTGTGTCTTGGTTCGAACAAGGCACAAGATGGCTGCCAGGGACACCCAGTATGCATGGGGAATTAGTTCCCCCTCTTCAAACATGCACGGGGGCTGCGTTGCAGAGAGGTGTAAAAAGGGTGTGGCCTCATTACACCTCTATGCAATGCAGCCATCTGGCGCATACTGGAGGCTCCTGTAGGGCTAGTTGGCCCCCAGGGACCCCCATAATGCAAGGGGAATTAGTTCCCCCTCTGCAAACGCGCCAGTCGGCTGCGTTGCAGAGAGGTGTAACAAGGGGCATAGCCTCATTACACCTCTGCAATGCAGCCCCCTGGCGCATACTGGAGGTTCCAGGTGGGCTAGTTGGCCCCCAGGGGCCCCTAGTATGCAGGGGGGATGAGTTCCCCCTCTTCAAACATGCACGGGGGCTGCATTGCAGAGAGGTGTAAAAAGGGCCGTGGCTTAATTACACCTCTCTGCAATGCAGTCCCCTGGTGCATACTGGAGATTCCTGATGGGCTTTCAGGTCTTATATAGTTAGGAATTAGCATTAAAAACAACTTTGAAATTCACTGAAAAAAACATAGGTTTCAGGCCTTATATAGTTAGGAATTAGCATTTAAAAAACCTTTGAAATTCACTGAAATAACCATAGGTTTCAGGCCTTATGTAGTTAGGAATTAACATTTAAAAAACCTTTGAAATTCAATGAAAAAAACATAGGTTTCAGGCCTTATATAGTTAGGAATTAGCATTTAAAAAACCTTTGAAATTCACTGAAAAAAACATAGGTTTCAGGCCTTATATAGTTAGGAATTAGCATTTAAAAAAACCTTGCAAATTCACTGAAAAAAACATAGGTTTCAGGCCTTATATAGTTAGGAATTAGCATTTAAAAAACCTTGCAAATTCAATGAAAAAACCATAGGTTTCAGGCCTTATATAGTTAGGAATTAGCATTTAAAAAACCTTGCAAATTCACTGAAAAAAACATAGGTTTCAGGCCTTATATAGTTAGGAATTAGGCACAAGAAAGCAGAAAAACAAACGTGTAGAACACAAAAAGAGGGCAGGGTAGGAACACCCTGACCCCTTAGGGCTGCTCAGGTGGTCCCACTAGGATATTAATATATTTAAACGTTATCCGCTAATAGAATTAGGATTTAAAAAACCTTTGAAATTCACTGAAAAAACCATAGGTTTCAGGCCTTATATAGTTAGGAATTAGCATTTAAAAAACCTTTGAAATTCACTGAAAAAAACATAGGTTTCAGACCTTATATAGTTAGGAATTAGCATTTAAAAAAACCTTTGAAATTCACTGAAAAAACCATAGGTTTCAGGCCTTATATAGTTAGGAATTAGCATTTAAAAAAACCTTTGAAATTCACTGAAAAAACCATAGGTTTCAGGAGTTATATAGTTAGGAATTAGCTTTTACAAAACCTTTGAAATTCACTCAAAAAACTATAAGTTTTAGTGGTGTTATAGTTAGCTGGACATTTTACTCATACAAAACCATTGAAATTGCTCCTATATAGTTAGTTGTACTAAATATATATCGCGCACCCGCAATCCACTGCTGATGATGTCACATATTACATCATTCATGACATGGTCAGTGACATCACTGATGACATCTCAAATGACATCACTGATGACATCACTGATGACATCATCCACGTGACAATCACATACACCTTTTCATACACTATTACAATTTTTCATCACTCTTTGTAAAATACAGAGTATCATATTTGAATCCATTGTCACGGCAATACAAGTATCTAAAAATCCACTCAGTGATTCATACATGTATACACACATCTAATCCCTTACCTATGGATTCACTCATACATGCTGTCAATGAACAATAGAACACTATCAAAAATACTTATACATCTATATCGACATTAAACAACAGCACGCATCCTATTCACATATGAAGTCATCCTACTCACTTATGCAAACAATGGATCATACTTACATATTTACTTAGCAAAACACTTATACAAACACCACTTCTTCTATTCATTTAGATAGTAAGTCATACTTAGTGAATTATAAAATCATTATTACAAGTATACAGTTATCCATACAGTCACTCACACAATCATTGTGTCTTATGTATACTTATTTATATACAACAACTGACACATACACTGCCTTTTATTTTTCTAGTTTGTTGGACCTGTACCTTTGAGAAATATATTTGCTCATCACCACACCCATAAAGAGATTCCCTCACCCAAAATGTTAGAACATGTAGTTTTAACTTCATATGTCTACTGAATAAACTATTCACACATCTTTGGACAGTCACACACCCTCCACCGAACCACACACACTTTCACACTCCCATACAAATACTCAGTTAACTAATCAATAACTAATATAGATTTTCACATAGCTAGTAACCAACTGTAGAATCAGTTTAAGCAACAACTGACAAAGTGATACAGATATTCACACAGTTTAGTCACTATCCACTATATTTAGTGAGACATTATAAATTGGTCAAGTAAACAGTCAATTACACTGCTACTAAATCCTCCATCCAATTATTTATTTATATATCCACTCATTCTTCAATGCAAATTGCTATATATATAATGCATATTTAAATAACGAAGCAAACCACATTCACTGGATGATGTCATCAGTGATGTCATCAGTGATGTCATTTGAGATGTCATCAGTGATGTCACTGACCATGTCATGAATGATATAATATGTGACATCATCAGCAGTGGATTGCGGGTGCACGATATATACTTAGTACAACTAACTATATAGGAGCAATTTCAATGGTTTTGTATGAGTAAAATGTCCAGCTAACCATAACACCACTAAAACGTATAGTTTTTTGAGTGAATTGAGCCAGTAGGTAATATACACAGATATATATATATATATATATATATATATATATATATATATATTACCTACTGGCGGTCGCCAGTAGGTATATATAGTTAGGATTTTTTCTCTATGGGATTTTTGAAAATTCTATGTCTAATAACTTTGCCGTTTGTGGACGGAATTGGCTGAAATTTTCAGGAAAATGGCACATTTTGTTTCTGAGCAGCCTTTGAAAATTTGGGGGGGTTCGTCAAGGGGGGGCCGAGAAAAAAGGGGGGTCCCAAAACGCGTTTTTCCCATGTTAATTTCCATAGGGCGGTTGGCCTCACTTTTAGCCCGAACGGCTGAATGGATTTGCACGAAACTTGGCAAAATTGTAGGGACTGGTAGCCCGATGTGCCTTTTGTAGGTCTCAATATATGTGCTCCAGTGGATTTTGAGAAATTAACGTTTAAAAAAAGATATATATCTGTAAGCGCGGACCGGGCAGCGGCCTAGGACGCGTACTTTTCGCGCAACGGAGCTTTGTGAAGCGAAGCTGATTGGTTCTCCGGCGTCTGTCAACATTCCAAACAGTCCGTAGTGGCCGCAAACAGTCCGTAGTGGCCGCCATCTTGTCTCTCGGTAGGATCGAGAGACAAGAGGAGGCCAAAGCGAAGGGGCAAATGACCATAAGGGGGAATAGTAGATCCTCGCTGACCCCCTAGGTTTGATGTGGAGGTTTTAAAAGGGCCCCGCGGGGCAAAAAAAAAAAATTATAATAATAATCTTACGGCTGAATGGATTTGCACGAAACTTGGCAAAATTGTAGGGACTGGTAGCCCGATGTGCCTTTGCTAGGTCTCAATATATGTGCTTCAGTGGATTTTGAGAAATTAACGTTCAAAAAAAGATATATATCTGTAACAGCGCACCGCTTCGCGTACTTTTCGCGTTACGGAGCTTTGCGAAGCGAAGCTGATTGGCTCTCCGGTGTCTGTAAACATTCCAAACAGTCCGTAGCGGCCGCCATCTTGTCTCTCGGTAGGATCGAGAGACAAGAGGAGGCCAAAGCGAAGGGGCAAATGACCATAAGGGGGCATAGTAGATCCTCGCTGATCCCCTAGGTTTGATGTGGAGGTTTTAAAAGGGCCCCGCGGGGCAAAAAAAATAAATAATAATAATAATCGAACGGCTGAATGGATTTGCACGAAACTTGGTAAAATATTAGGGACTGGTAGCCCGATGTGCCTTTGCTAGGTCTCAATATATGTGCTTCAGTGCATTTTGAGAAATTAACGTTCAAAAACAAGATATATATCTGTAACAGCGCTCCGCTTCGCGGAGATAAAATTATATCTGTATTACCTAGCTGTTGCTAACACCAGTTAGCGACGGCTAGTAGGAGATAGCGACCATCTTGGGCCCCACTTTGCATGTGAGTGATATTTATCACTAATGACATGCAAAGTGGGCATGCCAAGATGTTAGCGACTGGAAACAGTCGCTAACATCGCTATCTCCTATTATCAACTTTTGGAAATATTCGAGATAAGCGCGAATATCTCCAAAAAGTAACAGCTGCCCTGAGCAGTTCTTAGCCATGTTATCCTATGGGAGGTGGATAACATGGCTAAGAGGATTAGCTCGGTAATGCATGAATATCGCTGAGTTTTCAGCGATATTAATGCATTGCGGTCGGTTTTTATCGTATTTGCGATAAACTTTGATAATAGCAAGGTTTATCTGCGATAATTTCTGACGGTAAAAAAATCTTTGCAATGCATCGTTAGGGATAAATATCGCTTAACTTTGGTAATATGCCCCAACGTCTGTTAACGTTCGATTCGAAGGAAATCAGGAAGTGTTGAAAAACATTGTCTGCGCCATCTTGTCTTTTTTCAAATGCCACACTTTTGTCGTGCACGGCAGCCATTTTAGATGCCTTGACCAGACCCACTCTGTGCACGCTGTCGATCCTTAGCATGGCTCCCCACCCTCGCAAGCATCTCCCCCAGGCAGTGGTCACCCCCGCTCTCTGTCTTATGCATGGGTAATAAACCTCCCCCCATCTGCGCTGCTCTTTCCTGAGAATCACACCCTGTGCCCGCCCGACACCTCCCTTTCGCCCTATTCACTACTGCACCCTCTGACACTCCTTTTCCTCTGTGTCCGATTGTCCAGGCTGGTCCTAGGGTATCAGCTAGCCCTGCAGATGTAGTTTATGGCCACAGCTGTAAAGATTCACCCCTCTTCAAAGGAGTTATAGTAGATCAAGGCCCACACTCGATGAGATCCGTCACAGCAGAAGCGTTGCTATTATCTGAAAACCATCCTGTATTGTGATTGGGGAGGGGACCGAGCGTGAAGCGGAAGATTCCAGGGATGACTCTTTGTACATCAAAGTTTTTACAATTATGTGTCACATTAAAAATATATAGCACTCCGACAAAGTAGTAAGATTATAAAACTTTAATAATTTATAAATATATACAAGAAAACAAAAATAGTAATAACATATAAACATTTTTAGGGAAAAACAACGAAGTAGCGGTCGGCTGTGCGAATAGTCCCAACGCAGCACAACGTCCAGATTTCCGGCGTGGGGCGGGTCATCAGTAGCAAACTGTTGTGCGAATAGTTCCAAGGCAGCAGAACGCGCTGAAATCTAGGTGACACGAAAGTGATGTCTAGTAAGTTGCCACCCAGCAAATAACGGCGTGGGGCGTCGCGGGGGGTGGGTCTTCAGTAGCAAACTGTTGTGCGAATAGTTCCAAGGCAGCAGAACGATGGCACCAAGGTGATGTCCAGTAAGTTGCCGCACTGGTTTTGGTATCCTACAATGCTGCTCCGAATAACGGCGTGGGGCGCCCCGGGGGAGGCGGCGTGAACGGGCCTCTCCAGGTGGAGTGTCATCTGTTGTAGTGGGGCGCCCCTTTACCGTTTCAGTTGCCATTCCGTCCGTTTTTGGTCCACTGTGTCAAAAGCCGCAATTCAGCTGAGTTGCGCCCACTCTTGCGGTGCAGCGATAGGCGGCTGTCACAGGACTCTCAAAATGGCGGCAGGCTCTTTCCTTTTTGGGCCTGGTCCACTGAAATGGCCCTGGGACACCTTGGAAATCGGACGCTTGTCTGCTAGGTCTTGGACCCCATTCTCGAAAGCGTCCCCTCCGCCTTGAGAATTCATCAAAAGTTTTGGGGGCCCCGACTCCTGCAGGCTTCTGGTGGGGAGCGGCTGCCATGATTGCTCGCGGAATGACTACGACGGAGCTACGAGATGGTGGTGCTCTCATGCTGACGCCAGCTTCAGTCTGAAACATCCAGAAACAAGGTGGGGCTTTCATCGTTTGGAAAAAAAAAAAGTTTTCATCCAATGAAAAGTGTTGTTTTTAGGTCATATGATCAAGCCTTCCATCATTAGGAAACCAAAAGTAAAATGAACCAATGAAAAGTTTTATAAACAAGTCACATGACCTGTTATGCGGCATAGGGTATAAAATGCGGAGAAAATACGTTGGCACGTGAGGCGGCGTCAGTAGCGGACCGATGTGCGAATAGGCCGAAGGCAACACAGCGCGCCAAGATCCGGATGGCACCGAGGTGGTGTCCAGCAAGTTGCAGCACTGGTGTGGCCATCCTACAATGTTGAAAGTCGGCGTGGGGCGCCCCGTTGGCCTGTGAGTTTGCGTCAGTAGCGGACCGATGTGCGAATAGGCCGAAGGCAGCACAACGCGCCAAGATCCGGATGGCACCGAGGTGGTGTCTAGTAAGTTGCCGCACTGGTGTGGCCATCCTACAATGCTGAAAGTCGGCGTGGGGCGCCCTGTTGGCCTGTGAGATGGTGTCAGTAGCGGACTGATGTGCGAATGGGGCCAAAGGCAGCGCAACAATATTTTCTGACTGACACCACAAGGCGCTGAGATGCCAAGATCCGGATGGCACCGAGGTGATGTCTAAGTTGCGGACTGATGTGCGAATGGGGCCAAAGGTAGCGTAACAATATTTTCTGTATGGAAGATACCACTAGGCGTTGAGATGCCAAGATTCGGATGGCACCGAGGTGATGTCTAGCAAGTTGCTGCACTGGTGTGGTCATCCTACAATGCTGAAACTCGGCGTGGGTCGCCCCATTAGCCTGTGAGATGGCGTCAGTAGCGGACCGATGTGCGAATAGGCCGAAGGCAGCACAACGCGCCAAGATTCGGATGTCACAGTGGTGGTTTCATAGTTGAGAGGCACTTCATCTGCAGTGGGGCGCCGAGATCCGGATGGCACCGAGGTGATGTCTAGCAAGTTGCTGTACTGGTGTGGTCATCCTACAATGCTGAAAGTCGGCGTGGGGCGCCCCATTAGCCTGTGAGATGGCGTCAGTAGCGGACTGATGTGCGAATGGGGCCAAAGGCAGCACAACGCGCCAAGATCCGGATGGCACCGAGGTGGTGTCCAGCAACTTGCCGCACTGGTGTGGCCATCCTACAATGCTGCGCCGAAAGTCGGCGTGGGGCGCCCCGTTGGCCTGTGAGTTCGCGTCAGTCAGTGGGGGCTGTTTGAGGATCTGACTGCATTGGAAAGCAATGTGATGCTGTGCGTCGCCCCCAAGATGGAGGTTCCTCGGCTGCAGTGGGGCGCCCCTTGGTGTTTCACTCGCTATGCAGCTGAGTTGCGTGCGCACTTGTGGCGAATAGGCCGAAGGCAGCACAACGCGCCGAGATCTGGATGGCACCGAGGTGGTGTCCAGCAATTTGCCGCACTGGTGTGGCCATCCTACAATGCTGCGCCGAAAGTCGGCGTGGGGTGCCCCGTTGGCCTGTGAGGTGGCGTCAGTAGCGGACCGATGTGTGAATAGGCCGGAACCAGCACAAGGCGCCAAGATCCGGATGGCACCGAGGTGGTGTCATAGTTGAGAGTTCTGAGCAGCGCTTGTAACACTGTCTGAAGCTTATTTGCACCTGCTGCAGCTTCACTATTGCCCTGGTGTGGCCTAAGATCGCCCATGACATAGGCGGCCACCTCCCGGGGTCCGGCGGAACTTTTTTCCTTTTCCTTTGTGCATCTTGTCCCACAATCCGTTTGACCTGAAGACACGACCAGGTCCCTGAATGTGTGCAGGGGGACGCTATTGATTGAATCAAAATGGCGGCTTCACACAAAGCTGACTCAAGCGTTGCTGCTGATGCTATACAGAGAAAAACTGGTTTTCAGTTTGTACATTCTTCAGGATTTTTCCATCCAAGGCTGGTTGAGAGTTTGTATAACAATGGCTTCAGATTTTCAACATACTACTCTTCAACATTCTTCCTAAATGTAACAATGTGAGACTCACTAGGAGAACGGTGTAGTGAGGGCCACAAACGGCTGTTTGTCTTTCCTTTCAAAATGCTGCCAACAATATTTTCGGAATGGAAGACAACACAAGGCGCTGAGATTCGGTTGGCACCGAGGTGGTGTCCAGCAAGTTGCCGCACTGGTGTGGCCATCCTACAATGCTGCGCCGAAAGTCGGCGTGGGGTGCCCGAAGGGGGGGGGGGAGGCGGCGCAAACGAGCCTCTCCCGCTTCTCCATGTGGAGGCAGTTCATCTGCAGTGGGGCGCCGAGATCCGGATGGCACCGAGGTGGTGTCTAGCAAGTTGCCGCACTGGTGTGGCCATCCTACAATGCTGCGCCGAAAGACGGCGTGGGGTGCCCGAAGGAAGTGTCCTTATCCAGGGCATTATCGCTGTATCATGTCCTCCACTAAAATGGCCCTGGGACACCTTAGAACTCGGACGCTCGATTTTTTTTTCCTTTCCTGTACATGCAAAAAAAGGTAAATGCCCGGTACGTTACACGCTTCATCTGCCACGATGAACTCTCCAGAGGAACCGAAAAAAAATATAGTTGTGGTAACTATACCATGCATCGTCATATGGAGAGGTGGCACCAATTAATTATAGTGCTGCATAAAAGAGAGATTTGGAGGAGAACCCCTGACCTGCTAGTACATTCATCAAAGAAGTGGCACTGAGAGCTTCAGAGGCAAGGGAAACGGTCCCAAATTTTTAGAAGAACTTTGGAAAGATTAAAATGACATGTTTAGATTGTGGCAAATTAATTTCATGTGGACAGATGAGTGTTACTCTAATAAATACAGCATATGAACATCATCATAGTCGATGGTTGGTAGAGACATTTTGACTATATCCTGGACCTGCCCGTCCTCGCCCAAAATGGCGCCGGAATAAATGGGACTCGTAACTCCTTGTTGTGTACTGGTTGCAGAACCTTGAAATCACGAGATACGTATGCAGTTTTGAAGCACATGGCGGGCGGGGACGAGAATTGATTGAATATTTCGACATCCCTATTGATATTAAGTTCTGATGTGTTATTGATTACTGTACTGTTGAAAGTTCGAATTAACGTCACCCATGGTACTTGCCCGCAAATGTATATCTAGATAATTTTATTGTAACTGGCCCTGTCGTATTTTAATTATAAAATGTACGTCCACCGATTCCGTAACTGTTAGACACCTTAGTTCTTGCAACCTAATGGCCCGCCCGTTACGTTCCTCTACAGTGTAAATGTCTACTCATCACATACGATTACAGTTTGCTCCGTGGCCGGCCCACGTGGTTATAGGCTCGTATTTGTATAATGAAATTTTCACAATAAAGGTTTTTAAAAGAAAACATGGTAGTAGTATATACATTGGTAAAGTTTGTAATAATAGTCACTGTTTTAGAATCATTAAAAGGCAAGTGAAATAAAGCAGACCAATTACATGAAGGGTAAAAGGTATAATACGAAGGAACGCAGTAAAGATAAATGGTCAAGGGCTGTTGTGTTTTCTATTCCTGCAACATAAAGTGATCGATAAGAATCTCATATTCAGGCGTATCGGCGACTAAGACAGCAGGTCGACCCTCTTTTGCTCAACGGCTCCATCATGGGACGAAGAAACGCTCTTTTTCTCGAAAAAAGAATATATTTTACTTGCAGGACAGTTGTAAAATTTCCGGGAAAGTACATTAGTCTGGAACATTATAACATATATTTAAGAAAAAATAATGTTCGGAAGTAATGAAAAGCGTAATTTTTAGGTCATATGACCAAGCCTTTCATCATTACAATAAGAAAAGTAAAATGAACCAATGAAAAGTTTTATTAACAAGTCACATGACTTGTTATGCTTACGTTACGCGCTGCGCGCCCCGGATGACTTCCGGATGCGCTAACGCGGCGCGTCATATGACGCATTACGCGACAACGCAGGTCCAGAATATAGTCAAAATGTCTCCACCAACCAGCGGTCGGAACACAACCCCTTTCAGCAGGCTAAATAGTTCTGTTAAATGACAACAGAAGGGACAGGCAACAAGAACCATCAGTCAAAGAGGGGAGGGCTAGTTCTTCTCTACCGGGTTACATTGGGGCGCTACCGGAACTGATCGAATTGGTAGTCTACAGTGTTTCTGGATGTTTCAGACTGAAGCTGGGGTTAGCATGAGAGCAGCATCATTTCGTAGCTCCGTCGTGGCCATTCCGCAACCAATCATGGCAGCCGCTCTTTATCGTTATTTTGGGCGGGGTGGGTGGCGGAGCCGAGCTGTTTTGCAGCCATCATTGTGTGGAGTTCAGTTCATCTCACTAGTTTTGTATTTGTCATGAGGGGTTGTTCCTAATGTTTCTATTTTAGCGAGGTCAAAAAGAGATCCCATTAGTGGCCTACTGATTTTGCTCGATTCCTTTTCTTTTTTTTACACGATTTTTCGTTATCTGCAAAGACTAAACAGAGTATTGCGACTCTGTGTTTGTTTGTAAATAGAGAATGAACCAAAGAGAACTAATTCTAAAACAGTAAATACTTGGATAACAATCAATCAAATGGAGAGAGAAGCAGGCACGACGGATTACAACGGGGGCAAAGGCCTGCGTTAACTACCTTTCACTATCTGCAAAGAGAGAGTACTCCTAATAGAAATGAGGGGGGGGGGCACCATTCAAAGCAGATCAGTGTGCATAAACACGAAAATGTTTTCACTTACCACGTACTTGACATTCGACAGCTTATGATATTTGCTATTAAAAAACCATTGAAATTCACTGAAAAAACCATAGGTTATAGACCATATATAGTTAGGAATTAGCATTTACAAAACCTTGAAAATTCACTGAAAAAACCATAGGTTATAGACCATATATAGTTAGGAATTAGCATTTAAAAAACCTTATTTTACTCACACAAAACCATTGAAATTCCATATATAGTTAGTTGCACTAACTATATATTGCGCACCCGCAATCCACTGCTGATCATGTCACATATTACATCATTCATGACATGGTCAGTGACATCACTGATGACATCACTGATGACATCTCCACTATCTATCAGTGTCCATGTGTTCATTATCTATGCATGATACTGTCTCTGGGCCGTACTATATTACATTGTGCTGTGGACAGCGTATGCAAACATGTTATGTGTGGTATTGGTAATGTAACTTTTAGGTGAATGGCTATCATAGGTGGAAGGCAACTTTACAGAGCATGAATATTGATGAAAATGATGGTTGCATGTTGTGTGTAGTGTAAGATATGTGTATATTGCTAAAAATTTAGAACAAAGCTCTCTAAGAGGAAGAGGTGTGTCTCATGAAGTGCAGTACAGATATTGACTAAAATGGGTGGCATTTTCGAACTGTTAGAATGGGAAATGTTATGAACTAATGAAATGCTTTTTTTTATGGTCACATGGTAATCGCGCAGTCAGTGTGAAATGAGACCGCACATGATGTGATTTTGAGAAAATATATTTACTTTAATATAAGTTTATTACAGTTAGAAATATATAACTGTGTAAAATATTTTTAATTATCGCTTGCTCTCATATACACTTTAAAGTTATTTAGATATAGTTTTGAGACAAAAAAAATGAGGGAATGGCATATACGGCGCAACATCGTACGTCTATGATGTAGGACAGGGCGTGGCAGCATGCATTCATTGCATTTGGAACGTGCAGCGGCTGCCACCCCATACGTACATGACGTAACGCGCCTGGTTGGTAGTGCGTACCGGTAGAATACCACACTAGCAGCTGGCGCGACCTCATACATACATGTTGTTAAGCAGGGCGCGGTGTCACAAACCTGTCAGATACGAAATGCGCATCATATAATGTGGTGGATAGGATTTGCGTGTTGATCGAACTTGGCAGACTACCGGTACAGGACTGTAGTTTCCCTCCCCCCCCAAAAAAAAGATATACATATTTTGTGGGGAAGATATAAAAGATTACATAATTTCTAAAGTTACAAAAGAGGATGATAGAGTTGCAAAATATTAAAAAACAATTCGAAAAAACATCACTGATGACATCAACCACGTGATAATGTGATGCCCATACTGATGCTCTAATGTAAACTTTGAAACACCCATTCTAAAATGCAGATTACTATTTTTGAAACCGTAGACACAAGAATGCCATATACTACATCCCATTCACTATTTCCTAGGTCTACATACGCATCCAGTCACTTATACTTGTAGTTACTCATTAATACAGGACTATAATATGCACTCATACATCTATACATGCAGTCACACTCTGCCACTCATCCATAGAGTTACTCACACACGTAGTCAGTAAAGCAAAGAATCAATCACATACCCATTTACTCATGTATACAGTTATACACACCAACGTTGTTATTTGTAGACATACCATCTCACTTATTTATACAGATACTAACACATATTTACTGTCTTATACAATCACTGATAGAAGCAGACACTTATTTATCCACGCACACTTCAAATAACTTAGTCTCACGTATACTCATTTATATACTGCAACACTCACATACAGTGCCTTAAAACATATGTAGTTAGTCACAGATATACCACTGAGACATTCATTCACTCACCAACACACCCATACACACACTAAGTCATCCTTACAGTCCTTTCCAGGTGCACTTTTTAATCCATACAACCACTGAATCATCCACTCAGGCATGTATGCACAGACTCATACACCCCCCACCCACCCACCCAGTCCCTTAGGGACTCATACAGATACTCAGACAATAAATCAATAACCTATATAGACACTCATGTAGGTATTCACCAACCCATGCAGTTGCTTAACCACCAACGGAGAGACCAATACAGATGTTTAAACAGTTTATTTACTAACCCATGCGTTCAGTAATACACGTTCAATCACTCACTTATACAGTCAGTCACGCACCTACTAAATAATCCCTTTAGGCATTCGTAAATGCATTCATTCTTCAATACACCTTGGCATATATATATATAACATATTTAAACTTTACAGAAACACACAGTCACTGGATTATGTCATCAGTGAAGTCATGAGTGATGTCACTGACCATGTCATGAGTGATGTAATATGTGACATCATCAGCAGTGTATTGAGGGCGCGCGAGTTATAGTTAGCTCAACTAACTATACCAGGCGAATTTCTCTGGTTTTATATGAGTCAAATATTCAGCTAACTATACCGTCCCTGAAACCTATGTTTTTTTCGTGAATTTCTAAGGTTATTTAAATGCTAATTCCTAACTATACCGTGCCTGGAACCTATGTTTTCTTCAGTGAATATACATATATACACACATATATATCTTTATATTAATAATTTCAACAAAAAAAGGATCTGATGTAAACAGATGTTATTAATTATATCATATATATGGAGAGTACTAGCTTTGAAATATAAGATCAATATTTGTATTGATTACGTTAATATTTATGTGCATATATATTAATATCACTACAAACATGTATGTCTTTGTGTGTTTATATATATATATATATATATATATGTGTATATATATATATATATTCACTGAAAAAACCATAGGTTATAGACCATATATAGTTAGGAATTTGCATTTACAAAACCTTGAAAATTCACTGAAAAAACCATAGGTTAGAGACCATATATAGTTAGCTGGACATTTTAGTGACATAAAACCAATGAAATTCCATATATAGTTAGTTGCACTAACTATATATCGTGCACCCGCAATCCACTGCTGATGATGTCACATATTACATCATTCATGACATGGTCAGTGACATCACTGATGACATCACTGATGACATCTCAAATGACATCACTGATGACATCACTGATGACATCTCAAATGACATCACTGATGACATCATCTAGTGTCTGTGTTTTTGTAAAGTTTAAATATGTTTTACATATTGAAGAATGAGTGGATGTATGGAAGACTGAGTGTGTGTGTGGCTGGCTGGGAGGTGTGTGACTCTGTGCATATCAATGTGTACTTGTATCAGTGATTGTATAAGAGAGTAAGTATGTGTTAGTATATGTGTGAAAAAGTATGGTGGTCTGTGTTTAACTGTATAGATGAGGAAATCGAAGTGTGATTGATTCTTCACAGGACTGACTAGGTGTATGAGTGCATATGATAGTGTTGTAATAATGAGTGACTGTATGTATGAGTGATTGTATGGGTGAATGAGTGAATGTGTGTGTAGACGTAGGAATCAGTGAGTGCGTATGTAGTAACTGGTATTGGTGTTTCATGATGTCATCAGTGATGTCATTTGAGATGTCATCAGTGATGTCATTTGAGATGTCATCAGTGATGTCATCAGTGATGTCACTGAAGTATGGTGTTCTGTGTTTAACTGTATAGATGAGGAAATGGAAGTGTGATTGATTCTTTACAGGACTGACTATGTGTGTGAGTAACTCCATGGATGAGTGGCAGTGTGTGAGTGTCTGCATAGGTGTATGAGTGCATATGATAGTGTTGTAATAATGAGTGACTGTATGTATGAGTGATTGTATGGGTGAATGAGTGAATGTGTGTGTAGACGTAGGAATCAGTGAGTGCGTATGTAGTAACTGGTATTGGTGTGTCATGATGTCATCATTGATGTCATTTGAGATGTCATCAGTGATGTCATCAGTGATGTCATTTGAGATGTCATCAGTGATGTCATCAGTGATGTCACTGACCATGTCATGAATGATGTAATATGTGACATCATCAGCAGTGGATTGCGGGTGCACGATATATAGTTAGTGCAACTAACTATATATGGAATTTCATTGGTTTTATGTCAATAAAATGTCCAGCTAACTATATATGGTCTCTAACCTATGGTTTTTTCAGTGAATTTTCAAGGTTTTGTAAATGCAAATTCCTAACTATATATGGTCTATAACCTATGGTTTTTTCAGTGAATTTCATTGGTTTTTTAACAGCTAATATCTGTAGCTGTAAAATGTATTCTTCTTTAAATCCAAAAATATATTTTTTTTTCTTCGTTCCCGCTTCGCGAATCGGGAAGCTTCCCGTTAGCTGACCTTGATGCCGCGAAATAGACCACGAGCCGGTAAACGTTTCTTTACCGCAACTGCCGCGTTAGAAAACAACATCGTGACGCCTCCCGTCCGCATGACGTTCCGCGTTGTCGCGTGATACGTCATATGACGTGCTACGTTAGCGAACTCGTACGCTTACCGAGTCGCAAAGCACAGGTTTCTGGAAGCAAACCGGGAGGCCCTGCAAAGCGCGTAACATACACACAGCAGGTCATGTGACTTGGTAATAACACTTTTCATTGGTTCATTTCACTTTCGGTTTCCTAATGATGTAAGACTAGGTCATATGATCTAAAATGAACACTTTTCATTGGTTGAGAACTATTTTTTTTCCCAAATGGTGAAAATCCCTCCATCTTTCCTCACTCTGACTTTCATCATTGTGAGAGAAAGACCCTTTGTTACCAGTGAGCAATGGCTTCTTTACTAGCTTCAGCTGGTGCTTCCCCACCACCTCCACCACATCCAAGGAAGAGTGGACCACCTGCTAAAGTTATAATTCAGCAAGAAGACGAAGAAGAGGAACAGGACGACCTAGATAATCTCCCTATTATGGCCAGAAGATCTGTTGTACCGGAAGTAACGGGACCAGAGGGCAGGGAGATGGTGCCAAATATACAAACGAGATTTCGTGAAGTAAAACAAGTCTGCCTACATTGCAGTGGATTCATTTGCTACGCAGAAAGTAGCATCACTCTGATCAACAGAGCTATTGACAATCATGCTCATGTTTGTCCGAAACTCCCCAAACAATAAATTCTTTTTTTTTGTTTTCTTGCTCCTGTTGAGCCCTTTACAATGAATCGTTTTCGTTGCCCCCTCCGAAAAAAAAACAAAAAAATTATAAAACTGTTCAGAAAAATTAAAAAAAAGTAAAAAAATGTTCAGAAAAAAAATAAAAAAAATATAAAACAACAAAAACAATTTAAAAAAAAGTTCTTTTCAGAACTACCTCCCCGTTATTAAAAAATTGGTACAATATTTGCAACTGTGCCAACCTCTATTTCTCTTAGTTCGCTTCCCAGTTCGCTCCCCGGTACGCGAACCGGAAGCGAACCCAAAAAATTTTTTTTAAAAAAAGAACAGTAAGTATAAGGGAAGGAAACAGACACTTATGTTAAAAGAAAGACAGCTATAAGGGAGTAAACTAGAGATACTATTACCCGTAATCCACTGCTGATGATGTCACATATTACATCATTCATGACATGCTCAGTGACATCATCAGCAGAGGATTGCGGGTAACAGTATCCCTAGTTTATTCCCTATAGCTGTGTTTCTTTTAACATAACTGTCTGTTTCCTTCCCTTATACTTACTGTTCTTTTTAAAAAAAAATTTTTAGATCAGTCAGAAACAGTGAAAGTAATGAAATATAAAAGACTACGTAGAATATGAGGACTGTATGCAACAACTTTGACACTTACAGAAGCCTCACCTTCTCCATGCCTCCTACACAGTTCTACATGTACATCATAAATGCAAACAGAACAGAATTAATTATACATGTTAAATGGTTTATTTTTGCTGTTCTCAGAATGTATCAAATTTCACTAAAACAGTGACTTGAAGGTATTCATCATATAACAGCGGGGGAAAAAAAACACAATCAAAATGATTGTGTTTAAAAAACCCATACAACATTAGAAATCAGAATTCAGAACTCCTTAAAGTTAACTTACTTTCCATGACGGCCAAGGATGTCCTATGAACAGCTTACACTCTGTTGTGCTGTTATTACTTTCAACCCGCCACTTTCTGAAAGAAAACCTCCATCGTTTTCAAAAACATGTTACATACAATAAATGACTTCTTGCTCTCTACCACAAGATTCCACAAGGCCAAATCTTGTCAGAGCCATGTATAACTCTTGGATTTCTTGTTAGCCAATCCCGTCTTTTCGCATTTCCACAACTTTCAGAATTAAAATGTTGAAGATCATTTACACAATCCTGGACTAGTAATATCTTCCCCTTCTTCCTCAATCATGTTCTACATTTCCTATCACACTGATACTGCTTACTATGAAGCAGACTTACACTACCTTTATGACTAGTACAATTATTTAATTCTCTACATCACTTTTAATCACAAAGCAATGTAAAACAGTAGACAGCATTGCAGACTTACATTCCCTCTACTCCATGTTTTGATTGGCTGCTTCAATTAGCTTATAAAAAGAAACAGTTTTTCTGAACTCATTCAAAGTGCACGTATTTCTCCATAAAGTCCAGTGTTATGGTAAGAAGTTATGTCTCTGTACTACACTTATCCTCAAGGCCAAATCGTGTAGGAGCCATGAGAACTTCTTGAAATTCCTCAGAGCACATCCCGAGATTCTTTCCCTAAAATTTTGGTTTTAAAAACACCAGGTAAGAGTTTTTAAGGTCAAACGGCAATTTTTTTTTGAAAATTAAAACAGAATCATTGCAGAATGACCAGCCATTTCTACACTTTAAATAAGCTGTATAATGTCCTGATGTTATTGAAGGACCATCATGATATATAATTGCTACAGTTACAAAAGTCCTTCCTGATATTGACAACTGTGAAGCCACAACATTTTTAATTAAAGTTGTCAATTTTGTTCTATCAGGCCTACATCGTTGGAACATTAAAATGACATACTGGCCATATGTTCGTATAAATAATGTGGACATCATTTCAGATTTACATTGGCTACACTCCATGTTGTGATCAGCTGCTTTTACTAGCTTATTAAAAGAGACTGATTTACTGTCTGGCAAAGTTAAATATATAAATCTTTCTGAGTCTACACTAGTAGTACT
Organism: Lissotriton helveticus; assembly: GCF_964261635.1. Lineage (NCBI taxonomy): Eukaryota > Metazoa > Chordata > Amphibia > Caudata > Salamandridae > Lissotriton > Lissotriton helveticus. The sequence goes on along the minus strand of NC_136057.1, from coordinate 2,106,779,664 downwards.
TGATACCCTACAGTTCTCGCAGTCATGCTGCCATTGATAAGAAAGCCCAAACAGGTGATCTACATCTACACCTTCATCATGCAATACATCAAGCATGTACATTAAAAACTCCTGACAATCTTGCTGACTATTTTGAGAGAATTGTGTTTGGCCTGAACATCTGTCTAACAGATTTCGAATTTCAGACACACTTTCTATGTTTGTTCTATCAGTGCTACATTTCTCTAACACAGAATTTAACAAACTGCAAAATCTTTGATCAGAATTGACCACAATCTCTTCTTTTACATTTTCTAGAGAAAACAAAACATTAACTACTACATTAGCATAGCAGTTGACACCAGAACTGTTTTCAAATTGAAAACCAACAACATCTTCAACAGAATCCTTTTTGTTTCTGCTTGTAGTTTCAGGTTCATCGACTTTTCGTCTTTTTGCTACAACCTCCCCAGTATTGGTCACATTTCTTCGTTTCCGGCCTACCACACGTTTCTCAAACAAAGGATACTGAGGCAAATGTGGCGCATACTCTCTTCTCAACCTATTGTATTCCTTAACACAATCTAGATCCGCACAAATGTTTGTGACATCACACTCAATCAAGTACAATCCCGATAAAGTCCTAACTCGTGACAATGCCACATATGCCATACCCTCCTTGAACACAGAACTGCCAATATTCACCAATGCACAGTCTACACTTAAACCTTGCGATTTATGAATTGTCACCGCATATGCCAAGCAAACAGGAAACTGCTTACGACGAACATATAAGTCTTTTACAAGCAAAAATCTAGCAGAACAACGAGCAATTAGCTGTACTTCCTCAATGCCATCAAATTTAATTTTTAAAAATTCAATTCCATCTCTATTTCTGTATTTCACAAAATCAACAACATTACCCATTGATCCATTTACCAGACCTCTTTCAACATGTAAATTCCTTCTTAAAATTATACGGCAGTTCAAGCACACATTCAGAGTCTTTTCAAAACCCGCAGTTTTAGATATACTCTTCTCTAATGAATCCAATTTTGTTTTCAGATTCTCAGACAAAATAATTGTTGATCCCATATGCTCTACTCTGTCAATAGCTTCCAATTTCACAATCTCTTGCTTTTCTAAATGCAACATTTTGTTGTTGAATTTGGCACATTCTGCAAGAGTTGGCATCAAACATATTCCAGATTTTTTCTCAGTAACTTTCTGAAAAATATTCTCAGGCACAACATCTTCGTCTGGATATAAATTTGTCAGTAATCGTGCATGTAAAGCTTCTTTCCCATGCTCGGTCACTTTTCCAATTCTAACATCTTGTAGAATAGTCTTGTAAACTTCATCCTTTGCCTGACGCATATTTTCATGCAGTTCAGCATAATTGAAGTTTAACCATATATTGACGTTGCCAATACTCCCTAAGCACTTCCTGGTATCTTCATGCGTGAGCATTTTGAACACAGGTTGCCCTTTCACTGGTGTCAGCTGCAGAAGATCTCCGAAAACAATGATGTGTTTGCCACCAAATAACACATCATACTCTGTTTTGAGAACTTCTTGCATTCTCAAATGCACAAAGGCAAGCATGACATTGGAAACCATGCTTACTTCGTCAATGATAAGAAGTTTCATTTTCCTCAAGACTCTTGAAACTTCAAAACAAGCATCTCCAGATAGCTTGTGATATTCTAATTTGTTGTCATGCTCCACTGGCAGCATCAGTAAACGATGTAAAGTAATCCCTTTAATGTTATGTGCTGCCAGTCCAGTTGGAGCGGTGACAACACAAGACAGCGATGACTCTGTCCTTTCCTGCAAATAACATGAAATTGCTTTAATAAGGAAACTTTTTCCAGTTCCCGCTTCTCCACTCACGTACAGTCGGACAGGCTTCAACGACGTACATGAGCACTCTTTCTTGTCATGACTTAATCCATGATCAATTTGCATGGTAAGTTCGTCATATATTTTCCTCTGCTCAACGTTGAGTTGTCTTTCCAACTCTTCTAAGTTAACCGCATCCTCCTGAGCATGTGCCATGGCTCTTTCCACTTCATTCATAGCAGTGGCAGCTTCATTTTCGATAAGAGGTCCTCCTAGTGGATCCTGACTCAATGAAGCAGAACTCTGACTGTCCTGAGAACTGTCTCTGGCAATCTCGGCTGCAATCGTTGCTTCCTGCTCAATTTCCACATTCAACATTTCTACATATTTGGGAAAAGCAGGACATTCTATGGTCTCCTTGGCAGCATTGAATGAGTCTTCGTAACAAAGGAAATCTCCAAGCAGTTCCTCTTCTGCACGCCAAGGCTTAAAAAGTTGCAAAAGTGCTAAATAGAAAAACTCCTTTTTTTCAGGAGATTCGCCACTCAATTTTCGATGGTTTATCAAGTGGCATTGTCTTTGCTTGACCAGACATCCCTCACTTCCTATTACAGCATACACTCCTTTCTCAGTATCTTCTTTGATGTTCCTCTTGAATATGTAATTTTGCAGAACCTCATACAGACAAACATTCTCGAGGTGACTGCTTCGATTTGGATAATATGTATCCAACATGTTGCTCTTCAAAATGTCGGTACTGTTTGGCTCCTTTTCCGCCAAATACTCAATTTCCCGCACAGGTTTCAGAACTCGATTACGCGTTGCAGCAAGACCAACACTCGCCCAAACGATACTCCTGGACTTGGCATAGAGACTTGCTGAAGACAACCGGTCAGAACATTCGTAAGCTCCGATTTCTTGATGCGACAACATCTTCAGACTGAAACTGTACAACTTCTTGCTGAGGCTCTTTTCATGGGAAATGTCCTCCCACATATCCTTCAATTCTGTCTTCTCTTTTTTGGTGATGTAAGATGTCACATACCGAGCCACAGCCATACAGTTATCAGCCACAAACTGTATATCCATGTTAGCATTCCACATGGACAAAATCACCGGGTTGTAGTCGTTAATGTACTTAGACTCTTCGTTCCTCTTCAAATTGTATGTGTTTTTAGGTGATTTCTTCATCACATTATGTCGCAGCGAAGACATCAAACTGTTCACTCTTCCTTTAGAAATCACCAGTCGTGGAAAGCCGAAACGACATTTGGTGTAGAACTTGTCTTTGTTCCGGAATTTACGACGACAGTACTTTCCACATCGATGGCTTTGGAAACGTAGAACTTTTTCTCGTAGGCTTTTTTTCTCCTTTGCGTTTGGAACAGCACACGTAGAATACTGTTCTATGAAACTCATCACTGAGTCTTCTGCATCCGTTCCAAATTTAGGTGCATCCTTGATCCACAGCAACATATGTATATGAGGAGCACCTCTTGCTTGGTACTCCTTCCTCCAGAAGAAATCCAACACCTCTCCAAGAGGTGGATTCTTCTTATTCATGATGAAAGACATCATACCTTCAAATCTATGATTGAAGTACCTACATACATTGACTGGATCCAAAGAGCACAGTTCTCCGGGTGTCTTGAATTCGATGTTTTCTACGTTAGCATTTGCCTCTCGTAGAAATTCAAGTAAGTCTTCCCAGCCATACTCAGCACAGCTCAAAGTGAGGAACCATGTGGGAGTTCCTAAGTTCCTTAGCATACATTTTAAATCACCATGACGACGGTACCAGTACTCATTAGTACCACGCTGACACGCCATGAGATTAATCAGGTGAGAATCCAAAATACTGTCTTGGACATTGACTTTATCCATAAAGTCACTTGCCGAGATGTTTTGCATGTGTATACCACTTTTCAAGATGTGGTTCACTGCATATGACAGTCCAGACAGATCGCTTTCAAACAGGAGATGAAACAAATAAGGAATGCATTGTCGAAACCTAGGATCTCCTGCATACAATCGCAAAGTCCGGTATTCAGAAGCAGGAATTTGATGAGGTCGCTCATCATATCTTCCTCCCTGACCTGTTGGAAAAAGCTGTGGGAAACACCGAGCTTCCAAACTTTCCTCCCAAACACTAATGGGACTCCCTTTCGCTTGTTTCATTTGAAACAACTCAATAGCATTCCCCATGACTTCCTTGGAATGCAAAGGATGAACACTATAATGTTCATATATTTCTTCACTAGTACAGGGTTCTACTTTCTCAATTTGACCAGCACACAAATCGCTATCCTCTTCCTCACTTACTTCCTCTTCTGCAACATATACATTTTTATAGTACTTATTATATTTTTTCAAATACAATGTTGCCCTTTTGACTTTCCTAACATCTACTAAATCTTGCCATATTTTCTTATTCTTTGTCGGAACCCCATTAACTAAGATAACAAGAGGTTCCTCTTCCACTTTTTCTACTCCAATTGTGTTAATGTTTTTCTTCAAATCTAGAGGCAAATAAACAACTCTTCCCTTTAATCCTCTCTGTAAATCTGATGGAGGCAATTTCCCTGTCTTTGGCTCCATTCTTACAATAGCCTGAAAGGGATGGATACTTTGAATCAAAATAGATTCATAAGTATTTAAATCCTTCAATTCAGAAGGAATCTCAACCAATTCCAGATTATTATGAACTGCTCTAGCAGGCATCTGGTTTTGATTTAATTTGTACAACAATAAGTACACACACGTTGATCCAATCCCAAATCAAAACAATTTTCTACCATCAAGTATGTTGTAAAATCCTTCCATTCACTATTATTTTCCCTTTCACTTTTTCCATATAAATCCACTAACTTAGTCTGATTCTTATAATAAGTGCGTCGACAACACACACAAGTGAAATTTGGCCTCTCACTTGATTTCACCTCAAACGTCGCAATTTCCCTCTGGAAATTATCTGTACTGGAAACCTGTACACTATCTTCCACATTACTCTCTTCTTCTTGGTCAATTTCAACATTCTCCTCTTTACTTCCAAAGTAACAAAACTCAATTTCTTCACATATATTCTTCACATCTATTTCAGAACCATGCAAAAGAGCAGCGCATAATTGTTTAAGCATAATTGCTGGACTCTTAGCATAATACAACATTCTAACTAATTTCCTCACTTTATTATGATGCACTGCTAGCATCCTGAAATGATGAAAAACACTCTGGCATACTCTCCTGGAAAGACAAGCCAGTGAATGACCATGCAAACCTATCACTTCTCTCACTCTGCAAGGATCTAATTCTTGCAACAACTTCATTTTCTGCTTCAAACTGTTCTTACTAAATGACCGTATAAAATCACAAAGCAAATTGATGGAATCCTGTCGTACACTGCAAATACTACTACACTTCCAGGTGTACACAGGACCCTTAGGACGTCTCCCTAAAACCTCATTACCTAACACCTCTTCTATCTCTGTTGTCACAAGTTTTTCTTTTTCAACTGGACAACCATCTTTCACTTCATAAGCTCGACCACTGGTGTCAACTGCATGCACCAAATCATTATCCTGGAAATAACTCTCCTCATTAAAAAATGCCTCAGAGCTGGAACTATGCATCCATTCTCCAGAAAAAACTTCACAAAAATTACTACGATTAACTATTCTCTTCCATCTACTATTTCTTTTGAAATCATAAATTACCTTGTTTAGCTTCCGAATTCTATTGATTGTCAAAATAAATAACTTACGTTTAATTTCAAATGCCTGATCAATAACTTTCTCAACAATTTTTTTTCTCTTATAAAAAACCACTTTCTGCTGACCTTTCTTAATATTTTTTAACAAATTCCCAATTATCCTGTTGCGGAACATTCGTTTACGAATATCCCTAAACTCTTGTTTCCTTCTACTTTCATGCATAGAGTTATCTCTTACTCTAGCAGTAACATTTCTCATTGGCCTTTCCTTACCATTTGAATTCTGTCTCCTTTTCTGGAGTGAAACATTTTCTGTAGTAATATTTTTTTTACTACACATATTTCTTATGACTGTTTTTCGACTCTTACCCGGTGCTTTCTTGGTGACTTGACAAATCTTTTTGTTAGAGGACTGCTGCATTCTTCCATGGTCCTGCTGTCTTTGACGTTTTGCAGCCTTTCTTACTCTTTCTTTGCTAGGCATCCTAAAATCTTGAAATAATCTGCAGTTGAATCTGTGGTAAAATATAATAAAAAATGTTATTAACCACTATTACCCAACAGTAAATTAATAACAGTCATCAAAAACTTAACACACTACTTAAGTATATAATATACTGAAGCCTATCTCCAATTTTTCACTGAACAGGACTCATCTCTTCTTAACCTTGGATAAACCTCACCTACTCTGTGTCCCCTGCACATAATTAAATGTAAAGGGGCAGATTTATATTAACTAGCACATCCCCAGGGATGCACCAGTTAACGTGCACCGCTGCTCTGCCACCCACGGTGTGCCGCATTTACAATCAGATAGGACAAAGCTACATCAAAACCCTGCGCCTGCTTGAAGCAGGCATAGATCTTGACGCAGGTAGGCTGAAAGCTAAAGCAACAACTAAGTATCGTGTGCAGAAGTTACAAAAAAGGAAAAATGGCGTTTAAACCAGTAATGAGCCCATGCTAACGTAACACAGTGTAAAAATATCCAGGATCTACATCAGTTTGGGGTTCACGAACCTGGCAGGTACAAGGCACTGAGGCTTTCCACCGTGCATGTCTCATCCCAAATCATATGTTGTTTGTGAATGAAACAATTTCCCAGACCAAATGCTTTGGATTGGCTACTTCTAAAAAATTAAACACCCCTACTATCCCGGAGTTAGAGGAATATGATGGTTGGAGTAATTTTACTCGTTGTCCATTAAAGATTTACAGGCCCTACTCCGTAATTCTTCCTTTAACATTTCCAGTATAAATCCAAAAGGTTCACTGCTTTGGCAACGTGCCTTATCCACGGTTTAATAACGCTGCCTTTTGCTTTATATAAGTTTTCAAATTGTATGAAATATATACCAATAGGTCGTTATTAACCTTTAGGTAGTGGTTTTCTTCATGAGGTCTGGTCGCTTCCATACACATACAGATTTTCAAAGATGATCAAGACCTTTATCTGAATGGAGAGGAATGCACTGAGACGCCAGATCATTCACTAATGTGTAGGCACATACAGTTACACGGTTCATGCAACAAACACCGACCAAATATGGCTTGCGTGTTGCAAGGCACGCCAGTTCCTGCTATCATCCCCACGTTCAAGTTCTTGGAAAATGGTAGTTATTTGATGCTCAATAATGAAGATTGTTCTGGGTTAATTAAAAGTATTCATTTTATCGTAACAGTAAATGAACGGGTTATTTGCTGCAGAAATGTTCTATTTCCTCCCACACATGAACATAGGGAGTTTTCAATCTGGCCACAAATACCAACCTTGGGAGCACATTTCAACAGCATGGCAAGAATAAGAGCTCTTTTGTCTCAGAGAGAGGTGGCCTTGAGTTCGGCCCGTGAAACTTTCGTGCTTCACATAGCGAACACCCGTACAGAGGTGCAGACCCTTTTAAATACAGATTCGACTTTGCATTTCAGCAAGATTACCCATTCATTTCCATGCAGCAGGAGGCCCATAGGAATGAAGGTGCAATTTGCGATTAGCAATTACCTCATCGCAAATTACGAATTTTTCCGACGGTGCAGGGGTGTCTCAAGAACACCCTGCTGCACCCCTGAAAAAAAAATTTGGGGTCATATGGCGCACATAAATTTTGAAAACATTCCTTTACCTCAAAAACGATTTTCAACTCATAATTTGAAAACACTGCACATGGGGAAATGACTTAAAATGTCCTTAAGACACATAAAAGCATTTTTTGATTGCCTTTGCAGCATGTTTCAGTCACCTTTAACATGCCTATGTAACGGAAACATTCAAAATCTAAATTTGCCATGCACAGGTGGGAGCATATTTACAAGCAATTTGCTCCACACACAAACTTCTTACATTGAAATGGGAAAAATAACATCAGAGACTCTCAATTACCTTATAAAGAAGCAGACACCATTATGTCCTTCTCATCAATATTAAAACCATTGCTTTTTCTCAAAAACGATTTACAAGTCATAATTTGAAAACACTCCACAGCTCCTATGCACATAAAAGCCCTGTCAGTACTAATACTTCACATTTTCTCCAATTACAATTTCTCAAAGAAACAAAATCTATTTGTGAAACACTTGAGACAAAGCAACATTTGAAAAACACAACTTTCTTCATAATTTTCTCCTTAAAGCACACTATTTTCTATCTAAATTAAAGACATTTTTTCTCACCTTAGCAAATACTTTGAGTTTCAAAACAGTCTCAGAAACACACCAATTTGTCTTCAGCAGAGCAAAAGGTATGCACTCCAGAGTCTGCAGCTATCAAAAGCACAGAAATGCTGTAATTCCTCACACAGATCTCTCATGTCACCCAATCAAAACTCTTCCCTCACTTTTTTTCAAAGCAAAACCCTTCCCCCCTCTACCCCCTCTCTGCTTTTTCTGCATAGCAACCACCTCTTGCAAGACCTCTCACACAACAATGTTGCAATTGAACTCTGAACTCTCAGTGCACCTGCATATCCAAAGCATTCTTTCATTTAATGATTTTTTCTTCGCCACTCAAAATACATCTTTCAACGAACTCATCCATGCACACTAACTTTCTGTTTTCAGCAATCAAAATCCACCAATCACTCTTACTGCTTCATTAACACAGAAACTCCTCAGTTTTTTTCATTTTACACTCTCATTTTTTCAACTGCCATTTCATTGCCACACTTCATCTGACTGCAGGAGAACCTTCTCTCGCCATGTTTTCTGTCTGGATTGTTGGACATAGCTACATCTATTGGGCTCAAAGGTACGCTGAAAACAGGAATTTACCTAACCTCAATTTACAAGATGTGGAAATTAAGTGGTTTGGCCACAGAGGATTAAAATGTCACCAATTGATACCATTGGTGAAAACCTTTATGCATTTGCCAAAACCTGACCTGTTAATTGTGCACTGTGGAGGTAATGATTTGGGCACTTTGACTGGGGTAGGTCTGGAAATGCTTTTAAAGGACACCTTTGAGCAATTGATGGCACTTTTTCCTCAGACTGCCTTGGTATATTCAAATATATGCCAAAGACAGAAATGGAGGTGGTCGAACCAATTTTGTCCACAAATTGAGAAATCGAGGAAGCATGTAAACAAATCTGTTTCAGCTTACATGAGAGACCATGGAATGGGCTCCCTGTACAACAATAACTTGCGTTACTACATGCAAGATATCTACAGAGCAGATGGAGTTCACTTCTCAGATGAGGGCAACAGAGTTTTCACTCTGAATTTAAGACTGTGCATTGGTACCTACTTATAAGTACCTAAATGTACCATAAACCCAAAAGCTCTTCTCAGAGCTACCCTACATCTGATCACTCACAATTATTATTTTACTCTAACTTTTTTCACTAATTTTCAAGAAAGTACGCTCCCCAGACCGCTTCCCGGTTCGCGAACCGGGCGCACTCCACGCAAAAAAACTAAAAAAACTGTATATTTTTTTTTTGCCCTGCGAGACCCTTTCAAAGCCTCCACATCAAACCTAGGGGGTCAGGGAGGATCTACTATGCCCCCTTATGGTCATTTGCCCCTTCGCTTTGGCCTCCTCTTGTCTCTCGATCCTACCGAGAGACAAGATGGCGGCCGCTACGGACTGTTTGGAATGTTTACAGACGCCGAAAAACCAATCAGCTTCGCAAACCTCCGTAACGCGAAAAGTACGAGAAGCGGAGCGCTGTTACAGATATATATCTTTTTTTGAACGTTAATTTCTCAAAATCCACTAGAGCACATATATTGAGACCTAGCAAAGGCACATCGGGCTACCAGTCCCTACAATTTTGCCAAGTTTCGTGCAAATCCATTCAGCCGTTCGATTATTATTATTATTATTTTTTTTGCCCCGCGGTGCCCTTTTAAAACCTCCACATCAAACGTAGGGGGTCACCGACGATCTACTATTCGCCCTTATGGTCATTTGCCCCTTCGCTTTGGCCTCCTCTTGTCTCTTGATCCTACCGAGAGACAAGATGGCGGCCGCTACGGACTGTTTGGAATGTTTACAGACGCCGGAGAGCCAATCAGCTTCGCTTCGCAAAGCTCCGTAACGCGAAAAGTACGCGAAGCGGTGCGCTGTTACAGATATATATCTTTTTTTGAACGTTAATTTCTCAAAATCCACTGGAGCACATATATTGAGATCTAGCAAAGGCACATCGGGCTACCAGTCCCTACAATTTTGCCAACTTTCGTGCAAATCCATTCAGCTGTTCGATTATTATTATTTTTATTTTTTTTTGCCCCGCGGGGCCCTTTTAAAACCTCCACATCAAACCTAGGGGGTGAGCGACAATGTACTATGCCCCCTTATGGTCATTTGCCCCTTCGCTTCGGCCTCCTCTTGTCTCTCGATCCTACCGAGAGACAAGATGGCGGCCGCTACGGACTGTTTGGAATGTTGACAGACGCCGGAGAACCAATCAGCTTCGCTTCACAAAGCTCCGTTGCGCGAAAAGTCCGCGAACCAGAGCGCTGCCCGGTCCGCTGTTACAGATATATATATTTTTTTAAACGTTAATTTCTCAAAATCCACTGGAGCACATATATTGAGACCTACAAAAGGCACATCGGGCTACCAGTCCCTACAATTTTGCCAAGTTTCGTGCAAATCCATTCAGCCGTTCGGGCTAAAAGTGAGGCCAACCGCCCTATGGAAAACTCAATGTTAAAAACACGTTTTGGGACCCCCCTTTTTTCTCGGCCCCCCCTTGACGAACCCCCCCAAAATTTTCAGGGGCTGCTCAGAAACAAAATGTGCCATTTTCCTGAAAATTTCAGCCAATTCCGTCCACAAACGCCAAAGTTATTAGACATAGAATTTTCAAAAAACCCATAGAGAAAAAATCCTAACTATATATACCTACTGGCGACCGCCAGTAGGTAATATATATATATATATATATATATATATATATATATATATACCATTAAATATTAGTGGAATATATTTATTTTACATTATATTAAACTTATATATTAAAATATTTACCATTTAATACTTTAAATGCTATTTATATTTAAAAAACTATATTTTTGTCTATTTTTCTACTAAAATCATGGTATATGGCCACGATATAGTGGTAAATTATATTTTTGACACTGTGTTTTGTCAACGATAGTGTTTAACACAATAATGTGTCAGTGATCCCTGGGTCAAAGGGGCATTCCCAGAATCCTACCTGTTAACAATAGTAGACAGAGTTTTGCATCAAAAAGTAATGCCTCTTTAGAGGTGGTAAAAGGAGAAATGTGTTAATTTGCCTAACTTTCTGACTTTGCATGTGTGCTGCACTGTAGAGCACACATGCCAAGTTGGAAAAGTTTACAAGTTTGTCTAAGCATAACATTTTGTACTGGAAGGGCATACTTCCACTAAAAAACCTAAGCTAGACATCATGCACACCCCCTTGCACCATGGTACAAAGGAGTGTGAGTGTCACTCAGAAGCATGATTGTACACAGAGCAAGGAAGAGAGTAGTATAGTGCCATATCTCTGTAGGTTTGGTGCATCTCTGTTCTCCCAACCACTCAAAGCAGCGCAGGAAGTTTAAGTGCTGTGCTGCGTTCCAAGACATCTTTCTCAATCTTGGCCATGCATTTCTAAAAATCTACCCCCACACAGCCATACAAGGCTGCTACTACCACTTCACCCACAGAATCTCGAGACACCTCCAAAATTATGCACTAAGGGGCATATTAAAATGTTGGTTGGAGTTTCCTCCGACTGACACCGGGGCGGAAACGGGACTGACCGAACTCCGGTCTGCGGTTCCAACATCCTAATTATGAATCAACCGCACATTGTCCCATAACACAAGCTCTCATAGAGAAATGGGCGATTGTGCTAACTCCTGCACCCTGTGCAGAGATTAACAGCTCCCAATTGAAGGCCACAAGGGAAAGGGGGCCCTGCTATGTGCCCCTAAACATGCTTTCTGACAGGGTTTCCATGTCGGAAAGGATGGCTGGCATAAACTGCTGTCCAGATGAATTACAGGCCGGTTCCGACTGTCCGAAGGGCTCCTTGAGCTAGTCGGAAGCCAGTCAGAACAACCAGCCGGTTTCAATTCTGACCGACTATATCATAATCAGTTGGTCGGAATTGAAACTGACGATGGCGGTCGTAAAACCTCTTACCTAAGGTCGGAGGCTTTACAAATAACATCGTAATCATCCCTTTAGTGAAGAATATGCAACAAGCAGCCAATTTGCTTATGAAATAAAAATGTTAGCCTTAGAATAGGTACCAGTCACAGAATTAGCTAACCACTATAATTTCATCATAGAATCCCTGTGCTACTAAACCCACAAGCAAAAACCCCTTATGTACTATTTTGAAGACACTTGGGCTGGCAGACTGCATCGCTCTGGCCGCCACAGGCCCCAATGAAAGTTTCAAATACCATGGTGGAATACCTATGACAGCACCATGGCCCAACAAGTCAAAACAAAGCTACCACGAACTGAGACCAGTGCAAACTTTAACCTGAATTAAACCTAAAATAAATAAGTATAAATTCACAAACCAAATGTACAATGTGCTTCAATATAAAATTAGACTCTTTATAAATACCAAAGGCTTTCACTACCTAGAAAGAATGGCAAGAATAATAATATAGACAACCTAGCAATCCAACTGAAATTCACATCCAACATAAAGCAACAAAAACAACAAACTATATTTATTTGTAAATAATATTTAAATCATCTTTATTGATCAGTCTAACTTAACATTAAAAATTATACAATATGCAATAAGAATGATAAAATATTTTATACAAAATTAATAAAATAGTTTTTAAAAACTACCGCCCCATCTCCCTTTTACCTAAATCGGCGAAGGTTCTTGAAAAAATTATCCAGGAACAACTCGCCATCTATCTTGAAACCAATCTCCTTCTCCACAACTCTCAGTCTGGCTTTAGACCCGGTTTTAGCACCGAGACTGCCCTGCTGGAGGTGTCGGAAATCATCCGCGAATCCGTTGACAGGGGCGAGGCAGCCATGCTAGTGCTCCTCGACCTGTCTGCGGCGTTCGATACGCTTTCGCATGACATCCTGATAGAGCGCCTTCTCAACCTTGGGATCCAGGGCCACCCTCCCTTTCCTGGGTTAGATCATTCCTAACTGACCGCACTCAATAAGTTTCCTTGCGGCCCCTTGTCTCTGGTGAAAAACCACTGAATTGTGGCGTCCCACAGGGCTCCGCACTCAGCCCCCTACTTTTTAACGTCTACCTATCCTCCTTAGCTCAAATTGTCGAAGCCTGCGGAGTCCGTGTGAGTTCATACGCTGACGATAACCAGTTAGTGTTCTCTTTTAGGGCCCACTCCAAAGCCACCTTTTCCAAGTTTCGAGGTTGCCTGCACAATATCTCTTCCTGGATGGCCCTCAACACCCTCAAGCTAAACTCGGACAAAACGGAGGTGCTATTTTTTAACCAACCAAGCCCTCCACCTCCCTCCCCCTGGTGGCCTCTAGAATTATACCCTTCTCCCGAACCTGTGACGTCAGCCAGGAACTTAGGGGTCAGATTCAACAGTGAACTGTCATGCAAAAATCAAATTGACCAAGTATCTGCAGCCTGCTTTGGGAAACTCTGCATGATCAGGAAAATCTTCACTTTCCTCCCTCAAGACTCACATAGGACCGTGATTCATGCACTTATTACTTCCCGTTTAGACTACGTAATAGCTTGTACGCAGGGGACCCTGCTTAGACGCTTACAGATAGTCCAGAATGCGGAAGCTAGGCTTATTTACAATATCCCTTACCGCCACTCGATTTCCCCTTTCCTGAAGAAGCTTCACTGGCTTCCTGTGGCAAAACGTATCCAATTAAATTCTATGATCTTAGTCTTCAGAGCACTTCAGAATACGGGTCCGGCCTATCTGAAAGCTCGACTCAAACAAGCCCAATCTAATCGTGCTCTCCGATCCAACCACCTTCGACTCCTAATCTCCCCTGCTTTCTCCACTCCATAATGGGCGGTAGAGCCTTTGCGGTAGCTGCTGCTAAAGTCTGGAATAGCCTATATTTGGGTCTACGACTGACTAACTCAGAACCCATCTTCCGCCGAGACCTCAAGATGTGGCTCTTCTCCAGATAGTATTTTTCACTGAGTCTACTCAACTCTTTTCCGTCCAAGTGCCGGGACACCCCCGATGGGGGTAGCTGTGCGCTATACAAGCTCCGAAATAAATAAATAAATTAATTAATAAATAAACACATAACTACATAGAATAAAACACAATAACACAATACCAAACAATGGAAAAATCCAAAGCAGCAAACACAATATAGAAAACACATACAATACACAACATTTTATTTCAAATGACAGAAGAATAGAAAAGTACAAATACAGCAAACATTACCCACTCAAATAAAAAAAATTAAATCAACTTATGGCTCTGTAGCTGATGCCCATAATACTTATCCAAACCACCAAACAAATCCACAAAAGTGGACAAAAAATAATCCCAGAAAATGTAAAGTTTAAAGAATCAAAATAATCTCTCCTGAATAACTGAAACATAAAAAGAAATTAAAAAGCTATGTTGGTTAAGAAAAGGCATCCAAAGTAAGGAATAACTTTAACTCTGACCACAAAACCTCTAAAAACCACAACATACCCATCGTCATATACTATACAGGTCAAAAACATAAACAATGTAAATACAATGAAACATTATGCTCACACCATAAAAATAAGTAATTCAAATAATTACACTGCACATACTATGGTAAGGTCTAACTCACTTTTTTCATCTTAAATTTACTTTTGGACTCACGAAAGGACTTACATTGTTTTTGCACAAGTTTAATGTAGTCCGGAAATATCATTATTAGGTTAGACCTATAACAAAGTTAAGTTTGTTCTTGTGTGAAAGTGGATAATTTCATGTTTGTCTCTGTGGCTTCGGCCCAGCCAATAAATAAGAGCCACCAATGCTGGCCCACTTTCCCAGGACCACGCAATCTTTTCCCTGGGCACCATTGTGCACTCCAGGCTAATAGGCATCACCCTGTCACGGAACCAGGGACTGTGACTCCTCCATAAATGTCCTGTCAGAGAGCTTGGTCTGCCCAGTGAGGGCCATGTGACCGCTCTCCTGCTCACTATAAGCTTGTGTTCAGCTCTGGATTACTGCCTCCATGCTCTGACCACCTCGTCTCCTCCTCACCAGGCCCTGAACGTGCATTAACACTATATGCTCTCGGTGGGGCCGACCTCTGCATTTCCAACTCCCAGCAGGTTGGAGGAAGAGAAAACCTTGTAGCTGCAGAGTTTCCCCAGTCCTTGATGTTCATCGTGGGACAAACAAGCATGATCATTCAGGATTTCTATGGGTGCGAACCACAGCTTCGCTAGAATGCGTACACCATTGCCAGCTGCTGACAACTTCCCCCACATCTCATGTGATTGATCATTACCTAGCACACATCTCACTCAAATATTGTTCAGTAGGTTGCTGAATGGTAGCAGTAAAATGGTTTCTGATTAACATTAGCACTTTGGCTAAGGGCCTGATTAGGAATTTGGCAAGTTTGAAGTGGGCCGCCATGCCAGGGCCCCGTTGCAACACTGGCAAACCCATAGTCAGACAGCCCGCCGAATTACGAGTGCAATTCAAGTCGGTCAGTCCTGCTTTGACAGTCCCATGGCGGTGCCTTTCAAAGGGTCATATGTGAGCCTTAGAAAGGCAGCGCCGTGAGAGTGCCAAATCACATTCCTGTACGGCATGGATTGTGTAGTTCATGCCATGTGGGAACAGGGTGTGCATGTGCCCCCCTGCCTGCACCCCAGTGCACAGAGGCAACAGGAAGCCCTTTAGTTTCCACACCTCCATGAAAAGGGTCGCAGAGAAGAAACTCGTAATATGCTTGGCAGTGCTGTAGCAACACTGCCAGCATATTACAACCTCACATTGCTACGGTGGTTGCGGTGGTCCTGTGGAAGTCTCACAGTCGTAATTGTAATACAGTGGGTGGACAGCCAGTCTGGCGGCCCCTCGTAATAAGGCCCGAAATCCTTAGTGATAGGGGGTCTAGAAAACTGACCTTTGAGCTCTAGAAAAATCTAGAGAACATTTCATGAGTGGCCAGACTAAAGTCAGATCGCACATTATTTGCTGAAAAATCTCTCTAAAAATATCACATTGTAATTGTTATGTAGTCAGCAGTCTAGTAGTTGGGGGGGCGGAGCTAGCTGGGTGAGGGGAAGAGGAGGAGCGTAAGGTGGATCGAGTTAGTTAGAGTAGGGACGGGGACACAGAAAGAGGTAACCAATAAAGCTCCTATAGAGATGCAACTATTTGTCTGTCATCATTGGGCCTAGACACGACAACTGGCGACGAGGGTGGGATTGGTGTGTCCACCACTCACAGAACCCTACAGGAGCGTCCCGTCCCGAGCAGTGCCCAGAAAGTGGAGCGCCGCTGTGCAGAGTGAAGCTGCCGCCTGATGTGAGAGGCCAGCAGCAGGTGACCTTATCCCCCAGTCAGGCGACTGTGAGGGAGCCAAAAGGAGCCGAGGGAATGAGCGCCGAGACGCTCGAGAAGAGAAGAACCTGTTCGCGCCAAAACGCGACTCACGCCCAATGCGTGCAAGTTGGCATGCACTGAAGAAACAGAAGTTGGGAGCCCACTCCGACTCTACCTGCCACCCACAGCAACGTGGGATTGCCCTGACTTTGAGCGCTGTCCCTAGAAGGCCGGCGGACCCGTGCCGGTGAGCGTGGTGAAAACAGAACCCAAGCGGCACCCGACATCGAGGTCTCACCCCCGATGTGTGGGACTTGGCACAGTGTTGCTGAGTGAGCGCAAGAGTCCAAGAAGCAAGGTGGGAGCCCACCCCAACCCTACCTGAACGTGGCGGCGGTGGCACGAGGTGTGGAGGCCTGGAGAAGTATTGCTGCACCTGAGATCGGCGGCCGGTGAGTCCTGAGTGAGCCGGTCCTAGTTTGAATGAGCAGGGAGAAAGCCTTGTGTGCAGTGAGATTTCAGCAACGGTGGCCATTTTGAAGTCAGGCAGCCATAAGGACAGACCCCTTGTGCAGTGTGAGGGCGGCCATTTTAAGGTCAGGCGTGTCCAGTGACAAGCTAGAAATGACACACGCAGCCTACAACGAAGCAAAACAAGCCTGAAACAACACAATAAATCAATGCCAAACAAGCACGAGCAGCTGCAACAACATAAACAAGCACGAGTAAAGTTAAATGACTGTGACTAAGGACAAGAGTAATTGATTAGCCAGAGCACCTGTGAGCATGACGTGATAGGCCGATTAGAGTCAGAGAAAAGGGTGAGAAGCACGTGATATCACGATGGTGACTCCGAATACATCCCCGCAGCGAAATGAAGTCAAACCAATTATCACAGGTGTATCGCATCTGCGGGCTCCGGAACCCTTGACACTAACCACAGGAGGAAGCATGGGCCCTAGGTGGCAAGAATGGCTTGAAGACTTCGAGGACTACATCAAAGGGTCCAAAGTAACAGTAGATGAAGAGAAATTGATTGCCCTCCGCAACCTAGCAGGTCGAGAAATAAGCAAGATAATCAAAGACCTTCCTCCTGCAGATTTTGGAACATATGACAAGGCGCGAGAAGCCTTGAACAAAAAATTCCTCCATAAAAGAAATGTTGATTATGAACGTCATTCGTTTCATCAAGCACGCCAAGGAAAGGACTAAGCAATGAGTGCGTTCATCACCCGACTGCGGCGACTATCGAGACACTGTGAATTTGATAATTTCTCAACCGATGCTGCCATAAAATCACAGATCATAGACGGGCGCCACTCGGAAACCCTCAGGAGGCGGTTACGAAGGAAACCCCATGAATTAGATGACATTGAAGAAATGACTTGTGTCTTTGACCAGGCCGAGGAGCATGCCACCAGCATTGAAACGGGACGCAACGTAAGTCATGAACAAGCGCGTCGCGTCCAAGCCAGCGGCAGCGGCCGCCGAAACTCGAAAGAACAGCAGTGGAGACCTAAGCCATCATCTCGTCAAAGGCACACTGAGCACAGGAGACGAGACCGTGGGCGACGAGAGAAAAGACCGGAGAGGACAAGAAAATGCTATAGGTGTGGATATGATTATCCGCATGCGGATGCCTACCCTGCCATGGGTCAACGGTGTAGGAGATGTGGACGGACGATCCACTTCGAAGCCATGTGTGGGGATTATGACAAAGAGAGGAGAAGTGAACCGACGAGGTCATCTCGTTCCTACACCAGGAAACATCACATAAGGACCGTCCAAGGAAAATCTACATTGTCCTCAGGTTCGTCACACTCCAGCCGGGAGTCACGCAGATCTCGGTGGGAGCGGAGATCACCATCTCAAGACTCCAGATCATCATCCAGAGACTGCGAGTACACAGTGGAGTACGTGAATATGATTGCAGATCCCGACCAGCTCAAGAAATATCCACGCCTGGACATAAAAGTAGGAAACCATGATACCAAATTCGTGCTGGACAGTGGGGCTTCGCTAAACTACATCCCGGTCACGGAATATGAGAGAATGAATCCCAAGCCACCGCTAACCTATGCACCGGTCCGAGTTTTCACCTGGATGTCTAAGAAGCCACTTCCTTGCTTAGGAAAATTTCCAACGACACTCAAACATGACACTGTGACCATACCAGCGGTCATACATGTCATCAAAGGCCCAGAAGCAGATTGCCTACTCAGTCTTCCAACTGCGGAACGCCTCCGCTTAGTTGAGATCCTCTTCAAGGTCAATGATGACCAGGACATTGCCAGCAAGTTTCCCAGGCTGTTTCAGGGGCTAGGAAAAATTAAGGGGTGCCAAATCCATCTGCATATCAATGTACAGATCAGACCTGTGGCACAGCACCCTCGACGTGTACCATTTCATCTACAGAAAGCTGTGGAGGATGAACTCCAAGACCTCCTATCAGCAGACATTATTGAACGAACAGATGGTCCAACTCCATGGGTGTCGCCGGTGGTCATCATGCCGAAGAAGGGCACCCCAAGCAAGGTGAGAATGTGTGTTGACATGCGCCTGCCCAACACGGCAACAGAGAGGGAGCGTCACCCTGGGCCGCATCTAAGCGACATGATTTCTGCCTTGAATGGGGCAAGGGTGTTCTCGAAGCTGGATTTAAACAAGGGCTACCCCCAGCTGGAATTGGACGTCAAGTCCCGCTACATTACGACATTTGCGACTCACTTGGGACTGTTCAGATTCAAGCGACTGTGCTTTGGCGTTTCCTCGGCCGCGGAAATTTTTCAAGAGGCAATCCGTCAAATCATTCAACACATCCCCAACACGCTGAACTACAGCAATGATATCCTGGTGTATGGGGGGCGCTAGAGGGCGCACAAGCGGAATGGCTGCCTGATTGCGTAGCTCCCACTCCTTGGCCAGCTATCCGGCATTTATCCTAAGTCACAGGTTGACCAAAAGCTAAATCTGCCTACCATCCGCAGCGGACAACTGCCCTCTCCACTCGACCGAAGTTTGGGGCCGCTGTGGTGGCCGGAGCCGGTGTAATTGCCGACTGAAATTTCCCCGACGTGCCCGTGGAGACCGCGAGAGGAGGGGCTCGGCCGCGGCGGACTGCGCGAGCCCGAGGGGTGCCACGAGTGATTAGGCCCGGGTTGCGTTTATGCGCTTGTGGCCTGGATCGGATCTGCCCGGGGTCCTGGGGCCGCCGTGCGACTCTGCGGCCGTTGCTGGCGCCTTACTTCTGGCTAGAGAGTTGCAGCGGGCCTGCCAAAGGGCCTGTGGGAGCTGCGGACTGCTGAGACTGCACACGGAGTGGCGCGGAGACGGTGGGCACGGCGGAATCGGACCGGACATTGGCCAATACCGGCGCGAAACATAGCGAGGTGAGCGCTGCTCGCGCCTGACGGGAAGTGCCATCCCAGTGAGACCTGCAAGCGGTGCAGGACCGGGAGGTCGGCCTGCCTTTACAGTCGGACGGCGGGAAGCTCCCTGCCGCTTCCGTGCCCGGGCGATCTCAGCCCCTGCCTGATAGAGACGAGCCTGCCTCCATTACACTCGCAGTTTAGGCTCGCAGAGACCAGCTGTAGCCCACGCCTGGACTGCGGTGGATAGCTGTTGGCAATGGACACTACTCTGCTGGGCTGTTGTGTACATGGCTCCTGCTGCTTAGCTGGCATACATGCTGCAGTGCTGACCTCTGACTTTGCGCCACCGCGCTGCGGCCGTGGTGCACAGTGCTCGCTGTTGACCATTTCCTCTTGGGGAGTTTCAAAAAGCGGAATGTGCGAGTGACTTGATCCATTCCAGGAGACCACTAACGGAAGCTGGTAGTGCCATAGCTGTGCTGGACTAATACAGGACGACCACGCTAACGCTGGTGTGATAGTACACTTTACCCCTTGATAGACGCTTGGCTGCGCGGCCGCGGTGGGACGCGGAGTGGCGGTGGGCCGCTCCTAGCCACCAATATGGTGCGCCCTGAGAATCGCCACCGGAGGACGACGGCGGGACAACAGGTACAAGGCAGGCACTGACCAGAAAGACTGGTCATCCCCTTACCGCTTCCCTCCAGGAAGCCTTGGCTAATAACCCAAAGCGTATGCATGAGAAGGGAATCCCCCTCTCACATATAGAAAAATGCCTTAGTGAGCGTATCACATAGTCTGTACCACAACACTAAGTCTGTTTTATTTCACCACACCTTTTAAAAAACGGTCCTGAGGAAAGCTAGAATACTCTAAGGCACTGGCTGAAACATGTCGACCATCTGAAGGACGCAGGGGGCAGTAACTCGCCACCCTTACGCGTCCTGTAGCCTTACTTTTAACCGCTGGTGACGGCCCAGTTATTAAAATTTAATTTACCCTCGGGTACTGGGACCACCACCAAGCCGTTTTAAATCACAACTCACTCAACCTCACTCACTGCACTCTCAGCAATATACCAGCTCAGCTGTAATCAGGTGTCGTAGCACACCCGGGACATACTAGGTGTCACTGGGTGGGCCCGATGATGAAGCATGCCACCAACTAGGTTGGTGGGTGAGGGCTTCATGAATACACCAACAAGGTGCCCGTGACAGAACTAATTAGAGTACTGCAACACTTTGGTCAACTTAAGCTAGTCCTCTTTGATTAATCACATATAAACCCCCGGGGACTCGGACTAGCTATCTAGTCCTCTCTCTCCCTCTTGTTACACGCAAGCATTCAAGATAACCATCAGAGGCTATTGCATGTCTAAGAGCTTTGGGGTCCTACGAGACATACAAAACACTATATGCACGCTACACAGAGACCTGAGGGCACTGGAACTTAGGATGGTAGAGACTGACGATCCCGAGATACATGCTGAATTCCGGATCAAACTATCGAAATATGAGGAGGAGGCTCTCAGGGAGACGAAGTTTAGGGGGAAGCATTGGCAGGCCAGAAGGTATTGCGAGGGAGATAGGCCGGGAAGAGCCCTTGCGGTATTAACGCGCCCTCCACGAGATCACAACACCATACTTGCACTCACGGATGACCTGGGCCACACGATCAGGGACTCGGATCCACTCCTTGACGCTTTCATGACTCACTACCACACCCTCTACACTACTAATGCAGCGGCTGATACATCCTATGCAGCATTCCTGGGAGACGTGACTCTCTGCTGGCTCAGTGATGGAGATAGGGCCTTCCTGGCAGCCCCTTTCGAGTTAGATGAAATTCGCGAGGCCATTATGTCTCTTAAGAACGGCAAGGCACCTGGGTTGGACGGCTTACCAGCCGAATTTTATAAAACCTATATAGATATTATGGCCCCGGTTCTTCGGGAGGTGAAGAATCGCTTACTGATGGCGTTCTTCCTGGCTCCATGCGAGAGGTAGTCATACACTCGCTCTTGAAGCCAGGCAAAATACCTACTTCGTGCAGCTCGTATCGCCCACTCTCCCTCCTCAACTGCGACATAAAAATCCTCGCAAAGGTCCTTGCCACTAGGCTTTCCTTACTCATGACCAGAATAGTACTCCCCGACCAATCTGGGTTTGTCCCCGGCCGATCCACCTCACACAATCTGCAAACTCTGTTTTCATTGCTTCGCACCATTCACCCTGATCTCCCAGTAGCCGCAGTTTTCCTAGATGCCACCAAGGCATTCGACTCGGTGGAATGGCCCTACTTGTTTGCTGTCCTGTCCGCCATGGGCTTTCCCAGACTTTTCATATCCTGGATACAGCTACTCTACACTCAGCCTATGGCGAGGGTCCTCATCAATGGACGCTTGTCTCAACCAATTGCCATCACCAGAGGGTTTCCCCCTATCTCCTCTACTATTTGCAATAGCGGTGGAGCTGTAAGCTCCGCCAACTGCATAGAGAGGGCGCGGTACAGTGTCTCCAG
The DNA here is from genome assembly GCF_964261635.1 of Lissotriton helveticus. Taxonomy (NCBI): domain Eukaryota; kingdom Metazoa; phylum Chordata; class Amphibia; order Caudata; family Salamandridae; genus Lissotriton; species Lissotriton helveticus. The sequence goes on along the minus strand of NC_136057.1, from coordinate 2,106,757,265 downwards.
AGACAAATAGATGTGTCATTATATGCTGATGACATTACACTCTATGTCAAACACCCTGACGTACACCTGAACCCGCTCTTGAGGGAATTTGTACGTTTTGGAGGTATATCGGGGGTACACATTAACTGGTCCAAGTCACAGTTTTTCCCCCTCACTGATGCGGTCGCGTCCTTTCCGATTGACTACCCACTGGAGTGGTGCCGCACGGAGCTACGTTACCTAGGCATCCAAGTGACGCGCGATAAGGATGAGACGCTTCGCTCCAACTACGGAGTGGCAATCACGAAACTCACGACAGCAGTGGATCGATGGATCACCCTTCCGCTTTCCATGGCTGGTAGGGCATCCCTCATCAAGATGGTAGTGCTGCCCCGATTTCTTTATCTTTTCCTTAACATCCCGTATTACCCGGGCGCCTTTTTTTTAAGACATTAAGATCGGAGCTGTGCCGCCATTTTTGGGGAGGTAAGAATCCGCGTCTGAAGTGGTCCACGCTGATTCAGCCCTATAGCTCTGGTGGATTTGACGTACCGGACTTTGAGGCCTATTACCTGTGTGCGCAGGCCCATTATGCATATCACTTGTTAGCCCCCACGCCCTTCATGCCACAATTGGCGGTGGAGGACTGGATAGTGCACCCAGTGCCGCTTAACGGCCTGCTTCACTGCCCGGAGGCGCTGATACAAACGCCCAACACCTCTGTGTCCTGCACACTTGACGTGTGGCGCCGCATGGTTAAGAGACTGGCCTGCTGTTTCTTATACTCTCCCAGTTTATCACTGACTTTCCATCCTGACCTCGCTCTGTTACAAGAGCGTGGCTTTGGCATGCTCTGCAGCCGACTGCGACTCAGCTCCTGGGGCGATCTCTTCGCCAATGGTAAATTTAAAACTGCAGATGATTTTTTTGCCTCTCACGCCCGCCCTCCGCTTGATGTCTTCTATTACTTGCGCCTGCGCCAGGGAATGAAGGTCATCTTGCCTGGGTTCCCTGGTGAACCAGAGACGTTTCTCCCTTTACAATTCTTGTTAAATTCACAAGACGGAGCACATTTGGTCTCTGGCTTGTATCGACAGCTCAGGTCGGCTGACACGTCGATTGCGGCGAAAGCGAGAGAGCACTGGAATGCTGACCTGGACACCGAACTTACTGATGATCAATGGCTGTACTGCTGCGCTACTACGGCGCGGATATCGGCCAGCAGTCGACTCAAAATGATCCACTACAAGTTTTTGCATAGGCTGTACTATACTCCAGAAAAAAAGCATAGATTTCACCTGACAGAATCTGACAGATGCGACCGCTGTAAAGCTGAACACGCGGGTTTCCTGCACTTGGCCTGGGAGTGCCCGCCAGTCCGAGATTTTTTGCAACAAGTAACTGATGTGCTTACAGCGATGACTAAAGAACCTGTTGCGGATGGCCCGCTCTTCACGTTGCTGGGATACACTTTACACATCCCGAAAACATATAGGAAGTTTATAGACAATGCACTACTTCTGGCCAAGCGCCGAGTTGCATGCCGTTGGGGTCGAGGCAGGGCACCTAAATTCAAGGAATGGTTGGCAGATATGACTTATTGTCAGGAGCAACACACTACGTTTGCTGAATTACTGCCGATCTCTAATCGCCCAAATGATTTCTGGGGCCCATTGACTGATTACCTACTAGCCCAGGCTGACGATAGTCCTGCTTCAGACTAACGATGCATACATGACCAGCTTTCCTGATGACTCTGGGTGATGGGAGGCTTATATGCGAGTGCACACGGGTGATGGCCGTCTGGCCATACCGAGCTTGACCGCATTTGTCCCTGCGGGCGCAACCTGACATATCCTCGGGATCACTTATCGCTGCTATGGCGCTATATACGTAGGAGGCTTCACTGGGTCCTTCAACACTAGCTCGCACTCATCACCCTGCCCCGGTCATGTGCCCTTCCTATCACACTGGATTGCCACCCTTGAGCCACAACACGAGACTCGTATACCCCGATTACACATTACATGACACTGCTATAGACATTCCAATGTGTGGTAGAATACGATCAAAGACCTGTTATGGTATGTACAGCCTACAAACTATTTACCGGATAGAGGCTACATTTCCCCTATGGTCCTTTTTTGCTCTTTGTTTTCTGTTGGGGATTGGGGGGGTAAAAAATACACTGAAAACCTGTTTAGCTGCGTTGTATCCTTCTGTATACACTTCACTTTGCACTGCCTATCGGATACTCACAAGTGTTAAGAAACTACGCCACCGGGCCTCCGGGATGCCGGTTCACCGGCTGTGTTAAACTACTGAGAGGTTTTTCCTTCTTCTTTGGCTACATCTTGAGCTGCCGGCATCCGGGTTGTGGGCGAATAGAGCAGTGTAATGTACAAAATGCACAATAAAGCGGTTTTGAACACCCAACAAAAAAAAAATGATATCCTGGTGTATGGCTCAGATGTTCGTGAACATGACATGGCCCTGAATCGCGTTTGTCACGCCCTGCTGGACGCCAACCTAACGTTGAACAGAGATAAGTGTGAGTTCCACCAGTCCACTTTGAAATTCTTTGGTCACATCTTTTCAGGTGCAGGGATGAAACCTGATCCGGACAAGATAGCCACGCTGAACAATACCAAGAGCCCACAGGATGTTGGTGAATTGAGATCGTTTCTAGGGATGGCCAGCTATTGTGCCCGTTACATCAGAGACTATGCAACCATTAGCCATCCCCTTCGAGCTCTCACGAAGCAAGATCAACCATTTGACTGGACACCCCAGTGTGAACAAGCATTCAGAGAGATCAAGCTGGCGGTGGAGTCTGCTGACAAATTATCGTATTTTAATCCTCGACGGAACACTGAAATTACTGTGGATGCCAGCCCTGTGGGGTTAGGGGCGATTCTGGCACAATATGATAATGACTCTGACCAGAGACGCATTGTTGCCTACGCCAGTCGCAGTCTGTCTGATCCTGAAAAAGCTTATTCACAGCCTGAAAAGGAGAGTCTTGCGGTAGTGTGGGCATGTGAACACTTTCATGTTTTTATCTACGGCAAGCACTTTACCCTGATCACTGATCATCAGGCATTAGTCACCATCTACGGCAACCCTAGATCCAAAATGCCTCAGAGGATTGAAAGGTGGGGTTTGAGACTCCAGGAATATACCTTCACGACTGTTCACAAACCCGGGAAGGCGGAGAACCCGGCTGACTACATGTTACGTCACCCTCACGCATCGTCGGACTCCAAGCCCTCCATTGCTGAGGAATACATCCACTTCGTGGCTGATCGAGCTCTGCCACCCGCCATTCCCATGGAAGTCATCCGAGAAGCCACGATGCATGACGCCATCTTGCAGAAAGTACTACGTCGGATTCAGACCAACCGGTGGAGACATGATCCTAAAGGAGACGACGATGACCCGGCTGTCAGGCAGGAAATGCAAGCATTCCGACATGTCTGTGATGAACTGTCCGTCACTAGGGATGGAGTGATATTGCGAGGTCAGCGGATTGTTGTTCCTGGTCAACTACGACAATGTGTCATCAACCTTGCCCATGAAGGTCACTGTGGAGTAGTGTCAACAAAACGAGCCATCCGGGAACGGGTGTGGTTTCCCCTCCTCGACCAGATGGTGGAGTCTACCCTGGAGAATTGCCATCTATGCCAGCTGACCAGCAAAGGGGATCCACCGGCCCCCTTACAAATGACCACCCTACCCGATGGTGTGTGGCAGGAAGTCGCCATGGATTTCTATGGACCGCTACATTCCGGACAATACGTGGTAGCCATAATTGATGAGTACTCACGATTTCCCATCGCGAAGTTTGTGCCATCCACAAGTGCCTCTAGCACCCTCAAAGTGCTAGATGAAGTGTTTGCAGCATGGGGTGTCCCCAGAGAGGTGAAAACAGACAATGGACCTCCGTTCAATGGGCACGAGTTCAGTGCCTTTGCAAAGCACCTGGACTTTAAACACAGGAGAGTTACACCTCTCTGGCCCCAAGCAAATGGCACCATTGAGAGATTCATGGCCACACTTAAAAAAACATTTCAACAAGCCACCGCTGAAAAGAAGGACCTGCAAGCCGCCCTCAATGAGGTCCTTAGAGCATATAGGACAACTTCTCACTCAACCACCGGAAAGTGTCCTGCAACATTGATGCTGGGGCGCCCCATGAGAAATCGCATCCCGACCTGGGAAGGGGCCTTGAGGGCAGTGTCGCCACTCCGCAGCCATCGAGAGGTGATAGCAACGGACAGTTGTAACAAGGACAAAATGAAATCATATGCCGATACCAAGAGGAGGGCGAGATCTCCATCTTTGCGTGAAGGTGATTACATCATCGTCAAACAAGACCAACAAAGAAAGACTGACTGTCGTTTTAGAGATGAACCTTTGCTGGTCACTCAACAGAAGGGCACCATGCTCACGGCGGAATCTGATCAACGACGAATTACCAGGAATGCATCGCATTTTAAGAAATGCTCTCAGGACATGAAAGGAACTTTGACGAATGCAACTGGTGCATCCGCCCCTGAAGAGTCTGCCCGAGGTGACCAAGAGAGTCAGAGTCAGATCAGAGACTCTCTGGTAGAGGATATGACGGGAGCCATGGCTATGCGACCCCGCCGAGATATCCAACGACCAAAAAGACTTATTGAAGAAATCTGATCTGTCATGTTGTTCTGTTATTTTGTTAAGAAGGGGGGAGATGTTATGTAGTCAGCAGTCTAGTAGTTGGGGGGGCGGAGCTAGCTGGGTGAGGGGAAGAGGAGGACCGTAAGGCGCATCGAGTTAGTTAGAGTAGGGACGGGGACACAGAAAGAGGTAACCAATAAAGCTCCTATAGAGATGCAACTATTTGTCTGTCATCATTGGGCCTAGACACGACAGTAATGAGGTGATGAGATAAAGGAGGGAGGAAGTTCATAGAACAGGCCACTTTAAGGTGTTTACTTGACAAGGGTGTGATTGTTTAACTCCTGGCACCTGTAACCTGCAGGAGAAAAGAAAAATTTTCTTAAGCACAAATTGGGAATACAGTGCACAGCAACATGCAAGAGGGCACTCAGCAAGTCAGTCAGCTAAAAGCAGCCTTAACAAAATGCCTAGAAAAGGTTGTTTTTCCAATCCAAAGGTGAAGTGAAGAGGGCGGACATGAAAAGTTCCTAAAGCATCTCATAAAATAGCAGTCACTGACTTAGAATTAGGAGTCAAAAGAAACGTCCTATACAATTCCCCCAACAAGACAAGTGGGGGAAAGGATAGGAAGAATAAATATTCTGATATGGAAAGGAATTGACCATCAACAGGAAACGCTAGAGAAATTTAGAGAGTGTTAGAAAATCCAAGTATCATTGACTGTCAGGAAGGGAAGGTGGAGTAGGGGAATTGAGAAGGCCAAGAATCTTGAATAAGCAAGTCCTTGTCAATTGAAGTTGCCACCCTGAACAGTGCCAATTTAAGGGCATAAGGGCAGAATTAAAATGGGTACTCAGACTGTTCAGCATATGACGACCCTTGAAACAGACTCTCTACAACCCTTAGTAAACACTCTGAATGCATGAACCCCAGGGTGATGGTTTTTAAAACTACTCAAAAAAGTGCTACTGAAGTGCATTGAGTTCGGATGCGACGTCCAGCTTTCACCAGTTCCCTTGATTTCTAGAAACAGGAAAACCGGCACTTTTCGGTGATGGGTACATTTGCTTGTTGGGAAGTTCTATCATTTTGGGTATATATAATCGGCTACCTGTGTTGCGCATAGGAAGAGTAGGGACCACGTGGTTACAATATGCTGCGGGGAGGTAAGGTGAGCAGTGCCTAGATGGTCTACCACAGAAACGTTTTTCAGCAAATGCAAATGCCTGGGGGACATTAGGGGCACGAAGAACTTGCTTGTGGATTCTGGAATAAGAGGCATTCGCTTCCTGCAGCTCAAGAGCGTGCAGAGCTGAAAACAACAGCTCGCACATACAGGAGATTGACTTGCAAAACTGAATTCAAATTTATTTTGCTGATTACATTGATCTTTGATAGTGAAAAGGCACACATGAAAAGAACAAAAGGACTTCACGTTATAGTTCCTGAAGGGAAAGGAATGATGTATTATGAAGCCTGAACTATTAAAATTCATGGGAAATCTAAAATAATTCATGACATTGCCGAGTAATGCTAGATGATGCATGATGGTAAACAGGATCACTTGCAATGAACCTTAAACTATTGACAAAGATAAGTTTCTATGCAATGACTAAAACATGTTCTCGGTGTTCTTGGTGCTTTTTCGAAGACTTTAAGCACATTTTCAATTAAATGCAGGGAATGCGAGGTAATTATTCATTTATTACTGTCATTTTAGATATGGCAAAGATTAAGGTAGTAAAACAAATCATCCCAGTGACATAAGCTAAAGATACATTGTTATTATTCGGATTTTTCACTCTCTCCATTCAGAAAGATTTATAGTTTTCACTTTCGAAAGTTAAAACTAATATCTCCCCTGTCTCAACTCAATGTGAAATGATGACCATACTCGTTTCCAAATGGGGAAACATTTATTAAAAGTAGAAAGTATTTGTCTTGACACAAAATTACTTTCACCTGCTGTTCCAAAATGTGATGCTCATTTGGAGCAATAAGTATAGCACACCTTTAAAATTAAAAATATGTTGGTAACCTTAAGGTTTATATTGAAATAATAGGTCGATTGGAAGAAATATATTTATCTTGAGGAAATGTGGAATCAAGGCATCCCACCATTTCCACTTGATTCACAACTTGTAACCTGGCCGTACAACACCTGTACTCTACTTTTCCAGGTGCAAATGATTTAGGTTTCCTTCTGTCAACCACGTCACATCTTTATTTCTATGCCTGTCAATCTACGGGATAGGTAAGCTCTCTTTTGATCTTTGCAAAATAGAGAAGATTTAGTGGTAGATGGATAGGCACGCTTATTAAAATCTACACCAACTGCATCATATCACTCCCCTACACACTGCATTGTATTACAATGTTTACACTTAGGTACAGTACTATAATCGTGAATATGACTGTATGATTATGCCTCCAATCAGCATGGAGAGAAATGCATATGTTTAGAACTCATATTGCATTTCTTCATGTACTGTTAATGGCCATGCAATAATTATTCAATAGGGAATAAGGGTCTGGTGGCTCAGTGGACTAATGCGTCCATTGCAATGGCCTGTGTTTCTAACCTCAGTGTCATATGTTCAAATCCCTGCGGTTCCACGCAGCCTTTTATCCATCTGAGATCGATAAAATGAGTACCATTGAGTTGAGTAACAATAAGCATCTGTTATTCAGCGCCAAGATACCTATGAGTGAACGCGCGCTTTACAAAAACCCATGTTATCTTAAATGATCAACGTGGAATATCTTCTTGTACATCAAATACCGGCTAGGGAGTCAGTGAGGCCATTGGCCTTGACGAGTCCCATGAATTTGAAAGGCGAATGAAGGTGTTTAGTTACTGGGTACGAGCATCATCTTGGAAGGTTAGAAAGGTTTTCAGAAATTGGAGAACGTCTAGCTTCTAATATAGTTTTCAAGGGTCTTGACTTTGTAGAGAAAAGGATGTGCAACTCACTTAAGTAACATGGAAAACTAATTTACCAAAGCACTCAACAAAAAGTAAAACACTGGTATTGGTCACCATGCATATTATTGCATAAAAAAACAAAATGAGAGAAGAGGCGTCAAAGATTTGTTGTAGAAACTTGTATTGTAGTCCAGGATACAACCGACACATGTTTTGTCACACAAGCAAGGCTAAATGGTATAAAACTGTTTATAAGGTCATAGCCTGGAGCAGTACAGCATTCCAGGTCTTTGGAACGTGTCCTAGTGTTCCGCATCATGAAAGGATCTTTCAACTGTTTCGTAAATTGAACATACTGTGTCTGGAGAAGTAGAAATTGATTCCAAAATATATCAAGTAATTCTGCTACAGCCGGCATGGAAAGCAGTGGCCTTTAAGCTCCCCCTGTATTCCCCAACAAGGTGGTCATGCCCCAGGGGATTGGGCCCCCGGGGCAATGTCGGCACTGGGAGGTGGGCCCCAGAGGCCCCCTCTCCATTTTTAAAAAAAAGGATGAAGGCCTGGCCCTTGGGGATGGGGTCCCCTGGGCCAAAATAGGCCCGTGGAGGGGGGCTACACAGCTATCTTCCTGTTAAAAGAATAAAATAAAGGGCAGACCACGGGGATGGGGTCCCTGGGGCCAAAATTGACTTAGGGAAGAGCGCAACGAGGCCATACGGCCCTCAACCCATTTTATCTTTTTTATAAAATAAAAGGCAGATCCCGGGGGATGGGGTCCCTGGGGCCAAAATTGGCCCAGGGATTGTAATGTCGTTCCTAGGATCACCCACGACCTGCTCATTTTGGATGACCTAAACTGAGGGCTTGATGCGCATACAGACTCTGGATACTCCCACAGGATGAGTTAGACCTGCCAGCTCTACTGTGCCTCTACCATTCCACTATACTATACAGTGTTGTAGGTAGTTTCTGGCAACCACTGAACATGGCAACCCTGATTCCTCAGGTATTGTAGAAACAATACGGTATCTTTCTCTCAGTCACTCGTATTTACTTTCCTCAGAATACATAGAATGACGATTAGAATGGTTTCAATAATTATTTATTTATTTATATGACTTATATAGCGCGCAAATACCCTGAGGTGTCTCGGCGCTGCTCAAATCTGATGCTCAGGAGGGGGCTTATTTATTATTGATTAAAAAGTCATGTTTTTAACTGTTTCCGAAAAGTCATTAAGGAAGAACTGTTTTTTATATATTGAGGGAGAGAGTTCCAGAGTCTAGATACTGATACTATAAATCGTCTGTCTCCCCGATTCACTCTTTTTGATTGCGGTATTGGAAGCAAGTGGGCTGAGGATGAACGTAAAGTTCTTTTGGGAATGTAGGAACCTAAAGCTTTTTTTTAAAAATCTGGGCCTGTATTATTCATAGCTTTATACGTGATACAGAGCGCCTTAAACTTGGTACGACTCCTAACAGGGAGCCAGGGGAGTTGGCGAACAATGGGAGTGATAGAAGAGAATTTTGATGTGCCGGTCAAAATTCTCGCCGCCGCATTCTGAATTAATTGCATTTTGTTAAGAACTTGTTCTTGGGCGTTTAGTAACAGACCGTTACAGTAATCAATCTTAGAGAGTACTAAGGTACACATAAGGGTTTTGCCTGCGTTAGAAGGAAGAAAAGGTAGTAGTTTCTTAACCATCCTGAGAGTGTAAAAGGATGATGAAACTACTGCATTAGCGTGGCTCAAAAATGATAGCTTATTGTCAAATAATACCCCTAAGTTTCTGACTTTGGTAACCGGTATTGGGGGAGCTCCTAGGTCCGATGGCCACCAGACTGGAGACCAAGACGGGGTCAGTTTTCCAAAGACCATGACCTCCGTCTTGTCAAAGTTTAATTTTAAACAGTTATGATTCATCCAGGAACTGATAGCCATCATGCCTTCCTGAAAATTGGCCGCAATTATTCCTCCGTTGTTATGGATGGCCAGTACCAACTGGGTGTCACCTGCATATGATGTCACCCCTATTCCGTAGGATTTAATGACCCTCGCCAAGTCAGACACATAGGTGTTAAATGGTGTCGGACTTAGCGAGGATCCCTGGGGGACACCACATGGTAAGGTGAAAACAGGAGAGTAGAAACCACCCAGTTTGACAGACTGATTGCGGCCAGACAGAAAAGAAGTCAGAAGAGATTTGGCTTTCCCCTGAATGCCAATGTGGGCTACATGGTCGATCAAGATGTTATGATCGACCGTGTCGAAGGCCGCAGATAAATCCAGTAAAATCAGGATTGCTGCGCCTCCTTGATCCATAATCAGTCTGACTTCATCTGCTGCTTTAATCAGTGCTGTTTCCGTCCCATGCCCTTTCCTAAACCCAAATTGGGTTTCATCAAGAAGATTATTTTGATCAATATAATCAGCCAGCTGACAATTCATAATCTTCTCAAATATTTTAGAGGGAAAGGGAAAAGATGCAATCGGTCGATAACTTTTAGGTTCTGAGGGATCCAGATTTGATTTTTTCAGTAAAGGTTTAATGATTACTTTCTTCCAAATTGACGGGTAAGAGCCCGACAAGAACATAGAATTACAAATGTTTGCAAGAGTTGGGGCTATCAGATTAGTCACTGGTTTAAGAATCAAAGGAGGACATTTCAATTATTTATTGGTAAAGAGTCAGTCTAGTATGACACATGTTAGCTGCAACAATCAAAAGACAGGAGCAGACAAATGCAATAGCTAGTACCAATATCGTAAAAAGTAGATACATTTCTAGCCTAGTGCTAATAAGATGAATAAAAGCATATTACATAAGGCAATAGCGTTGGCATACTCCTACTTTGCATATCCTACCTAACCGTGTCTAGCCTAGAGGTGTAGGTGAAGCCTGTCTGTTTAAGTGCTAGGATATGTCCTAATGGAACCTAATGGAGCCTAATGGGACCTAATGGAGCCAAGAATTCCCCAGAGAAGTGCTAAACCCTCACCTGATGGTTCTGAATGAAGGACTCCGTCTCTGTGTTGAAGATGGTACACCACAAGGGATGTCAGATCGCTGCTTGTCCAAGAACAAGCCAGCAGAGCCTCGTCTCAGCTTGGAAGGAATTCTCCTCTGTGTTATATAAGGGTGAGCGAGGGTCTTTTATACCAAAGTGGTCACTCCAGGGTTTTTCTAGAATCAATATGTTTTGAAAACATTCACTAAGCCCCTGCTAATGCTTTTCTAAACAAATATGGTCATAAACAGTTGGCTGTTGCCCATGGATGAAAAAAGTGGTGACCCTTCTACAGAATAAATCTAATGTGCCTGTGGACATGTTTATGTATGTCATGTACAGGGATTAAGATTTGGTACCAAGAGCCTGATATCGGAGAGGCAGAAGTAAGCTACTAGGTATAAGGACTCCTATAGAAAACCGTTATGTTGTGTGGATGGGAGACAATGTATGTATTTGGTATGTACATGATTGGACTAACCTAAAGGACATAACAGGAAGGGGGACATGCAGACCCCCTTTCTATCTTTTTTTAATAAAAAAAGAAAAAGACTGGCCCTTACGATGTAATCTGCCATGAAAAAAATATTTTAAAACAACGAAGCTCCGGCAAGTTGCCGGAGGCCAAGCCCCCTTCAGGCGCTGGCGCAATGGTGGTTGGGAAATGAAATACCCTTGAATGCTGTGGGTCTTTGGGTGCCAACAAACCATCTAGTTTTCTCCAGTAAGTCCCATATTGCGGTATTGCTGAAAGGCCTTAAAGGCCCTGCCCCCTTTCTCCACCACACTGCAAACACGCCTCCTGGTGTGCTTCTGTTGGGGAAATTAATTCCATTTTACTCCTGAGGGCCTCAGGACTAAAGTAGAGTACTTCCCCTAGCCAGTAGTGCGTCCTAAGGTGCGTTTGCAGAGTGGTGGAGAAAGAGGCCGTAGCCTCTGACAAACTCTCAGCAATCCAGCTGTGTGGGTGTTACTGGAGGTGGCAAGAGCTGTACTTGGCCCCCAAGGGACTTCATTCCCCCAACTAGTAGTGCACCAGGAGGTGTGTTTGCAGAGTGATGGAAAAGGGGACATGGTCGTTGAACATCTCTCAGCAAACCCACTGTGTGGCACTTACTGGAGTTAAAAGGAAGGGTAGTTGGCCCCCAAGGATCCCCTGGAGCCAAGGAGACTACATACCCCTCCTAGTAGTATACCAGGAGGTGTGTTTGCACAGTGGTGGAGAAAAGGGGCATGGTGTCTAACACACTCTCAGCAATCCTGCTGTGTGGAACTTATTGGAGGCCCCCAAGGATGTCCTTGATGTCCAACTACCCCTCCTGTTACCTCCAGAAAGTTCCACACATCGGTATTGCTAAGTACTCTTTGGAGGCCACACCCCCTTTCTCCACCACTCTGTAAAGGCAGCTCCACTCGTGGTGCACTAATGGTTGGGTGATGAAGTCGACCTTACTCCTGAGGGATCTTAGGGGCCAAGTAGCCCTCCTGCTACCTCCTGTAATTCCTATACAGTAGGATTCCTGAGAGCTGGTCGGAGGCCTAGCTCAATTTCTCGATCACTCTGCAAATGCAATTACTAGTTAAAAAACTATAGATATTCACTGACAAAAACAAAGGTTAAAGGGGCGTTTTAGTTAAAATTAGCTTTTAAAATACCTTAGAAATTCACTGAAAAATTTAAAGATTACAGGGACGTTATAGTTAGCAAATGGAATTTAAAAAACGTAGAAATTCACTGAAAAAACAAAGGTTACAAGAAAGTTATAGTTAGGAAATGGCATAGAAAAACGATGAGAAATTCACATAAAAGCCAAAGGTTATAGAGGCGTTATAGTTAAGCTCTTGTTTCACCCGTACAAAACCAGAGAAATTCAGCAGTTATAGCTATACCTCATGCCCCCGTGATACATTACTTATGACCTCACACAGTGACATCACGGATGACATAACTGATGATATCTCAAATGACATCATTTAAGACATCATCCATAGATTCTCTGGCACACTCACTCATAGCCCACTATAATCTTTCATACACCCACTCTAACTTCTACTCTAGCATTCTCAAAGTCATTGGCATACCCATACCAGTACCTACATACCCACTCACTGATTCACAGGTCCACACACACATCAACTCAGTTACTCATACAGCCACTCATACACCAACTCACTCACTAATACAGCCACTGATATATCCACTCATAAAGCCATACAGCCACTCACACACAGTCACTCATAGAGCTACTCGCACACCCACTCACTCACCTGTAGAGTCAACACAGCCATTTACTCCCCTATAAATTTATACTCACATCCACTCATTTATTCATATTGATACAAACACATACTTACTCAGCTATAGAGTCACTGAAATATGCACATACAGTTACTCATATACTCCAATTTAAAAAAGAGTGGGTAACCCAATATACCCTTGGAGGCTTGGGCGATAAAGATACAACAAAGAGGAAATTTGCATACAAGGGATTTTGTTTGTTAAATATATTTAGAGATATTATCTCAGAGGTATTTCTCAAGGTTACACCCTAATTAGTGGTGAACAACAGTTTTAATCAAGCAATTCATGAATCATTTCAAAGAAGCATATCATTATAAAAGAAAGAATTGAAATGTAACACACGAGGCGAAAATCTACTAAAAGAAGAACATATATTTAATATATGATAAGTCAGGGAATGAAAAGATTTGAAGCAACCAAACATAGACTGTGAGGTGGCGTGAGTTGACCTACACAACAGCTATGTTGACATATTTTCAAGTTGTGCAACTCGATCAACGCGCTTGGGCTCACATCAATTCGGGACTGAATTGATGTGAGCCCAAGCGCGTTGATCATGTATGAAATATATGTTCTTCTTGAAGTAGATTTACGCCCCATGTGTTACATTTCAATTGTTTCTTTTAAAATTATATGTTTCTTTGAAATGATTCATGAATTGCTTGATTAAAACTGTTGTTCACCACTAATTAGGGTGTAACCTTGAGAAATACCTCTGAGATAATATCTCTAAAAATATTTAACAAACAAAATCACTTATGTTGAGTCTGTGGAGGTAGAAGTAGAGGGCTCAATTGTAGCCACTTTTTCTAAAAAAGGGGATTCTGGGAGTTGTAGTATCTTCTTGCTCACACTCTGTATGTTTCCCAACTTCTCGCTCGCGCACTTGGTATTTTTGGGATTCGTTTTCCTAAGGGAGGTATTTTTAACCTTGACTATAGGATTAATTAGCTCTGAGGCCTCTAAGACCTCTGAGACCCCCCCTCACTCCTCTTACTCACAATGCCCTCAACAGCTTCTACCTGATTCCCATTCTCTGTGGCGGTGTCCCAAACCCCTCCAGACGTGCTCTCCCATTCAGGTCTGATTTGGTCAGTAGTATTGAGTTCAACGGCCGCACCGATGTCTGGATCATCCCCGGGGGAAACCCGTTGCTGCAGCAGTTGAACCTCCACTCCCCCAGCACAACCCAGCCTACCTCTCAGCTGCCCCCACACCGAACGGCCTCGACGGAGCTCCACGGCTGCTCTCTGCCACGGACCCCGAAGAGGCGGTGGGCTGCCGGGGAGAAGTAGCAAGGCGTTGCAGCGACACATCCACAGGAGCCGCCGACCTCGCAGACCCCGAGTGAAAGCAGGAATCCGGGCGATAAGGGAACGCGGTACAGGTCCTGCCTCGTAATCTTGTTTTCGTGCTTCGTGTGCTTCAAGATCTCAATGCCTGTTACGGTAGAGAACTATGCTCTCGCATTATGTCACCGAAGAAACAGAGCCAGAGAGAGCAACTCCGCAGTGTTCGGAGATCGGCATCTGACGCGCGCATCTCACTAGCCTGCGGCCGCCATGTTCTCCTCCCGCAGCAACAAAAGGAAGGCTAAATCAGAAGCCTATAACTAAGGGGAAAAGAAGTAAAAAAAATAGCAAAGGTGGTCTCCAAGGGGGGTCTAAGATTTCAAACTTGACTTGCAGTTCTGGGAGAATAACCCCCTCTCTGCGCTCATTCTTTAAAGTCTTGCCTCAGGTGTTAGATTTGTTACCAGCTAGCAATCCGGATAAGAGCGACAATACAAGCATTCCCTCTGTTCGCTTGTCCACCAACACAAACTTGGGCATTCACAGTACTAACGAAGTCCTTGAAATTCCTACCCCAGTAATCGACATGGCGGAACTTATGTCTCCCCCACCACCGAATGTAGTAGTAAGTACCCTGGAAAGCGAAGCTGGTGCACAAGATTTAATTTCCACAGGAAACACACACAATTCAGCGGGGGGAGATGAAGAAAAAGGAGATAGCAGTAAGAGGTCCACTAATACTGAGTGCGCATTGGAAGCTCTGGTAGCCTCAATAGCTTCAATGAGAGAAGAGATTCGAAATGACTTCTTGATCTCTAAGGCAAATCAAAATGATATCTGCACGTCCTGTGAAGTCTTGGAGAGAAAGGTAGATGGTTCGGTTGGCGGAAAGAACAGAAGTACTGGAGAGTTCGGTCGGAGTGATGAAAGCCAATCTGGAGGCAGCCGAGTCCAAAATCCAAAGTTTACGGAGGGAAGGGGATGCTATGAAAGAAAGAGTGGAATCTTTAGAGAACTATTCACGTCAAACAACTTGCGTCTCCTGAAGATATCGGAGGGAAAGGAAGGCGGAGACCTTAAGACCTATACAATTAATCTACTGAAGGAATCCCTAAACCTCGAGGAGTCAGCAGACGAGCTCGATAAAGACATACAGAGAATTCATCGTGATCCCTTCCGAATAAACCCCGCTAGAACCAAACCTAGGAAAATCCTGATAAACCTCCTGACGTATTCCCTGAAAGAAAAAAATCCTTAATCTTGCACTTAAATTAAAAACTACAAAAGGTCCTGATTTCCCCTTTGAAATTCGGTCTGATCTCTCCAAATCCACGCTGGATAGGCAGTGGGAACTGGGCCAGAGGATGGACAAATTTAGAGCAGCTGGTGCCACAGTTCAGATGCTGTTCCCTGCATTTCTGCGGATTATGTACAATAATAAAATGCATAACGTCAGATAACCTTTGAGGCTGATGAACTATTAGAATCCATCTACAATCACTCCCAGGGCAAACTCTAACTGATTAGAACTATTAAGCTCTTGATCTTTCACCATACCGCTCTTGTTCTTATACCACCCCGCTCACCTTCACCGACTGATACATATTGAGAACTGAGTCTATGAAATCATATTTTCCTGTAACATTCTACTCAACGCCTCATATTCTACGTCTGGCTCAGGGACTTATAGTTAGTTTCTAGCATGTTAGGTATGATAAGTCAGAAGTTGATTCTGAGCTAGCTCAAAGACTATAAGAAGATACAAAGTTTAAAAAAAAAAGGGAATCACAAGGATTCATAAGATTTATAGAATGGTATAGGGAAAGGAAAAGAAAAAAGGGAAAATAAAAGGTGGAAAGGTATAAAAAAAGGGGGATGAAAAAGGAAAAAAAAAAAAAAAGGACAGTGGGCGAAGAAATGTAAAGTTTTTGCACAAGTTTATGTTTTCAGTTGAGGCTGGGGGAGCACTTCGCGGTGTGGGAGGAGAAGGCGTTGTAAGACGCGAATCTGGCCCTACATCTGGTCGGAGTAAGTATGGGAGGGTTCTCCAAGGGGGGGTGACGGGGGGGAGCGGGGAGAAGCATTAAAATTCAAAAAAATCCTCAGGAGTCAGGCCTTTTAATACAAGTTTTTTCACCAAACAGACCAAATTGCCATTTTTGGGATAACAACACAATTATGAGAGGCAGGGAAGTGCAAATAGGGGTAGAGGCTGGAAGATGACCTCTGTTCAGTTCCTATCTTGGAATGTCAATGGTCTGCGCGTGCGAGGGAGAAGAGAACGTATTTTACAATACTTACGAGACTCTCCAGCGCAGATCATAGTCATCCAAGAATCACATCTCTTAAAAAGTGAGGCCAACATAATACTAAAAAAGCAGAGATGGATAGACAAATTTATTAGTACTGATCACAACGCCAACATAAGAGGAATTCTCCTAATTTGCAAAAAATCAGCAAAGGTTCAGATTCTTCATTATAATGAAGACCAAAGTAGAAGATGGCTCTTAGTCAAGATGTCTATCAATGGTTGGGTGTGCAACCTAGTTGGATATTATGGTCCCAATATAGACGACTCGTCCTTCTTGGAAACAATAAGGAACCATTTAACAACCTCTTTGGATCCAATAATATGGACAGGGGACTTTAATGTTATATTAAATCCAAAACTAGACAAATCCACCCATCACAGCGGATATAGAGGTCATGCTCCTTCTAAATCTAGACAGTCGATAATGGAACAAATAGGCCTGGCAGATTTATGGAGAGAAAAAGCGGGCAATAAACAAGGGATATCCTATAGAAATTTAAAATACAAACACACCTCAAGAATTGATTTTGCGTTATTTAGCTATTGCCTCCAAAACTCTATAACTAGTATTAGTTATATCCCCTCTCATCCATCGGATCATTCGGCTCTCTTATTTATTCTAAAACTTCCAGCCCAAATCAAACATCCTTCCTGGTCATTTGACCGCACTATTTTATTAGATCTAGAGGAAGTGACATATTTGAAGAGCGAAACAAGTATGTTTTTGGACATAAATCTGTGCTCAGCTTCCCTTGGTACGGTCTGGGAGGCTTTAAAGGCATACTTGAGAGGTTGTATAACAAATAGATCCTCCCACCGGGGTAAAATCTATAGATTGAAAATTAAAAACCTTGAACAAGAACTAGGAAAGATTGAGCAGAGGCTTGGAGCCTCAATTGGTTCACCTCAAGACCAAAAGAATAAGTCTGACTTGAAAAACCAATTAGACAATATTTTACAAGAGAGAATAACGAAGAGATGGGAGGCGAGCAAAATTTCTAATTTTGAATTTGGAGAAGCAGCGGGGCAAGATTTTGGCCTGGAGGGTTAAGGCTGATCAAGCCAAAAACTATATAAGAGAAAGCAATGTTGAGGGAGAAAATATGGCTAGGACATCTAATCAAGAAATCAGTACAGCCTTTAAGGAATTCTTCGAGGAGATATACAGGGAAGATATCCTTGACGATCAACATACAAGGGACCTATGGCTAAATCAGATATCTCTACCGTCCCTCTCATCCGCACAGCGTGAAGGGATTGAGATGGATATTTCTGAGGCAGAAGTGAGGAAGGTCATTAGGTCACTAAAACACGGTAAGGCTGCAGGTCCTGACGGGCTTCCAGGTGAACTATATCGCGCCTTGATAGATGTAATTGTTCCAACTCTAACGGCCCTCTTCAACGGTATCTTGAGGGGGGGACATGACCCCCCTGGATCTTGGAGTGAGGCCACTATAGTACTGATCCCCAAACCAGGCAAAGATCCAACTTTACGTGGGTCATATCGCCCAATATCACTACTGAACAGCGATTACAAGTTCTTTGCGTCCATTATATCATCTAGATTGGGTTCAGTAATGGGGGAAATCATACATCAGGACCAGAAGGGATTTATCAAAGGTCGCCAGTTATCCGACCTAACGTATGATCTTGTGGGGGCAATAGATATCGCCTCATCTTTTTCCCGTCCGTTGGCAACACTCACCTTAGATGCGGCCAAAGCCTTTGATAGGGTTAATTGGCCCTATCTCGATGCTGTCTTGAAGAAGTTCAACTTCGGTGAGAAGTTTTGTCGCACTGTAGCACTTATGTATAACTCACCATCTGCACGGCTCTTAATAAATGGTACACTGTCTGACTCATTTAAAATCACGAGAGGCACTATTTATTTATTTATTTATGGTCTTGTATCGCGCCTGAATAAACCCCCGAAGGGGTATCTCCGCGCTTTTGTCTGGTGGAAGAGCATAGGATGTACAGATGCGAGCTCAGAAGTGGCTAAGTGAGGGTGGTATAAATTAACTATTGGTGAAAAGATGGGTTTTGAGGGTTTTCCGGAAAGACAGATGATTGGTGATTTCTTTCAGTGTCTGGGGGAGAGAGTTCCAGAGTGCTGGGCCTGTGTGTGCCAAGGCTCGGCCTCCCTGTCTAGATTTTTTTATTCTGGGCACTTGCAGCAGCTGAAGGTTGCTTGAGCGTAGTGATCGCCCAGGGACATAGGGTTGAAAGATTTTAGTCAGGTATTTTGGCCCCATTCCAATCAGGCATTTGTGAATGGAGCAAAGAGTTTTAAACTGAGCGCGTTGCCGCACAGGGAGCCAGTGTAGTTCTATAAGCAGAGGTTGGGAGGGAGTTCTAGGTGGAGCATTTAGAACTAACCTCGCCGCCGTATTTTGGACTACTTGCAGTTTGGTAAATTGGCCTTCGTTAGATGATAGGAGAAGGCCATTGCAGTAGTCCAATCTGCTGATGACTAGAGCCTGAACTAAGGTCTTTCTATGCGTGTCTGGGAGGTATGGGAACACTCTTCTCAGAAGTCCCATCGCTCGGAAACATGTGCTGGCAACTTGGTTAACATGATCTTTGAATGTTAGGGCTTGGTCGAATAGTACCCCCAAGTTTTTCACAGTCTGTTTCGGGGTTGGAACAGGCCCTAATTCTAGAGGCCACCACTCATCAGACCATAGTTTCCCCGCCTCCCCAAACAGCAATACTTCAGTTTTGCCCACATTGCATTGAAGGCAGTTCTTAGCCATCCACTCGGATACTGCCCTCATTCCATCTGCAAAGGATTGTTTTAAGGCAGGTGTAAAGGTTTTAAAAGGGAACAGGAGTTGGGTGTCATCGGCGTATGACACCGGGGTGAACCCAAAGGACCTCACTAAGTCGGCCAGGGGGGGCACATATACATTAAATAATGTTGGGCTTAGGCATGAGCCCTGTGGCACTCCCCTGGTGAACTCCCTAGAGATGGGTTTATGGGAGCCCAACCTGACTTCCTGAGAGCGACCAGAGAGAAAGCTCTCCATCCAGGACAGCGCTGAGCCCCCCAATCCCACCTCCTCTAGACGACCGAGAAGCACCTCATGAGACACCGTATCGAAGGCAGCGGATAAGTCCAACAGCACCAGAATCATAGACCCCCCATCATCCAGTGTCATCCTGATGTTATTGGTCACTGCCTGGAGGGCTGATTCGGTGCTGTGGTTAGGCCTGAACCCAGATTGAGATTGGTCCAGGCCATCCGTTGCCTCGATATAGTTTGAGAGGTGGGTATTGACGTGCTTCTCAGTCATCTTCCCTATGTGTGGTAGGAGGGAAATGGGCCGCAGGTTGGGGAGGTCTGTCCAGGGAGAGGCCGACTTTTTCCTTATAGGGTTCACCACCGCGACCTTCCATTCCCTTGGGACCTGACCTACCGCCAGTGAGATGTTCATCACAGACTGTATAGCAGGTCCCAAGAGGGTGATCAGGGGGGGAGCATTTTAGCTGGAAGGAGGTCGTTGGGAGACCCAGTTTTTATATGGTTGATGAGAGGTGGTAAATCAAGATCGCTAACTGGTGGGAAAGAGAGTAGTGAATTATTATTTGTGTTCTGATTTGACAGACCTGTAGGGAGAGGGAATATTATTCCAGCACCATTAGATGCTAGGATTTATAAATGAGGTTGATTTTGTCCTCAAAGAATATGGAGATCTCATTGCATAGAACTTGGGAAAATTCGTCAGGGCTCTCACTAGCTGTGGGTTTTACAAAACTCTGTAATATTTTGAACAGCTCCTTTGGACAATTACCAGCCTCTGCTAATTGTAAGGAAAGACAGTTCTTCCTAGCTTGCTTTATGTTTTTATAGTATGTTAACTGGGCCTTTTGGTAAATTGTCCTTTTTTCTTCAGTTTTTGATTTCCTCCATACTTTTTCTAGACACCTGCATTTCTGTTTCTCTTTCCTAAGATCTGGTGAGTACCATTTTTCTTGCTTGGTTGTGGGATATTGCTTGTGAGGTTTAAGTGGGTCCAGAATGTCGATGGCTGATTTTAACGATTTGTTGAGTTTCCCTAAAGCAGTATCAGCTGTGTCATCATCGGTGAATATAGGTTGTATCCATTTGTCCCGCAATTTATCCACTGATATTTTATGCCATTGACGGCGCAGTATTGGCGGGAGAAGTTTTTTTTGTATAGGTTTTATTGGACCAGTGAGGAGGAAAAACTTTATCAAATAGTGATCAGACCAGAGGATTTCTTTGGCCGGGAGGCAGTGTACTTTTGAACAGTTGGAGAATATTAAATCAAGGGTATGGCCACCTGTATGGGTTGTACCTGTATTTATTATTTCTAGCCCTAAGGTGGACAGATCTGATTTAAGTGCAATTGTTTCCGGGTGTGCTGGTTTATCCAAATGTACATTAAAATCTCCGAGAAGGATAAAGTCCTCTTTAGCTTTAAAATGGGGGGCTAAGAACTCCAGCAAGGATAGGGCAAAATCTGGTTTGGAACCTGGAGGGCGATATACCAGAGCGCCTTTCCAGTGGATGTGACCCTCCAATTTGATTTTGAAAATCATTATTTCCAAGTAGGGACTTAACCTTTGATCTAGGATGGTTACATTAAATGCGTCCTTATATATGATGGCTAAGCCACCACCTGTTTTATTTGGGCGGTCAAGGTGAGTTATTTTATAGCCTGAGGGGACCCCTAGAGTAATGGCAGTAACTGTGTGGGGTTTCATCCATGTCTCGGTGAGATAACAAATGTCAGGCTGCATGGTGTTGATAAGATCCCATAACTCTGTTTGATGTTTGGGGAGGGACCGGACATTTAAAAGGAAGCAGTTTAATCCCTGGTTTTTGGGGGCATTGTTAATAGTGCTCATCCTGGCGGGTAGGGATTGAAAGCGGCATGTCAGGCATGAGAAGCCACCCTCAAGTTGTAAGCAGGGAATGTGTGTGCCGCAGCGTTCTCTGAGTTGTAAATCGAGAAGAGATTTGGCAGAGTATGTTATACTCCTAATACCTGTGGTACCTGCGTGTTTTGTTGATGGATCCATCGCCTCTTTGCCTCGTCCTGTCGCAGATGGGCGCAGACGGGCAGCTCTTTGGCTGGTCTTCGGCGTCTCTGCGGCGCCGCTGCGCGCGTCCGCTGCGCGCTAGAAGGGGGCGAAGGCTAAATAGGCCAGCAAAACGCAGCCACTAGAGCGCTAAGCGCTCAGGAAGTGCCCCAACAGGAAGTGCCTGGCTCTCCCTGACCCGCCCTCCGCGCAACGGTATTGGCTACCGCGTCGGACCGGGGCGGGCAGGAGGCAAAGACGAGCACAGGCTTCCTTCACTAGACAAGGCTGCCCGCTTTCCCCCCTCCTCTTTAATTTGTACATTGAACCGTTTGCAGAAGTTCTAAGGGGGGATGCACTTATTCCATCTTTTAGATTTGGGGAGTGGGAAAGGCGGGTAGCTCTCTATGCAGACGACATCTTAATTTTTACCTCAGATCCGGAGACTACACTCCCAGAGGTAATTAAGAGAGCCGAAGAGTTTGGTCGCATCTCGGGATATGAGATCAACCCAAGTAAAACCGACATCATGGCTTGGAATATCCCCGATCTACAGCTGGATGTAACCAACTCAATGCGATATTTGGGTATCCGAGTAGTACAAGATGTCGGTAAAATTGCCCAAGTTAACCTTGAGAGAGTGTTCAACGAGAGTAGGAAACTGTTAAAATCTTGGTCCAATCTTCCATTGACTATCCTCGGCAGAATAAGTCTGATAAAGATGTCTATCCTTCCTAAATTTACTTTTATTTTTAATACCATCCCTCTCGCATTCGACAATTCAATCTTGGAGAAGTGTCAGAGAGAGTTTAATTCCTTTGTTTGGAACTATAAATCGGCGAGAGTGGCATGGAAAAAATTGAGGAGGAGGAGGGAAAAGGGGGGCATGTCTTTGCCTGACTTACAGTATTATGCCTGGGCCTTTCAGCTGTCCCACTCCAGAATGCTTTTAAAAGTTCCATCTAACACATCCATTGGTGTTATGTTCAAAGCCATGTTGATTGGTGCTGCTACACCAACTAATGGTTTCATGTTTAAATGCGGGGGTCAGAAGTACCTTAAAAAAGTGAAGTTAAAAACTCTTATGTCCCAGGCGAAGGCCTGGTCACAAATAAGGAAAAAACTAGGTCTGCCATATTTTTCAAATTTTGCACCGATTTGGGAATCTCCCGGGATACCGCTTTGTCTGAAAGATAGGCTGGCAATCCCATTGAGAGATGGAGGAATATCAACATGGAGCGATTTGCTTGTAGGCGATTCACTGAGGTCCTGGGAGGAGTTACGGGAACAACTGGCCTCAGAGTTTTCGAAGTTCAAGTTTATACAACTAGATAGTTGGGTCAAAGCACTGGCTAGGTCAGGGGTAACACTTGGGAAGAGCAGCATTATAGAACAAAAGTTGGTAGAACGACCAGGAGGGGGTAAAGAAGTTTTGCAGTGGTACTGGAATCTGCTTGAAGAGATCGATGGAGAATTCATCCTCCCGGAACAACTATGGGGAACAGAACTTGGGGCCCAAAGTATCGAAATCTGGCAGAAATCCTGCGCCCTGTTATATAAGAGTGTTAAACCTGCATGGCTAAGGCATAACCATTTTTTTACGATACACCGAGCCTATTATTCCCCTTTAAAACTGTCTAAATTCATCCCAGGGAAGAAATGCAATAAATGTAACTATATTGCGGCTTCGGACATCCATATGTTTAAAGAATGTCCTTGTATATTACAGTTCTGGAATGAAGTGAAAGTGACTTTGGACTCCATTCTTAATATCTCGGTTTCCATCACCCTAGCCCTGATTATATTCGCATGGGATAACAGTATAAAGGGTCATGCAAGGACATTCCTGTTCTATGCAATATTACTTGCAAGAAGAGAGATATGCAAGGTTTGGATAGAAAGCTTGGCAGCAACTCATGCAAATTGGTTGTCATCCCTGTATGTAACATCTAAAACAGACATGCTGAGATCATGCAGCTCACGTAACCTGGCTTTCTGGAACTTTTTGGTTCAGTGGAGACAGTAACCGGGGTTTTTTTTTTTCTCCCCGGTCCAATGATTATGCCATAATGTAAATGTAATGTGAATGTAAATGTAAATGTGTTGGATTTGTAAAGCGCACAGCTGCCCGTGAGCGTCCCGGCGCTTGCTTAGGGAACCCGTCCTGGTATTCCCCTGTGAGAAACCCCGGCAGGGTGTCCACAAGGTGAAAGCCAGGCATCCCGCCGCGAGGGGCCGTAGTGGAGATTAAGCAAGCTATTGCCCAGAGTCGCAGAGTGTGACCCCGTGAGTTGAGTAGGCACCAGAGCGAGAATTGTTGAGTCCGTGGAATTTTTGAGCCCGAGACCCGCCGAGGCAGGGAATCGAACCCTGGTCCACGGTCGATCTCAGCTTCCGGGTCTGCCGCCTCTAACCACTGAGCCACGCTTCTCCACATAATACTCCAAGAACTAGGCCCCTCCTCTCGGTCCTATGGCTGGTTCAACAGGTTTCAATACCAAGTTTGGAGTCATCCCCTTTTCCTCTTCGGGTCATCTCCTGCCGAGTCTCACTAATCGCGTTTTCTGGTGCAGGGTTAACTTTGCACTCTGATTCAATACGCGCATGGCAGTTGGAGGCTAATTAAGAGGAGGGCAAGGCAAATGAGGATTAAAAAACAAAAAACAAACAAAAAAAATCACTTATATACTCCAACACTTACCTATACTGCCTTTCACATATGCAGTTACTTACCCATATATCACTGACACATCCATTCACTCACTGACACAGCCATACACACTTACCCATACAGCCACTTACTCACTAACCCATAGAGCCATTGACTCACCCACACACTCATCGATGTAGGCAGTTCCACCCCCCTCACCCACCCACACAGACATTGGAGCACTTATACATGTGCTCAGACAACCAATCACTCACCCATACTGAAACTCACATACCCACCCACACACCTATACAACCACTTAGACACCAGGTGACAGACAGGTTCAGACCTTCACACAACAAGTCACTCACCCATACATTCAGTGAGATACTTAATTATTCGCTTATACAGTTACCCACGCACCCACTGAATCATCCAATCAGGCACTAATCCACCCACTGATTCACCAATACACCATGGATTGTTTATTTAACACTCATAAACATTTTAAAAAGCACTCACAGTCACTGGATGATGTTATCAGGGATATCATCAGTGATGTCATTTGAGATATCAGGAGTGATGTCACTGAGTATGCCATGAGAGATGTAATATGTGAGGTCATAAGCTGTGCATTATCACAGCTCAGCTCAGACATTAAGCAGTTTTAGCTCATCTAACTATAACTGCTGAATGTATATATTACCTACTGGCAATCACCAGTAGGTAGTTATAGTTAGGACCTAGTTTCCATAAGATAAGCGATTTTTGATTTGCCAATATATTTGACGCGGTTGACGAATCTTCGCGAAATTTTCAAAATTATTGGGGCGCTTTGGTCAGCTCCTGTCTTGAAAGTTTTGGGGTTGAATCGTCAAGCAGGGGCCTAGAAAAAAGGGGGGCGCCAAGACATGTTTTTGCCATGTTAATTTCCATAGGAAATTTTGTCGCGGCTAAATCTCCAACTGCTGAACGGAATGACACCAAATTTGACAGAGATGTAGCTCTTGGTCCAGAGTGCACTCTGTGCTTTAAATGGTGTAAATCGGTTCAGTAGTTCCTGAGACATATACAAATATAAAATATGGATATCTGGTGGCCGGGGAGGATTCAATGACCCTCCCGATCATGAGCTTCATTCTGACTGGCTGCCAACACTTCAAACCAAGTAGTGTTGGCAGCCATCTAGTGACTCAGTAAAACAGAGTCACAAGAAAACTGTTAAAAAATGATAAAAAAGAATAAAAGGGGCTGGGTAGAAACACCCTGACCCCCAGGCCCCTAAAAAGCATTTAAATAAAAAAAGAATTTGGCCAGTCGCGCAGAGTGCAAAAATCCAGAAAAAATATTAATTTTTTTAAATGAAGCCCGGGCTCCCGCACTTCATTTTCCTTAAGCCCCCGGGTGGGCCAGGTCCCGGGGCTAATCACAATCTATGTAGCCGGTGTCCACGGGCACCCCCACAGCCCGGGGACCACCACCTCCCCGGGGCTTTGATCATAACGTGCGGGGGCATGTGGGAGGTGTGCTTGCAGAGTGATGGAGAAAGGGGTCATGGTCTATGTCCAACCGGCAAGCTATCCCACTAGCTGGGGCATACTGGAGGTATCAGGTAGGCTAGTTGGCCCCTAAGAACTCACAGCAGCGAAGTGGACTTTAATCCCTATCCAAGAGCACGGCAGGGAGAGCGTTTGCAGAATGGTGGGGAAAGGGGGGTTGGCCTGCAATGAGAACTTAGTAGTGCTGTTGTGTGGGACTTACTGGAGGTTATAGGAGGGGTAGTGGGCCCCCAAGGATGCCCTTGGGGGCCAACTACCCCTCCTTTTACCTCCACTAAATTAGTGGTATTGGTAAGACGTCTTCAGAGGCCACACACCCTTCTCCACCGCTCCACAAACACACCTCCTGGCACACTATGGGTTGGGGATGAGGTCCACTTTGCTCCTGAGGGAATTTGGGGGCCAAGAAGCTCTCCTGGTCCCTCCTGTAAGTCCTATACAGCTGATTTCCTGAGCACTGGTCAGAGGTCCAGCCTCCTTTCTCCACCTCTCTGTAAACATGACTTCTAGTCAAAGAAGCTTTTGCAGTGTAATAGGTCTCATATTTGTGAGAGTTAGAGCTATAGGTTTTGTAAATGTAAAAGGGCCTGATTCACAAGAGTAATCTGTGACAACATCCTAACTTTACAACTTTCGGTATTCACAAAAGGCATTAAGTAGTAGGAAAGTTAGGATTCCTAGCTTCACTACTACTAAATGCCTTTTGTGAATACCAAAAGTCGTAAAGTTAGGATTTTTCTCAGTTAAATATTAGTAAAATTAGGAATCCTAACATAACTACTACTAATTGCCTTTTGTGAATACCGAAAGTCATAAAGTTAGGATTTTGTCTCAGTTTAGTAGTAGTAAAGTTAGGAATCCTAACTTTACTACTACTAAATGCCTTTTGTGAATAATAAAAGTCGTAAAGTTAGGATTTTGTCTCAGATTACTTTTGTGAATTTGGTCCAAAGTGTTTTACTAATGTTTCTTGGAGTTGAGTGGATGTAGGTTGTGTGTAGTGGAATTATGTAGTATGATGTGCAGTGAAATTATGTGGATAGACTTTGACTTTGATGTGGATAGAAGGTATGTGGTGTTTAGTGTATAGGAATTATGTAGAGTGGGATCATGTGTAATGGAGAGTAATTATGTGGTATGGTAGTGTGTTGTGGAGTGGTAACCTCAGGTTTAGTCTTCCTCGTTTCCATAGAAGCTATACTATAAACTCAATGAGACAAAAAAAGAAGGAACCACAGAGGAGCACTTTTGGACCTAGCCAGAGGTATGAGCAGGGCCACTGAGAATTATGCAACTGTTTGGCTGCACTGACTTTCACACAATTATAAATTTTCCGCATTTGCCACATAATCCATCATCTGCTGCATAATCTGCAGATTTGAACAAAAAAACCTTATTTCTAGCTCAAACTGCTCAAACTCTACCAAAAATGCAGCTACAAGTTATACAGCCTGGTGGAAGGCCCTTAGCAAATCTAGAATGGTCACCTGTTACTTATTGCTAAATGTGGTTATTAAATTGGTACTAATGGTGTGCAAACCACTCTTGCTACTTTCAGCACCTCTCAAGCGTCTTTCTGCACCTCTGTTCCCTCTTTCTGCACCCTTCTTCCCTATTTCTGTACCTCTCTTGCCTCTTTCTGTACCCTGTTCCCTTGTTCTCTACCCCTCCTGTCTGCTTATGTCCCTCTCTTGCCCCTTTCTACACTTCCCTTGCCTCTTTCTGCACCCTCTGTTGCTTCTTTCTGTACTTCTCTTGTCTCTTTCTGTACCCCTCTTGCCCCTTTGCGCACCTGTGTTGCGTCTTTCTGCACCTCTCTTGCTTTTTTTCTGCACCTCTGTTGCTTCTTTCTGCCCCTGTTGCATCTTTCTGTACCCCTCTTCCCTCTTTCTGCATCTCTCTTGCCTCAGTCTGCCCACCTGATCCCTCTTTCTGCCCCCTTTTGCCTGTTTATGCAACTCACTTGCCTCTTTCTGCAGTTCTCTTGCCTTCTGCACCTCACGTGCCTCCTTCTGCAAATCTCTTGCCTCTTTATGCACCACACATGCTTCTTTCTGAACCCCTATTGCCTGTTTCTGCTCCCCTCTTCCATCATTGTGCAACTCTCTTGACTCTTTCGGCACTTCTGTTGCTGCTTTCTGCACACCTCCTGCCTCTTTCTGCACCCTTCTATCCTCTTTGTACAACTCTTTTGCCTCATTCTACACCTCTCTTCCCTATTTCTGCACCACTCTTGCCTCTTTCTGTACCTCAGTTGCTTCTTTCTGCACTTTTCTTGCCTCTTTTTGCACCCTTCGTGCCTCTTTCAGCACCTCTGTTGCTTCTTTCTGCAGTTCTCTTCCTTCTTTCTGTACCCCTCGTACCTCTTTCTGTATGCCTCTTGCCTCTTTGTGCATGTCTCTTACCCATGTCTGCACCCCTCTTGCCTCTTTTTGCACCTCAGTTGATCTTTCTGCACCTCTTTTGCTTCGTTCGGCAGAGTCACTTGCCTCTGTCTGTACCCTTCTTGCCTTTTCTTGCACCTCTGTTCATTCTTTCTGCACTGCTCTTGCTTCTTCCTACACCTCTGATCAAAATGTCTGCATCCCTCTTGCCTCTTTCTGCACCCCTTTTGCCTCTTTCTGCACCCTTCTCCCCTCTTTCTGATCCTCTCTTGCCACAGTCTGCCAACCTGTACCCTCTTTCTGTACTCTGTTTCCTATTTCTGCAACTCTCTTGCCTCTTTCCGCAGTTCTCTTCCCTCCTTCTACACCTCACTTGCCTTTTTCTGCACCTCTGTTGGTTCTTTTGCACTGCTCTTGCTTCTTTCTGCACCTCTCTTGCAAATTTCTGCACCCCTCTTGCCTTTTTCTGTACCCCTCTTACCTGGTTCTGTACCTCTTTTGCCTTTCTCTGCATCCCTGTTCCCTCTTTCTGTACCTCTTTTGCCTGTTTCTGCAACTCTCTTGCCTCTTTATGCAGTTCTCTTGCCTCCTTCTGCACCTCTGTTGCTTCTTGATGCACTTCTCTTGGCTCTTTCTGCACCCCTGTTGCTTAATTCTGTACTACCCATGCTTCTTTCTGCACCTGTCTTGCTTCTTTCTACACACCTGTTGTCTCTTTCTCTACTTATCTTTCCTCTTTCTGCAACTCGCTTGCCTCTTTCTGTACCTCACTTGCCTCTTTCTGTACTTCTCTTGCTTCTTTCTACACCTCTGTTGCTTCTTTCAGCAAATCTCTTCCCTCTTTCTGCACTTCTCTTGCGTGATTCTGCACCTCTCTTGCCTCTTTCTGCACCTATATTTCTTCTTTCTGCACCTCACTTGCTTCTTTCTGCACCTCTCTTGCCTCTTTCTGCACCCCTCTTCCCTCTTTGTGCAAATCTATTGCATCTTTCTACACCTCTCTTCTCTCTTTCTGCACCACTTGTGCCTCTTTCTATACCTCTGTTGCTTCTTTCTGCACTTCTACTGACTCTTTCTACACCATTTGTGCCTCTTTCAGCACCACTGTTGCTTCTTTGTGCACTTCTTTTCCTTTCTTGTGCACCTCTCCTGCCTCTTTCTGTACCCCTCTTGCCTCTTTGTGCATCTCTCCTACACCCCTGTTGGTTCTTTCTGCACTGTTCTTGGTACTTTCTGCACCTCTGTTGCATATTTATGAATCTATCTTCCCTCTTTTTCCACCTCTCTTGCTTCTTTCTGCACTTCTATTGCTTATTTCTGCATCCCTCTTGCCTCTTTCTGTACCTCTCTTGCCTCTTTGTGTACCTCTTCTCCCTTATTCTGCATCTCTCTTGCCCTTTTCTGCAGTTCTCTTGCCTTTTTCTGCACCTCTCTTGCTTCATTCTGTACTTCACTTGCATGTTTCTGTATCCCCTGTGTCTTTCTGTACCTTTGTTGCTTCTTTCTGCACTGCTCTTGCTTCTTTCAGCACCTGTTACCAATTTCTGCACCTCTCTTGCCTCAGTCTGCCTACCTGTTCCCTATTTCTGCACTCTGTTTCCTATGTCTGCAGTTCTCTTTCCTCCTTCTACACCTCACTTGCCTCTTTCTGCACCTCTGTTGGTTCTTTTGCACTGATCTTGCTTCTTTCTGCACCTCTCTTGCAAATGTCTGCACCCCTCTTGGCTCTTTCTGTACCCCTCTTATCTGTTTCTGCACCTCTCTTGCCTTTCTCTGCACCCCTGTTCAATCTTTCTGTACCTCTTTTGCTTGTTTCTACAACTCTCTAGCCTCTTTATGCAGTTCTCTTGCCTCCTTCTGCACCTCTGTTGCTTCTCTATGCACTACTCTTGGCTCATTCTGCACACCTGTTGCTTCATTCTGTGATTCCCATGATTCTGTCTGCACCTGTCTTGCTTCTTTCTGCACACCTGTTGTCTCTTTCTCCACTCGTCTTGCCTCTTTCTGCAACTCTCTTGTCTCTTTCTGCACCTCACTTGCCTCTTTCTGTACTTCTCTTGCTTCTTTCTATACCTCTGTTGCTTCTTTCAGCAATTCTCCTGCCTCTTTATGCACTTCTCTGGCCTGTTTCTGTACCTCTCTTGCCTCTTTCTGCACCTATATTTCTTCTTTCTGCACCTCACTTGCTTCTTTTTGCACCCCTCTTGCCTCTTTCTGCACACCCCTTCCCTCTTTGTGCAAATCTATTACATCTTTCTACACCTCTCTTCCCTCTTTCTGCACCACTTGTAAGGTACCTCTTCCCAATTTTTGCATCCCTCTTGCCTCTTTCTGTATCCCTCTTACCTGTTTCTACATCTCTCTTGCCTGTGTCTGCACCCCTGTTCCTTCTTTTTGTACCTCTTTTGCCTGTTTCTGAAACTCTCATGCCATTTTATGTAGTTCTCTTGCATCCTTCTGCACCTCTATTGCGTCTTTATGCACTTCTCTTGCCTTTTTCTGCACCCCTGTTGCTTCATTCTGTACTTCCCATGCTTCTTTCTGCACCTGTCTTGCTTCTTTATGCACACCTATTGTATCCTTCTAAACTCGTCTTCCCTCTTTCTGCAACTCTCTTGCCTCTTTCTGCACCTCACTTGCCTCTTTCTGCACTTCTCTTGCTTGGTTCTACAACTCTGTTACTTCTTTCAGCAATTCTCTTTCCTCTTTCTGCACTTGTCTTGCATGTTTCTGCAACTCTCTTGCCTCTTTCTGCAGTTCTCTTGTCTACTTCTGCACCTCCATTGCTTCTTTCTGTACCTCTCTTGCAAAGGTCTGCATCCTTCTTGCCTCTTTCTGTACCCCTCCTGCCTCCTTCTGCACCTCTGTTGGTTCTTTCTACACTTCTCCTGCCTCCTTCTGTACCTCTGTTGCTTCTGTCTGCACTCTGCTGGCCTCTTGCTGTACCCCTATTGCTGCTTTCTGCATTCCTGTTGCTTCCGTTGGCACTTCTGTTGCTTCTTTATGCACCTCTCTTGCCTCTTTCTATACCCCTCTTGCCTCTTTCTGTTCTTCTCTTGCCTCCTTCTGCACCTCTGTTGATTCTTTCTGTATTCTCTAACCTTTTCCTGCACCACTCTAGCCTCTTTCAGCAACTCTGTTGCTTCTTTATGCACTCCTCTTGCTTTTTTCTGTACCTCTCTTGCTTCTTTCTGTACTTCTCTTGCCTCTTTCTGCACCAATCTTCCTTCTTTCGGCACCTCTCTTGCCTGTTTCTGCACCTCTCTTGCCTCTTTCTGCAGTGGTCTTGCCTCTTGCTACACCTCTGTTGCTTCTTTCTGTACTTCTCTTGCCTCTTTTTATATCCCTCTTGCCTCCTTCTGCACCTTTGTTGGTTCTTTCTGCACTGCTCTTGCTTCTTTCTGCACCTCTCTTCCAAATTCCTGCACCCCTCTTGCCTCTTTCTGCACCCCTCTTCCCTCTTTCTGCAACTCTCTTGCCTCTGTCTGTACCACTGTTCCCTCTTTCTGCACCTCGTTTGCCTGTTTCTGCAACTCTCTTGCTTCTTTCTGAACTTCTAGTTAAAGATCTGTGTGCTCTCGTGACTAGAGTATATGTCTAATTGTATATGTATTCTTACATCTGTTATGCATCTGAAGATGGTAGCTTAAAAAGCGGGTAACTTCTCCTATAGGCGGTCACATTTTCTCAGTTCTGCTCTGTCATTCGGTTGCACAGGCAGACATGTCTTATGTATATATGTGTTATAGTGCCCCTCAAATATACAATAGAATTCCCATGTGCCCTGTATTGTGAGCAGAAATAAATGCATACACCTTTTTTTACACACATTTACAGAGTATGCTGTTTAAAACACAGGTGTTCAAGTGTTTGTCTGTTTATTTTCATTTAACATGTCACTAGGTAAAAGCATAGACACACATGCATACCTTCCCAAACTTGGTCAGACTTACAACAGTGATATGCTTAGGATTGTTGTTTTATATTTGGTAAGTCTAACATTCTGAGCAGTCGATTAATAGTGAACCTTGAAGAGAAAAGTGAGGTTTAAGACATCTTTGGGGAAGGATTAGTGATTAGGGTACTTTGTATGAGTCTGTTGTAAAATACAGTCAAAGTAGGCCACTTTCTGCATCTCTGTTATTTCTTTCTGCACATCGCTTGCTTCTTTCTGTACCTTTCTTCCTCTTTCTATACTGCTGTTGCCTCTTTCTGTATTTCTCTTGCTTCTTTCTGTACCTTTCTTCCTCTTTCTGCATCTCTCTTGCCTCTTTCTACACTTCTCTTGCTTCTTTCTTCACCCTTCTTTCTCTTTCTACACCCTTCTTTCTCTTTCTACACTTGTCCTACCAATGTATGCATAGTTAGAAATTAGAATTTAAAAAACCTTAGAAATTCACTGAAAAAAACACAGGTTTCAGGGACGTTATAGTTGGTTGGGCATTTCACTTGTCTAAAACCAGACAAATTCAGTCGTTATAGTTAGTAGAGCTAACTATAACTTGCGCCCCCGCAATGCACGGCTGATGATGTTGCATATTACATCACTCATGACATGGTCAGTGACATCACTGATAACATCTCAAATGACATCACTGATGATATCATCCAAATGATCATCTGATACACCTCCTCACACCCTAATAAAACCTTTGATAACCCACACACACATCCACTCATTAACACATACAGTCACTCATACACGCAGTCATTCATCAATACAGCCACTGATATATCTACTTATACACCCATATGAACACTCACACACTGCCACTCACCCAAAGAATTAATTGCACTGCCATTTACTCACCCATGTAGTTACACACACATACCACCTCACATATTCATACAGTTAATACCATATACAATTACTGACATAAGCACATACTTATCCATGCAGCCACTGTCAGAAGGTACACCTTGGCCTATATATATATATATTCACTGAAAAAACCATAGGTTATAGATCATATATAGTTAGGAATTAGCATTTACAAAACCTTGAAAATTCACTGAAAAAACCATAGGTTATAGACCATATATAGTTAGGAATTAGCATTTAAAAAACCTTATTTTACTCACACCAAACCATTGAAATTCCATATATAGTTAGTTGCACTAACTATATATCGCGCACCCGCAATCCACTGCTGATGATGTCACATATTACATCATTCATGACATGGTCAGTGACATCACTGATGACATCACTGATGACATCTCAAATGACATCACTGATGACATCACTGATGACATCTCATTTGACATCAATGACCACATCACTGATGATATCATTCATGTGACAATTAATGCATCTCCTCATATTTTAATATAACCTCTGTTTCACCCAGTGTTAAATACAGAGTATAATTTTTGAAACCATTGACACACCAATACTAGTTACTACATATGTACTCACTGATTCCTACGTCTACACACACATTCACTCATTCACCCATACAATCATTCATACATACAATCACTCATCTTTACAACACTATCATATGCACTCATACACCTATACAGACACTCACACTCTGCCACTCATCCATGGAGTTACTCACACACCTAGTCAGTCCTGTAAAGAATCAATCACACTTCCATTTTCTTGTCTATACAGTTAAACATAGAGCACCTTATATTTTCAAACATATACTAACACATACTTACCTTGTTATACAATCATTGATATAAGTACACATTGATCTGCACAGAGTCACACACCTCCCAGCCAGCCACACACACACTCAGTCTCCCATACAAATACTTGGACAATCAATCAATAACCCATATAGTTACTCATATAGCTACTGATCAACACATGCAGCAGTTTACAGAACAACAGACATAATGATGCACAAATTAAGACAGTTTAGTCACTAACCCATGCACTCAGTGAGACACATTTAATCACTCACTCATACAGTCAGTCATGCACCTACTAAATCCTTCGTCCAGACACTTATACATCCACTCATTCTTCAATATGTAAGACATATTTAAACTTTACAGAAACATAAAATCACTGGATGTTGTTATCAGTGATGTCATTTGAGATGTCATCAGTGATGTCATCAGTGATGTCACTGACCATGTCATGAATGATGTAATATGTGACATCATCAGCAGTGGATTGCGGGTGCGCGATATATAGTTAGTGCAACTAACTATATATGAAATTTCAATGGTTTTGTGTGAGTAAAATAAGGTTTTTTAAATGCTAATTCCTAACTATATATGGTCTATAACCTATGTTTTTTTCAGTGAATTTTCAAGGTTTTGTAAATGCTAATTCCTAACTATATATGATCTATAACCTATGGTTTTTTCAGTGAATTTCAATGGTTTTTTAATAGCAAATATCATAAGCTGTCAAATGTCAAGTACGTGGTAAGTGAAAACATTTTCGTGTTTATGCACACTGATCTGCTTTGAGTGGTGCCCCCCCCCTCATTTCTATTAGGAGTACTCTCTCTTTGCACATAGTGAAGGGTAGTTAACGCAGGCCTTTGCCCCCGTTGTAATACGTCGTGCCTGCTTCTCTCTCCATTTGATTGATTGTTATCCAAGTATTTACTGTTTTAGAATTGGTTCTCTTTGGTTCATTCTCTATTTACAAACAAACACAGAGTCGCAATACTCTGTTTAGTCTTTGCAGATAACGAAAAATCGTGTAAAAAAAAAGAAAAGGAATCGAGCAAAATCAGTAGGCCACTAACGGGATCTCTTTTTGACCTCGCTAAAATAGAAACATTAGGAACAACCCCTCATGACAAATACAAAACTAGTGAAATGAACTGAACTCCACACAATGATGGCTGCAAAACAGCTCGGCTCCGCCACCCACCCCGCCCAAAATAACGATAAAGAGCGGCTGCCATGATTGGTTGCGGAATGGCCACGACGGAGCTACGAAATGGTACTGCTCTCATGCTAACCCCAGCTTCAGTCTGAAACATCCAGAAACACTGTAAACTACCAATTCGATCAGTTCCGGTAGCGCCCCAATGTAACCCGGTAGAGAAGAACTAGCCCTCCCCTCTTTGACTGATGGTTCTTGTTGCCTGTCCCTTCTGTTGTCATTTAACAGAACTATTTAGCCTGCTGAAAGGGGTTGTGTTCCGACCGCTGGTTGGTGGAGACATTTTGACTATATTCTGGACCTGCGTTGTCGCGTAATGCGTCATATGACGCGCCGCGTTAGCGCATCCGGAAGTCATCCGGGGCGCGCAGCGCGTAACGTAAGCATAACAAGTCATGTGACTTGTTAATAAAACTTTTCATTGGTTCATTTTACTTTTCTTATTCTAATGATGAAAGGCTTGGTCATATGACCTAAAAATTACACTTTTTATTACTTCCGAACATTATTTTTTCTTAAATATATGTTATAATGTTCCAGGCTAATGTACTTTCCCGGAAAATTTACAACTGTCCTGCAAGTAAAATATATTCTTTTTTCGAGAAAAAGAGCGTTTCTTCGTCCCATGACGGAGCCGTTGAGCAAAAGAGGGTCGACCTGCTGTCTTAGTCGCCGATACGCCTGAATATGAGATTCTTATCGATCACTTTATGTTGCAGGAATAGAAAACACAACAGCCCTTGACCATTTATCTTTACTGCGTTCCTTCGTATTATACCTTTTACCCTTCATGTAATTGGTCTGCTTTATTTCACTTGCCTTTTAATGATTCTAAAACAATGACTATTATTAAAAACTTTACCAATGTATATACTACTACCATGTTTTCTTTTAAAAACCTTTATTGTGAAAATTTCATTATACAAATACGAGCCTATAACCACGTGGGCCGGCCACGGAGCAAACTGTAATCGTATATGATGAGTAGACATTTACACTGTAGAGGAACGTAACGGGCGGGCCATTAGGTTGCAAGAACTAAGGTGTCTAACAGTTACGGAATCGGTGGACGTACATTTTATAATTAAAATACGACAGGGCCAGTTACAATAAAATTATCTAGATATACATTTGCGGGCAAGTACCATGGGTGACGTTAATTCGAACTTTCAATAGTACAGTAATCAATAACACATCAGAACTTAATATCAATAGGGATGTCGAAATATTCAATCAATTCTCGTCCCCGCCCGCCATGTGCTTCAAAACTGCATACGTATCTCGTGATTTCAAGGTTCTGCAACCAGTACACAACAAGGAGTTACGAGTCCCATTTATTCCGGCGCCATTTTGGGCGAGGACGGGCAGGTCCAGGATATAGTCAAAATGTCTCTACCAACCATCGACTATGATGATGTTCATATGCTGTATTTATTAGTAACACTCATCTGTCCACATGAAATTAATTTGCCACAATCTAAACATGTCATTTTAATCTTTCCAAAGTTTTTCTAAATATTTGGGACCGTTTCCCTTGCCTCTGATGCTGTCAGTGCCACTTCTTTGATGAATGTACTAGCAGGTCAGGGGTTCTCCTCCAAATCTCTCTTTTATGCAGCACTATAATTAATTGGTGCCACCTCTCCATATGACGATGCATGGTATAGTTACCATAACTATATATTTTTTTGGTTCCTCTGGAGAGTTCATCGTGGCAGATGAAGCGTGTAACGTACCGGGCATTTACCTTTTTTTGCATGTACAGGAAAGGAAAAAAAAATTGAGCGTCCGAGTTCTAAGGTGTCCCAGGGCCATTTTAGTGGACCAGGCCCAAATCCAAAGAACAGGCCGCCATTTTGAGAGTCCTGTTGCAGCCGCCTGTCGCTGTAGCATCAAGAGCAGCCGAAACTCAGCTGAATGGCAACTGAAACGGTAAAGGGGCGCCCCACTACAGCAGACGAGCCTCCACCTAGGAAGGCCCGTTCACGCCGCCTCCCCCCCCCCCTTCGGGCACCCCACGCCGTTATTCGGAGCAGTATTGTAGGATGGCCACACCAGTGCGGCAACTTGCTAGACATCACCTCGGTGGTAACCGAATCTCAACGCCTTGTGGTGTCTTCTATTCAGAAAACATTGTTATGCTGCCTTCGACCTATTCGCCGCAAGTGCGCACACAACTCAACTGCATAGCTTGCTAGACACCACCTCGGTGCCATCCGGATCTTGGAATCTCAGCGCCTTTTGGTGTCTTCTCTTCAGAAAATATTGTTGCGCTGCCTTTGGCCCCATTCGCACATCGGTCCGCTACTGACGCCATCTCACAGGCTAATGGGGCGCCCCACGCCGAGTTTCAGCATTGTAGGATGACCACACCAGTACAGCAACTTGCTAGACATCACCTCAGTGCCATCCGGATCTCGGCGCCCCACTGCAGATGAAGTGCCTCTCAACTATGAAACCACCACGGTGACATCCGGATCTTGGCGCGTTGTGCTGCCTTCGGCCTATTCGCACATCGGTCCGCTACTGACGCCATCTCACAGGCTAATGGGGCGCCCCACGCCGAGTTTCAGCATTGTAGGATGACCACACCAGTACAGCAACTTGCTAGACATCACCTCGGTGCCATCCGGATCTCGGCGCCCCACTGCAGATGAAGTGCCTCTCAACTATGAAACCACCACGGCGACATCCGGATCTTGGCGCGTTGTGCTGCCTTCGGCCTATTCGCACATCGGTCCGCTACTGACGCCATCTCACAGGCTAATGGGGCGCCCC
This sequence comes from Lissotriton helveticus, assembly GCF_964261635.1. NCBI lineage: Eukaryota > Metazoa > Chordata > Amphibia > Caudata > Salamandridae > Lissotriton > Lissotriton helveticus. The sequence continues at coordinate 2,106,719,500 of NC_136057.1, read as the reverse complement.
ACGCCGAGTTTCAGCATTGTAGGATGACCACACCAGTACAGCAACTTGCTAGACATCACCTCGGTGCCATCCGGATCTCGGCGCCCCACTGCAGATGAAGTGCCTCTCAACTATGAAACCACCACGGTGACATCCGGATCTTGGCGCGTTGTGCTGCCTTCGGCCTATTCGCACATCGGTCCGCTACTGACGCCATCTCACAGACTAATGGGGCGCCCCACGCCGAGTTTCAGCATTGTAGGATGACCACACCAGTGCACCTTACTACACACCACCTCGGTGCCATCCGGATCTTGGCATCTCAGCGCCTTGTGGTGTCTTCTATTCAGAAAATATTCTTGCGCTACCTTTGCCCCATTCACACATCGGTCCGCTACTGACGCCATCTCACAGGCTAATAGGGCGCCCCACGCCGAGTTTCAGCATTGTAGGATGACCACACTAGTACAGCAACTTGCTAGACATCACCTCGGTGCCATCCGGATCTTGGCATCTCAACGCCTAGTGGTATCTTCCATACAGAAAATATTGTTGCGCTGCCTTTGGCCCCATTCGCACATCGGTCCGCAACTGACACCATCTCACAGGCCAACAGGGCGCCCCACGCCGACTTTTACCATTGTAGGATGGCCACACCAGTACAGCAACTTGCTAGACATCACCTCGGTGCCATCCGGATCTTGGCATCTCAGCGCCTTGTGGTGTCAGTCAGAAAATATTGTTGCGCTGCCTTTGGCCCCATTCGCACATCAGTCCGCTACTGACACCATCTCACAGGCCAACTGGGCGCCCCACGCCGACTTTTACCATTGTAGGATGGCCACACCAGTGCCACAACTTGCTAGACACCACCTCGGTGCCATCCGGATCTTGGCATCTCAGCGCCTTGTGGTGTCTTCTATTCCGAAAATATTGTTGCGCTGCCTTTGGCCCCATTCGCACATCGGTCCGCTACTGCCGCCATCTCACAGGCCAACGGGGCGCCCCACGCCGACTTTCAACATTGTAGGATGGCCACACCAGTGCGGCAACTTACTAGACACCACCTCGGTGCCATCCGGATCTTGGCGCGTTGTGCTGCCTTCGGCCTATTCGCACATCGGTCCGCTACTGACGCAAACTCACAGGCCAACGGGGCGCCCCACGCCGACTTTCAGCATTGTAGGATGGCCACACCAGTGCTGCAACTTGCTGGACACCACCTCGGTGCCATCCGGATCTTGGCGCGTTGTATTGCCTTCGGCCTATTCGCACATCGGTCCGCTACTGACGCCGCCTCACGTGCCAACGTATTTTCTACGCATTTTATACCCTATGCCGCATAACAGGTCATGTGACTTGTTTATAAAACTTTTCATTGGTTCATTTTACTTTTGGTTTCCTAATGATGGAAGGCTTGATCATATGACCTAAAAACAACACTTTTCATTGGATGAAAACTTTTTTTTTTCCCAAACGATGAAAGCCCCACCTTGTTTCTGGATGTTTCAGACTGAAGCTGGCGTCAGCATGAGAGCACCACCATCTCGTAGCTCCGTCGTGGTCATTCCGCGAGCAATCATGGCAACCGCTCCCCACCAGAAGCCTACAGGAGTCGGGGGCCCCCAAAACTTTTGATGAATCCTCAAGGCGGAGGGGACGCTTTCGAGAATGGGGTCCAAGACCTAGCAGACAAGCGTCCGATTTCCAAGGTGTCCCAGGGCCATTTCAGTGGACCAGGCCCAAAAAGGAAACAGCCTGCCGCCATTTTGAGAGTCCTGTGACAGCCGCCTATCGCTGCACCGCAAGAGTGGGCGCAACTCAGCTGAATTGCGGCTTTTGACACAGTGGACCAAAAACGGACGGAATGGCAACTGAAACGGTAAAGGGGCGCCCCACTACAACAGATGACACTCCACCTGGAGAGGCCCGTTCACGCCGCCTCCCCCGGGGCGCCCCACGCCGTTATTCGGAGCAGCATTGTAGGATACCAAAACCAGTGCGGCAACTTACTGGACATCACCTTGGTGCCATCGTTCTGCTGCCTTGGAACTATTCGCACAACAGTTTGCTACTGATGACCCACCCCCCGCGACGCCCCACGCCGGAAATCTGGACGTTGTGCTGCGTTGGGACTATTCGCACAGCCGACCGCTACTTCGTTGTTTTTCCCTAAAAATGTTTATATGTTATTACTATTTTTGTTTTCTTGTATATATTTATAAGTTATTAAAGTTTTATAATCTTACTACTTTGTCGGAGTGCTATATATTTTTAATGTGACACATAATTGTAAAAACTTTGATGTACAAAGAGTCATCCCTGGAATCTTCCGCCTCAGGCTCGGTCCCCTCCCCAATCACAATACAGGATGGTTTTCAGATAATAGGAACGCGTCTGCTGTGACGGATCTCATCGAGTGTGGGCCTTGATCTACTATAACTCCTTTGAAGAGGGGTAATTCTTTACAGCTGGGGCCATAAACTACATCTGCAGGGCTAGCTGATACCCTAGGACCGGCCTGGACAATCGGACACAGAGGAAAAGGAGTGTCAGAGGGTGCGGTAGTGAATAGGGCGAAAGGGAGGTGTCGGGCGGGCACAGGGTGTGATTCTCAAGGAAGAGCAGCGCAGATGGGGGGAGGTTTATTACCCATGCATAAGGCAGAGAGCGGGGGTGACCACTGCCTGGGGGAGATGCTTGCGAGGGTGGGGAGCCATGCTAAGGATCGACAGCGTGCACAGAGTGGGTCTGGTCAAGGCATCTAAAATGGCTGCCGTGCACGACAAAAGTGTGGCATTTGAAAAAAGACAAGATGGCGCAGACAATGTTTTTCAACACTTCCTGATTTCCTTCGAATCGAACGTTAACAGACGTTGGGGCATATTACCAAAGTTAAGCGATATTTATCCCTAACGATGCTTAGCAACAATTTTTTTACCGCTAAGCATCGTCAGAAATTATCGCAGATAAACCTTGCTATTATCAAGGTTTATCGCAAATACGATAAAAAACGACCGCAATGCATTAATATCGCTGAAAACTCAGCGATATTCATGCATTACCGAGCTAATGCTCTTAGCCATGTTATCCACCTCCCATTGGATAACATGGCTAAGAACTGCTCAGGGCAGGTGCTAGCTTTTGGAGATATTCGCGCTTATCTCGAATATTTCCAAAAGTTGATAATAGGAGATAGCGATGTTAGCGACTGTTTCCAGTCGCTAACATCTTGGCATGCCCACTTTGCATGTCATTAGTGATAAATATCACTCACATGCAAAGTGGGGCCCAAGATGGTCGCTATCTCCTACTAGCCGTCGCTAACTGGTGTTAGCAACAGCTAGGTAATACAGATATAATTTTATCTCCGCGAAGCGGAGCGCTGTTACAGATATATATCTTTTTTTGAACGTTAATTTCTTAAAATCCACTGAAGCACATATATTGAGACCTAGCAAAGGCACATCGAGCTACCAGTCCCTACAATTTTGCCAAGTTTCGTGCAAATCCATTCAGCCGTTCGATTATTATTATTATTTTTTTTTTGCCCCGCGGGGCCCTTTTAAAACTTCCACATCAAACCTAAGAGGTCAAGGAGGATCTACTATGCCCCCTTATGGTCATTTGCCCCTTCGCTTTGGCCTCCTCTTGTCTCTCGATCCTACCGAGAGACAAGATGGCGGCCGCTACGGACTGTTTGCAATGTTTACAGACGCCGGAGAACCAATCAGCTTCGCAAACCTCCGTTACGCGAAGCGGAGCGCTGTTACAGATATATATCTTTTTTTGAACGTTAATTTCTCAAAATCCACTGGAGCACATATATTGAGACCTAGCAAAGGCACATCGGGCTACCAGTCCCTAATATTTTACCAAGTTTCGTGCAAATCCATTCAGCCGTTCGATTATTATTATTATTATTTTTTTTTGCCCCGCGGGACCCTTTTAAAACCTCCACATCAAACCTAGGGGGTCAGCGAGGATCTACTATGCCCCCTTATGGTCATTTGCCCCTTCGCTTTGGCCTCCTCTTGTCTCTCGATCCTACCGAGAGACAAGATGGCGGCCGCTACGGACTGTTTGGAATGTTCACAGACGCCGGAGAACCAATCAGCTTCGCTTCACAAAGCTCCGTACCGCGAAAAGTCCGCGAACCGGAGCGCTGCCCGGTCCGCTGTTACAGATATATATCTTTTTTTAAACGTTAATTTCTCAAAATCCACTGGAGCACATATATTGAGACCTACAAAAGGCACATCGGGCTACCAGTCCCTACAATTTTGCCAAGTTTCGTGCAAATCCATTCAGCCGTTCGGGCTAAAAGTGAGGCCAACCGCCCTATGGAAAACTCAATGTTAAAAACACGTTTTGGGACCCCCCTTTTTTCTCGGCCCCCCCTTGACGAACCCCCCCCCAAATTTTCAAGGGCTGCTCAGAAACAAAATGTGCCATTTTCCTGAAGATTTCAGCCAATTCCGTCCACAAACGCCAAAGTTATTAGACATAGAATTTTCAAAAATCCCATAGAGAAAAAATCCTAACTATATATACCTACTGGCGACCGCCAGTAGGTAATATATATATATATATATATATATATATATATATATATATATATATATATATATATATATATATATATATATATTCACTGAAAAAACCATAGGTTATAGACCATATATAGTTAGGAATTTGCATTTACAAAACCTTGAAAATTCACTGAAAAAACCATAGGTTAGAGACCATATATAGTTAGCTGGACATTTTATTGACATAAAACCAATGAAATTCCATATATAGTTAGTTGCACTAACTATATATCGCGCACCCGCAATCCACTGCTGATGATGTCACATATTACATCATTCATGACATGGTCAGTGACATCACTGATGACATCACTGATGACATCTCAAATGACATCACTGATGACATCACTGATGACATCTCAAATGACATCACTGATGACATCATCTAGTGTCTGTGTGTTTTTGTAAAGTTTAAATATGTTTTACATATTGAAGAATGAGTGGATGTATGGAAGACTGAGTGTGTGTGTGGCTGGCTGGGAGGTGTGTGACTCTGTGCATATCAATGTGTACTTGTATCAGTGATTGTATAAGAGAGTAAGTATGTGTTAGTATATGTGTGAAAAGTATGGTGTTCTGTGTTTAACTGTATAGATGAGGAAATCGAAGTGTGATTGATTCTTCACAGGACTGACTAGGTGTATGAGTGCATATGATAGTGTTGTAATAATGAGTGACTGTATGTATGAGTGATTGTATGGGTGAATGAGTGAATGTGTGTGTAGACGTAGGAATCAGTGAGTGCGTATGTAGTAACTGGTATTGGTGTGTCATGATGTCATCAGTGATGTCATTTGAGATGTCATCAGTGATGTCATTTGAGATGTCATCAGTGATGTCATCAGTGATGTCACTGAAGTATGGTGTTCTGTGTTTAACTGTATAGATGAGGAAATGGAAGTGTGATTGATTCTTTACAGGACTGACTAGGTGTGTGAGTAACTCCATGGATGAGTGGCAGTGTGTGAGTGTCTGCATAGGTGTATGAGTGCATATGATAGTGTTGTAATAATGAGTGACTGTATGTATGAGTGATTGTATGGGTGAATGAGTGAATGTGTGTGTAGACGTAGGAATCAGTGAGTGCGTATGTAGTAACTGGTATTGGTGTGTCATGATGTCATCAGTGATGTCATTTGAGATGTCATTTGAGATGTCATCAGTGATGTCATCAGTGATGTCACTGACCATGTCATGAATGATGTAATATGTGACATCATCAGCAGTGGATTGCGGGTGCGCGATATATAGTTAGTGCAACTAACTATCTATGGAATTTCATTGGTTTTATGTCAATAAAATGTCCAGCTAACTATATATGGTCTCTAACCTATGGTTTTTTCAGTGAATTTTCAAGGTTTTGTAAATGCAAATTCCTAACTATATATGGTCTATAACCTATGGTTTTTTCAGTGAATTTCATTGGTTTTTTAAAAGCTAATATCTATAGCTGTAAAATATATTCTTTATTACGTGACGTATCACGTAGCCACGTGAGACGCCTCATGACGCGTCGCATAACCGTGACGTATCGGCTCTGCAGCGCAAACAAAACCCGTAACGTAAGCGTGCCGGAGCACGCTTACAGATATATATATTTTTTTAACCTTAATTAGACAAAATCCACACGTGCACATATCTTGAGGCCTTGCAAAGGCACATCAAACAAACAGTCCCTACAATTTTGCCAAGTTTGCTGGAAATCTATTCCCTTAATTTTTTTTTTACTGTTTCTCTTGGTTTTCCCCTTGTTACGCTTACCGGGACGCTACCCGGTACGTGAACCGGACGCTCCAAAAACACAAGATGGCGGACTCCCGCTACGCTGCCGATTAGCTGCCCGGTTCGCGTACCGGGAAGCGCCTCTACCGCGAAAAATCGCGGGGCACTTTAATATCCCCCTCATCAATCCTAGGGGGTCAGGAGTGGTCTACCTTGCCCCCTTTCCTTCATTTCCCCCTTCGTTTTTCACCACATCTTGTCTCTCGATCGTACCGAGAGACAAGATGGCGGCCGCTCCGAACTGTTTAGAATGTTGACAGACACCGGAGAGCCAATCAGCTTCGCTTCGCGAAGTTCCGTTACGCGTCAGGTACGCGAACCGGGGAGCTAACCGGAGCGCTGTCACAGATATATATATTTTTTTAAACGTTAATTTCTCAAAATCCACTGGAGCACATATATTGAGACATAGCAAAGGCACGTCGGGCAAACCATATCTACAATTTTGCCAAGTTTCATGTAAATCTATTCAGCCGTTCGAGCTAAAAATGAGTCCAACCGCCCTATGGAAAAATGAATGGGAAAAACGTGTTTTGGGACCCCCCTTTTTTCTCGGCCCCCCCTTGACGAAACCCCCCCCCAAATTTTCAGGGGCTGCTCAGAAACAAAATGTGCCATTTTCCTGAAAATTTCAGCCAATTCCGTCCACAAACGCCAAAGTTATTAGACATAGAATTTTCAGAAATCCCATAGAGTAAAAATCCTAACTATATATACCCACTGGGGGTAGTGTTTTAGGGTTTAGGGTTGTGTTGTAGTGTTTGCGTAGTGTAGGGTCATGCTGGGGGTAGTGTTTTAGGGTTTAGGGTAGTGTTATAGTGTTTGCGTAGTGTAGGGTCATGCTGGGGGTAGTGTTTTAGGGTTTAGGGTTGTGTTGTAGTGTTTGCGTAGTGTAGGGTCATGCTGGGGCTAGTGTTTTAGGGTTTAGGGTAGTGTTGTAGTGTTTGCGTAGTGTAGGGTCATGATGGGCGTAGTGTTTTAGGGTTTAGGATAGTGTTGTAGTGTTTGCGTAGTGTAGGGTCATGCTTGGGGTAGTGTTTTAGGGTTTTGGGTAGTGTTGTAGTGTTTGCGTAGTGTAGGGTCATGCTGGGGTGTAGTATTTTAGGGTTTAGGGTAGTGTTGTAGTGTTTGCGTAGTGTAGGGTCATGCTGGGGGTAGTGTTTTAGGGTTTTGGGTAGTGTTGTAGTGTTTGCGTAGTGTAGGGTCATGCTGGGGTGTAGTGTTTTAGGGTTTTGGGTAGTGTTGTAGTGTTTGCGTAGTGTAGGGTCATGCTGGGGGTAGTGTTTTAGGGTTTTGGGTAGTGTTGTAGTGTTTGCGTAGTGTAGGGTCATGCTGGGGGTAGTGTTTTAGGGTTTTGGGTAGTGTTGTAGTGTTTGCGTAGTGTAGGGTCATGCTGGGGGGTAGTGTTTTAGGGTTTTGGGTAGTGTTGTAGTGTTTGCGTAGTGTAGGGTCATGCTGGGGGCAGTGTTTTAGGGTTTTGGGTAGTGTTGTAGTGTTTGCGTAGTGTAAGGTCATGCTGGGGGTAGTGTTTTAGGGTTTAGGGTAGTGTTGTAGTGTTTGCGTAGTGTAGGGTCATGCTGGGGGTAGTGTTTTAGGGTTTAGGGTAGTGTTGTAGTGTTTGCGTAGTGTAGGGTCATGCTGGGGGTAGTGTTTTAGGGTTTAGGGTAGTGTTGTAGTGTTTGCGTAGTGTAGGGTCATGCTGGGGCTAGTGTTTTAGGGTTTAGGGTAGTGTTGTAGTGTTTGCGTAGTGTAGGGTCATGCTGGGCGTAGTGTTTTAGGGTTTAGGGTTGTGTTGTAGTGTTTGCGTAGTGTAGGGTCATGCTGGGGGTAGTGTTTTAGGGTTTTGGGTAGTGTTGTAGTGTTTGCGTAGTGTAGGGTCATGCTGGGGTGTAGTATTTTAGGGTTTAGGGTAGTTTTGTAGTGTTTGCGTAGTGTAGGGTCATGCTGGGGGTAGTGTTTTAGGGTTTTGGGTAGTGTTGTAGTGTTTGCGTAGTGTAGGGTCATGCTGGGGTGTAGTGTTTTAGGGTTTTGGGTAGTGTTGTAGTGTTTGCGTAGTGTAGGGTCATGCTGGGGTGTAGTGTTTTAGGGTTTTGGGTAGTGTTGTAGTGTTTGCGTAGTGTAGGGTCATGCTGGGGGGTAGTGTTTTAGGGTTTTGGGTAGTGTTGTAGTGTTTGCGTAGTTTAGGGTCATGCTGGGGGTAGTGTTTTAGGGTTTAGGGTAGTGTTGTAGTGTTTGCGTAGTGTAGGGTCATGCTGGGGGTAGTGTTTTAGGGTTTAGGGTAGTGTTGTAGTGTTTGCGTAGTGTAGGGTCATGCTGGGGGTAGTGTTTTAGGGTTTAGGGTAGTGTTGTAGTGTTTGCGTAGTGTAGGGTCATGCTGGGGTGTAGTGTTTTAGGTTTTTGGGTAGTGTTGTAGTGTTTGCGTAGTGTAGGGTCATGCTGGGGGTAGTGTTTTAGGGTTTAGGGTAGTGTTGTAGTGTTTGCGTAGTGTAGGGTCATGCTGGGGTGTAGTGTTTTAGGGTTTTGGGTAGTGTTGTAGTGTTTGCGTAGTGTAGGGTCATGCTGGGGGTAGTGTTTTAGGGATTAGGGTAGTGTTGTAGTGTTTGCGTAGTGTAGGGTCATGCTGGGGTGTAGTGTTTTAGGGTTTTGGGTAGTGTTGTAGTGTTTGCGTAGTGTAGGGTCATGCTGGGGGTAGTGCTTTAGGGTTTAGGGTAGTGTTGTAGTGTTTGTGTAGTGTAGGGTCATGCTGGGGGTAGTGTTTTAGGGCTTAGGGTAGTGTTGTACTGTTTGTGTAGTGTAGGGTCATGCTGGGGGTAGTGTTTTAGGGTTTAGGGTAGTTTAGTTGTTTAGTGTATGCTAAAGGCATATTCGTTCTAAAAGTTTTCGTTATTTTAATTTGCGGCCTAATAGTACATGCGGGATTTTTTTTGCGGACTGATGGTATGCGGGATTTCGTCATATATTCGCTAATCATACTTTCTATGGCAAAATGAACCCCCTCATTTTGTTCATTTTTAAATTAAATGTTTTAAGAGTTACCACTTTATTCCAATCAAGATGGCTTCAGGTGTGCCATACCTTTGTAATAAGTAGGACTGTTAGCACTCTAGTTGTTCTTTAGAACACTCTGGGACATTCTGTCATTGGGCTATAGTTGGGCTACATCTGGCTGATATTTGGGCTACATTTGTTTTTTTTGTCTCTGGTGGCCATCTTTGGGCTACATTGGGCTACATTGGGCTACATTGGGCTACATTTGGGCTCCAACATATATATAGCCCAATGTAGCCCAATATATATTTTTCAAAGTTAATTTTCGTAAAAACCACTGGAGCCTATATCTTGAGACATAGCAAAGGCACATCGGGCTACCAGTCCCTACAATTTTGCCAAGTTTGGTGTAAATCCATTCAGCCGTTCAGGCTAAAAGTGAGGCCAACCGCCCTATGGAAAATTGCATGAGAAAAACACGTTTTGGGACCCCCCTTTTTTCTCGGCCCCCCCTTGACGAAACCCCCCCAAATTTTCAGGGGCTGCTCAGAAACAAAATGTTCCATTTTCCTGAAAATTTCAGCCAATTCTGTCCTCAAACGCCAAAGTTATTCGACATAGAATTTTCAAAAATCCCATAGGAAAAAAATCCTAACTATATATACCTACTGGCTATCGCCAGTAGGTAATATATGTGTGTATGTATGTATGTATGTATGTATGTATGTATGTATGTATATATATATTACCTACTGGCGGTCGCCAGTAGGTATATATAGTTAGGATTTTTTCTCTATGGGATTTTTGAAAATTCTATGTCTAATAACTTTGCCGTTTGTGGACGGAATTGGCTGAAATTTTCAGGAAAATGGAACATTTTGTTTCTGAGCAGACCCTGAAAATTTGGGGGGGTTCGTCAAGGGGGGGCCGAGAAAAAAGGGGGGTCCCAAAACGCGTTTTTCCCATGTTAATTTCCATAGGGCGGTTGGCCTCACTTTTAGCCCGAACGGCTGAATGGATTTGCACGAAACTTGGCAAAATTGTAGGGACTGTTAGCCCGATGTGCCTTTGCTAGGTCTCAATATATGTGCTCCAGTGGATTTTGAGAAATTAACGTTCAAAAAAAGATATATATCTGTAACAGCGCTCCGGGCAGCGATCCGGTTCGCGTACTTTTCGCGTTACGGAGCTTTGCGAAACGAAGCTGATTGGCTCTCCGGTGTCTGTAAACATTCCAAACAGTCCGTAGCGGCCGCCATCTTGTCTCTCGGTAGGATCGAGAGACAAGAGGAGGCCAAAGCGAAGGGGCAAATGACCATAAGGGGGCATAGTAGATCCTCCCTGACCCCCTAGGTTTGATGTGGAGGCTTTAAAAGGGCCCCGCGGGGCAAAAAATTTTTTTTTTTTTAAATCGTTTTTTATCGTGGGGTGCGCCCGGTACGCGTAACGGAAAGCGGACTGGGGAGCGTACTACAAGGAAACAAGAATGATTGACTTTTAACTTATTGTATGTTTATAGACTTTTTTTTTTTTTTGCTGAGTGACGTCTCGGCCTATCTCCACGGGATGCAGTCCCTACCATCTCGGCGTTTAAGCCCAGGGGGACCGGTAGTGTGGGAGAGATAACGTCTGTTAACGTTCAATTCGAAGGAAATCAGGAAGTGTTGATAAACATTGTCTGCGCCATCTTGCCTTTTTTCAAATGCCACACTTTTGTCGTGCACGGCAGCCATTTTAGATGCCTTGACCAGACCCACTCTCTGCACGCTGTCGATCCTTAGCATGGGTCCCCACCCTCGCAAGCATCTCCCCCAGGCACTGGTCACCCCCGCTCTCTGTCTTATGCATGGGCAATAAACCTCCCCCCATCTGCGCTGCTCTTCCTTGAGAATCACACCCTGTGCCCGCCCGACACCTCCCTTTCGCCCTATTCACTACCGCACCCTCTGACATTCCTCTTCCTCTGTGTCCGATTGTCCAGGCCGGTCCCAGGCTATCACCTAGCCATGCAGATGTAGTTTATGGCCCCAGCTGTAAAGAATCACCCCTCTTCAAAGGAGTTACAGTAAATCAAGGCCCCCACCCGATGAGATCTGTCACACCACACGCGTTCCTACTATCTGAAAACCATCCTGTATTGTGATTGGGGAGGGGACCGAGCCTGAAGCGGAAGATTCCAGGGATGCCTCTTTGTACATCAAAGTTTTTACAATTATGTGTCACATTAAAAATATATAGCACTCCAACAAAGTAGTAGGATTATAAAACTTTAATAACTTATAAATATATACAACGCAACAAAAACAGTAAATACATTTAAAAAAAATTTTAAAAAAAGAAGCAACAATGGTCAGTAGCTGTGTTTTGTGCGAATAGTCCCAAGGCAGCACAACGTGCTGAGTTCTGGACGGCACCCAGGTGATGTTACCTGGGTGCCGCACTGGTTTTTGGTATCCTCCGAAAAACGGCGTGGGGCGTCCCGGGGGGTGCGGGGGGAGGCCTCGTCAGTAGCGGTCTGTTGTGCGAATAGTCCCAAGGCAGCAGAACGCGCTGAGATGTGGATGGCACCCAGGTGATGTCCAGTAAGTTGCCGCACTGGTTTTGGTATCCTACAATGCTGCTCCGAATAACGGCGTGGGGCGCCCCGGGGGGGGGGGGGTGAGGCGGCGTGAACGGGCCTCCCCTGGTGGAGGCTCGTCTGCTGTAGTGGGGCGCCCCTTTACCGTTTCAGTTGCCATTCCGTGGGGCATCCCGGGGGGTGCGGGGGGAGGCCTCGTCAGTAGCGGTCTGTTGTGCGAATAGTCCCAAGGCAGCAGAACGCGCTGAGATGTGGATGGCACCCAGGTGATGTCCAGTAAGTTGCCGCACTGGTTTTGGTATCCTACAATGCTGCTCCGAATAACGGCGTGGGGCGCCCCGGGGGGGGGGTGAGGCGGCGTGAACGGGCCTCCCCAGGTGGAGGCTCGTCTGCTGTAGTGGGGCGCCCCTTTACCGTTTCAGTTGCCATTCCGCCCGCTTTTGGTACACTGTGCCAAAATCCGCCATTCAGCTGAGTTGCGCCCACTCTTGCGGTGCAGCGATAGGCGGCTGCCACATGACTCTCAAAATGGCGGCAGGCTCTTTCCTTTTTGGGCCTGGTCCACTGAAATGGCCCTGGGACACTTTGGAACTCGGACGCTTGTCTACTAGGTCTTGGACCCCATTCTCGAAAGCGTCCCCTCAGCCTTGAAGATTCTACAAAAGTCATGGGGGCCACCGACTCCTGCAGGCTTCCGGTGGGGAGCGGCTGCCATGATTGCTCGCGGAATGACCACGACGGAGCCACGAGATGGTGGTGCTTTCATGCTGACGCCAGCTTCAGTCTGAAACATCCAGAAACAAGGTGGGGCTTTCATCGTTTGGGAAAAAAAAATGTTTTAATCCAATGAAAAGTGTATTTTTAGGTCATATGATCAGGCCTTCCATCATTAGGAAACCAAAAGTAAAATGAACCAATGAAAAGTTTTATAAACACGTCACATGACCTGTTATGCGGCATAGGGCTATAAAAAGCGTAGAAAATCCGTTGGCACGTGAGGCGGCGTCAGTAGCGGACCGATGTGCGAATAGGCCGAAGGCAGCACAACGCGCCAAGATCCGGATGGCACCGAGGTGGTGTCCAGCAAGTTGCCGCACTGGTGTGGCCATCCTACAATGCTGCGCCGAAAGTCGGCGTGGGACGCCCCGTTGGCCTGTGAGTTCGCGTCAGTCAGTGGGGGCTGTTTGAGGATCTGACTGCATTGGAAAGCAATGAGATGCTGTGCGTCGCCCCCAAGATAAGGCGGCGTCAGTAGCGGACCGATGTGCGAATAGGCCAAAGGCAGCACAACGCACCAAGATCCGGATGGCACCGAGGTGGTGTCCAGCAAGTTGCCGCACTGGTGTGGCCATCCTACAATGCTGCGCCGAAAGTCGGCATGGGGCGCCCCGTTGGCCTGTGAGTTTGCGTCAGTCAGTGGGGGCTGTTTGAGGATCTGACTGAATTGGAAAGCAATGTGATGCTGTGCGTCGCCCCCAAGATGAGGCGGCGTCAGTAGCGGACCGATGTGCGAATAGGCCGAAGGCAGCACAACGCGCCAAGATCCGGATGGCACCGAGGTGGTGTCCAGCAAGTTGCCGCACTGGTGTGGCCATCCTACAATGCTGCGCCGAAAGTCGGCGTGGGGCGCCCCGTTGGCCTGTGAGGTGGCGTCAGTAGCGGACCGATGTGTGAATAGGCCGGAACCAGCACAAGGCGCCAAGATCCGGATGGCACCGAGGTGGTGTCATAGTTGAGAGTTCTGAGAAGCGGGGGGGAGGCGGCGCAAACGAGTCTCTCCCTCCATGTGGAGGCACTTCATCTGCAGTGGGGCGCCGAGATCAGGATGGCACCGAGGTGGTGTCTAGCAAGTTGCCGCACTGGTGTGTGTTGAAAAGATGAAAGATCCTCAGCAAGTCTATGTTACTTCAATGGAGCGCCGTCTAGCTGAGTTTAGCCCGCTCTTGCTGCTACAGCGACAGGCGGCTGCAACAGGACTCTCAAAATGGCGGCCTGTTCTTTGGATTTGGGCCTGGTCCACTAAAATGGCCCTGGGACACCTTAGAACTCGGACGCTCGAATTTTTTTTCCTTTCCTCTACATGCAAAAAAGGTAAATGCCCGGTACGTTACCTGCCTCATCTGCCACGATGTACTCTCCAGAGGAACCGAAAAAAAATATAGTTATGGTAATTGTGGCAAATAAATTTCATGTGGACAGATGAGTGTTACTCTAATAAATACAGCATATGAACATCATCATAGTCGATGGTTGGTGGAGACATTTTGACTATATCCTGGACCTGCCCGTCCTCGCCCAAAATGGCGCCGGAATAAATGGGACTCGTAACTCCTTGTTGTGTACTGGTTGCACAACCTTGATATCACGAGATACGTATGCAGTTTTGAAGCACATGGCGGGCGGGGACGAGAATTGATTGAATATTTCGACATCCCTGTGGTAAATAAATAAATAATACCTCTATTTTTGACTAGATATACGATAACAGATAGCTCAATAAATAAGAGTCAAGATTCGAGGTAGTAGGAGTTTGCAGGTTTAATACAGCATAAAGGACAGGAACAGGACAACCTGCACGGGAATAGGATGGCAGCGCTGCACGGGGCAGGGACAAAGGAATGGAAATGGCATGGCAACTTTTAATAACAGTGCACAAGTATATATACTTAAACAAAATACATGGTATTCAATACAATAGGCGTAACAGTAGGCAGGGCCTATAGCAGTCGCGAGAGATAAGGCAGAAAGTAGGTGTAACAAGAGGCGTGAACAGGGCGTATACATAGACATGTGATGTAAACGTAACGGAATATGTCACAAATGGGCGGAAACATGGAGGGGGCTACCTAAGGAGCCGGGACCTCTAACCTAGTGGTGCGCGCAAGCTGGCAATGACGTGTTACTAGGGAGAAGCTGGGGGCTATGACTTCTGAGCTAGAAGGAGAGACGAAAGTCTGGAGAGTCAGAGCGACATGTACCTAAACACTATCTAGTATCTGATGTTTAGAGAACATGTTGATAGAATCCAAAAGTTATCAGGGCAAATGCTAACAGACACTAAGACTGGTGCATGCATTATTCTACATGTAGTGTGTGTTGAGGAATATTAAATGACCATAAATACAGTATTTCTCTTACATGGAGACGTAAAGGCTAGACGATGACTGAAACTATTGATGCGATTCAGTAGCTTAGGAATGCAGAGAAGGAGAGCTGGACTGATAACTAGAATCATAACATACTCTTGGCAGACTGGCAGGCAGAGCCAGGCCGAGCCGGGCACTGTGAGGCAGGAAGTAAGTGAAGGGTCAGGGATACAGGTGGGGGCTGTATCGCTCCTCGGAGAGGGTTCAGGAGACTGGAGCTGAATCTGAGTCCGGGCCCTTTTGAGGCCTAGAAACGGGGATTTTCAATGAAATAACGTGCACACTGAGAAACGTGGCAATGTAGCTTTACATAGGCCTAATACTCGTAGCTTTCACGAGAACTGGAAACTGGCATACTAGAGATGGACACAACTGTAATTGCGTCTTTAATCGATCATGGGGAATACATATGCATATTAATCATGCACATATAACATAAGATGGGGAACACGTAGGGACACAGAACATGGCAAAATTTACTTTTCCACATTCCCTCCTTGTCACTACGTTTCCATCAGGAAACATCAATATTCATGATACCATCTATCATTTCATACAGTATCATTTGCTCGTCTCGAAATTTCTTGGAACGGGATCTAGGACGGGACTTGGGACTAGGAATACAAGAGGTAGCACAAATGCCGCAAATCGCAGGGCCACATTGTATACAGAGGCAGCAACTGAATATGATCGCTACTGCAATACCTAGAAAGGACAATACTTTCCATCCCCAGGCAGAAATTATACTCCAAAACCAACCGGACCATGTCCAGGTGCCTGGATTCTGGTGTAACTGATGGTCAATTTTATGAAGTCTGGTTATAGCTGAATAAACAGACGGCGCGTTATTAGGAATGAAAATGCAGCAACTAGATCCGATGACTCTACATGCTCCTCCTCTATCGGCCAGTATGACGTCAAGAACGAGACGATTTTGGAGCACGACAAATCTCATAGCAGATTGCTCTTCGGTTAAGTTACCTAGAGCAGAGGCAGTCTCATTCACTACTGCTTCAAGGGTTCTGGTTAATCTACGGATTAACTTACTATTCTGGATAGGTCCTATAAAGAAGAAGAATCCTTTATTGAAATCTGTATACTGTTCTAGAGCAGTTTCAGTTTGATCGACAATCGGGGACTCGATCTCCCTTCTATGTCTAATGTGTACTAGATGTGTGTTTCTATGATAATCAGATGGGGCTAGGAAAACTGGTGGCAGTAGGAAGGCAATGTAACAGGTTCCATCCCAATCGAGGGGCAGACGAACATATGCGGTCTGACCACAAACAAAATAAGAATGACGTGAAGCTTTGAAAATAGATTTCCCACTGTCACTATACTCGACAATAGTAGTACAATCACTATGTCCTACATGTACGGAACCATTATTTCGGACACATAATTCGCCTTTGACTGGTAATACTGAAATAGCAGGTAAGTCTGGAGTAGGATCAGACTGAACATTCAGAACCATGAAATTCGAAGAATAATTACCCAAATTATAAACTTCATTTTCTAGATCTAACCCTGTTCTGTGGGGAAGACCTTGCTTGTCTGGAAAACATGTACTGTTCAGAAGGGACATTTCAGTTGAGGATGACGTTAACGTGGACCATGCTCCACATGAACCATTATGTGAAAACGGATAAGGAAAGAGTGGCAGAACTCCCTTCGGTGTCTGGAAAGGGGGGAGTCGACCACACACCCAACAATTAGTGGCATTGCTAGTCTGGTGTGAATAATGCAACATACGGATAAATGTGTTATTGCGCATAGCAAGACGATAGGATAGTTCGTGAGGAGGCAGATCACTAAATGTGTGCTCTACTGTAGTATTAGAAAACATATTTACATGAGAAATTGGAAAACATAAATGAAATGCATAACTCGTGCAGGTAACCATTAAGCTTAAAAACAATATAAAACTTAGAAAAACGATACATCGGATAGAGTTTTGACTAACTCTCTCACTATGGGGGTCTATCTCATACATGTCAGATACCGGTCTAACTGTTTCACCTAGGGGAGGACTTAGACAATTAAACTGGCTGACTTATTTTACTAGACCGTAGCTTACTTTTATACTCCTACTGCGGAGTTTTCTCTAACAGGGAGGGCTTGATATCAATGTCATTTGCGGGACAGTCCTTAAGAATAGTATCTTGGCAGTCTTTAAAATCTTGACAATCCTTGGAAATGTTCTTGGAAACAGTTTTTAGTCCGTGAAATTTCTTGACGTGTGACAGGTGCACCCACCCCTTCCTGCCTTCCAACTTGACGGCAGTACGGGTGGTCAGGAGGACTAACTTCGGCTCCTTCCAGCGAGGCTCCAGCGGACTTGAACGATCAAAATTGCGGACGAGGACCAGGGTGCCGGGAAGGATCTTGTGTGGCTCGACTTCAGTATTGTCGGGAAATGCAGCGGCAACCTGTGAACGACAAGAGTGTAGGGCAGACATCAAGGAAGCTAGGTAATCTGTCAGCATATTACTGGAAACATCGGTAATACTTCGGGGTCTAGGTGTACCCCACATATTCGGGGGGCGGCCGAATACGACCTCATAAGGGGACAGACCTGATCTGGAGTGTGCGACCATGCGCATATAAAACAAAGCGACTGGCAGAGCAACTAACCAGTCTACACCTTTTTCTTGACAGATTTTGGCAATGCGGATTTTCAAGGTTTGATTATGACTCTCTACGAGACCGGCTGCTTCTGGATGGCGTACACAATGGAACTTCCACTGGTACCCTAACAAAAGGGAAACGTGCTTCATTAGTCCAGATGAGAATGGCTGGCCGTTATCAGAATACACGACCCTAGGGAGTCCATAACGGGGGAAGAATTCACGAACCAACTGCTTGGCAGTGGTTGCGGCTGTGTAATCTGGGACTGGATATGCTTCTGTCCACCTGGACAAAGCGCATACAACTACAAGGACATACTTGAAACCTCGACATCGCTCCATCTGAATATAATCCATCTGGAGGACTTCAAAAGGGCGGTCAGGAGGTTGGAATCCACCTTGTTCCACCGGGACACTTTTACCTGGATTGAACTGGCAACATATCATACAGGTACGGACTTTCTGCTTGGCTGCAGCTCGTAAATGTTTGTTAAACCAAATGTTCTGGATACTGTCTAACATGGCTTTTTCTCCTAAGTGTGCTGGACTATGTGCGGTATTGATAATGACTTGAACCATTGAGTCGGGGAGAAACCATGTGGCTTTTCCCTTCGTCACCCATCCCTGATCTGTCTGGACCCCTCCTTGTTCGGACCATTTCTTGATTTCCTCGGGAGTAGCATGTAACTGGATATCTATGACATCTTGAGTAGGGTCCTTAACTGTCATACAAGTAGTCTGTTCGAGAGTGGATGTCGGTGTCTTGTTAACTGGTATGTCTGGAGTCTGTGCTGTAAGCTTGGCTGTTCGATCTGCTAGATCATTACCTTGGGAAATAATGTCAGTAACTTTCGTATGTGCTTTGCATTTCATGATAGCGATAGATGTCGGTAAATGTATTGCATCTAACAGAGCTTGAATGAGGAGACCATGCTGAATCTTGGTTCCATGAGAAGTCATGAAACCTCTCTCCTGCCAGAGCACTCCGAAGTCGTGTACAACTCCGAATGCGTAGCGTGAATCTGTGTAAATATTAACTTTCAGGTTCTTGGCGTGTATGCAGGCTTGAGTCAGAGCAACTAGCTCTGCTGCTTGAGCAGACAGGGTGTCAATACGGTGTGTTTCAATAACTTCAGTGTCAGTAGTCACTGCATACGCGGCTACTAGTTCTCCTGTACTCGTTCTCATACATGAACCATCCACATAAAGTGTCAGGTCAGGATCTGGTAATGGAATATCTGTCAGGTCTTGTCTCGGCTTAGTCATAGTGTTAACAACTTCCACACAATCATGCATGGCAGGATTTGAAGTAACTGACGGTAACAGTGTAGCAGGATTTAGAACGTTGCAGCGTCTGATTTCTATGTGTGGCTGGAACAGTGTCAGTTCATAACCTGTCAAACGTGCAATTGTCAAGTGCTGAGTCTGTGTTCGGTTTAAAAGAACTTCCACGGAGTGTGGAACTTGTACTGTCAGGGAATGTCCTAATACTATGGAATCACTTTGTCTAATAGCTAGTGCTGTGGCTGCAACTGACTTGAGGCACGCAGGCAGAGCCTGGGCTACTGGATCTAATGTGCTCGAAAAATAAGCACAGGGCTTGTATTGTCCGGCTTGATCTTGTGTGAGAACAGATAATGCTGTACCATCGCGTTCTGTGACAAAAAGTGTAAAAGGCTTACTGTAGTTCGGTGTTGCTAGAACAGGAGCTTGGCATAAAGCTTTCTTTAACTCATTGAAACTAAGTGTATGTTCAGATGTCCAAGGGAGAACAGTCGATACGGCTGCCTCCTGTGTCGTTAACTGTATCAGTGGCTTGGCTAGAAATGCATACTGAGGAATCCATTGTCTGCAGTAAGAAGTGAGGCCGATAAAAGCACGTACCTCCTTCTGTGTCTTGGGCTGAGGGAGACTCGCTATTAACTGGATACGGTCAGGTGTCAACTGCCTACCCCACTTGGACAGTAAGTGGCCTAAGTAGATCACTTGCTGGACACAGAATTGAAGCTTTGAAGGGGACACCTTGTGCCCCATCTCGGCTAGGAAGTGCAGAACTGTGAGTGACGCTCGCTCGCAAGTACGTTCAGAACGGGCTGTGATCAGTAGATCATCGACATATTGGAGCAGGGCAGTGTCAGTTGGCATGTGAATATTGTCTAGTTGTCTCTTAAGTGCTTGACTGTAAATACTAGGACTCTCTGTGAAACCTTGAGGAGCTCGTGTGAATTTATAGCTCCTTCCATTTAAACAGAATCCGAAAAGGTACTGGCTGTCTGGATGAATGGGGACACTGAAAAATGCATTCTTGAGGTCGATTACTGTAAAAAATATTGCCTCAGAATCAATGGCTGTCAATAGAGATGAGCTATCTGGAACAACTGGGTACTGAGGAATGATACATTTATTGAGTTCTCGAAGGTCAATCACTAATCGATATACTGGGGGTGCATTTGGATCAGTACGTTTCATGACTGGAATGATAGGAGAATTACATACATTGGAGTCAGTTTCTACAACTACTCCTTGAGCAATGAGCTCGTCAATAATTTTGGATAAGGCTGCTACAGCCTCAGGTGGCAATCTGTACTGTCTGATTCGTGGTAACACTACACCTTGCTTGAGAGTCACACGATGGGGTGTGATTTGCATGAAACCAACATCAGTTGGACCTTGCGCCCATAGATGCTGCGGGACATTAGACAATCTCGGATCAAAATCTCGTAATACATAGTGACCCTTAAAGTCACGTAAAAACAAACGTATTCCCTCTGGGGAACAACAAATAACTGCACCTAATTCTTTCAGTGTCTTAATGCCTAACAAATTTTCTGGACATGACTTCGTAAGCAATAGATCAGTAGTTCGGGACAATGGACCAACTTCTAGAGTAACTGGCTTTGATATCTCGTTTACAATAGGCTTTCCTGAAAATCCAAGGGAAACATTTCTAGAGCCTGAGAGCGGAGCCCCTGGAACCTCGTCGTGACTAATGGTAGTCCTACTTGCCCCTGTATCAATCAGAAACTTTCTGTCTTTCCCTAATACTTGACTGTGAACATAGGGACCTTCTTGATCTACAGGAATCTCGATGAGAGGCAAGCCTACCTCCCTCTCTAGGCTGTTTCATGAATACGCTTGATACTCTGGATACTCTGTCTGTGCATACTGGTACATCTGCTGTGTAACATGCTGTGTTGCAGCGATAGGCTGCGGTGCTGGAACTATCTGTTGTGCATTCTGTGGTGACTGAGAAGTCTGTGAAACTTGTTCTTGTCTAGGCGGACGTGGTCTTTCTTTAGTTTTACCAGTGGCTATATTGTGTTTCAGAACTGCACACTCGTTTATGAAATGACCTGGCTGTTTATAATAATTGCATGTCCCTTTAACGGGAGCTGCAGGATGACTGGCTTGATTCGGACCCCTCTTCTGACTGTCTTGAGGAACAGATTGTGCAACTAGTACTTTCATTTTTGTGTCTTTCATACGTCTTCTCTCGTGTTCTTGCTCTGCTCTGATTCTATTCTGGTGATACTGGAGCATCTGTAACATCTGTGACGGAGTACTAGCTTGCCATGTACTTTCGACTTTCAAAACTCTATTCTTAACTTGTGGACTTGAATTCTCGACTAGTTTAGTAACAAAAAGATGAGGGTATGACTCGCTACTCGTCTTCAAACCACTGTTTATTATAAAACATTTCTCAAATCTAGAATAAAAATCACTAGTGTCTTCGTCTTGTTTCTGTTTACAGGCTGAGATTGCATCCCAGTCTTCCTTTTTAGTGGCTAATAATCTAGGCAAAACTTGTATTAATAATTCTGGTAATTCTTTACATTTGTCTCCAAGACCGGTACCTGGTACACGTATCTTATCTTCAGCTTCTAGAGCTGTCCAATCGATCTTTTTCTCTCCCACCTCCCAATCCTTTTCCTTGAGTTTTTCATATATGCCCGCAGGCAACAGGACTTTTAACATTTTAATTATATCCGGATATGTGTATTCTCCCATACGGAGCATGTCTTTTAATTCTCGGTGGAACCCTGCTGGATCTTTGTCGTGACAGGGAATTAATTTCTTCATCTCTAAGAGTTCCATCTTGGTAACTGGGGTGTAAACAAATACTCGTTGCATTTCACCACCCGCTGTCCTAACTGGGTGTACTTCTCGTAACGGATGCTGTCTATCTATATAAAACGGTTTACTTTCTGGAGGTGAGACATGAACAAAATGCGGATTTAGGAACGTTCTATATTTGTGGCGCTGTTCTAGAATGACACTAAATAAATCAGTGCCTAAACCTTTCCATTTATACTGGAGTAACTCGTTCAGGACATCATGTAACGGACCTGGATCAGAATGTTGACCCTCATACAGAGTAATGAGGTGTTGGATCATATACATACCCACCAGTCGCTGCTCGGCTGGGGGCAGTTTCAGAAACATTTGTGCCACTATTTCGTCTGGAAAAGTGGTAGAATCAGTAATCCATCGGACTGCTGATCGGGCTAGTTCTTGTTCATGCATGGTACTTAACTCACTATAACCGATTCGTGATTTCAGAATGTGATCGGTAGCTTGAAATACTTGTTCTAGAGAACCTTGTTCTGGTGCTGGAAGAGGAACAGTTTTCTTGTGTTCTAGGCGTAAATGTCGGTCTGGAAATCTAGATTTACCTACATACGCTATTCTGGCGGTGTTCTCGTCGTCTACCTCTTCAGTAGGAGAGTCATTTTCTTTCTCGCTCCCTAGAGCTTCTTTGCGTTGTTCGTGTAACCTTATTATTTCTTTACGTATTTTCTTGTACATACTCTCTATACTATTGAGTGTCTTGTGCTTACCCTCGGCTATATTATCACTCCACTTTGTCAGAATTTTCATTTCGGTCGGATCTTTAGTCGGGGAATCTTGTTCCCTAATTAAACAATTGATCAGAAACTTTAACAGCATGAACTGGATCTCAGATTTTCTGTGAGACATGACTTCACCAATACTTTCTGGATCTTGTCCTGTACGAATGAAACGATACATTCTGTCTAGATCTTCTTTCATATTCGGTAGGGTGTCCAAATACTCGGTCACCCGTCTTACACGTAATGAATATATAACCATACTATCATCACCTGGGACCGGATCATAACGGCATTCGGTAAGAGCTCGTCTGATATCTGCAACAGACTGATGTTTGGGCGTGCGCTGTAACGCACGTTCATGTAACTCGACTGACGATACACGTTTGTGTGGCGGCGGGGTTCCCGGAGGACCTCCTCCCGCGGCCCCTAAACTGGAATCGTCGACTGATACTCTTTGTGCTGGCAGAGTGACCAGTGTAGCGGGTACTTGTAATGTAGGCTGGACCGGGGGTACCGTAACAGGTGCTGTAACAGGTGCCCCGGTGACTGGAGGAGCAGGATTTACATTATTTACAGGAGCTGGCGGAACAGGATTTGCATATTCTGGGACTGTGTCATCCAAATAGGACGAGAGAAAAATATCAGCTGCGGTCGGTTTGTGACGTAGCTTGGTCGGGAGTAAGGGTGGCGGAAAATTACTGGATGCCTCCGGGGTTGCTTTTGGCAAGCCCTCGGCAAGAAGAGGATACATACCCTTAATAAGGGCATTCCTCTGTCTGTCTGACTGTTCGGTTTTAACTCGTTCACCTATTTCGATTAATTCCCTTTCTTGGGCTCTTTCTAAGGATTCTCTACTTAATTCTGACTTTCTGATTTCTTTTTCGGTTCTTTTATGAGATTCTTTGCGCCATAACTCGATGGCATCTTTCTGTGACTGTCTGGCTTTCTTTTTCCATAATGCTTCTTCTACTCGCATGATGCACTCGGCATCCCATGTACCCGATACGGGCCATCTATACTTTTCTTCTAACTGTTTGGTGTATTCCACCCACAAATCTAGATATAATATGGCACTTATGCCATGCTTTTGATACATGAAATGACCTGGACTGTCCCTAGGCGGGACAGGAACTGCTTCTTCTAACAGACCTTTTCTAGTTCTTAACTGACGTAACTTTGAAAACAATGGCATGACTGGGCTGGAGTCTAGACACAATTACAATACACAATGAACACGATAATTACTGAGGGTACACCACTTTCATACCACGACATTGAAATACATGAATGACATTTAAAATAACAGTTCGGACAAAATACTACCTGGAATACTGAAAACAGAATACATGAATTTCCCGAGAACAGAACAGATTAGAACAGAAACTAGATGCACTGCTAAAACAGTACGAAACTTACCGGTCTCATAAAGAGACACGTCAGGACCCGCATCCACCTAAGTGGACACTTCGTGTTGGATCTGTGTACCCAAACCCACGGACCAGAGACAATGCAATTGACCCTGTCTAGATACTACCCCAGCAACGGTACTCACCGGGCAGCAAGAACGGAAGGCCTCGGACTGGACTGGACTGCTACGACGACGGACGGACGAACTTCGGACTTCTGTTACGGGTGGGCCTCCGGATACCTCGGACCTTGGACTCTCGGCTTGGGCTCTGGTCGGGACTCGCCGCGTTCCTCCACCGCCTCGTCTGGACGCTGGACCGCAACCTCCGTCTCCTCCGTGGGCCTGAGGGATACTTGAAGCAGAAATATCTGCACGTGGCCGGTATGGTTCCGTCACGGCTGCAGAGGATCAGGGGGCTTGCGTGGCTTCACCGGCGCGTGGGGAAAGGGCAAGTCCCTATTCGGGCGCCATTATGTGGTAAATAAATAAATAATACCTCTATTTTTGACTAGATATACGATAACAGATAGCTCAATAAATAAGAGTCAAGATTCGAGGTAGTAGGAGTTTGCAGGTTTAATACAGCATAAAGGACAGAAACAGGACAACCTGCACGGGAATAGGATGGCAGCGCTGCACGGGGCAGGGACAAAGGAATGGAAATGGCATGGCAACTTTTAATAACAGTGCACAAGTATATATACTTAAACAAAATACATGGTATTCAATACAATAGGCGTAACAGTAGGCAGGGCCTATAGCAGTCGCGAGAGATAAGGCAGAAAGTAGGTGTAACAAGAGGCGTGAACAGGGCGTATACATAGACATGTGATGTAAACGTAACGGAATATGTCACAAATGGGCGGAAACATGGAGGGGGCTACCTAAGGAGCCGGGACCTCTAACCTAGTGGTGCGCGCAAGCTGGCAATGACGTGTTACTAGGGAGAAGCTGGGGGCTATGACTTCTGAGCTAGAAGGAGAGACGAAAGTCTGGAGAGTCAGAGCGACATGTACCTAAACACTATCTAGTATCTGATGTTTAGAGAACATGTTGATAGAATCCAAAAGTTATCAGGGCAAAGGCTAACAGACACTAAGACTGGTGCATGCATTATTCTACATGTAGTGTGTGTTGAGGAATATTAAATGACCATAAATACAGTATTTCTCTTACATGGAGACGTAAAGGCTAGACGATGACTGAAACTATTGATGCGATTCAGTAGCTTAGGAATGCAGAGAAGGAGAGCTGGACTGATAACTAGAATCATAACATACTCTTGGCAGACTGGCAGGCAGAGCCAGGCCGAGCTGGGCACTGTGAGGCAGGAAGTAAGTGAAGGGTCAGGGATACAGGTGGGGGCTGTATCGCTCCTCGGAGAGGGTTCAGGAGACTGGAGCTGAATCTGAGTCCGGGCCCTTTTGAGGCCTAGAAACGGGGATTTTCAATGAAATAACGTGCACACTGAGAAACGTGGCAATGTAGCTTTACATAGGCCTAATACTCGTAGCTTTCACGAGAACTGGAAACTGGCATACTAGAGATGGACACAACTGTAATTGCGTCTTTAATCGATCATGGGGAATACATATGCATATTAATCATGCACATATAACATAAGATGGGGAACACGTAGGGACACAGAACATGGCAAAATTTACTTTTCCACATCCCTATTGATATTAAGTTCTGATGTGTTATTGATTACTGTACTATTGAAAGTTCGAATTAACGTCACCCATGGTACTTGCCCGCAAACGTATATCTAGATAATTTTATTGTAACTGGCCCTGTCGTTTTTTAATTATAAAATGTACGTCCACCGATTCCGCAACTGTTAGACACCTTAGTTCTTGCAACCTAATGGCCCGCCCGTTACGTTCCTCTACAGTGTAAATGTCTCCTCATCATATACGATTACAGTTTGCTCCGTGGCCGGCCCACGTGGTTATAGGCCCGTATTTGTATACTGACATTTTCACAATAAAGGTTTTTAAAAGAAAACATGGTAGTAGTATTTACATTGGTAAAGTTTTTAATAATAGTCACTGTTTTCGAATCAGTAAAAGGCAAGTGAAATAAAGCAGTCCAATTACATGAAGGGTATAAGGTATAATACGCAGGTACGCAGTAAAGATAAATGGTCAAGGGCTGTTGTGTTTTCTACTCCTGCAACATCAAGTGATCGATAAGAATCTGATATTCAGGCGTATCGGCGACTAAGACAGCAGGCCGAGCCTCTTTTGCTCAACGGCTCCGTCATGGGACGAAGAAACGCCCTTTTTCTCGAAAAAGGAATATATTTTACTTGCAGGACAGTTGTAAATTTTCCGGGAAAGTACATTAGCCTGGAACATTATAACATATATGTTTAAGAAAAAATAATGTTCGAAAGTAATAAAAAGTGTAATTTTTAGGTCATATGACCAAGCCTTTCATCATTAGAATAAGAAGAGTAAAATGAACCAATGAAAAGTTTTATTAACAAGTCACATGACCTGTTATGCTTACGTTACGCGCTGCGCGCCGCGCCCCGGATCGCTTCCGGGAAGCTGTGCTTCGCGCATCGGAGCACTTCCGGATGCGCTAACGCGGCGCGTCATATGACGCATTACGCGACAACGCAGGTCCAGAATATAGTCAAAATGTCTCCACCAACCAGTGGTCGGAACACAACCCCTTTCAGCAGGCTAAATAGTTCTGTTAAATGACAACAGAAGGGACAGGCAACAAGAACCATCAGTCAAAAAGGGGAGGGCAAGTTCTTCTCTACCGGGTCACGTTGGGGCGCTACCGGAACTGATCGAATTGGTAGTCTACAGTGTTTCTGGATGTTTCAGACTGAAGCTGGCATCAGCATGAGAGCACCACCATCTCGTAGCTCCGTCGTGGCCATTCCACGAGCAATCATGGCAGCCGCTCCCCACCAGAAGCCTGCGGGAGTCGGGGGCCCCCAAGACTTTTGTAGAATCTTCAAGGCTGAGGGGACGCTTTCGAGAATGGAGCCCAAGCCCTAGCAGACAAGCGTCCGAGTTCCAAGGTGTCGCAGGGCCATTTTAGTGGACCACGCCCAAATCTGAAGAGCCGGCCGCCATTTTGAGAGTCCTGTGGCAGCCGCCTATCGCTGCACCGCAAGAGTGGGAGCAACTCAACTACATGGTGAGCGAAACGCTGTAGTCGCAAGAGCGGGCGGTAAACAGCTGAATAGCGGAAGAGGCACAGTGTAGCAAAAGCGGGCGGAATGGCAACTGAAACGGTAAAGGGGCGCCCCACTACAGCGTGTCTTCAGGTCAAACGGATTGTGGGACAAGGTCCAGAATGGAAGAGTCACCAAAAGGCAAAAAGTTCCGCTTAACCCCGGGAGCCGGCCACCTATGTCGGGGGCGATCTCAGGCCACACCAGGGCAACACGACTTGGGGAGGGGGCCGGAGCCAAGCGCCCCCTCCGAGTCCGGGCCATCACACCGTCCCTCGGGGGCCTCCGTCAAGCGTTTAAGGGAGGCACCGCATCACATTGTTTTCAAATGCAGTCACGTCCTCAAACAGCCCCCACTTACATTGAGAATAGTGAAGCTGTAGCAGGTGCAAATAAGCTTCAGACAGTCTAACAAACACTCCTCAAAACTTTGAACTATCAGAGTGCATGAGTTTCATGCTCGATCGATTGAGCTAGCCGGATCGGGCAACAAAAAGTATAAAATAGTTATGTAAATAGTTATTTAATAAAATGTTTTACCCTGTTACTTTGCTGGTGTGTTGTATATATTTGTAATATTTGCATAGAGTTTATCGTTATTTTGGGCGGGGTGGGTGGCGGAGCCGAGCTGTCTTGCAGCCATCATGGTGTGGAGTTCAGTTCATCTCACTAGTTTTGTATTTCTCATGAGGGGTTGTTCCTAATGTTTCTATTTTAGCGAGGTCAAAAAGAGATCCCATTAGTGGCCTACTGATTTTGCTCGATCCCTTTTGTTTTTTTACACGATTTTTCACTATCTGCAAAGACTAAACAGAGTATTGCGACTCTGTGCTTGTTTGTAAATAGAGAATGAACCAAAGAGAACCAATTCTAAAACAGTAAATGCTTGGATAACAATCAATCAAATGGAGAGAGAAGCAGGCACGACGGATTACAACGGGGGCAAAGGCCTGCGTTAACTACCCTTCACTATCTGCAAAGAGAGAGTACTCCTAATAGAAATGAGGGGGGGCAGCATTCAAAGCAGATCAGTGTGCATAAACACGAAAATGTTTTTACTTACCACGTACTTGACATTCGACAATTTATGATATTTGCTATTAAAAAACCATTGAAATTCACTGAAAAAACCATAGGTTAGAGACCATATATAGTTAGGAATTAGCATTTAAAAATGCTTGAAAATTCACTGAAAAAACCATAGGTTATAGACCATATATAGTTAGGAATTAGCATTTAAAAAACCTTATTTTACTCACACAAAACCATTGAAATTCCATATATAGTTAGTTGCATTTGAGATGTCATCAGTGATGTCATCAGTGATGTCACTGACCATGTCATGAATGATGTAATATGTGACATCATCAGCAGTGGATTGCGGGTGCGTGATATATAGTTAGTGCAACTAACTATATATGGAATTTCAATGGTTTTGTGTGAGTAAAATAAGGTTTTTTAAATGCTAATTCCTTACTATATATGGTCTATAACCTATGGTTTTTTCAGTGAATATATATATATATATATATATATATATATATATATATATATATATATATATATATATATATATATATATATGCCGAAGGAAGTCGACCCTCCAGCAGACGCACTGAGAGAGACGCTCTTTTTTCTCTTTCTGAGAAATCCAGCTCCAGTGATTCCAAGCTACCCTTGCGGGTTATTGGGAAATCGAGTCCTGAGAGAGAGATACCAGACCTCCTTCATTCTAAAACCAAAGTACGGAGCTGATTAGACCCGTAGAGAAATCTTGGATAGGTTCTTGGCAAAAAGAATACTGAAACTAAGCTACACCTCACTTACTTCTTCCCTTGTACTAGACCTAGGTTAGGTACGCCGGGGTAGGCGTATTTTAGAAGCACCAGTTGAGTACTTTTAGTCTTTATTTATTAATGTATGTATTCTATGTATTTTATGGCTTAGAAACCATATCATGCTTTTACAGAAATATTTTATAATACTCTTCTTACTGTACGCATTGTACTTTGCAACCAGTATTACGATTGTAGCAGTTCATTTCCTCTGCAAAATATCGAAGACTGCTCAATAAATACTTTTATAGAAAACGCCCGTCTCTCTATTTCTCTGCACCTCTGGTGAAACGAAGCATGCACGATTGACTGAATGAAATAACTATCTATTGTTTCCGCGACTCTAGAGATGCACTTCTTATTCTTGGGAAACAAAGTTTTCATGTTTATGCGGTTGTCAGAAACTAATCCCTTCTTGTTTATTTGAGAAAGTTTCTAGTGACCTCTGAGCTAGCTGGCAATCACAATTAAGTCTAATATATTCGATAGAGACCTAGTCGACCTCAGTCGTACGTCTTTTTTTTATTTTTTTATTCCTCATATACCAATAATGGGTATTCTGGATAGGGTATCTCCTCCTCTCGCCATTGCGATGTACCGGCCACCAGGATTAAATTCAAGGAATTCAATCCAAAAAATAGGAGAGAAAAGAGAATCCCCCTCCAGGCTGGACTGTTTGCTATGTCCACTCCATACCCTTTAATCTGGAAGACCCTTGGTTGGGTAGGAGACAAAGCACCGACAGTACCCAGGTAAAATCATAGGAATCTTCTCATCTGTTCCGCCAAGCCACCAAGGCCGCCCAGATCTTAACAAGGCTTGAGCCATCACAAGCAATATCAGATTCACTGACATATATGATATAACTTAGACAATCAGCAAAGGTGGGAGCCTTCTCTGATTTCCAGGATTTACATATTTCCCGTCTAGCCAATACCATTATATAAAATAAGAAGTTGGTCCTCATCTCATTAAGCTGGTACTCTTCCCCTAGCCCAAAAAGGATAATCATGGGTGTAATGGCTATATGAGTACCCAAAACTTCTGTTATAAATTCTTCGATTTTAGTCCAGAAAGGCGATAGTCTTGGGCACTCAACAAACATATGCAGATCGTCCGCAGTAGAAGCCTTACAGCGTGGGCAGCAGTGTTCAAGGTTCGTAAACTTAACCAGTTTCTTAGGGGATATATACGCTCTGTACAGGGTGAACAGATGATTTTGTTTTAAGGGGGCTGATTTCACGACTGTATGTAGTAGTTTAAAAGATTCTCCCCATAGAGCTCGTAATTTATCGCCCTGCAAAGCTGTTGCTTCTCCCCATAGTTTATTAAGTTCAAGTTCTGTGACCTCATCCTTCTCATTTAAAGCCTCATACCAGAAGGAGATCTCTTTTTTCCAGCTCCCTTTTTTCTTTACCAGATCAAACTTAGGATTAGCTGTTAGACCCCAAGCTATAGTACTCCACCAGCTAGAGTCGTATGTCTAATCTATAGTATATATTATTCCAATGCGCAGAGCCTATTGGGAATATAGGAACTACACTACAATTTCTAAATGTAACATCCCTGAAATCTATAGATTTTCAGCGAATTTCAAAGATTTTTTAAATGCTAATTTCTAACTTTAACGTCCCTGAAACCTATGTTTTTTCAGTGAATTCAAAGGTTTTAAATGCTACTTTCTCACTATGCCTACAGAGGTAGGACATGTGCAGAATGAGGAAGAAAGAAACAGAACGAAGCAAGAGAAATGCAGAAAGGTGCAACAGACATCCAGAAAGACAAAGAAAAGGGTCAAAAGAAGCAAGAGATATGCAGAAAGAACCAGCAGAGGTGCAGAAAGAGACCTTGTTGCAAAGTCATCCTGTGTCCCCAACTTTTTGCTGACTGGTATTGATGGTAACTGACTCTGACTAACCAGGCCCAGAGCCAGTGCTATATTGAAAGACACTTATAATACAGTGAAAATATCTACATACACTAGGGTACACTCTGGGTTGGGGTAATCCTGTGATTGGCATGACCTCCCCTGTAAGGCCCTAGTACATAATAGGGCAGGGGGATTAAAAGTACCTCTAACACAGAGGTACAGAAAGAGGCAAGAGAAGTGCAGAAAGAAGCAACAGAGGTGAGGAAAGAGGCAAGAGGGGTGTAGAAAGAAGCATGTGAAGTACAGAAAGAGGTAAGAGGGGTGCAGAAAGAGGCAAGAGAGGTATAGAGAGAGGCAGGAGGGGTGCATAAAGAAGGAAGAGAAATTCAGAAAGAGGCAAGAGAATTGCCAAAAGAAGCAACAGAGCTGTAGAAAGAAACAAGAGAAGTGCAGAAGAAGGCAGGTGAGGTACAGAAAGAAGCTAGAGCAACACAGACCGAACAAACAGAGGTGCATAAAGAGGCAAGACGGGTGCAGAAAAAGGTAGGAGAGGTGACCAAAGAGGCAAGAGAGATATGGAAAGAGGCAGGAGGGGTGCAGAAAGAAGGAAGAAAAGTGCAAAAAGAAGCAACAGAGGTGCTGAAAGAGGCACAAAAGGTCCAAAAAGAGCAAGAGAAGTGCAGAAAAAGGCAAGAGAGGTACAGAAACAGGCAGGGAAGGTGCTGAAACAGGGAACAGCGGTACAGAAAGAGGCAAGAGAGGTGCAGAAAGAGAAAACAAGGGTGCAGAAAGAGGCAAGAGATCTGCAGAAACAGAGGTGCTGAAAGAGGCAAGTGAGATACAGAAAGAAGCAAAAGCTCTGCAGAAAAAGTCAATAGAAGTGAAGAAAGAAGGACCTTTGGTGATGCAAATGAATTGCCTTACATTAAAATATTCCTCAGAGCCTGTAATGGCAGAACCACTTCTGAAACCTCCAATAGTTACACTTTCTATCGAAACGAGCGGAGATCACTATTTGATTATATTTTAATTGATTCTAATTCCTGGGAGAGGGTCTTAGATTTTAGGGTTATTCAACGTCATGATAGTGATCATCATGCGCTGGCGTTGGAATTAAAAGGCTTTAATCAAGGGAGTGACAATGTTACGGAAAACCCCATAGATCATAGGTTGACTTTTGTCTAATTGCAGGCAACGAGCAAGATTGTAGGACCTTAGTCAATCCCAAGCCAAAATGAGCTCCCTTTATGAAGTTTTGGTTCCAGTGCTCCAAACAGCTTTCCTCTCACTAAATCAAATGGGGAATGGCATAGATCTGGAGATGGTGAAGAAGAACCACACCAAATTAGAAGAGGCCACATTAGATTTCTTCTATCCAAAAAAACAAATAGAACAAGAAAGAAGCCCCGCCATCAGTGGTATAATGTTCTTTGCCGTAAAATGAAAAGAATTAAACAACAGGTGGTGGTGATGGACAGAGTTTCTGAATTAAGCAGAATCTCTCACCCAGTCAAGAGATCAGGGCTAGACCCAACACCGTTTTTTAGCTCATTGCACCATCCCAGTTTCAGAACCTGGCTGTATGCAAATTAATCTGTCCCTGGCCCAGTGCATCATGGGAACAGGGCAGACCAGACTACAATAGCCAATTCTTTCACTGGGAAGGAAACAAGCTTCCGGGGACCGGTTTCTGGCATTACAGCCGTCTTCGGCCCGGCTTGCTTGAATCCTGATGGTGCAATGAGCAAGGGACTCACGTCTGAGTATACCCTTCCACGCTTATGGTGGACAAAATAATTAAACAACAGGTGGTGGTGATGGACAGAGTTTCTGAATTAAGCAGAATCTCTCACCCAGTCAAGAGATCAGGGCTAGACCCAACACCGTTTTTTAGCTCATTGCACCATCCCAGTTTCAGAACCTGGCTGTATGCAAATTAATCTGTCCCTGGCCCAGTGCATCATGGGAACAGGGCAGACCAGACTACAATAGCCAATTCTTTCACTGGGAAGGAAACAAGCTTCCGGGGACCGGTTTCTGGCATTACAGCCGTCTTCGGCCCGGCTTGCTTGAATCCTGATGGTGCAATGAGCAAGGGACTCACGTCTGAGTATACCCTTCCACGCTTATGGTGGACAAAATAATTAAACAACAGGTGGTGGTGATGGACAGAGTTTCTGAATTAAGCAGAATCTCTCACCCAGTCAAGAGATCAGGGCTAGACCCAACACCGTTTTTTAGCTCATTGCACCATCCCAGTTTCAGAACCTGGCTGTATGCAAATTAATCTGTCCCTGGCCCAGTGCATCATGGGAACAGGGCAGACCAGACTACAATAGCCAATTCTTTCACTGGGAAGGAAACAAGCTTCCGGGGACCGGTTTCTGGCATTACAGCCGTCTTCGGCCCGGCTTGCTTGAATCCTGATGGTGCAATGAGCAAGGGACTCACGTCTGAGTATACCCTTCCACGCTTATGGTGGACAAAATAATTAAACAACAGGTGGTGGTGATGGACAGAGTTTCTGAATTAAGCAGAATCTCTCACCCAGTCAAGAGATCAGGGCTAGACCCAACACCGTTTTTTAGCTCATTGCACCATCCCAGTTTCAGAACCTGGCTGTATGCAAATTAATCTGTCCCTGGCCCAGTGCATCATGGGAACAGGGCAGACCAGACTACAATAGCCAATTCTTTCACTGGGAAGGAAACAAGCTTCCGGGGACCGGTTTCTGGCATTACAGCCATCTTCGGCCCGGCTTGCTTGAATCCTGATGGTGCAATGAGCAAGGGACTCACGTCTGAGTATACCCTTCCACGCTTATGGTGGACAAAATAATTAAACAACAGGTGGTGGTGATGGACAGAGTTTCTGAATTAAGCAGAATCTCTCACCCAGTCAAGAGATCAGGGCTAGACCCAACACCGTTTTTTAGCTCATTGCACCATCCCAGTTTCAGAACCTGGCTGTATGCAAATTAATCTGTCCCTGGCCCAGTGCATCATGGGAACAGGGCAGACTGTTCCCATGAGGGTCAGACTGATTTGCAGATAGCCATGTCTGAACTGGGGTGGCAGAGTGGGCTAAAGAACGGTGATGGATTAAACCCAGATCTTTTGACTGGGTGTGAGTGTTTGATTGGTTCAGATGCTCCGTCCATCACCACCCCCTTTTGTACCGCTTTTGGCCGCCATAAGTGTGGCAGGGTATGCTCAGACGTGAGTCCCTTGCTCGCTTTGCCACTGGATTCAAGCAAGCCGGGCTGAGGACGGCTGCAATGCCAGAAACCGGTCCTCGGAAGCTTGTTTCCGGTCCGGGGAAGGCATGGCTTGGCAGTTCGGGCTGGACTGTTCCCATGAGGCACAGGGTCAGACTGATTTGCAGATAGCCATGTCTGAACTGGGGTGGCAGAGTGGGCTAAAGAACGGTGATGGATTAAACCCAGATCTTTTGACTGGGTGTGAGTGTTTGATTGGTTCAGATGCTCCGTCCATCACCACCCCCTTTTGTACCGCTTTTGGCCGCCATAAGTGTGGCAGGGTATGCTCAGACGTGAGTCCCTTGCTCGCTTTGCCACTGGATTCAAGCAAGCCGGGCTGAGGACGGCTGCAATGCCAGAAACCGGTCCTCGGAAGCCTGTTTCCGGTCCAGGGAAGGCATGGCTTGGCAGTTCGGGCTGGACTGTTCCCATGAGGCACAGGGTCAGACTGATTTGCAGATAGCCATGTCTGAACTGGGGTGGCAGAGTGGGCTAAAGAACGGTGATGGATTAAACCCAGATCTTTTGACTGGGTGTGAGTGTTTGATTGGTTCAGATGCTCCGTCCATCACCACCCCCTTTTGTACCGCTTTTGGCCGCCATAAGTGTGGCAGGGTATGCTCAGACGTGAGTCCCTTGCTCGCTTTGCCACTGGATTCAAGCAAGCCGGGCTGAGGACGGCTGCAATGCCAGAAACCGGTCCTCGGAAGCTTGTTTCCGGTCCAGGGAAGGCATGGCTTGGCAGTTCGGGCTGGACTGTTCCCATGAGGCACAGGGTCAGACTGATTTGCAGATAGCCATGTCTGAACTGGGGTGGCAGAGTGGGCTAAAGAACGGTGATGGATTAAACCCAGATCTTTTGACTGGGTGTGAGTGTTTGATTGGTTCAGATGCTCCGTCCATCACCACCCCCTTTTGTACCGCTTTTGGCCGCCATAAGTGTGGCAGGGTATGCTCAGACGTGAGTCCCTTGCTCGCTTTGCCACTGGATTCAAGCAAGCCGGGCTGAGGACGGCTGCAATGCCAGAAACCGGTCCTTGGAAGCTTGTTTCCGGTCCAGGGAAGGCATGGCTTGGCGGTTCGGGCTGGACTGTTCCCATGAGGCACAGGGTCAGACTGATTTGCAGATAGCCATGTCTGAACTGGGGTGGCAGAGTGGGCTAAAGAACGGTGATGGATTAAACCCAGATCTTTTGACTGGGTGTGAGTGTTTGATTGGTTCAGATGCTCCGT
Organism: Lissotriton helveticus; assembly: GCF_964261635.1. NCBI lineage: Eukaryota > Metazoa > Chordata > Amphibia > Caudata > Salamandridae > Lissotriton > Lissotriton helveticus. The sequence continues at coordinate 2,106,684,154 of NC_136057.1, read as the reverse complement.
CCATCACCACCCCCTTTGGTACCGCTTTTGGCCGCCATAAGTGTGGCAGGGTATGCTCAGACGTGAGTCCCTTGCTCGCTTTGCCACTGGATTCAAGCAAGCCGGGCTGAGGACGGCTGCAATGCCAGAAACCGGTCCTCGGAAGCTTGTTTCCGGTCCAGGGAAGGCATGGCTTGGCAGTTCGGGCTGGACTGTTCCCATGAGGCACAGGGTCAGACTGATTTGCAGATAGCCATGTCTGAACTGGGGTGGCAGAGTGGGCTAAAGAACGGTGATGGATTAAACCCAGATCTTTTGACTGGGTGTGAGTGTTTGATTGGTTCAGATGCTCCGTCCATCACCACCCCCTTTTGTACCGCTTTTGGCCGCCATAAGTGTGGCAGGATATGCTCAGACGTGAGTCCCTTGCTCGCTTTGCCACTGGATTCAAGCAAGCCGGGCTGAGGACGGCTGCAATGCCAGAAACCGGTCCTCGGAAGCTTGTTTCCGGTCCAGGGAAGGCATGGCTTGGCAGTTCGGGCTGGACTGTTCCCATGAGGCACAGGGTCAGACTGATTTGCAGATAGCCATGTCTGAACTGGGGTGGCAGAGTGGGCTAAAGAACGGTGATGGATTAAACCCAGATCTTTTGACTGGGTGTGAGTGTTTGATTGGTTCAGATGCTCCGTCCATCACCACCCCCTTTTGTACCGCTTTTGGCCGCCATAAGTGTGGCAGGGTATGCTCAGACGTGAGTCCCTTGCTCGCTTTGCCACTGGATTCAAGCAAGCCGGGCTGAGGACGGCTGCAATGCCAGAAACCGGTCCTCGGAAGCTTGTTTCCGGTCCAGGGAAGGCATGGCTTGGCAGTTCGGGCTGGACTGTTCCCATGAGGCACAGGATCAGACTGATTTGCAGATAGCCATGTCTGAACTGGGGTGGCAGAGTGGGCTAAAGAACGGTGATGGATTAAACCCAGATCTTTTGACTGGGTGTGAGTGTTTGATTGGTTCAGATGCTCCGTCCATCACCACCCCCTTTTGTACCGCTTTTGGCCGCCATAAGTGTGGCAGGGTATGCTCAGACGTGAGTCCCTTGCTCGCTTTGCCACTGGATTCAAGCAAGCCGGGCTGAGGACGGCTGCAATGCCAGAAACCGGTCCTCGGAAGCTTGTTTCCGGTCCAGGGAAGGCATGGCTTGGCAGTTCGGGCTGGACTGTTCCCATGAGGCACAGGGTCAGACTGATTTGCAGATAGCCATGTCTGAACTGGGGTGGCAGAGTGGGCTAAAGAACGGTGATGGATTAAACCCAGATCTTTTGACTGGGTGTGAGTGTTTGATTGGTTCAGATGCTCCGTCCATCACCACCCCCTTTTGTACCGCTTTTGGCCGCCATAAGTGTGGCAGGGTATGCTCAGACGTGAGTCCCTTGCTCGCTTTGCCACTGGATTCAAGCAAGCCGGGCTGAGGACGGCTGCAATGCCAGAAACCGGTCCTCGGAAGCTTGTTTCCGGTCCAGGGAAGGCATGGCTTGGCAGTTCGGGCTGGACTGTTCCCATGAGGCACAGGGTCAGACTGATTTGCAGATAGCCATGTCTGAACTGGGGTGGCAGAGTGGGCTAAAGAACGGTGATGGATTAAACCCAGATCTTTTGACTGGGTGTGAGTGTTTGATTGGTTCAGATGCTCCGTCCATCACCACCCCCTTTTGTACCGCTTTTGTCCGCCATTCGTGTGGCAGGGTATGCTCAGACGTGAGTCCCTTGCTCGCTTTGCCACTGGATTCAAGCAAGCCGGGCTGAGGACGGCTGCAATGCCAGAAACCGGTCCTCGGAAGCTTGTTTCCGGTCCAGGGAAGGCATGGCTTGGCAGTTCGGGCTGGACTGTTCCCATGAGGCACAGGGTCAGACTGATTTGCAGATAGCCATGTCTGAACTGGGGTGGCAGAGTGGGCTAAAGAACGGTGATGGATTAAACCCAGATCTTTTGACTGGGTGTGAGTGTTTGATTGGTTCAGATGCTCCGTCCATCACCACCCCCTTTTGTACCGCTTTTGGCCGCCATAAGTGTGGCAGGGTATGCTCAGACGTGAGTCCCTTGCTCGCTTTGCCACTGGATTCAAGCAAGCCGGGCTGAGGACGGCTGCAATGCCAGAAACCGGTCCTCGGAAGCTTGTTTCCGGTCCAGGGAAGGCATGGCTTGGCAGTTCGGGCTGGACTGTTCCCATGAGGCACAGGGTCAGACTGATTTGCAGATAGCCATGTCTGAACTGGGGTGGCAGAGTGGGCTAAAGAACGGTGATGGATTAAACCCAGATCTTTTGACTGGGTGTGAGTGTTTGATTGGTTCAGATGCTCCGTCCATCACCACCCCCTTTTGTACCGCTTTTGGCCGCCATAAGTGTGGCAGGGTATGCTCAGACGTGAGTCCCTTGCTCGCTTTGCCACTGGATTCAAGCAAGCCGGGCTGAGGACGGCTGCAATGCCAGAAACCGGTCCTCGGAAGCTTGTTTCCGGTCCAGGGAAGGCATGGCTTGGCAGTTCGGGCTGGACTGTTCCCATGAGGCACAGGGTCAGACTGATTTGCAGATAGCCATGTCTGGACTGGGGTGGCAGAGTGGGCTAAAGAACGGTGATGGATTAAACCCAGATCTTTTGACTGGGTGTGAGTGTTTGATTGGTTCAGATGCTCCGTCCATCACCACCCCCTTTTGTACCGCTTTTGGCCGCCATAAGTGTGGCAGGGTATGCTCAGACGTGAGTCCCTTGCTCGCTTTGCCACTGGATTCAAGCAAGCCGGGCTGAGGACGGCTGCAATGCCAGAAACCGGTCCTCGGAAGCTTGTTTCCGGTCCAGGGAAGGCATGGCTTGGCAGTTCGGGCTGGACTGTTCCCATGAGGCACAGGGTCAGACTGATTTGCAGATAGCCATGTCTGAACTGGGGTGGCAGAGTGGGCTAAAGAACGGTGATGGATTAAACCCAGATCTTTTGACTGGGTGTGAGTGTTTGATTGGTTCAGATGCTCCGTCCATCACCACCCCCTTTTGTACCGCTTTTGGCCGCCATAAGTGTGGCAGGGTATGCTCAGACGTGAGTCCCTTGCTCGCTTTGCCACTGGATTCAAGCAAGCCGGGCTGAGGACGGCTGCAATGCCAGAAACCGGTCCTCGGAAGCTTGTTTCCGGTCCAGGGAAGGCATGGCTTGGCAGTTCGGGCTGGACTGTTCCCATGAGGCACAGGGTCAGACTGATTTGCAGATAGCCATGTCTGAACTGGGGTGGCAGAGTGGGCTAAAGAACGGTGATGGATTAAACCCAGATCTTTTGACTGGGTGTGAGTGTTTGATTGGTTCAGATGCTCCGTCCATCACCACTCCCTTTTGTACCGCTTTTGGCCGCCATAAGTGTGGCAGGGTATGCTCAGACGTGAGTCCCTTGCTCGCTTTGCCACTGGATTCAAGCAAGCCGGGCTGAGGACGGCTGCAATGCCAGAAACCGGTCCTCGGAAGCTTGTTTCCGGTCCAGGGAAGGCATGGCTTGGCAGTTCGGGCTGGACTGTTCCCATGAGGCACAGGGTCAGACTGATTTGCAGATAGCCATGTCTGAACTGGGGTGGCAGAGTGGGCTAAAGAACGGTGATGGATTAAACCCAGATCTTTTGACTGGGTGTGAGTGTTTGATTGGTTCAGATGCTCCGTCCATCACCACCCCCTTTTGTACCGCTTTTGGCCGCCATAAGTGTGGCAGGGTATGCTCAGACGTGAGTCCCTTGCTCGCTTTGCCACTGGATTCAAGCAAGCCGGGCTGAGGACGGCTGCAATGCCAGAAACCGGTCCTCGGAAGCTTGTTTCCGGTCCAGGGAAGGCATGGCTTGGCAGTTCGGGCTGGACTGTTCCCATGAGGCACAGGGTCAGACTGATTTGCAGATAGCCATGTCTGAACTGGGGTGGCAGAGTGGGCTAAAGAACGGTGATGGATTAAACCCAGATCTTTTGACTGGGTGTGAGTGTTTGATTGGTTCAGATGCTCCGTCCATCACCACCCCCTTTTGTACCGCTTTTGGCCGCCATAAGTGTGGCAGGGTATGCTCAGACGTGAGTCCCTTGCTCGCTTTGCCACTGGATTCAAGCAAGCCGGGCTGAGGACGGCTGCAATGCCAGAAACCGGTCCTCGGAAGCTTGTTTCCGGTCCAGGGAAGGCATGGCTTGGCAGTTCGGGCTGGACTGTTCCCATGAGGCACAGGGTCAGACTGATTTGCAGATAGCCATGTCTGAACTGGGGTGGCAGAGTGGGCTAAAGAACGGTGATGGATTAAACCCAGATCTTTTGACTGGGTGTGAGTGTTTGATTGGTTCAGATGCTCCGTCCATCACCACCCCCTTTTGTACCGCTTTTGGCCGCCATAAGTGTGGCAGGGTATGCTCAGACGTGAGTCCCTTGCTCGCTTTGCCACTGGATTCAAGCAAGCCGGGCTGAGGACGGCTGCAATGCCAGAAACCGGTCCTCGGAAGCTTGTTTCCGGTCCAGGGAAGGCATGGCTTGGCAGTTCGGGCTGGACTGTTCCCATGAGGCACAGGGTCAGACTGATTTGCAGATAGCCATGTCTGAACTGGGGTGGCAGAGTGGGCTAAAGAACGGTGATGGATTAAACCCAGATCTTTTGACTGGGTGTGAGTGTTTGATTGGTTCAGATGCTCCGTCCATCACCACCCCCTTTTGTACCGTAAAATGAAAAGAGCTCTGGTATTATCCATCAAGGCCAATGATCGTCTGTTAATTAAACTAGCAGGGACAATATATAAAAAGACAACTGTAGAAGCAAAGAAAAGATGGGAAACTGAAAGGTGGGAGGATCTGAAATGTGCTTTGGGAGCAAGGGACATGAGGTCATTCTAGAGAGTAGTCAATCTGGATAGCTCTGGTCCTAGATCACGGACAGACCCTAATCTGGGAGAGGAAGTTTGGAGGGAACGCTTCCAATCCCTCTACTCTATAGAAGATGTAGTGGTTGGTGGCCAAGATGATGGCTGCTCAACAGGGGTTGATTCTTCCCTTGACCTAAGAGATTCCAAAGTAGACACTGCTGTCCCATGCAATGCAACCATAAGCCTAAATGAAATCAAGGGAGCTTTAGCAAAAGTTGCACCCCGGGAACGCCCCGGGCCTAGATAAAATTCCAGGGGACCTATTTCGCAATGAACCCTCTGTATGGGCGCCATATTTTTGGGTTCTTTTTAATGCGATATTACAGGGTATGAAGATTCCTCAGAGTTGGGCTGGAGCCGAAATAATCCCGATTTATAAAAAAGGCTCCCACTCCTGCCAAATAACTACAGCCCAATCAGCTTTATTGACATCAAACAAAAGATGTTCGCTCGTGTAGTGCTCCTTGGATTCCAATCCTGGATGGAGGAACAGAATATACTCACCTCCCTTCAGGCTGGGTTTAGGGAAAAAATGTCCACTATCGACTAAATTCTTAGGCTCCAGATGCTATACTGGAAGACCGTGTCTCTGGAGGGTGGCAGCCTCTATTTAATATTCGTTGACCTCCGGTCAGCCTTCGATTTGGTCCCTAGGGATACACTTTGGTGAATCCTCTATGATAAGGGGGCCCCCACACATATATTTAACCTTATTAAGCTGTTACATGAGGAAAACTTTGCGCAAATTAGGTACGGCAAGGATGGGAATCTCACCGCACCAATCCCAAACAAGCACAAAGTACGCCAAAGCTGCGTGCTAGCCCCCACCTTGTTTAGTCTTTATATAAATGGTTTGATAGATTATTTAGCAACAGTAAAAGATCTTGATGCCCCTAAACTAGCCTCCCGCCCGATATCCGCAATGATGTTCGCAGACGATACCCTGTTGGTGTCAAAATCCCCTATGGGGATCCAAAGGGTTCTCGATAAATTTGAATTTTTCTGTAGGCAAAGGGGTCTGGAAATCAATCTGCAGAAAACCAAATTTATGGCATTCAACTGCCCTAAAAGTACAAGATCTAACCCTATATTATCTGGTAAACCCCTAGAAAGAGTTATCTCATTTGACTACCTAGGGGTAACAATATCAGAAAAAATGGAGTGGGGGAAATAAACTGTTAAATAATGCAATCCTCAGGAGGCATCATGAAGGTCCTTTGCAAATCTAGTCAGAAATTATTGAGTCTGGCCATTGAAATTTATAAAGTACAAGCTCGGGGTGGGGCACTATATGGTGCAGAACTTTGGGGACATGTAAATCAAGAGAATCTCAGGTAGAGAACAGTTTCCTTAGACAGTTTGTAAATCTCCCAAGGAGCACTCCGCTCATTCCTTTATGTCTAGATCTGGGCCTTTTGGCAATTACGGATATAATAGCTTTGAAACCTTTACTCTACTGGTGAACCTGCGAGGGGCTGTTAGACTCCCATGGTCTGCCCATATCAAACAGTGGCTGGTCTGTCTTGGATTGGATGAGCTATGGGATCATCCGGATACCGCCTGTCCCAGCCACCCCAGGAAATTATTGAAGGAATACTACGACGAGTACAAACTATCTCAACTTCATAGTTGCCCCCAAACTGACAGATTAACTACAGTTTGTCTAGAAATTAAAGATAGGCTCAGCTTTGAACCGATTTTAGATTAAATTAAACCGGCAGCGGCCAAGAAGCTATACCTCCAGTTTAGATACGGGACTCTTCCTCTTCGATGTTTTACTTATAAATGGGGGGATGTGCAAAGTGCAAATTGCCCTGTGTGTGACTGTTCCGAAGAGACTATTCCGCATGTTTTATTCATTTGTCCCGCCTACCAAAAGGCAAGGAAACTATGGTTGGTCCAGATTTGTAGTAACCTAGGTACTAGATGTTGTTCTGAGGCTCTCAGGATACTGAAGTATGATACTAGTATCCCGATAGTGTACTCAGTCGCAAGGTTCCTACTTTCTATATGGTGCACGCGCCAGACACACCTGAAAGCGTGAGTGAGGAGTTATTGGGCCTCTTTCCATGCCGGATCCATCAGGAGTTGGATAACAATTATAATACTTAAGTCTGTTAGTTTTAAATTAGGCCTCATCTCCTAATAGAATAACTCAAGATTGTCGTTGGCCCTAGACCCCAGTGTAGAGAACCTTGATTCCGAGGTACTACGTCTGGAGAACGATAGAGTATAGGTCATCCTTTTTTACTATGTTTGTAAAGTAAATGTTTTTAGGTAATTTATTTATTTATTAAGCATATTTGCACTCACCGTGTATGGAGCATTTTAGACTGCCACGAACAAACCCTTGCTTTGTGCACTTCCCTTTGATAAATTAACTTGATGTGCATTTTCTTTTATTGTTATTGTTGCAAATTTTAAATGTATTGCTATGTTTTGTGATTGTACTTTTTGAGGTTATGTTAACCGAAATAAAGTCATTTTGAATTGAATTGAAGAAAGAAGAAACAAAGGTGCAGCAAGAGGCAATAGGGGTACCGAAAGAGGAGAGAGAAGTGCAGAAAGAATCAAAAGTGGGGTTCAAAGAGGCAAGAGGGATTCAGAAAGAGGCAAGAGCAGTGCAGAAAGAACCAAGAGAAGTGCAGAAAGAAGCAACAGAGGTGCAGAAGCAGGCACGAGGGGTATAGAAAAAAAGGAAGAGAAGTGAAGAAAGAAGCAAGAGAAGTGCTGAAAGAGGCACAAAGGGTGCAGAAAGAGGCAAGAGAAGTGCAGAAAGAAGCAACAGAGGTCCAAAAAGAGACAAGAGTGGTGCAAAAAGAGAGAAGAGAGGTGTAGAATGAGGCAAAAGAGTTGTACAAAGAGGATAGAAGGGTGCAGAAAGAGGCAGGAGGCGTGCAGAAAGAAGCAACAGAGGTGCCGATAGAGGCAAGAGAGCTTCAGAAAGAAGCACGTGAAGTGCAGAAAAGGGCAACAGAGGTGCATAAAGACGGAAGAGAGATGCAGAAACAAGCAAGAGAAGTGCAGAAAGAGGCAAGAGAATTGCTGAAAGAAGCAACGAAGTTTTTGAAAAAACAAGAGAAATATAAAAAGAGGCAAGTGAGATGCAGAAATAAGCAAGAGCAGTGCAGAAAGAACCAACAGAGGTGCAAAAAGAGGCAAGAAGGGTACAGGAAGAGGTAGAAGAGGTAGGAGAGGTACATAAAGAGGCAGGAGAGGTACAGAAAGAGGAAAGAGAGGTGCAGAAAGAGGCTAGAAAGTTGCACAAAAAGGGGTGCAGAAACAGGTAAAAGGGGTGCAGAAAGAAGAACGTGAGGTGCAGAAAGAGGCAAGAGAGGTACAGAAAGAGGCAAATGAAGTACAGAAGGGGACAAGAGAACTGCAGAAAGAAGCACGTGAAGTGCAGAAAAGGGTAACAGAGGTGCATACAGACGCAGGAGAGGTGCAGAAACAAGCAAGAGAAGTGCAGAAAGAGGCAAGAGAATTGCTGAAAGAAGCAACAAAGTTTAAGAAAAAACAACAGAAATATAGAAAGAGGCAATTGAGGTGCAGAAATAAGCAAGAGCAGTGCAGAAAGAACCAACAGAGGTGCAAAAAGAGGCAAGAAGGGTGCAGAAAGAGGTTGAGAGGTACACAAAGAAGCAGGGGAGGTACAGAAAGAGGTAGGAGGGGTGCAGAAAGAAGGTTGAGAAGTGCAGAAAGAAGTAACTGAGGTGCTTAAAGAGGCGCAGAGGGTGCAGAAAGAGCAAGAGATGTGAAGATAGAAGCAACAGAGGTAAAGAAAGAGGCAAGAGAGGAGCAGAGAGAGGCAGGAAAGGTGCAGAAAGAGGGAACAGGGGTGCGGAAAGAGGCAAGAGAGGTACAGAAAGAGAAAAGAGGAGTGCAGAAAGAAGCAAGATATCTGCAGAAAAAAGCAACAGAGATGCTGAAAGAGGAAGAGTGGTGCAGAAAGACGGAAGAGAGGTTTAGAAAGAGGCACAAGAGTTGCACATAGAGGGAAGATGGGTACAGGAAGAGGCAGGAGGGGTGCAGAAAGACACAACAGAGGGGCAGAAAGAGGCAAGAGAGGGGCAGAAGGAAGCAAGTGAAGTGCAGAAAGAGGAAACAGAGGTGCAGAAAGATGCAAGAGAGGTGCAGAAACAAGGAAGAGAAGTGCAGAAAGAGGCAAGAGAATTGCTGAAAGAGGCAATAGAGGTGTAGATAGAAGCAAGAGAAGTGCAGAAAAAGGTAGGAGGCGTACAAAAAGCAGCAAGAGAGGTACAGAAAGAGGCAGGAAGGGTATAGAAAGAAGGAATAGAAGTGCAGAGAGGAGTAACAGAGCTGCTGAAAGAGGTGTGAAGGGTACAGAAAGAGTCAAAGAAATGCAGAAAGAGGCAGCAGAGGTACAGAAAGAGGCAGTAAAGGTACAGAAAGAGGGAACAGGGGTGCATATAGAGGCAAGAGAGGTGCAGAAAAGAAAAGAGGGGCGCAGAAAGAGGCAAGAGATCTGCAGAAAAAAAGCAACAGAGGTCCTGAAAGAAGCAAGTGATGTGCAGAAAGAGGCAACAGATCTTCAGAAAAAAGCAACAGAGGGGCTAAAAGAGGCAAGTCAGCTGCAGAAAGAAGAAAGAGAGGTGTAGAGAGAAGCATCAGGGGTGCAGAAAGAGGCAAGAGGGGCACAGAAAGAGGAGAGAGAAATTCAGAAAGACACAAAAGAGGTGCTGAAAGAGGCAATAGGGATGCAGCAAGAGGCAAGACCAGTGCAGAAATACCAAGAGAAGTGCAGAAAGAAGCAACAGAGGTGCTGAATGAGGTACAGACGCTGCAGAAAGAGGCAAAAGAAGTGCAGAAAGAAGCAACAGAGGTACAAAAAGAGGAAAGAGTGGTGCAGAAAGAGGGAAGAGAGGTATAGAAAGAGGCAATAGAGTTGCACAAAGAGGGACGACGGGTGTAGAAAGAGGCAGGAGGGGTGCAGAAACAAGCAAGAAAAATGCAGAAAGAGGGAAGAGAATTGCTGAAAGAAGCAGCAGAGGTGTAGGTTCTTTCAGCAAGTCTCTCCACGACCTGGGCCCCAAGTACCTCAACGACCGCCTGACCTTCTACACGCCCACCCGCCAGCTACGATCCACTAGCCTCGCCCTCACCGCCGTACCACGCATCCATAGAGCCACCACCGGAGGAAGATCCTTCTCCTACCTGGCGGCCAAGACATGGAACTCCCTCCCCATCCACCTTCGGCTGACCCAGGACCATCTCGCCTTCAGGAGACAACTCAAGACCTGGCTGTTCGAGCAGTAGCTGACCCCTTCCCCCAAGCGCCTTGAGACCCTCCCGGGTGAGTAGTGCGCTATTCAAATGCTATGATTGATTGATTGATTGAGAAAGAAACAATAAAAGTGCACAAAGCGGCAAGTGAGATGCAGAAAAAGGCAAGTAAGATATAGAAAGTGGGAACACAGATGCAGAAAGAAGCATGGAATGTACAGAATGAAGCAACAGGGGTGCAGAAAGAGGCAAGAGAATAGCAGAAAGAAGCAACAGAGGTGTAGAAGTAGGCAAGAGAGTAGCAGAAAAGGGCAAGAGATTAGCAGAAACAGGCAAAAGAGGTACATAAAGAGACAAGAGAGGTGCAGAAAGAAGAAAGACAGGTGCAGAAGGAAGCATGGAAAGTGCAGAATGAAGCAACAGGGGTGCAGAAATAGGCAACAGAAGTGGAGCAACAGAGGTGCAGAAGGAGGCAAGAGATCTGCAGAAAGGGCCAAGAGATTTGCAGAGACAGGCAAAAGAGGTACAGAATGAGGGAACAGAGGCTCAGAAAGAGGCAGGAAGGGCGCTGTAATTTGCAAGAGAGGTCCAGAAAGAAACTAGAGTAGTGCAAAAGAACCAACAGAGGCGCAAAAAGAGGCAAGTGAGGTGCAGAAGGAGGGAAAAGAGCTGCAGAAAGAGGCAAGAGAGTTGCAGAAACAGGCAAAAGGGGTGCAGAAAGAGGGAACAGGTGGGCAGACTGAGACAAGAGAGATACGGAAAGAGGGAAGAGGGGTGCAGAAAAAGGCAAGAGGGATGCAGAAAAGTGGAACAGAGGTGCAGAAAGAACCAACAGAGGTGCAGAAAGAGCAATGGTGTACAGAAAGGAGTAGGAGAGGTACACAAAGAGGCAAGAGAGGTAGAGAAAGAGGCAGGAGGAGTGCAGAAAGAGGAGAACTGCAGAAAAAAGCAACAGAGGTGCTGAAAGATGCATGAAGGGTGCAGAAAGAGGAAAGAGAGGTGCAGAAAGAGGCTAGAAAGTTGCACAAAAAGGGGTGCAGAAACAGGTAAAAGGGGTGCAGAAAGAAGAAAGTGAGGTGCAGAAAGAGGCAACAGAGGTACAGAAAGAGGCAAATGAAGTACAGAAGGGGACAAGAGAACTGCAGAAAGAAGCACGTGAAGTGCAGAAAAGGGTAACAGAGGTGCATACAGACGCAAGAGAGGTGCAGAAACAAGCAAGAGAAGTGCAGAAAGAGGCAAGAGAATTGCTGAAAGAAGCAACAAAGTTTAAGAAAAAACAAGAGAAATATAAAAAGAGGCAAGTGGGGTGCAGAAATAAGCAAGAGCAGTGCAGAAAGAACCAACAGAGGTGCAAAAAGAGGCAAGAAGGGTGCAGAAAGAGGTTGAGAGGTACACAAAGAAGCAGGGGAGGTACAGAAAGAGGTAGGAGGGGTGCAGAAAGAAGGTTGAGAAGTGCAGAAATTTGTAACTGAGGTGCTTAAAGAGGCGCAGAGGGTGCAGCAAGAGCAAGAGAAGTGCAGAAAGAAGCAACAGAGGTACAGAAAGAGGCAAGAAGGGTGCAGAAAGAGATAGGAGAGGTACATAAAGAGGCAGCAGAGGTACAGAAAGAGGCAGGAGGGGTGAAGAAAGAAGGTTGAGAAGTGCAGAAAGAAGTAACTGAGGTGCTTAAAGAGGCACAGAGGGTGCAGAAAGAGCAAGTGAAGTGCAGAAAGAAGCAACAGAGGTAAAGAAAGAGGCACGAGAGGAGCAGAGAGAGGCAGGAAAGGTGCAGAAAGAGGGAACAGGGGTGCGGAAAGAGGCAAGAGAGGTACAGAAAGAGAAAAGAGGAGTGCAGAAAGAGGCAAGATATCTGCAGAAAAAAGCAACAGAGATGCTGAAAGAGGAAGAGTGGTGCAGAAAGACGGAAGAGAGGTTTAGAAAGAGGCACAAGAGTTGCACATAGAGGGAAGATGGGTACAGGAAGAGGCAGGAGGGGTGCAGAAAGACACAACAGAGGGGCAGAAAGAGGCAAGAGAGGGGCAGAAGGAAGCAAGTGAAGTGCAGAAAGAGGAAACAGAGGTGCAGAAAGATGCAAGAGCAGTGCAGAAACAAGGAAGAGAAGTGCAAAAAGAGGCAAGAGAATTGCTGAAAGACGCAATAGAGGTGTAGATAGAAGCAAGAGAAGTGCAGAAGTAGGCAAGTAAGGTGCAGAAAGAAGCAAGAGCAGTTCAGAAAGAAGCAACAGAGGTGCAAAAAGAATAAAGAGGGGTACAGAAAAAGGTAGGAGGTGTACAAAAAGCGGCAAGAGAGGTACAGAAAGAGGCAGGAAGGGTATAGAGAGAAGGAATAGAAGAGCAGAGAGGATTAACAAAGCTGCTGAAAGAGGTGTGAAGGGTGCAGAAAGAGCAAAAGAAATGCAGAAAGAGGCAGCAGAGGTACAGAAAGAGGCAGGAAAGGTACAGAAAGAGGGAACAGGGGTGCATATAGAGGCAAGAGAGGTGCAGAAAGAGAAAAGAGCGGCGCAGAAAGAGGCAAGAGATCTGCAGAAAAAAAGCAACAGAGGTCCTGAAAGAAGCAAGTGACGTGCAGAAAGAGGCAAGAGACCTGCATAAAAAAGCAACAGAGGTGGTAAAAGAGGCAAGTCAGCTGCAGAAAGAGAAAAGAGAGGAGTAGAGAGAAGCATCAGAGGTGCAGAAAGAGGCAAGAAGGGCACAGAAAGAGGAGAGAGAAATTCAGAAAGACGCAAAAGAGGTGCTGAAAGAGGCAAGAGGGATGCAGCAAGAGGCAAGAGCAGTGCAGAAAGAACCAAGAGAAGTACAGAAAAAAGCAACAGGGCTGCTGAATGAGGTACCCAAGCTGCAGATAGAGGCAAAAGAAGTGCAGAAAGAAGCAACAGAGGTACAAAAAGAGGCAAAGGTGGTGCAGAAATAGGGAAGAGAGGTATAGAAAGAGGCAATAGAGTTGCACAAAGAAGGAAGACTGGTGCAGAAAGAGGCATGAGAAATGCAGAAAGAGGGAAGAGAATTGCTGAAAGAAGCAGCAGTGGTGTATAAAGAAACAATACAAGTGTACAAAGCGGCAAGTGAGATGCAGAAAAAGGCAAGTAAGATACAGAAAGTGGGAACACAGATGCAGAAAGAAGCATGGAATGTACAGAATGAAGCAACAGGGGTGCAGAAAGAGGCAAGGGAATAGCAGAAAGAAGCAACAGAGGTGCAGAAGAAGGCAAGAGAATAGCAGAAAAGGGCAAGAGATTGGCAGAAACAGGCAAAAGAGGTACATAAAGAGACAAGAGAGGTGCAGAAAGAAGGAAGACAGGTGCAGAAGTAAGCATGGAAAGTGCAGAATGAAGCAACAGGGGTGCAGAAATAGGCAACAGAAGTGGAGAAAGAAGCAACAGAGGTGCAGAAGGAGGCAAGAGAACTGCAGAAAGGCCCAAGAGATTTGCAGAGACAGGCAAAAGAGGTACAGAAAGAGGGCACAGAGGCTCAGACAGAGGCAGAGAGGTGCAGAAACACGTAAAAGGAGTGTAGGAGGAGGCAGGAAGGGTGCTGTAATTTGCAAGAGTGGTCCAGAAAGAAACTAGAGTAGTGCAAAAGAACCAAGAGAGGTGCAAAAAGAGTCAAGTGAGGTGCAGAAGGAGGAAAGAAAGCTGCAGAAAGAGGTAAGAGAGTTGCAGAAACAGGCAAAAGGGGTGCAGAAAGAGGGAACAAGTGGGCAGACTGAGGCAAGAGAGGTACGAAAAGAGGGAAGAGGGTTGCAGGAAAAAGGCAAGAGGGATGCAGAAAAGTGGAACAGAGGTGCAGAAACAACCAACAGAGGTGCTGAAAGAGGCAATGGTGTACAGAAAGGAGTGGGACAGGTACACAAAGAGGCAAGAGAGGTAGAGAAAGAGGCAGGAGGAGCGCAGAAAGAGGAAAGAACTGCAGAAGAAAGCAACAGAGGAGATGAAAGAGGCATTGAGGGTGCAGAAAGAGGAAAGAGAGGTGCAGAAAGAGGCTAGAAATTTGCACCAAGAGGGGTGCAGAAACAGGTAAAAGAGGTGCAGAAAGAAGAAAGTGAGGTGCAGAAAGAGGCAAGAGAGGTACAGAAAGAAGCAAATGAAGTACAGAAGGGGGCAAGAGAACTGCAGAAACTGGCAATAGAGGTACAGAAAAGGCAACTGAGTTGTGGAAAGAAGCAAGATAAGTATAGAAAAAAGCAACAGAAGGAAGCAAGCGTGGCTTGCACACCATTAGTACCAATTTGACAGCCACATTTAGCAATAAGTACCAGCTGACCATTCTAGGTTTGCAAAGGGCCTTCCACCATGCTGTAACACTGTTGCTGCATTTTGGTAACATGTGAGCCATTTGAGCTAGAAACAAGGCTTTTTTGTTCAAATCTGCAAGGGAGCAGATGATGAATTATGTGGCTAACACAGAAATTGTATAATTGTGCGAAAGTCGGTGCAGCCAAACCGTCTCATAATTCCATTGGCCCTGCTCATACTGTTAATTAGGTCCACAAGTGCTCCTTAGTGATTCTTTCTTTTTTTGTGTTTTACTTTTACTGGAGGTAATAGGAGGGGTAGTTGCTACCCCTCTTGTTACCTTTCAGTAAGTACCACACAGTGTGTTTGCTAAGATGTGTTTGGAGGCCACGCCCCTTTCTCCACCACTCTGCAAATGCCCCTCCTGGCAGACTACGGGATGGGGGATGAAGTCCAATTTACTCCTGAGGGACATTGGGGACAAAGCAGTCCTCCGGGTACCTCCTGTAAGTCCTACACAGCAGAATTCATGAGCACTGGTCGGAGGCCCAGCACCCTTTCTCCACCACTCTGCAAACAAAACTACTAGTTAAATAAGTGTTTGCAATGTAATAGGTTTCTCATTTGTGTGAGTTAGAGCTATTGGCGTTGTAAATGTAAAAGTTTTTTACTAATGTTTGTTGGAGTGGAGTGGATGTATGTTGTGTGTAGTAGAAGTATATGGTAAGTTGTGCTGTTAAATTATGTGGATAGAAAGTATGTGGTATTTAGTGTATGGGATTTATGTAGAGTGGGATTATGTGTTATGAGAGTAATTATGTGGTCTTTGTTGTGGAGTGGTAACCTCAGGTTTAGTCTTCCTCATTTCCATAGAAGCTCAACTATGAACTCAGTGAGACAAAAAAGAAGGAATCACTGTGGATCACTTGTGGACCTAATCAGATGTATAGGCAGGGCCACTGGAAATATGCGACTTTTTGGCTGCACTGACTTTTGCACAATTATTCATTTTCCGCATTAGCCACATAATCCATCATCTGCTCCCTAATCTGCAGATTTGAACAAAAAAAGCCTTGTTTCTAGCTCAAACCGATGAAGCGTTACCAAAAAATGCAGCAACAAGTGTTACAGCATGGTGGAAGGCCCTTTGCAAACCTAGAATGGTCACCTGTTACTTAGTGCTAACTGTGGGTGTTAAATTGGTACTAATGGTCTGCAAGCCACTCTTGCTTCCTTCTGCGCCTCTCTTGCCTGCATTTCTGTTGCTTCTTTCTGCACATTTCATTCTTTTTCTACACTTCTCTTGCCTCTTTCTGCAAATCTCTTCTACTTTCTGCACCTCTAATGCCTCTTTCTGCACCTCTGTTGCCTCTTTCTTCACCCCATTTGCTTCTTTCTCTACCCCTCTTGCCTCTTTCTGCACCTTTCTTCCCTCTTTTTTGCACCTCTCTTGCCTCTTTCTGCCCCTCTTTCTGTACATCACTTGCTTCTTTCTGCGCCCCTTTTACCTGTTTCTCTACCTCTTTTTCCTCTTTGTGCAACTCGCTTGTCTCTTTCTGCAGTTCTATTGCCTTCTTCTGCACCCGTGTTGCCTCTTTAAAGACTTCTCTTGCCTGTTTCTTTACCTCTCTTGTCCCTTTCTGAACCCTTTGTGCTTCTTTCAGTACCTCTGTTGCTTCTTTCTGCAGTTCTCTTCCTCTTTCTGTGCCCCTCCTGACTCTTTCTGTACCCCTCTTGCATCTTGTTGCACCACTCCTATCCCTTTCTGCACCCCACTTGCCTATTTGTCACCTCTGTTTGTTCTCTCTGTACCTCTTTTGCTTTGTTGTGCACTTCACTTGCCTCTCTCTGTACCCCTCTTGCCTCTTTCTGTACCTCTGTTGGTTCTGTCTGCACTGTTGTGGCTTCTTTCTGCACCTATTTTATAAGTTTCTGCATCTCTCTTCCCTTCTTGTGCACCTCTCTTGCCTCAGTCTGCCCACCTGGTCCCTCTTCCTGCACCCCTTTTGCCTGGTCTGTAACTCCCTAGCTTCTTTCTGCAGTTCTCTTGCCTCCTTCTGTAACTTACTTGCCTCTTTTTATACTTCTGTTGGTTCTTTTGCACTACTGTTGCTTCTTTCTGCACCCCTCTTGCTTTTTTCTGCACCCCTCTTGCTTCTGTCTGCACCCCTCTTGCCTGTTTCTGCACCCCTTTTACAGGTTTTGCACCTCTTTTGCCTCTGTCTGCACCTCTGTTCCCTCTTTCTATACCTCTTTTGCCTGTTTATGCATCTCACCTGCCACTTTCTGCACTTCTCTTGCTTCTTTATACACCTCTGTTGCTTCTTTTAGCAATTCTCTTGCCACTTTCTGCACTTCTCTTGCCTGTTTCTGCACCTCGCTTGCCTTTTTCCGCACTTCTCTTGCCTGTTTCTGCACCTCACTTGCTTCTTTATGCACACTTCTTTTCTCTTTCTGCACCCTGCTTTCCTCGTTGTGCTACTCTCTTGCATCTTTCCATACCTCTCTTCCCTCTTTCTGCACCTCTCTTGCCTCTTTCTGAACCCTATTGCTTCTTTCTGTACTTCTCTTGCCTCTTTCTGCACCCTTTGTGCCTCTTTCAGAACCTCGGTTGTTTCTTTCTGTACTTCTCTTCCTTCTTTCTGCACCACCATGCCTCCTTCTGCACAGCTGTTGTTTCTTTCTGTACTACTCTTGGTTCTTTATGCAACGCCCTTACCCTTTTCTGCATCTCTCTTGCCTCTTTGAGCATTGCTTTTGCTTTTTTCTGCACTTCTCTCTCCTCTTTCTATACTCCTCTTGCCTCTTTCTGCACCTCTATTGCTTCTTTCTGCACTTCTCTTTGTTCTTCCTGCACAGCTCTTACCTTTTTCTGCATCCCTCTAGCCTCTTTGATCATTTCTTTTGCTTTTTATGCACTTCTCTCTCCTCTTTCTGTACTCCTCCTTCCTCTTCCTTCTTCTGCGTTAGTTCTTCCTGAACTTCTCTTGCATCTTTCTGCCCCTCAATTGCCTCTTTCAGCACCTCTGTTGCTTTTTTTCTTCAGATCTCTTGCCTCATTCTGAACCCCTGTGATCTCTTTTTGCACTTCTCTTGCCTCTTTCTGCACCCCTGTTCCCTCTTTCTATATCTTTCCTGCCTGTTTCTGCACATCTCTTGCCTCTTTCTGTACCTCTGTTGCCTTTTCTGCACTTCTTCCTGCTCTTTCTGCACCCTTGGCAGCTCTTTCAGCACCTCTGTTACTTCTTTCTGCACCTCTCTTGCTTCTTTCTGCAACTCACTTGCCTCTTTCAGCACCTCTCTTGCTTTTTTCTACAGATCTCTGGCCCCCTTCTGCACCTCACTTGCCTCTTTCAGCACATCTGTTTCATTTTTCTGCAGGTCTCTTGCCTCTTTTCCCACCCCTCTTTCCTCTTTCTGCACCTATCTTGCCTCTTTCTGCACCCCTGTTCCCTCCTGCTGCACCTTTCCTGTCCGTTTCTGTACATCTCTTGCCTCTTCTGTCCTTCTTTTGCCTCTTTCTGTACCTCTGTTGCCTCTTTCTATACTTCTCTTGCCTCCTTCTGCACCCGTAGTGCCCTTTTCTGCACCTCTGTTGCTTCTCTGTGCACTTCTACTGCCTCTTTCAGCACCTCTGTTGCTTTTTCTGCAGATCTCTTGTCTCTTCCGTACCTCATTTGACTTTTTTAGCACCTCAGTTGCTTCTTTTCTGCAGATCTCTTTCCTCTTTCTCCAGCCTTCTTTCTCTTTCTGCACCTTTCTTGCCTCTTTCTGCACCCTGTTCCCTCTGTCTGCACATTTTCTGCCACTTTCTGAACCTCTCTTGCCTCTTTATGTACCTCTGTTGCTTCTTTCTACACTTCTCTTGCTCTTTCTTCACCCTTTGCGCATCTTTCAGCACCTCTGTCACTTCTTTCTGTACTTCTCTTCCTTCTTTCTGTACCATTTCTGCCTCTTTCTGTACCTCTTTTGCCTCTTTCTGCACCCCTCCTACCTTTTTCTGCACCCCTCTTGCCTTTTTTTGTTCCTCTGTTGGGTTTCTTCTGTTCTGCTTTTGCTTATTTACGTACCTCACTTGCCTCTTTCTGTACTTCTCTCTACACCTCCGTTGCTTCTTTCAGCAATTCTCTTGGTTCTTCCTGCACTTCTCTTCTATCTTTCTGCACCCCTCCTGCCTCTTTATATACCTCTCTTTCCTCAATGTGCAGCTCTCTTGCTTCTTTCTGCATCTCACTTGCTTCTTTCAGCACCTCTGTTGCTTTTTCTGTAGATCTATTGACCCTTTCTGCACCTCAATTGCCTCTTTCAGCACCCCTGCTGCATTTTCTGCAGATCTCTTGCTCTTTCTGCATCCCTGTTTTCTCTTTCTGTACCTCTCTAACCTTTTTCTGCAACCCTGTCCACTCTTTATGCACCTTTCCTGCATGTTTCTGCACCTCTCTTGCCTCTTTCTGTAACCCTGTTCCTTCTTACTGCACCTTTCCTGCCTGTTTCTGAACCTCTCTTGCCTCTTTCTGTACCTCTGTTTCTTCTTTCTGCACTTCTATTGCTCTTTATGCACCGTTTGTGCCTCTTTCAGCACCTCTGTTACTTCTTTCTGCACTTCTCTTCCTTCTTTCTGCACCCCTCCTGCCTGTTTCTGTACCTCTCTTGCCTCTTTGTGCACCCCTCTAACCTTTTTCTGCATCCCTCTTGCCTCTTTTTGCACATCTGTTGTTTCTTTCTACTCTACTCTTGCTACTTTCTGCACCTCTCTTGCCTCTTTTTGTACTTCTCTAGCTTCTTTCTACAATTCTTTTGCTTCTTTCAGCAATTCTCTTGCCTCTTTCTGCACTTCTCTTGCTTGTTTCTGCACCTCTGTTGCATCTTTCTGCACCTCTGATGCCTCTTTCTGTACTTCACTTGCTTCTTTCTGCACCCCTCTTGCCTCCTTCTGCACCTCTGTTGCTTCTCTCTGCACTTCTCTTGCCTCTTTCTGCACCTCTGACTTAGAGGTATTTTTAATCCCCCTATTATGTGCTAGGGCCTTACAGGTGAGGTCATGACAGTCACAGGGATAAACCCAAACCCATAGTGTACTCTAGTGTAAGTAGGTGTTTTCACTGTATTTTAATTGTCTTTCAGCTTAGCAATGTCTCTGGGCCTGGTTAGTCAGAGTCAGTTACCACAAGTACCAATCAGCACAAATTCGGCAGCACAGGATGACTTTGCAGCAAGGCCTCTTTCTGCACCTCTGTTGGTTCTTTCTGCATGTCTCTTGCTTCTTTCTGCACCTTTCTTTGTTAAAGACGTACTGCATGTTCTAAGATGGCGCGCAGACATGATCGTTTGTTGCAGTCCTATCTCTATTGCAATGACCCTCGATGTAGCTTTAAAATGATGCAGCGCAAAGCGTTCATTTGTAAACACTGACGAAGGGATTTAGTCCCGAAACGCGTTTGTTCTTGAAATAAAAAATCTCTGCTGAAGCGACAACCCCGTGAGTGGTGTTTTCTTCTAACCCGGATGGGATCAATTGAAGAATTGGAGCTGATATATATATATATATATATATATATATATATATATATATATATATATATATATATATATATATATATATATATGGTTTCTTGCTCGAACACACGATCCTTTTCAGAAAAGACGAGTGTGGAACCAAGTATTGCGCAGAATTTTTATTTTTATTTAGCCAGCTCTGCCACTACGCGTTTCGGGCGCTCCCGCCCTTGATCACATGACAGCTCTACAATTTTGTCACTGCTTTTTAAAGTGCAAGTGCATATGGTCAATGTATAGACATGTATAAAATACTGCATATCATTACCATAATAGTAAAAAGTAAATGTACACATTCGACATTTGCATCCTTGATCGCTATAACTTTGTTCGGATTAAACATAACTGCGTAAATGCATATAAATACTAAATACATAGTTATTTCATATATCCATGTATAATTTGAATAGGATCACATATATTACCTACTGGCGGTCGCCAGTAGGTATATATAGTTAGGATTTTTTCTCTATGGGATTTTTGAAAATTCTATGTCTAATAACTTTGGCGTTTGTGGACGGAATTGGCTGAAATTTTCAGGAAAATGGCACATTTTGTTTCTGAGCAGCCCTTGAAAATTTTGGGGGGGTTCGTCAAGGGGGGGCCGAGAAAAAAGGGGGGTCCCAAAACGTGTTTTTAACATTGAGTTTTCCATAGGGCGGTTGGCCTCACTTTTAGCCCGAACGGCTGAATGGATTTGCATGAAACTTGGCAAAATTGTAGGGACTGGTAGCCCGATGTGCCTTTTGTAGGTCTCAATATATGTGCTACAGTGGATTTTGAGAAATTAACGTTTAAAAAAAGATATATATCTGTAACAGCGGACCGGGCAGCGCTCCAGGACGCGTACTTTTCGCGCAACGGAGCTTTGTGAAGCGAAGCTGATTGGTTCTCCGGCGTCTGTCAACATTCCAAACAGTCCGTAGCGGCCGCCATCTTGTCTCTCGGTAGGATCGAGAGACAAGAGGAGGCAAAAGCGAAGGGGCAAATGACCATAAGGGGGAATAGTAGATCCTCGCTGACCCCCTAGGTTTGATGTGGAGGTTTTAAAAGGGCCCCGCGGGGCAAAAAAAAAAAATAATAATAATAATAATCGAACGGCTGAATGGATTTGCACGAAACTTGGTAAAATATTAGGGACTGGTAGCCCGATGTGCCTTTGCTAGGTCTCAATATATGTGCTCCAGTGGATTTTGAGAAATTAACGTTCAAAAAAAGATATATATCTGTAACAGCGCTCCGCTTCGCGTAACGGAGGTTTGCGACGCTGATTGGTCATTCTGTCACTGGGCTATAGTTGGGCTACATCTGGCTGATATTTGGGCTACATTTGTTTTTTTTCGTCTCTGGCGGCCATCTTTGGGCTACATTGGGCTACATTGGGCTTCATTGGGCTACATTTGGGTTCCAACATATATATAGGCCAATGTAGCCCAATATATATTTTTCAAAGTTAATTTTCGTAAAAACCACTGGAGCATATATCTTGAGACATAGCAAAGGCACATCGGGCTACCAGTCCCTACAATTTTGCCAAGTTTCGTGCAAATCCATTCAGCCGTTCGAGCTAAAAGTGAGGCCAACCGCCCTATGGAAATGAAGGAAATGAATGGGTAATTTGTAATTAGCAAATAGCTCATCGCAAACTAGGAATGGTAAAGAATCGCTATTTATTCCTTAAAGTTCGCTATTTAGGAAATGCAAAAAACTTTGATGATACATATGGCGGTTCATCTCTAACAAGATAAGAAGCATAGGGATAGATTTATGATGACTGGCGCATCACCAGGGATGTGTTAGTCATTCTGTGCCGCTGTTCCGTCACCTATGGTGTGCTGCATTTACAATGCGGCGCATCATGGGGCAAAAACAGCACAGATGCGTGATGTATCTGTGCCGTAAAGGTGGCGCATTGCTGGAGTTGTATCGCAAGTGTGATGAAGCTCCAGCAAGGGTCGGGGGTGCCCCTGTCGCAGGGTTTCTGTTCTCACACAGAACTGTGGACAGAGGATTGGAACCTCGGCGAATTAGGGTGTCCCAAAACTCACCTTAGTAATCAAAAAACCCTTAGCAAGCTAGGTACAGTGTCACATTGGATATAACAAACTCTCAATGTTTAGACAATCCAGAATATGAACTTATAGTACCTCAGGATACGTGGAACTCATGAACAGTCGGTCGTTATATATTTCTTAGAAACCAGAACATGGAGTTAAGAAGAACACATGTGTATTTGAAATGTTTATTTACTAATGCCGTCTTCTCAGGCGTAGTATCTTAGATAATACAAGTACACATATTATCAGTAGCAAAATTACCAGCATAGTTACTAGTACATAAAAAGCGAATGGTGACAGTATGTTAACATGCTGTAAATGAATAAGAGTTAGCAACACTTATAAGCAGCCGCGGGCCGTGGAGGGAGTTATGGTGGGGCAGGGAGGCGGGGAGGGGGAGGGGCAGGGTGGAGAGGGCTCCACCCTGCTTCTCCCCCTCCCCGCCTCCCTGCCTCACCGTAACTCCCTCCACGGCCGCTTATATCTCACCCTCCCTAATACACATATTATATTATTTGCTAAGAAGGTCTCTTTGTGTTGGTTTAGGGCGTGCCCATACTTTAGTGTCTTAGATTTGAAGGAATCACATCAGCATACACCAGCTCTCTCTTCATGTGAACCGCATCAAGTGTTGTGTATGTGTGTTCGGCAAAGCAATATAAAACCCGCCTCATGCCCAGAATTGGCAGAGGTTGCACTTATGTTATGAGTATGAAGTCGTGGAGATCAGACCTGATAACAATTCTGTATCGTGTTGTTCTTGAAACTTTAGCACTCGCTGTACAGATATAGTTTAACAAGCAAAGCAGATAGTAGAGCAATAACATATTATTCTCATGTAAACCACGATGAACTACTAGGTTGAAAGCTAAAGCAACAACTAAGTGTCGTGTGCAGAAGTTGCAAAAAAGGAAAAATGGCGTTTAAACCGGTAATGAGCCCATGCTAACTTAACACGGTGTAAAGATATCCAGGACGTAGATGACACCTCCCAATGATCCGGAAACGAACTGAATAAGATAATAGAAGTGCCATCTCATGAGAGCAGATTGCAAGTTTATATGTGGACGGTCCGCAAGGTAAAGCATTAAAAACTAGGAAAATTTAATGCTAAAGAAAAATAAAACAGCCAAGTACTTTATCGAGTCTTAAGCCAATAGGCAAGGTAAATAATAAAAACTTGACAAATAAGTCAATGAATTGTCAATGAAATGCTAGTACTCAGCATATCAAACATGAAAAAGGTCTATGACATAACTGTGTATGCAAAATAAGCTGCAACAGCCTCCAATAGGAAGTCACCGTCTTCATCCGAAAACAGTTCAGCCATCCAATTTAAAAGCGGAAAAGAACATACGTGCTCTCCCAGCACCGGATCCTCTATCACCATCAGAGGACAGCTCGGTGGGTTTTCAAGAAAGCTCTGTTCCAAGAAAGACTGTGTTGCCGCCAGTAAATTCCAGGGACCAATTAGTCCATGCATCAATGCCACAGCCATAATCCTTTCGCCAGGACAAACCAACTCGTGAGTAATGATAGGAGTCATCAGCTGATTAAAGTCGACGTCAGGAGAAACCGGTCCGCAGAGACACAAATCAATGGCCCAATCGAAATCACAGGTCAGGCAGTGAAATACAGGCTGGACACAGGTGAAGTAGGAGAATCGAAAAGATAATCCATATGCCGTGCTTAATATCGCCAACGGCATTGTGCCATAATATTCTAGCATGCGATTGCGGAACAGTGTCAGCAGCTGCAGGGTGGGAGGTTGCATAGGAGGGACATCCATATTTAAAAATGTAAAAAAGCACAAGAGCATCCGCTGGTAATGCAAGTAAAAATGGCAATCCACGAAGCAGAGTGGAAAAAATACAATGAAAGAAAGTAGGGATGACTCGAAAGATTTTCTCAAATGAAGTCACGAGACCACTGGTAACAACTTTAAAAAAGTGCGCCAGGGCCTTTGTGGAGGATGCGTTAGAGATAGTCCGAACCATCTTGCTGAAATGGAAAGGCAAATCTGAATTGAAAAGGGTCTGCACCTCTGTACGGGTGTTCGCTATGTGAAGCACGAAAGTTTCACGGGCCGAACTCAAGGCCACCTCTCTCTGAGACAAAAGAGCTCTTATTCTTGCCATGCCGTTGAAATCTGCTCCCAAGGTTGGTATTTGTGGCGAGATTGAAAACTCCCTATGTTCATGTGTGGGAGGAAATAGAACATTTCTGCAGCAAATAACCCGTTCACTTACTGTTACGATAAAAGGAATACTTTTAATTAACCCAGATCAATCTTCATTATTGAGCATCAAATAACTACCATTTTCCAACAACTTGAACGTGGGGATGATAGCAGGAACTGGCGTGCCTTGCAACACGCAAGCCATATTTGGTCGGTGTTTGTTGCATGAACCGTGTAACTGTATGTGCCTACACATTATTGAATGATCTGGCGTCTCAGTGCATTCCTCTCCATTCAGATAAACTTCTTGATCATCTTTGAAACATCTGTATGTGTATGGAAGCGACCAGACCTCATGAAGAAAAGCACTACCTAAAGGTTCATAACGACCTATTGGTATATATTTCATACAATTTGAAAACTTATATAAAGCAAAAGGCAGCGTTATTAAACCGTGGATAAGGCACGTTGCCAAAAAACCCGCAATCCTCTGCTGATGATGTCACTGAGCATGTCATGAATGATGTAATATGTGACATCATCAGCAGTGGATTACGGGTAATAGTATCTCTAGTTTACTCCCCTATAGCTGTCTTTCTTTTAACATAAGTGTCTGTTTCCTTCCCTTATACTTACTGTTTTTGGTTCGCTTCCGGTTCGCGTACCGGCGAGCGAACTGGGAAGCGAACTAAGAGAAATAGAGGTTGGCACAGTTCCAAATATTGTACCAATTTTTTAATAACGGGGAGGTAGTTCTGAAAAGAACTTTTTTTTTTATTGTTTTTGTTGTTTTATATTTTTTTTATTATTTTTCGGAACATTTTTTTACTTTTTTTGAATTTTTCTGAACAGTTTTATATTTTTTGGGGTTTTTCTTGGAGGGGGCAATGAAAACGATTCATTGTAAAGGGCTCAACAGGAGCAACAAAACAAAAAAAAAGTATTTATTATTTTGGGCGTTTCGTACAAACTTGCATATGATAGTCAATAGCTCTGTTGATCAGAGTGATGCTTCTTTCTCCGTAGCAAATGAATCCATCGCAAAATACGCAGGTGTGTTTTACTTCACCAAATCTCATTTGTATATTTGGCACCATCTCCCTGCCCTCTGGTCCCGTTACTTCCGGTACAACAGATCTTCTGGCCATAATAGGGAGATTATCTAGGTCGTTCCGAAACTGTGCAGCACTGTAGTTGTTAGGATGCCACCTAGTCATATGGCGATGCATTGTGTAGTTTCCGAAACTGTATTTTTTCTCGGTTCCTCTGGACAGTCTATCTTGACATATAAGGCAAGTTACGTATCTTGCATTTACTTTTTTCTCACCTTTGGGAATTTTAAAAAATTGCCAAATGAAGTTTTCTTTCCGGTGAGACGTCCTGGGCTCCTCAGGCAAAAACTGCCTCTCCGTGCTCGTCGTCCTGTTCCTCTTCTTCCTCTTCTTGTTGAATTATAACTTGAGCAGGTGGTCCACTCTTCCTTGGATGTGGTGAAGGTGGTGGGGAAGCACCAGCTGAAGCTACTAAAGAAGCCATTGCTCAGTGATCACAAAGGGTCTTTCTCTCACAATGATGAAAGTCAGAGTGAGGAAAGAAGGAGGGATTTTCATCATTTGGGAAAAACAAGAGTTCTCAACCAATGAAAAGTGTTCATTTTAGATTATATGACCTAGTCTTACATCATTAGGAAACCAAAAGTGAAATGAACCAATGAAAAGTGTTATTACCAAGTCACATG
Organism: Lissotriton helveticus; assembly: GCF_964261635.1. NCBI lineage: Eukaryota > Metazoa > Chordata > Amphibia > Caudata > Salamandridae > Lissotriton > Lissotriton helveticus. Next base: position 2,106,658,248 of record NC_136057.1, on the reverse strand, counting down.
ACCTGCTGTGTTTACGTTAAGCGCTTTGCAGGGCCTCCCGGTTTGCTTCCAGAAACCTGCGCTTTGCGACTCGGTTCGCGTACCAGTTCGCTAACGTAGCACATCATATGACGTATCACGCGACAACGTGAAACGTCATGCGGACGGGAGGCGTCACGATGTTGTTTTGTAACGCGGCAGTTGCGGTAAAGAAACATTTACCGGCTCGCGGTCTATTTTGCGGCATCAAGGTCAGCTAACGGGAAGCTTCCCGATTCGCGAAGCGGGAACGAAGAAAAAAAAATATTTAAAAAAAAAATTATTCATAAACATATAAAATATATTTTTGGATTTAAAGAAGAATACATTTTACAGCTACAGATATTAGCTGTTAAAAAACCAATTAAATTCACTGAAAAAACCATAGGTTATAGACCATATATAGTTAGGAATTAGCATTTACAAAACCTTGAAAATTCACTGAACAAACCATAGGTTATAGACCATATATAGTTAGGAATTAGCATTTACAAAACCTTATTTTACTCACACAAAACCATTGAAATTCCATATATAGTTAGTTGCACTAACTATATATCGCGCACCCGCAATCCACTGCTGATGATGTCACATATTACATCATTCATGACATGGTCAGTGACATCACTGATGACATCACTGATGACAACATCCAGTGATTATGTGTTTCTGTAAAGTTTAAATATGTTTTACATATTGAAGAATGAGTGGATGTATAAGTGTCTGAATGAAGGTTTTAGTAGGTGCGTGATTGACTGTATGAGTGAGTGATTAAATGCGTCTTACTGAATGCACGGGTTAGTGACTAGACTGTCTGAAAGTGTGCATCAGTATGTCTGTTGTTGTGCAAGCTGCTGCATGTGTTGATCAGTAGCTATATAAGTAGCTATATGGGTTATTGATTGGTTGCACAAGTATTTGTATGGGAGACTGAGTGTGTGTATGGCTGGCTGGGAGGTGTGTGACTGTGCAGATCAATGTGTACTTGTATCAGTGATTCTATAAGAGAGTAAGTATGTGTTAGTATATGTTTCAAAAATGTAAGGTGTTCTGTGTTTAACTGTATAGATGAGAAAATGGAAGTGTGATTGATTCTTTTCAGGACTGACTAGGTGTGTGAGTAACTCCATGGATGAGTGGCAGAGTGTGAGTGTCTGTATAGGTGTATGAGTGCATATGATAGTGTTGTAAAGATGAGTGATTGTATGTATGAATGATTGTATGAGTGAATGTGTGTGTAGACATAGGAATCAGTGAGTGCGTATGTAGTAACTAGTATTGGTGTGTCAATGGTTTCAAAAATTATACTCTGTATTTAACACTGGGTGAAACAGAGGTTATATTAACCCCTTCGACGCTCATGACGAGCTGGGCTCGTCATGGCGTAGCCTCCTCGCACGCTCATGACGAGCCCAGCTCGTCACGTAAAGTGCGCTTTTTAAAAACCCAGCGTACGGGCGGAATTCCGCCCGCACGCATGCGGTTAAAATATGAGGAGATGCATTGTATTGTCACATGAATGATATCATCAGTGATGTTGTCATTGATGTCAAATGAGATGTCATCAGTGATGTCATCAGTGATGTCATTTGAGATGTCATCAGTGATGTCATCAGTGATGTCACTGACCATGTCATGAATGATGTAATATGTGACATCATCAGCAGTGGATTGCGGGTGCGCGATATATAGTTAGTGCAACTAACTATATATGGAATTTCAATGGTTTTGTGTGAGTAAAATAAGGTTTTGTAAATGCTAATTCCTAACTATATATGGTCTATAACCTATGGTTTTTTCAGTGAATATATATATATACACATATATATATATATATATATATATATATATATATATATATATATATATATATATATATATATATATATATATATATATATATATATATATATATATATATATTCACTGAAAAAACCATAGGTTATAGACCATATATAGTTAGGAATTAGCATTTAAAAAACCTTATTTTACTCACACAAAACCATTGAAATTCCATATATAGTTAGTTGCACTAACTATATATCGCGCACCCGCAATCCACTGCTGATCATGTCACATATTACATCATTCATGACATGGTCAGTGACATCACTGATGACATCACTGATGACATCTCAAATGACATCACTGATGACATCACTGATGACAACATCCAGTGACTGTATTTTTCTGTAAAGTTAAAATATGTCTTGAGTGGATGTATAAGTGTCTGGATGAAGGATTTAGTAGGTGCATGACTGACTGTATGAGTGAGTGATTAAATGTGTCTCACTGAATGCATGGGTTAGTGACTAAACTGTCTTAATTTGTGCATCATTATGTCTGTTGTTCTGTAAACTGCTGCATGTGTTGATCATTAGCTATACGAGAGGCTATATGTGTTATTAATTGGTTGCCCAAGTATTTCTATGGGAGATTGAGTTTGTGTGGGGGTGGCTGGAAGGTGTGTGACTCTATGCATAGATGTGTGAGCAGTTTATTCACTAGGTGTATGAGTTCAAGAGTGCATGTGGAAACAGCTACATGGGCAGTTGACTGTGTGCATGAGTGTATTGATGAGTGAATGGATATCTCAATGCTACATGTCATAGTAAGTACATATGTAAAACACAGTACATGTGAGAGTTGGCATATATAAATAACTGTGCATGAGAGCCACTGAATGAGTGAGTGGTTGTATCGATCATTGTGAACTTGTATCAGGGATTGTATAAGAGAGTAAATATGTGTTAGTATATGTTTCAATAAGTAAGGTGTGTTTAACTGTATAGTTGAAGAAATGGAGGTGAGATTGTTTCTTTGCATGACTGACTGGGTGTGTGAGTAACTCCATGGATAAGTGGCAGTGTGTGAGTGTCTGTTTACACTGAGTGTATCTAAGGTTATATTAGAGTCTGAAGAGGTTTATCGTATTAGCACAAGAATGATGTCAAATGAGATGTCATCAGTGATGTCATCAGTGATGTCATTTGAGATGTCATCAGTGATGTCATCAGTGATGTCACTGACCATGTCATGAATGATGTAATATGTGACATGATCAGCAGTGGATTGCGGGTGCGCGATATATAGTTAGTGCAACTAACTATATATGGAATTTCAATGGTTTTGTGTGAGTAAAATAAGGTTTTTTAAATGCTAATTCCTAACTATATATGGTCTATAACCTATGGTTTTTTCAGTGCATTTTCAAGGTTTTGTAAATGCTAATTCCTAACTATATATGGTCTATAACCTATGGTTTTTTCAGTGAATTTCAATGGTTTTTTAATAGCAAATATCATAAGCTGTCGAATGTCAAGTACGTGGTAAGTAAAAACATTTTTGTGTTTATGCACACTGATCTGCTTTGAATGCTGCCCCCCACCCCTCATTTCTATTAGGAGTACTCTCTCTTTGCAGATAGTGAAGGGTAGTTAACGCAGCCCTTTGCCCCCTTTGTAATACGTCGTGCCTGCTTCTCTCTCCATTTGATTGATTGTTCTCTTTGGTTCATTCTCTATTTACAAACAAGCACAGAGTCGCAATACTCTGTTTAGTCTTTGCAGATAGCGAAAAATCGTGTAAAAAAACAAAAGGAATCGAGCAAAATCAGTAGGCCACTAATGGGATCTCTTTTTGACCTCGCTAAAATAGAAACATTAGGAACAACCTGTTGAAAATAGCAATGCGTATGTACATAAGCGGCGTTCATTTGTGTTCACAGTACCCCTTGTTGATTTTTTCAATCGAGCATTGAATTGTTCGAAGTTAATTCTCTTAAGGATCTTCTCTACCTGCAAACGAGGAAGAATAGGAATATTCTCTCTCCCTTTGCAGATAGTGAAGGGTAGGTAACGCAAGCCTTTAACACGTCGTACCTATTTCATTCCTCATTGATTGATTGATTGTCCGAACATTGACTGTTTGGGAATTAGTTCTTTTTGGAGGTATTCCCTGTTTGCAAATAAACGTAGGAAAATCTTTGCAAGTAGTGAAAGGGTACGTAATGCGGACCTTTCTCCCCCGTTGTAATCTGTCATGCCTATCTACTCCCCACTGATTGATGCACCTTTTTCACCCGGACCATTTACTAGAGATACGTCATCTGGCCCGACCAGAGAGCACCCCTAGTGAAAAGGACATATGCAATAATAACGAAGTGATCACTGTATCCTGTTAACAGAAACTTTACCATGAAACAACCTGGAAAGAAAAAAATAGGAAAACGAAAATCAGTAGGCCACTGATGAACATGAACTTTTATTAAACAACAAACAAAGAAACGATAACATAACGTAATGATAAAACCTATTAATGTCCTAGAAACAAGAAAACGTTAAAGTATGCCAGTGGTGAGAGACCAGAAAAACAGTCCGAGAAACCAAATCACCCCTCGCTGTCCCAACTCATGCACTCTGAAAGTTCAAAGTTTTGAGGAGTGCTTGTAACATTGTCTGAAGCCTATTTGCAATTGCTTCATCTTCACTATTCTTAAAGTAAGTGGGGGCTGTTGTGATGCGGTGCCACCCTGAACCGCTTGACGGAGGCCCCCGAGGGACGGTGTCATGTCGCGGACTCGGAGGGGGCGCTTGGCTCCGGCCCCCTCCCCAAGTCGTGTTGCCCTGGTGTGGCCTGAGATCGCCCCCGACATAGGTGGCCGGCTCCCGGGGTCAAGCGGAACTTTTTTCCTTTTGGTGACTCTTCCATTCTTCACCTTGTCCCACAATCCGTTTCACCTAAAGACACGCTGTAGTGGGGCACCCCTTTTCCGTTTCATTTGCCATTCAGCCCGCTTTTGCTACACTGTGCCTCTTCCGCTATTCAGCTGTTTACCGCCCGCTCTTTCGACTACAGCGTCTCGCTCACCATGTACTTGAGTTGCTCCCGCTCTTTCGGTGCAGCGATAGGCGGCTGCCACAGGACTCTCAAAATGGCGGCCATCTCTTCAGATTTGGGCGTGGTCCACTAAATGGGCCTGCGACACCTTGGAACTCGGACGCTTGTCTGCTAGAGCTTGGGCTCCATTCTCGAAAGCGTCCCCTCATCCTTGAAGATTCTACAAAAGTCTTGGGGGCCCCCGACTCCCGCAGGCTTCTGGTGGGGAGCGCCTAGCATGATTGCTTGTGGAATGGCCACGACGGAGCTACGAAATGGTGGTGCTCTCATGCTAACGCCAGCTTCAGTCTGAAACATCCAGAAACACTGTAGACTACCAATTCGATCAGTTCCGGTAGCGCTCCAACGTGACCCGGTAGAGAAGAACTTGCCCTCCCCTCTTTGACTGATGGTTCTTGTTGCCTGTCCCTTCTGTTGTCATTTAACAGAACTATTTAGCCTGCTGAAAGGGGTTGTGTGCCGTCCGCTGGTTGGTGGAGACATTTTGACTATATTCTGGACCTGCGTTGTCGCGTAATGCGTCATATGACGCGCCGCGTTAGAAAGTTTAATAAATTATGAAACACAATAAACAATCCTTAAAAAATAAAAAAAAATAAAAAATAATCAACAAAAGCAACAGCTAGGTAATACACATATAATTTTATCTCCGCGAAGCGGAGCGCTGTTACAGATATATATCTTGTTTCTGAACGTTAATTTCTCAAAATGCACTGAAGCACATATATTGAGACCTAGCAAAGGCACATCGGGCTACCAGTCCCTACAATTTTTCCAAGTTTCGTGCAAATCCATTCAGCTGTTCGATCCTACCGAGAGACAAGATGGCGGCCGCTACGGACTGTTTGGAATGTTTACAGACACCGGAGAGCCAATCAGCTTCGCTTCGCAAAGCTCCGTAACGCGAAAAGTACGCGAAGCGGTGCGCTGTTACAGATATATACTTTTTTTTTAACGTTAATTTCTCAAAATCCACTGGAGCACATATATTGAGATCTAGCAAAGGCACATCGGGCTACCAGTCCCTACAATTTTGCCAAGTTTCGTGCAAATCCATTCAGCTGTTCGATTATTATTATTTTTATTTTTTTTTGCCCCGCGGGGCCCTTTTAAAACCTCCACATCAAACCTAGGGGGTGAGCGACAATGTACTATGCCCCCTTATGGTCATTTGCCCCTTCGCTTTGGCCTCCTCTTGTCTCTCGATCCTACCGAGAGACAAGATGGCGGCCGCTACGGACTGTTTGGAATGTTGACAGACGCCGGAGAACCAATCAGCTTCGCTTCACAAAGCTCCGTTGCGCGAAAAGTCCGCGAACCAGAGCGCTGCCCGGTCCGCTGTTACAGATATATATCTTTTTTTAAACGTTAATTTCTCAAAATCCACTGGAGCACATATATTGAGACCTACAAAAGGCACATCGGGCTACCAGTCCCTACAATTTTGCCAAGTTTCGTGCAAATCCATTCAGCCGTTCGGGCTAAAAGTGAGGCCAACCGCCCTATGGAAATTAACATGGGAAAAACGCGTTTTGGGACCCCCCTTTTTTCTCGGCCCCCCCTTGACGAACCCCCCCAACATTTTCAGGGGCTGCTCAGAAACAAAATGTGCCATTTTCCTGAAAATTTCAGCCAATTCCGTCCACAAACGCCAAAGTTATTAGACATAGAATTTTCAAAAAACCCATAGAGAAAAAATCCTAACTATATATACCTACTGGCGACCGCCAGTAGGTAATATATATATATATGATGTTGGCCATAGGGTGTTTGTTTGGAAGTATTTCTAGGTGGATTGAGCATTTCTTGGATCACTATGTCCAAAACTTGTCCTCTTATATCCAGGACACTGGAGATTTTTTTTAGGAGGGTGTACAAGAAGAAGGCTATTTTCGAACCTTGAGATCAATCACCATTTACAAATACACACAAATGCTGATTTCTATGATATGCTGGTGTTTACATAACAACATGTTCCTGTTTGTTAATGACATTTTCTGGCAGGTGAGAGGAACAGTCATGGGTCTCTGCTTTGCCCCCAGCTATGCTAATTTGCATATGGGCGGATGGGAGGAGCAGGTGCTGGCACAGGATTTCACAGAGGAGTGTATGGAAAACATTATCTTGTGGTCGCACTTTATAGATGACTTGTTCATCATATGGAACGGCACAGAGTACTCAGTGCAAGTATTCTTTGACAGATTGAATATCAACACATTAAACTTACATTTGACATCAAACATCAGCAAGCAGCAGGTGCACTTTTTTTTAGATCTCACTGTGCATATAGAGCAGGGCAAGATTTTCACTAAAACCTTCAGGAAGCCCACAGTGGATAACACAATTTTATATACCTGCAGTTCCTATCCTAAGAAGTTAAAATTCAGCATTCCCTATGCTTAAAATCTATGGATGTGAAGGAACTGCAGCAATGCACAACAGTTAAACCAAGTCCAAGATGAGCTAGACAGAAGACTTTTGCATAAGGGCTACAGCCCTGAAGTAATCTAGGGGGCGAGACATAGAGCCAACTATAAATCCAGTGAACAACTACTTTTCTCAGAGAAGAGAAAAAAAAGCAGAAGGCAAACAAGGAATCAGCATGATCACAAACTTTAATACGCAACAGCAAGGGGTAAGAGATATAGTGAAACTCACTGACACCTAATTGAAAGTGATCCAATAATAGGAACCTCTAGGCAAGATAGACCTTTGATTGCATTTTGTAAAGCTAAATCAATGAGGGAACAGTTAGTGGTAACTGACCCTGAAATAAACAGGAGTTTGAGTTAGCTTAGTGGCAGCACTGGCTTCAGGAAATGCAACAAGTGTATGGCTTGTAGGCATGAGGTGAATACCACCTAGGTCTCTTTACTACTCTCAAGTGTTTCTTCGAAGATCAGCAAACCACTGCACTGCAAGAGTGAGCATGCAGTTTATGCACTGAGATGTATGTGCCCTTTGATGTATATAGGAAGTACAATTGTCAAAGTGTTTTGCAAAACACCAGGGCCATCAGAAACAAGGATCACATATACCCCATGGGGGTAGAGAAGGTGACCTTAGTTCTTTTGTCCTGGATGTGGTTCCCAGCAGTGTCAGAGGGGGAAATTGATACAATGCCTCAGATACCTAGAATCTGGTTGCATCTGTTGGCACAAGATTGGATCTAAGATTGATGCTCCCTTCGCTTTGTCTAAAGTTAGTAATCAACAAAACAAATGCCAGTACTGCTCGATAAATTAAGAACTGTATTGAAAAATGAGCACCTAATCTCTCATTTCTATAGACCACTCTTTCAGTCCAGAATTCAATCTCAAAAAATTTTTTTATTTAGTTTCCACCATTGGTTGGAATTCTTTTTATATATTGCAAAAAGATTTAGAATATTTAGCGTTGTCACTCAGTCAAAAATATCTTGTAATAATACATAGGAGGGGGAGGAAGCTTCCTAATACTAAAATCTATATGTGAGTATTTTACAAGTGCGTGGTACAAAAGTGAAGTCAAGAATAGAGAGCAAGTGAACATAGTATTGTACTCAAAATCATACATCAACTTCATACAGGGTTTCATTCAAACATACATGAGTGAGTGAGAGGACTCAGAAAAAAGAACAAGAAATGGAAAAAAAGTGTGTGGAAATGGTGGCCCTGCACTGATCCTAATTACATCTAGCAGGTGACAACCACAACAACAAAATTCAAAAATTTCTTTTGGTACTATCAACTACTAAGCCATAAAAATTTTTTAAAGATTTGACCAATATTGCAAATGATTGGCTTAAATGAAAAGAAGGGTTGACGCGTTTTGAATCCCCAAGGATGATGGGATTCTCCTCAGGACCGTGTATGAAATCAATCTGAAAAACATAAATATAAAAAAAACATTCTAGCAGTCATATTCTTGGACAACATTCAACTTTGCATTCAGTCCATTTGACACTCAAATCGTACCTGAACGGCTTCTGATAGCTGGTGTAAGAGGGAACTGTGGGGAAAGAACAATGAGCTATCAACATCATGTGTTGTTGGAAAATGACTTGTAATGACAAAAGGAGCTGGTACTCACTAAATCTGCAAAGATCGCTTCTCGATTAGCCTCCACGGGCAATTGTATCTTGATTTTGCGATGAAAATTTCGGATGTTATTACAACCTTATTATCGTCTCTGAAATATATAAAAAAGGAGACCATGTTTTAATTTCAGGAAGTTCACTCAAAGAGAAGCATTGTGTACAGTTAAAAACTACGACAACATCATAGTAAAACAAGCCGATATAGGAGGTTCCATTGTTGTCTGGGGAACAACTGAATATATTGCGGAGGTTAACAGACAGCTAATGGACAAAGAGTGCTATCGCAAAATTGAAAAAGATCCGACATTGGAACTTCAAAATGAATTATTTGCCACATTGAATAAGGGATTCGAACAAGGCTTCCTTGGAAAAAAGGAGTTCGATTATCTACAAAATAAACACCCTCGAACACCACTGTTCTATGTACTACCCAAAGTACATAAGGATGAAAAAGCACCTCCAGGAAGGCCAATTATTTCTGGCTGCGAATCATTGTTTGAACCGATTTCAAAATTCATAGACTTCTTCCTCAAACCATTCACGATAAAGGTAAAATCTTTCCTTCAGGATACCACCGATTTCTTAAATAAGCTTCAAACGTTGCCATTCACTGAGAACCAAGATCTCCTTGTCAGTATGGATATTGTTTCACTATATACACAAATCCCACAAGATCAGGCTTTAGGGGTCTTAGAAATCTTCCTGAATATGAGAGAGCGACCAATGAAAATACCAACAGAATTCATCTTAGGACTAGCTAAAATGGCTCTAAAAAAGAATTATTTTAAATTCAAGGACAAATTCTTTTTCCAGATCAAAGGAGTCGCTATGGGCTGTCCATTCGCCCCTGAAATGGCATTAGTATTCATGAGCCAATATGAAGATACATTCATTTACAACAACAACCCATTTAAACAATGGATAGGCGGATAGATCCGCTTTATAGATGATGTATTTTTTACCTGGACAGGCACTGAAGAACAACTTACAGCTTTCCATGAATGGTTGAACAACCGGACAAAAGACATTAAGTTCAGTGTTCAGTCTTCAAAAACCAGACTAGCATTTTTAGACGTCGAGGTTTATTGCTCTAATAAAGAATCGGTTACGACTCTTTACAGAAAAAAATCAAACCGGAACAAAGCTTTACACTACTCAAGTAATCACCCCAGAAGTCTGAAACAGAACTTACCCATGGGACAAGTCCTTCGCATCCGAAGGAATTGCTCTTTTAGAGATGAATATATGAACCATGCGAATGCCCTAAAAGAGAGACTATTGGACCGAGGTTATCCTTCAAAACTCCTCAAGCAAGCCATCAAAAGAGCGTGGTGGACACCACGGGCAGACCTGCTAAAAAAGAAAGAAAAGAAAAATCTAACTTGCACAGTCTGTGTATCTACATATTGCCCTTCGTCGAATTGGTTAACAAAAGCCATTCACCACAATTGGCATTTACTCAAAGAACTAAATGCCCAGTTCACTGAATTGCCACTTTTTGCTTTTAGAAAGGATAAAAGCATTGCCAATCAGATAGTGAGAGCAGCAGTGCCAAAAACAAAGATCCCCACTTTGCGAGACTATGTTCATCTACTTCCAATTACAGAACACCATAAATGCGGGACGTGCATTTTCCGCACCTCTACAGTTGAAGGAACTTTATTCCAGCATGAAGGAATATCGTGGAAACACGACCATTTCATGAATTGTAAAACGCGCAATTTAGTCTATGGCATCTTATGTCCGTGTAAAAAACTTTATATTGGGAAGACCAATCAGGAAGCCCGAAAACGAATTTCACAACACAAGTCCAGGATCAAGAAAAAAGTGCTTACAGCCCCCCTAGTCCAACACTGGATTGAGGAAGCCCATGTAGAAAGTGATCTACGGGGTGGAGATTTAGAGGCCAAATTACGACAGAGAGAAGCAATGCTTATTCTAAAATTCAATACTGCAACAAGAGGCTTAAATGAGATGTCGGAACTATATAATTTATAAACATGTGGGATTGACATATGTATTACACTTCACTGCAACAAGATTTGACCAGCAACATGAAACCTCATTAGGTACGGACATATTATTTTTGGAATAGGCCATGATGATTATTTAGCAAATAAGTTTATCAAGATCATTGAAATGAAACTAACAGGACTTGCACATCAATGACACAACGAGCGCTGATTCAGTTCCATCAGTACATAGGCCCAGCCGCCTTCTATACTATTTAATTCTCAAAACTATCTGCAGGACACATCCTCATCTTGTGTCTTTATAAAGTTATTCAATTATTTTTAAAGCTATATGAACTGTGCGCGAGTACCAACACGCGTAAAAACGACATCTCCCTTCAAAAACTACATTTCCCAGCAATCCTTTAGAACGGAACACAGTCCATTATTAAAATAGGCCGACCCGGAAGTGCTTGTATGGCGTCTTTTGGATTGAATCAACACCACCGGGAGTCTCCATATCTTCAATTAAAGGTATTTTATCACGCTCTCAGTCAAGCGACGCTAGGCGGCTTATAATTGTTTAAAAGCGTTGTGTAGAGAGACTGTATGTGAATGATAACATTGCGATTCGGTGCCGAATTCCCGGCGGGAGCTCAACTAGGAAGTTGGCGTGGCTCGTGGAGGAAGGAGGACATCAAAGACATGGTGTCTCATGGCCGTGTTGAATGGTGACAGGACTCGCTCCTACATTAGGCGGGTTTACACATGACGGAACTAGGCGTGGCTCGTGGAGCAAGAAGGACATCAAAGACATGGTGTCTGATTGCCGAGGTGAATGGTGACAGGACTCGCTCCAACATTAGGAGGGTTTACACATGACGGAACTAGGCGCTTGCCTGAACTAGATTATCCTTTGGACTCCTAGCAGTGTAGACAGTTTCCCTCAATTTTGTTCCTGAAGATTTGCAGATTATCAGTTTGAACTCCTAAGCATGAAACATGTCGACCATTCAGCAGAGTAGGTGACTGCTTTAGCAGACCCTTGGCCGCATCAAGCATCCACTCTCTTTCTTTATTTTTAACCCAGGTGGGTTACCACTTCATTAAAAGGTTTTTGTGGACTACCCAACCTGTTTTAACATCACTTAAGCACGTCTACACAACTCACCCCATTCCCTAGGGCCCTCACCCCCACTACACCATAAAGCAGGAATAAAAGATTCCCGGCAAAGAGCCCCTTTATGGGTGCCTGTTGGGTGTTGCACCGCCGACCCAACGAGGGGCAAGGCCATATGGTGAAGCATGACACCTAGCTTGCTGGGTGTGTGAGGCCTCTAATTCCAAAAAGGAGTATTCCCCTCCGGTGTGCCTTCACTCACTTTTTGTTGTCAACTGTCTGATCCTAATTTTTTACTAAGGGGAACTGTGCATTTTCTTCTTATTTGATACTGTGTTATCAGGGCATATGCACTGGACCACCTTTAAATATCAGCCCTATTAGTCCCTCTTTTTGATCATAGTTATTGTTTTTTTGAAATGTTTGATTTTGTTGACAACAATCATCCATGTTTGTGATTTTCTTTCATGTACATCAGCTCCTCCCAGGGGCAAGAGGACAGAGGTGGTGGTGGCAGCACCGGCACAGCAGGAAGGCCAGGATCAGTCCGCCAAGGGCTCTTCTGCTGGCCCCAGTAAGTTTTGCTGTTAATATTAATAATTATACTTCCCTAACTTTTACAGCACCTATTTATTCCAAACGTTCATCATAATTCTATTTTTTCCGAAATCGTCTTTGATCTTGTTGTAGACTGTTTCTAAATTATTATCCTGCCTCTACTATGACTCTCTGTGCTACTACTATTTATTATTATTAGTCGGTCTGTGTAGCTAGCTAAGCTTGCACGGTTGGCAAAAGGTGTTAAACAAAACTCCGATTCAGCAATAGCTCTGGGCACTGAGTGCAGTCCTCTGAGTTGTCCATAATGTCTATTGAAGTCTGCTTAATGTTTATGCTTTGACAATTCCCAACAATAAAATGTCAATGGCCACCAAGAATAAGATACTAGTTTACTTTTTGATTGGATAGGAGGACATACTACTAGTATTGCAGGGACTATTCTGCACATACAGAACTATGGACAAGAAATATGGCATTGGTGATAATTGGCACAGTTAGACTTTCCTCATACCTCAGTCATAACAGAAGTTGAACCCTCAATCTCCTTACTGACAAGCTAGTGTGTCAGAGTAATTATTTAGCTCCCGAATGCAGCGATGATCCCCAATAATTATACAACCCAGAACATAAGACTACGGAGTCCCGACTTCTCACAGTCACGCAATCATGCTTGCAAATTGCAAACCCTTTCGCTCACTCACTCATGATCAAAACCCGCAGAGTCTATGTAAGTTTTAAAGCTTTATTAAAAGTAAAACAACTAGCTCTGTGTGCACTCTGTATATTAATTTTCAATTGTGCATTATATAAAAACATTTATTAAAATCAACTTCATTCTAGAAGAGAAACGGTGAACTCATGAAAACTGAACAGTGGCTGATTTACACATTAATTGTGGGAGACCCCTCACCTGGTTGGAACTTAAAGTGCTGGTGGTGATGATGATGAGTAACATATTGCTCTTGTTTGTAGAAGGGAATCTTCTGTCTGTTATGAGAAAAAAGGTGTGCGTTAAAAAGCAAGCATTCATCAGTTGTGCCAAAAAGCGTAGCATGTTATGGCTAAGCATAAATAAAAACACCCTCCCCTTCTGAAAGGGGAATTTTTAGTTTAGACTAGAGAGTCACAAATAATAAAATTTCTTTATGTGGTAACATTTTTTTTCATTCCTAGACAAAATAGGAAGTGGTGTATATGGCATCTAAAAACATGAAATGTATTTTCTAGGCGGAACACCATCGGCACAGCCCACCACCAGTGCCGGGGCCAGCGCGGAGGTGGACCCTCCAGGGGCGGATGCGGTGCCAGCAGGAACTGCTGTGGGGATGCCTCGGTAATGGCGGGCAGTGGTAAGCTATTATATTCCTTACTTATTGAGATTGCAGAGTAGGCTCGCTGCAGGGGTGTATATGTTGTACAGTACAAGTACACTTTACTGTTAAGAATCACAAATTTAGAACTGAGTTTTTGGCAACCAGGTAGAAGATAGTCACTGTTGACTTCGAATTAGCAATAGCATTAGCGGCGGGAGTTGAGGAGTAACCAATGGCCTCCTCTAAATTTGACTTCAACCCAGCTGTGAAGGACAAGCGAGTTAAATTAATGACTGGCAAATATGATACGTGTTTTTGAATGCAGGCACAGGTGGCTCGGAATCTGATGCATGGCCGGTTGAAGGCTGAAGCAAGGATGGGAGGAAAGAGAAAGAAAAGAGGACTGCCTGGGTGGGTGAAACAGAAACTGTATGTGTGCGCAATATATCCTTTGGGTCAAATTCAAATGCAAGTCAAGCACGGATGCATGGGTGGCGGTTTACAAAATAAAATAAAAAGGGTGTTTTTCAGTGAGAAAAAGTAAGGTTTGTCCAGTTGAGACATTAAGAAGAATGATTGACATTTACTTTGAATGGATTAATGCCTGAATGGTATCTTCCTCATAGATAGCATAGGTGTATGTAGAGTAGACAGAGTAGACGGTCATTGGATGAAGAGTGTTACTTTGAAGAGCATGTAACACCGCACGTCTGTGCCAGAGTAGCAAAGCCGAGGAAAGTAGAAGTTGAAATTTTTCAGAATACTCCCTTGACTAACAGTAGTTTGCAAGCACAGCATACATTTTGTATCTATATTGTATAGTTTACATTATCAAGTCAAGTCACAAGTGCCTTCCTGCAGCAATTATGGGGACCACTCCTCACTAGTACCTATGTTAATATTTTTTTTCCACCTGTGTCATTCATGTGTGGCCTATCGGTGTTCACTCAATCAATAAAAACAAAGCACCTAAAGTCATCCCTTATATAAGCAAATATCCTGTGAAGGGATAGATGATCACATTATCTTCTTCATTTTCCTTTTGTAGTAGTCAGGGGCAGGGCAGGGTGAAAGTTAAATTAATTGAGCAGTAGCCCTTGTAACAGTGTATGGCCAGTGCCACCCGTAATAGAAAAGTAATAGCTTCCCCACCTGCATGTACTGGTAACAGTAATGCGAGTCTGCGTCATCATGACTTGCTTCTGTTTTTCTTGGGTGCAAGCAGACTGCGCTGGCATTATGCCGGCTTCCACAAGTTTACGTACTAATTTTGCTAAAGAAGAGAGAAGAAGAAGACTGGTGTACTCTCTGAGTCTAATGTAGTGAGTCCATAGTGCTAGTAGAATTCCTGAAACTCCCACTAATGTTAGAGCAGAGGCCGACGAAGTGAGAGGTTAGATAGATATATGCCACAAATGTTATGTACTGTGCTTGAAAGTTGCTAGTGCTACTGTGACACAACTTTCTGTTGAATTATTTTGTGTTAATCTTAAAGAGTATTGGTTACAGTATTTTTTCCTTTCTTCATATAGATACACCTTTAAAACTAACAAGGAAGGAGTTGGCTAGACGGGCCCGGCAACGGAAGCTGGAGGCAATTGTCGCCGAATATCGGCGGCTGGTGGCTCAGGAGGAGGAGAATGACTCTCAGTGAACATCGACAACAACAGCTACATCCTCATCCGCTGCCCCATGGTCATACAGCCAGCGCAATCCTCCACTGGTACGGCGCCGTGGTCCGGCAGCCACCCACCGCCTCCGAGGAGCAAAACCAACAGCTGCCCCCCGAAGTACCTGCAAGACTCATGTGCACCGACTAACCCTGCGAGTGGCCTACCTTGAGCAGCAGGTGGAGAGGCAGAAAGTCCTGCTCAAAGCCCTCCGGAGAGAGCTGCGTGACCACCTGGCTACAGGACACCACCGCCCAAAGTAGAGAGAGACTGTCCCTTGCCCCTTTTTTGAAGACTTTTGGGTGGATGGGAATTGGGCGTTGGGGTTTTGGAACTTTTCTTCGGGACATTTCATGGACATTGGTTGGTGTTAGGGAGGGGGGTGAGTTGGGTCTTGTGGGATAGTTTATTTTTGTTAGGGTCGAAATAATTATTTATTTTCCACGTAAACAAAGCATACGCGTTTTTACTGTTTTGTGGGGGAGGCGGGGGGTGGATTAACTGTATGTTTGTTTTCCTGAAACTTAACTGGCTGGTTGATTCAAATTGTCTAAGTAATCGCCCAAATTTGTACAAAAGTGCCACTGACAGAGTTAGTGAATTCAATTGTCCTACTACTTTACTAGTACTACCATCAGTCTCTCCTCTCCTCCTACTCCATTATTCATCCTCCCCCGAAATGCTTATCTTACCTGTGATTCGTGTTTGAGAATAGGGCTAGGCACAGGGCTGGCTGCATGGCAAATGGCGATTAAGGTTGGATATGGAATGCTGGACGGATGAAATGGCATCGTTGTGGTGGTAGTAGTAGTGGTACACAATGGCAGTGGCAGCATATAAAAAAAAAGGAAATGAGACATTGAGTGGCCTGAAAGGAGCATTAGAACAGTACAATAGTACAGTACACAAGAACAGTGCCACAAATTGTAGCCTAATCAATGCTAAAGTATTCAATCAAAAGTTAACTACTAGTTGCGTGGATTATGGCTACTACAAGAACTAGTACTGAAGGACACAACAGCGTAAGCTTTCGTCACATGTAGGAGGATGTTGTTGATGATGAATCCACTCGACGGCGGACATGAAATTCTGAATTGATTTGCAAATACTCATGGGTGTGTGTCAAGCAGAATAAGAATATATCCTCGGATTCCTTGACCTGCCTTGAAATTGATTTTCTGTTGCTTTTGACCTTATCCTCCCCAGCAAGCGTGTGGAATTATTGGTGTCATTTAGTCACACCTCAATGAAAACCACACAGCCCGGGGGAAGAGGGTTAGGGTTTGAAAAAAGGATGGGAATGGGGTTTTTTGGGAAAGTTTTTTGCTGAGAGAAAAAAAACACATCATGGACAAACAACAAGTGAAGAAAAATCTTTGGATATGAACATTTCCATAAATCTTTTATGGGACATAAAGGAAGTGCATGCATGAAGTTGTTTGCTAAATGGATGGTTAGGTTACTGAAAAGTAGTACTTATACTACAACTTACTAACTAGTACTAAACAATTAGACAGTACAGGGCTGCAGTAATTACGCAATTTCACTTGCCTATTTGCCCTCAGAGAGAATAAACACTTAGTAGTACATCACATTCGTTTTAAAAATAGCAAAGAAACGTATCAAATAGCTGTAGGGATGAATTTGAAGCAGAGAGCAAACACACAGAGTCGCACTCATAGAAGTTCACAACAATAACATTATTTAAAAGATAAGGACAAGTGAAGTGGATACTGTAACTGTATGTTGTAGTTGTCCTGGTCAAATTGGGAAGTTGCATGCCTCCAGCAATTCCTCTTATTCGTGGTACTCCTCCATTCCATCGGGCGCTCCGTCGATCAATCTTGGTGACCACACTGTCCACTGCCTGCATGGCGGATGCGGAATTGCAAATTGCTATGGTAAGCCTGAGTTAATGTTTTTCCCATCGCACAGGATAAGTGATGGCCTGTAATTGTCTATGGAAAAACAGAAAGGGATATTAAAACACCCAGGAGGAAAAATATAAGGTAGGGTGTGTAGTGCAAAAATATCACTTTCACTTTCAGAGGCGACAGTATTACATACATGCATCATTTCTCAAGTGCCTACTCTGAGTCTCTGTTTCCAGGATAATAATTAGCACACAGCAGGCCAGGGCCATGCAAACGGTCAAGACAGGCACCACTGAGTGAACCAACCTCCATGTAGCATACCTCTTTGACACAGACAGACAAAGTAGATCTAATTTAATTCAGCAAGCCACATAGCCGCAATTTTACATGAACCACTGTCTGGACTCAGGCATAACACTACACTGGATCGACCACTCCATACCACCACTAGACAGACATGTAGTTCTGCTGTGGTTGTTGTTGACTTGTTTACCTGTTTGCCACTCACGAAATGGCCATAGTTCTTCCGTAAATCGACGATGATGATCCACCCATCCCACTGAGTGACTGTGAAGATATTATGTAACTTTGGTCATCATGACTCATCATCATCATGTTGGTCATGCAGTCACAGTCTACTCTACACACAGTGAGTCCAAGGACAATTTCCATATTAAAAAATGCAACGTAGTGGCCCCTGCAGTTGAAGTACAATTTGCATTAAACAAGGTAAACAGAGTAGACTTGAGTTACATTTAGTGTGTAAAAGATTAAATAACAACAGAACACATAGGATTCATTTCATGCACAACAAACAAACAGCAATTGCTTTCATCAGAGCCAGACAGCCAGTCTTGTCCACTGCATGCCATCTCATCATTCATTACCTGTTCCACTTTTTGTCAGCATTTCTTTCTTAAGTGAAGGGCCACAGGGCAGCCTCTCGTGTCAATTTCAGAAGTAACAGTGAGCATAGTCAGTCATTCCAGTTCCACTTCTTTTGAGGGGACTCCTCTACGAAGTGACAGTTTCTTGATTCTGCGTAATCTGGCCATCTGCCTTGAGGGAAATGGATAGGGGGAGTCTGGAGGAGGAGGATAGAGGAGCATGACTGAGTTGTGAACTTGTGAACTTCAGGAATGCAGACAGCGGCACCTTCAATATGGAAATAAGACGAAGCCAGTGCTGCTGATGGATTTGTTGTGATTAGAGTTTTGTTGTGCTAAAAGTTGCAAAACAAAGAAAGACACACAGAAATAAAAGTGAATAAGGACGAAATAGTAAGTATTGCAAGCCTAGGTGTCAGGGAAGTAGAGCTCGTCCTTAAATTCTGTGAATTGAAACAGGAGTAGGTCAGCTAACAGAGAAGAACTTCCGTCACCTAAGTCGGTGTCCTCTTCTTCCTGCGTGGATTCATGTATTTTGTAATCTGTGGTATGAAGTGCTGATTCATCTTGATCATTGTTAACCTCTCCACATTTTTGGGCGAGAGGCGGGTCCTTTTTGAAGTTACAATGGCACCAGCAGCACTGAAAACACGTTTAGAAGACACACTTGCGAGTGGGCAAGACAAATAATTTATAGCCAGCTTGGTGATCAGTGGCCATTGAGGCCTTTTCCCATACCAATACACCAATGGGTTCTGATCAAAGAAGACCTCTGTTGGGTCATCCAGATAGGCCTGCACCATCCACTCAAGGTCCTCGAGGGGTGCACCACTTTGCGTACCATCTGTTGCCTTTGCATCAACACTGGAATGAGCAAACCCTTGATGAGTTATCCAATCTGCTTCCGACAATACTATGGCTGGGCCTGGTGCAGGTGATGATACGGTTGCTGGTGTCATTAACAGCTCTGAGGGAAAGTGACTGCCTTTGGCCACATAAGTGGACCTTGACGCCGGATGGCCTGCTGCTTCAGTAGTAATTGTGGTGGTTCCTTCAATTTCCTGCCGCTCTTTTTCGAACCGAGTGGCTGACAGAGCTAGCCAATGTTTGTACTTTGAAACATCTGCTTCAGAAAAAGGAATTAATGTATTACTGGCCAGTGCCTTTTTGTACAGTGGATCCAGAATAGTGGCACAAATGTAATGTTGTTTTGAATGTATTGCTTTAAGCCTTGCATTGTCAACTAGGCGGCTTAATAAGCTCTCCACCAACCGATATGCATCAAATCAGAAAGTTGAAAACACCGCCTTCAGCTGGTGCTCTAGCATGTCTTCACGGGTGAAGACCTCAAAGGACGAAGCATGTCTGTCAGGCTTTTAACTAGGTCCCATTCCTCCACCTCTAACCTCATGTCTTTCATAGAAGCAGCCCGTGCGTGAAAGACATACTCATTGATTACCAAGTTCTGTTCAAACAGACGCTCAAGCATGTAGAAGGTTGAGTTCCAACGTGTTGTCAGCTCATGGATGAGTCCTCTGACTGGCACTCTACTGTCACGTTGAATGATCCTCAGCTGCTTCCGGGCCTTAAAAGAATGGTTGAAATGTGTGGAGATTTTTTGGCAGGTGGTCAGTAACTTGCTGATTGTATTTTTTTTTCAAGAAATCTTGAACAATAATGTTAATGCTGTGCGCCAAACACGGCACTCTGAAATAGCCACCATCAGCCATGACCTTAACTATAATACTGCCATTATCCGTGGAAACATAACCAATCATGCGCTTTCTTGGATGCAGCATTCAAAGACATTACTGTTAAACTCCTCCAAAATGTTTACTGCAGTATGAGATTTCTCCATGGCAAACATGGCTACTGTTGCACGTGCCCGAGTAGCTTAAAAAATTGTGACACTGTCAACACCTGTAGCTATCTTCTCTCTAACCCCCGCAAAAGAGACCCAGTGTGTAGTGATGCACATGTAATCAATGGCTTGGCAACTGGTTCACATGTCTGTTGTCAGGTGGATAGTGTGAACAGCACTCTTCTGCAAAGCTGCCCCAATCACGCCCAGCACATCTTGCTGTAGTGCTGGAACCGCAACTCTGGAAAAATAGGACCGGCTAGGAACCTTCCATTTAGGGCAGACTGTTGCCATAAATTCTAGGAAACCCACCCCTTCCACGAAAGAAAAAGGGAGAAGGTCCAGCGCTAACATTTTAGCCAGCATTGCATTATACAGACATGCCGTTGGGTGGTTGCGTTCAAATGGCGCCTCCGACCACCACATGCTTTTAATGGTGGTCTGGACCGTTTTCATATGTGATGATAATCCAGACTTCTTCAACCCAGTTAGGCTCATTGATGTACTGTTTCGCATCGGTGTCCCTACCAGACTCTTACTGTGCCTCCTAGATGTTGCTGGGGTAGAGGGTGTGGGCGCTACCACTGCAGTGCTGCTGCCAGGGGTACTGTGTGTACCAGAAAAAATGCCTCTCGCTTCTTCACCTCCCCCCTGCACGATCAGCTCCTCGTCATCACCAGATGCAATATCAATGGCTACATTTGGATTTGTACTTTTGGCTTTCCGGTTGTTACTTAGGTGCGCCTCCCACTGGATGCTGTGGTGTTTTTGGAGAGGACCTCTTGGCCTCCAGTACCATAGTTGGTACTAAGCTTACCCCGACTAACTACTTGTTTACAAATCGAACAAATAACGTGGTTTTCTGCCTTTTTGCTAATACTAAAGAAGTCCCAAACTGGGGAGTTGAGATTTCTGGTGGTGGTGATGCCACTTTCAGTGCCAGATGAAGTGGAAGATGGGCGTGACTGAATTTGACTCTGTTGTACACTTACAGCACCACTACTTGAGGTAATGGAGGTCGAGCTGGATGGAGGTCCCTGCCGGCCCTTCTGAAGAGAAAATATGGAAGCTGTATGTCGTGTTGGTGTAGTAGTTACCTGTGTTGGTGGTGGTACCAGTGCCACGCCACCCACATCCTGCGTAGCATTTCGGGATAGGGTAAAAATGTATGTCTGCTGCATGCCCACTGGGGCTGGAGTGACGACTGTGGTGACTGGGTCGTCATCGTCAGACTCTTCATCAGCAGCAGAATACACCACTTCTACTTCTTAAGATGCCTTGCGGGAATCTTCCTTTTAACTAGCTTTGTCGGCTCATGGCGTGCCTCCCTCTCTGACTGAATTGGTGGGTGCCAATCAAGATCTAGATCATCAGAAGGAAGGGGGCTTGAGGAAGAAGTTGTACTAGTAGCCCTCCTTTTTCTTGCTGGGGATCTGGAAGACAATGGATCATCAGGAGTGGCTTGCTCGGCTGATACCTCCGCATGAATCTCGATTTCCTCATGTGCCGCTACTTCTGGAAGAACAAGCATTGTGGGCAGTTTTGCTTCTCCTTGTGCCTCTCCTTTCGCCTCTACTTGCGCCTCTCCTTGCGCCTCTCCTTCCGCCTCTCCTTGCGCCTCTCCTTGTTGCACCTGTGGTTGTCGTTGCGGCTGTGGTTGAACACTCGTCAGATGAGTTACAGCCTGCATTGATTGTTTTTTTTAAAATATTTGTATTCATTTTTATGGCAGTGGAAAGTTGCATAAAAAAAATAACTCATAGAATAAAGAAGGAATTCATAACAAAGAGTATACGATAATTAACAAAGAAAGAGCCGAAATCATATCCAGTTAATTATCGGTGACCATAATTTTGGGCCAAAAGCCTTTTTTCCCCGGCCCTTAAGTTTATACACTGCGTTTTCCAACTGATAAATGTTTAACAATTTATATTGCCATTGATGAAATACTGGAGGATCAGGATCAAGCCAGCGAGAAGTTATACAATATCTATATACAGACATAGCTATAAATAAAAAGCCTTCTTCTTCAACCGTCTTTTTACCAATTTGATCGGTTTGGATTCCAAATATTATCAATTCAGGTGATAAAACAACAGATGATTCCAAAATATTGTTTAAAAAACCTTGTACTGTTAAGGAAAATTGAGTTAATTTCAAACAGCTGAAAAACATATGAATTGAATCGGCGGCTGGATGTCCACAGCGACTGCAGCTAGTACCCTTCTGAGCTTTCCATTTCAATAATTTGGCAGGTGTGTAATACAAATCAAAAATAGACATAAAATGCTTGCTTTTAAATGATCCATTAAATATAACCTTGTTGCCCATCTCTAAAGATCTAGATATGTCAGCCTTTTCAATTCCAAAGCTTCTTTGCCATTTATCTGCATATATGTCTAGATTGTCTTGAGTTCTATTTACCAGCATTTGATATATTACACCAATTTTGTTCTTTTTCCTACAGCTTTCTAAAACGTCTATTTTGCTCATTGAGTTAGTGTTTAATAGATTGTTTAACTCTAGAAAGCTGCGAATCTGCAGGTACTTAAAAAAATCCCCTTTGTTAAGGCCGTATTCATTCTGCAAATCAGCATATGCTACAAATTGCTCATCCTGATATAGTAACCCGAATGAATCAATTTTGAGGTTATTCCATCTCTGCATCACCGAATCCCTAAAAATTCCTGGCAGCGAGGAATTCCTCAAAAAAGGCGTATAATAATTCAGATTCGAAACCAGATGGAATTTCCTATTAATTTGTTTCCAAATCTGTAGTGCCGAGATGATAACTTTAAACCGTGTTTTTTTATAATAACTTGGTTCTATGATTCTTAATAGACATTGTCGGGTTTCCACTCCTAGAAGCATTTCATAAATTGATGGTATCATAGCTTCATCTAAATTAAAATCTGGAAAGATTAAGATACTCATTAATCTCAAAGAAATTGCCCAATAATACAGTCGAAAGCTTGGAATACCCAAGCCTCCCCTCAGTTTTGATAGAGTACACTATTTAAGGGATCTTCTAGCTCTACGATAACCCCATAGAAACCTGGAGATAGTTAGGTCTAATTTATTTAAAAAACTGATGGAAGCAAAAGCGGTATAGTGCGAAATAGGTAGAGAAATTTAGGGAATATAGCCATTTTAACTACATTCGTACAACCCCATAGGGATAAGTGCAAATTATTTAATCTCTCGAGGGTCCTATTAACGGAAAATAACAAAGGGTCTGAGTTGAGTCCAACAATATCCTCTACTTTGGCAGATATTGTAACACCCAGATATGTAGCAGTAGGTGTAACTGTAATATCTTCCGGTCTGCCTGCTTCTGAATGGATTAACTGTGTCTTCGAGATATTCAGCTTTTATCCCGATAGCTCACCGAATTCTTGAGCGAGTTCAATAATTTTAGGTAGAGACGCACTGACATCTGAGGTGACAACCGCAACATCGTCAGCATATGCAAAAATGTTATGTTCTACCTGATGCAATATTACCGGGGGGATTCTAGTTTCCTTTGTTAATAAATTCAGGTAAGGTTCGATATAAAGCGCAAAGAGAAGGGGGGAACGGATCACTGAAAGAATATTGACTACCAAAATATCGACTACCCAAAATATCGAGGAAGAAATATCTACAGCAAAAATATCGAGTTTGTATGTACAAACAGGTAAGTACAAAAATATCGAGTACAAAATATCGTTTACAAAAATATAGTTGTAAAAAATATCGTATTTACTAAAAACAGTGTTAAATTAAATTAATATTAATAATTAATTACTAAAATATACTTAAAATTACTTAAATTAACTTATAATAATTAAATAATTAATGAAAGTTAAATAAATATTTTTTTATTTCATATTTATTAAACATATATATATAGTAATAAAATATAATAAAATAATACCCAAAAACTGAAAACTGACCCTGAACCCTAAAAATACCCCTTTACCCAAAAACTGAAAACTGACCCTGAACCCTAAAAATACCCCTTTACCCAAAAACTGAAAACTGACCCTGAACCCTAAAAATACCCCTTTACCCCAAAACCCAAAACTGACCCTGAACCCTAAAAATACCCCTTTACCCAAAAACCCAAAACTGACCCTGAACCCTAAAAATACCCCTTTACCCAAAAACCCAAAACTGACCCTGAACCCTAAAAATAAAAACGATATTACTTCACTTACCTTAAAAACGATATTACTTCACTTACCTTAAAAACGCTATTTTGGCTGTCGATATTCTGTCTAGTCGATATCTTCTCCAAACGATATTTTGGAGTCGATATTATGTCCAAACGATATTTTGGAGTCGATATTATGTCTGTGTACCGGGGGGAACATGGGCACCCCTGCCTCGTTCCCCTTGTAATCTGAAAAGGACAGGACATCTTTGTGCCTACGCGGATTACCGCCATAGGGTCAGTGTATAATGCCTGGATAGCCCTAATATATTCAGCCGGAAACCCTTTCCATACCAAGACAGACCACAGGAACCCCCAGTCGACCCGATCGAAAGCTTTTTCAGCGTCCAACAAGATGATGCCGACTGGGGATCCCGTGGCCTGCGTCCAATCCAACAAAGTTATGATACGTCTGATATGATCAGTAGTATCTCTCTTTTTAATAAATCCATGCTGAATTTTAGAGACCAATAAAGGCATTACGTCATTTAATCTGTTGGCTAATATTTTTAAAAAATGTTTACTATCTGATGTTATCAGAGAAATAGGTCGATAAGACCCTAGTTCGGTTCCATCTTTTCCTTTCTTTTTAAATACTATGATAGTAGCCAGAGACCTAGAAATAGGTGAGTGTCCTTGAAAGGCTTGTTGGAAAATCTTCAGCAGTTCGGGTTTAAGCATATTTCTAAAGGTGCGGTAGATATCTAAAGGTATTTTATCTGACCCCATCGCTTTACCAAGAGCTAAGCCGAGGATGGCAGATTCGATCTCATTCCATGTGATGGGAGCAGCCAGGAGTGCATTATCTTCCTCAGTAATCGATACACTATCGATATTCTTCAAATAATCCACAGGATCCTTGGCTTCATTAATTTCCTTATCGGATTTATTATATAATAGTTTATAAAAACCACTAAATGCATTTAATATCCCTGCTTTAGATTCTTGGGATACTCCTTCTACATCAATAATTTTAGTTATATCATTCATAGTGGACTTTTGTCTTAACCTTTGAGCTAAGATTCTGCCGGTTTATTTCGTTTAATTCGTAGCATTCCGTTTTATATTGTTTATATTTAACAATGACCTGATCACCTAAGAACGAGTAAAAGACTGCACGCTCTATAGTTAGGAGTCGCTGAGCCTCTTCAATGCCCTGTCCATTTTAATATTAGCAGCTAGTTTTAGCTCTGCCTCTTTTACTTTATCGAGTTTGTTCATAAACTCCAATTGTTCCTTACGTTGAAAATTGGAGTAGCTTATAGTTTCCCACCTTATAATGGATTTAAAAGCGTCCCAAACGACTTGAATTAAAGCTGTCCCATTATTGTGTGCAAAAAAGTCTTTAATAATTTTAGCCATATGTCGGAGATAATTTTCATCAAACAGAAGACTCCTTTGGAAAGACCAATGGTTATTGAAATTATAACTCTTAGAGGACAATGATAGTTCTAGCATAACAGGAATATGATCTGAGACCAGTTGTGGTAAAACCTCAATATTCACGCACTTCAGAAAAGTTGAAGAAACAAAAAAGTAATCTAGACGAACAAACTTACTATGTGGAGCCGAGAAAAAGGTATAACCAGGATCGTTAGCCTGTAATTTATTCCAAACATCAAACAACCCATTTCCCAATACTAATTCCCTTAAAGCTCTGTAAGTCCTAATCTTATGTCCTTTATAATTACTAGTGGTCCTAATATTACAGTCAAATTCAACATGAATATTTAAGTCTCCACACAGAATTATGGGTTGATACCAAGCAGCTAGTTCGAGGTTAACTGTATTGAACACCTCACTATCATCCAAATTAGGGTTGTATAAAGAGCAAACAGTAAATTTATTACCTTCAACACTGACTTCTACTAGCCCCCACCTCCCCCATTTGTCCGTTAGTGTTCTAAGACATTTTCCAATCCCCTTCTTCATACAGATTGCAATTCCTCTTTTGACCCCAGTTTGTTTAGAACTAGCTAGAAGTTCGAGACCCAGATTCCTTAACATATTTTGTTTGTCCCATGAAATGTGAGTTTCTTGCAAACACAAGATATCGACACGTAATAACTGAATTAGTCTGCGTAGAACCCCTATCTTTTTTGGGTCGTTAAGACCATTAATATTCAGTGTGCAAATTTTTATCTTTCTACCCATTATACCATAAATTCAAATCTACGCTCAACGAGATAAGAAAATTATCCCTTCTCTTACGGAACCTGTACCAAGAAAAATAAAGGGAAGCTAGAAAATTGGCCCGTCTCTCTGTGTTTACCTTAGCAACTACCACTGCCTTACACCCCCACCACCACCCCGGCCACCCCCCACCCGACATAGTGCCCTCCCCTCCCTCCCCAACATATGAGGCTCAGGAACAAGCAGTCTGGTATTAATTGACGCAAATACCAACGCTGGGACACTGTGGTCTGACAAAATCAGGTCTTACAAAAAACACACAGTTCTTAGCTTGAGCTTTTTTATCAGGCCTGGCTAGCATATACATTTCTTCCCTAGCAAGAAAATTATTGAAGGAGACTAATATAGCCCTGGGGTTTTCCTCCACTCCCTGACGCGGTTTCCTTATAGTAAACGGAAATCGGTGTGCTCTTTGCACTTTCTGAGAAAAAAGATGGGGTTGATATTGAGTTGTTAAATGAAGCGTTTCCAGAACTGACGGTATGGGATTGGTCTAAAGAAGTGCAAAGAGCACACCGATTTCCGTTTACTATACAGCCTGCATTGATTGGATGCTACTTTGTGATGAGTCAACGCCAACATCACTGGTCGATGGTAAAAGAGCAATTAAAGTGGCTGCCTCTGTGGCACTCATGGGCTTGGGCCTAACTTGGCGTGGTGGCCCTGAGACCAATGAAGCGGAGGTGCTGCTCCCAGCTTGGTCCCCGGCGGACTCCGTTGCTGCAGGCATAGTATTTTTTTTCCCAAAAATGTGTCGGTCGGCACACCAGTCTCCTTCGTAAGTGGTGCCACTTGCTTCTTCTGCTCCTTCTTACTGGCAGTGGCACTGGCAACTTTCTTGGTAGAGGAGCTACGGCCACCTTTCTTTGGGCCCATCTTTTTCAGATGTCGGAACAGCAGGACGCAGTTGCACGAGTTGCAGAGTTGTCTGTGGCCACACATGACGTCACGTGACGTTGTGCACACACCGCAGCAGGAATTCTTCCTGGCACTACAACAAGTGATGATGATGAGGATGATTCCTGGTTCTCAGTCTTTGTGCACCCAAAAGAAAAGAAGCCAGAGGAACATTAGTTAAATAAATGTTGCATATGTCGTGCTTCAATTAATACTATTGCAACAAGGCATTCATTATTATTAACACAATATACCCAAAAACAGAAAGACCCAAAATAAAAATTGCAATTCTAATCAAAAATGGATGTTTAAATTAATAGAAGAGAGACCACAGAGAGAGAGTTGTTTCATGCACCCATTCATCATATAACCCTAGGCCTACTAGCCCGCAACCGCAAGCTTGCCAGGCTATGGCAAAAAATGCCTGACCTCAATATGTCCCCCCCACCCACATGGCCAGGCATCAAAATGGCCCCCACCCACATGGCCAGGCCCTGGACCAGGCCTCAAAACGGCCCTCACCCACATGGCCATGCCCTGGACCAGGCCCCAACAATACCCAAAAAATCGAAATACAGACACAAATCACCCCAATCCAATGCCATCCATGCCCTAAATGATGTTTAAATTCAAGAGACTCCACAGAAAGACTTGGTCCATGCACCACTGAGTACCCCTGGGCATAATGGATGAAAGCAAGGCAGACTGGGTGCAGGCCTATGGCACAAAGCACTCTGCCTGGCTTCAAAATGGCCCCTAGACCCCCACCCACATGGCCAGACCCTGGACCAGGCATCAAAATGGTCCCCACCCACATGGCCAGGCCCTGGGCCAGGCCCCAACAACACCCAAAATATCGAAATACACACAAAAATCACCCCAATCCAATGCCATCCATGCCCTAAATGATGTTTAAATTCAAGAGACCCCACAGAAAGACTTGGTCCATGCACCACTGAGTACCCCTGGGCATAATGGATGAAAGCAAGGCAGACTGGGTGCAGGCATATGGTGCAAAGCACACTGCCTGGCTTCAAAATGGCCCCTAGACCCCCACCCACATGGCCAGGCCCTGGACCAGGCATCAAAATAGCCCCCACCCACATGGCCAGGCCCTGGACCAGGCATCAAAATGGCCCCCACCCACATGGCCGGGCCCTGGACCAGGCCTTAAAAGGCCCCCACCCACATGGCCAGGCCCTGGACCAGGCCCCAACAACACCCAAAAAATCGAAATACACACACAAATCACCCCAATCCAATGCCATCCATGCCCTAAATGATGTTTAAATTCACGAGACCCCACAGAAAGACTTGGTCCATGCACCACTGACTACCCCTGGGCCTACAGGCTAGTGTGGCTTTAACACACACCACACAATTAAAAAAAACTTCCACATATAACAGTGAGCTATTCAGTTCTATGCCATCCATGCCGTAAATTATATTTAAGTTCAACAAAGTTCAAAGAAACAGTTGTATTATGCACCCATGACTAACCCTGGGCCTACTGGAACCTGCGGCTACCCACAATATATATTTTTTTAAAGTTGTGAAAAAGTTTATAAATTGTAGTTGCAGCAACTGCAATGCCCCAAACAAACAACACCAACTTACTTGTAAAATCTCAAATCCAAAAGTGATTCAAACAAAAAGTCTTCAAACACAAATATCCAGCAGCAGCCACAAAGAGTAATCCTTCCAGCTCCAGATCCAAATGAAAAGTGCCCAGGACATGGACAAAGCACTGGGAGGAGCCTGCTGGATAGGAACAGGAAGTTGGGGACTCTGGGGCACTTCCTTCCTCCCACCCCCCCAAAAATGGACTCCTTGCACAAAAAAGTGCAGTCAAATGTCAATCTGAGGAGTTATTCTGTCCAAATCATCATTTTCAGAAGGTTTATGCTGCCAGCAATTGATTTATTGTGCAGAATTGCAATTTTTGTGACTTCGGGAAAGCAAGCTGTTCAAATCTCCCGCCAGATGTCAGCTGCGCGTAGCATCTACGTATTTGCTATTGTTTGCTCTCGCGATGCGTGATCGCCGGCCCTTAAGACATATTCGCGTTCTCAAAGTCTCGCAGTGCAAGACGGCGGGACCCCATGACGTACTCGCGGTCAAAAAGTCTCGCGCGATCACGCAGCCAGATCCAAAATGGCGCAGCGCACGCAAACCGGGAGGAAAACAACTCAGCGAACTCAGAATCATGGTAAGTCAACGCCACACGCGTGAGATTGTATTTTTGAAGCGCGACCAAGCAAAGAAATTCATCAACTAGTGAATTCCGGATTTTGGGGCAAATTTGCGCTATTTGCGGACCGCGAAATTGCCAAAAATCTGCAAATTCCGCAAGCAGAACTAATATTCCGCCCATACTTAGAAATGACCTCAGGATACCTGGTAGCATGATCCACTACTACCAGTATGTATTGGTGTCCTAATGCGGTGGGTGGTTCTAGTGGACCTCACTTAGCTGAGGCACTACCACTCTCCTAGTGGTACCAGGTTTTGGGTATTTAGCCTCAGTATACAGGAGTCCCTCTTCGCAATAGGTCCTGTGGGAGTTACTGACATTTCCCTTTTCCTGTGCAGCAGCTTGCTGTTGCTGGCCTTCAAGAGTTGGACAGACTCCCCTGTCCAAGGCAAAGCTGTCCCCAAGAGGTTGCCTTACCAGGTTGAGCTCCTGGTTTGGACCCAGGAGCTCAACCTGGTAAGGTTCAAATCCCATGGACTCAGTTCCCTCTTGGGGTGACAAGCCCTCTCCCTGAGGAGAAGGGTCCTGAGTCTTTTGCTGTTCAGAAGCTGGTGCCCCAGCTGGTCCCCCAGTCTTCTTACCTTTGCCTCCTGGAAGGTTGGACCCTTCTTACAGGTCCCAACACTTCTTTTTCATCCTGTGCTCGAGTTTGTGCTCTTGACTTCACACACACTATCTCAGGGATTTGCTGCCTGTGTTTTCAGCTCTACTTCAGCCCAGGCTGAGGTCTTCTTCAGTTTGTTTGCAAGCAGACAGGTAGCTGGAAGTTTTGGAGAGACCACTACCTGTTTTAGGCCAGTAACCCCCCCACCCCAAGTCTCATGTCACCATGGAATGGTCTATAGGGAAACTGTCAGCATTGGTGGCTGGATAGGGTGTTGTACTCAGTTATTGTCCTGGGGAAACCAGTGTATCTTTCACCATACTGACACTGGCATCTGTATCCATCGGGGCTTCTACTCTAGTACCGTTGACTAAGGGGCAAAACAGGTTCTTTTTCCGTTAGGTGGCCAGCCATCTAATGGGGCCAACTCTCCCTTCCCTTCAGAAACTAGAACAGCTTCAGTGTGAACCCTGATTTGCTCTGGGAACATTGTTGATACCATCTGGAGATTTTCCACACCAGGGCTAACTGGAGGTGGACTAGGGGCATTCTTGTTAGGACAGGCAGATCTCCAGTCTGGTGTCCTACCTTTTTATAGGTGCGATACCAGTCCTTCAGGGAGCAACATGTTTACCCGTGTACCCAATTGTGGGCTGGGAAAACCTCTAGGGCCCACCCTCCCGAGCAGGTTTTTGGGGGCCTTTAGAAGACTCCTTTCTTATGCTCGCCTCAGTGGAAGTTTTGCTCACCCTAGTCCTAACTCAGTGGTCTGCCTTCTTTCCCAATTCTTGGGGAGAAATTAGACATAATCATGTACTTCACTTTCAGTTAACCAACGATCTAGTATTTTTACTGAGTAGTCTATGAAGTTAACCCACGACTGGCTCAGGGTATTGCACCCCCCTCTCCTGAATCTAATCCTATACTCCTCAGCTTTGAGTCCAAAGACCTCAATCAGGGTGCCCTTCATGAGGTCATATAACTTAGTATCTGACTCAGAAGTCTATCCGTGCAGTTACCAGTGAACAGTACCAAAAGCAGTGCCCCCCAGTGTGACTTCTTCACTTTGCTCATGCCACAGACCCTCTCAAAGGCTGTGAACCACTTGGTGATGTCATCATCTTCCTCCTATTTGGGACAATCCATTTGGGAATTTTAGGGCATAAGATTACTCTAGTTCCCTATTTTGTTTGCTGCCACCATAGAAGGGAGGTAAGTCCATATCTGCTCTACTCTTTTTCCAGAGCCTGGACTCTAGATCTATTATTTTGGTCAAGCTTCCAAGAAGGATGTCCTCCTCATTGAGGCTGTCCTCAATGATCTCATCAAGCCCTGGACAACCTGTATAGATCTAGATGCTGTCAGTACTAACCTTGGAGACAGGGGCACAGAAACCTTGCCCTCCCTATTTAGTGAGGTACTTCGGGGTTGTCCTCCACATCACTTACATCATCATCTCCTGAGTTGGGATCTCCCCCTTCAGAAGGGGGGCCCCTTGCAAACTCTGCCAATTGCTCCTGGAGCTCCTGGTGCTTGACCTTGGAGGCATGTGACCACATATTTTTAAGTTTACACAGTGAACTTAACTCACTCATCTCTAGATGGAGGTAGGGGGCGAGGCTGAGCTCCTCAACCCTGTCCTGTGTATCCATCATTATTTCAGTAATAGTGGGGATATTGTTACATGAGGTCTAAAAAAACTTCTAAATTACTTTTGTAACTAACTAAAGTAATTTGTTATTCAAAAGAAATTATAAAGGGACTTGACCAAGGCCCTAACAGACTGTTAAAAATATAGATACAAAATTGTCAATTCTAAAACATCAGAATCTAAAGACAATTTAGGAGTGTTGTTGTGTGATCAGGTGTTGGCCAAGTAGTCCAACAAATGCAGCGTTATAAGTCCCACCGCTGCCACCAATGTAGGAAGATGGCTCCGTACATACTATACCAAAAAGAGGTATTGTGGGCACAGAATCCAGTTTGTCCCCAAAGGTATTTCAGAAATAAAAGTAGATAATACCTTACTCTCAATTTAATATTGGCTAGGCTGAGAAGTAAGGCCTATCAGCTTATCAGAGGACAGTGCGAATGCATTTGTTATACACCGTTATACAAGGCAGGAACACACATTCAATGACTAACTCCAGACAAATGTTTTGCAAACATATTACTTTAGTTACTTCTGCTTTCAGGAACCAAGTCTAAATCAGTTACAGGCAGCTAATCCTTTCAAAAGGCAGTAGAAATACTTTATGGTCTTGGAAATATTTGGTATTGTGAATCCAAAACACTAACATCTAGTATTGGCACAAGATATACAGTTGTAGGTAATAGATAGAATGCAGTCCTAAGGAAGCAAAACAGTGTTATGCATCAGCGGGTAAGTACACAACTTACGTTGCCAGCTTTCAGGGGTTAGAATAGCCCTGGGCAAGGGTCAGTTTAAGGTGGGCACTGCACCACCAGCGGCACTGGGGTGGCTGGGTGTAGAGTTCAGTATCTATGCTGCGGTGGTCAATACTGGCAATGATGATCTGCTCTGATGGTTAGCGGAGAGCAATGGGAATGAATGGGAGTCAGTCGGTCACCAATGGCGGGACCGTTGCGGTGATCATAAGCGAGTCACTGTAGTTCGAAGGGAGGCACCACCAGCCCACCAGTCCCAGTCATGGGGATGGAGATGTGCAAGGGATGGAGGAGTTCCGCTAAGGTTGGGTTGTCTTGGAGAGGTAACAGTTGAGCAGGTGAGGCAGGAGGAGGCCGACAGGGTGACTTGAAGGATGATACAGGCTCTCAGGAATGGAGCTGTGAACAGATCCCTCTACTTCATGGAGGCCATCCAGCTGTGTTGCTTTCTTCTGGCAGGGTGGAAGTCTGTCAAAAAAGTGTCCGTCCTCTACCGCTGGGGTCTTGGGGGTCTATTTGCAGTAGGGAGTCCTTAACTACAGTGGTTCTTGTACCGGCGGATGCCATAGACTAGAGCCTCTAGCCCAAAGAGAGGATCTTGGAGACTGGGTGAACCTGGAAGGTCTCCGGGTTGTCTTGGAGGCCTGGCAGGGTTGCTGGAAGGATAACCGGTCCAGTTGTCAAATCAACTGAAAGTGGCAGGGTTCTTGCCACGTTCTGTCTGCAGCAGTTCAGTTCCTGGTCTGGCAGAGGTCTTCTTTCATCTTCTTCTTTGGTCCATCGAATCTGAGAAGTAAGGGTCAGCAGAGCTCTTAAAAATGTAATTTAAGGGTGTCACTATGGGTGGGGGGCAGGAGCCAATGACTACAGTCCCCCAGTATGGGGCTATACCCTTTGGGTGCCCCCTGCCTTTTGCGGAAATGTGTACATCCCTGTTGGGCCTAATTCTCCAATTCAAGATTGATAATTTCTAAGAGAGGGGTTCAACTCAGCTCCTGGCGACCCTATGAGTGTGCCAGGATAAGGTGGACACTCCTACTCTGCTTATTAATTTTCCCGCTTGTTCTGCCACCAAAAGTGGGGCTTGGACAGGGGGGAGGCATTTCCACTAGTTGGAGCTGCCCAAATCAGTACATCACAAGGTGAGAGTCTTTGAGGCTGACTGCCAAGTGTTGCTGTTTCTGTAAGGAGGAGGTGTGAAGCACCTCTACCCAGATAAAGCTTTGTTACTGACATCTGAGAACAGAAAGGCTCTCACTCTATGAGGTCAGAAACCTGTCTGGTGGTGGCTGACTGGTCGGGACGAGTCAGCCAATATACTGGTTGTTTCCAGGGGCATCTCTAAGATGCCATTTGAGGGCATTTTATAATAAACTGAATACTGGCATCAGTATGTGTTTATTACTCTGAGAAGTTTGGTGCTGATCTTTCCAGCTTTTCTGGGAAGCCATCACGGAGCTGTGGAGTTTGTAATGACAAACTCCCAGCCCATGCACTCAATATGGCTTGACTGTACTTACAATGTCTGTGAATGGCAGAGATACCGTAGGTGCATATTGCTCTTGCAGTTATGCCCTCACCTGTGGGATGGTGCACCCAATCTTAGGGCTGTGAGGCCTGCTAGAGGGATGACTTACCCATGGCATAGGGTATGTTGGTGGACGAGGCACACTGGGAAGTGTGCCATGTTGACTCTTCAGTTTGGTCTACACCAAAACACGCAGGCTACAATGGCATGGTGTGGATGTTAAGGTGAGGGGTCTCTGAGGGTGGCATTATACATGCTGCAGCCCTCAGACGCCCTCTCTGGTCACAGAACCCTTGGTATCAGGGGTACCTTTTACAGGGGACTTACATGTGGCCCAGAGATGTGCCACTTGTGGAACCAAAGGCCCACAGGTGCAGGGGCGTGGTTAGCAGGCCCCCAGCACACACTCAGCCGAGTCAGCGTCAGATGTCTGGCAAAAGGTTAGGGGGTAGCCATGCAAAAAGGGGCACCTTCAATTATGACAAAAAGGTACCCCCAAGTTTAATTTCAGGTCCAAGAGGAGGGGTAAATATCTGGCCAAAAACTATGAAAGACCTTTAGCAGACCTATATTTCTTTTAAGAATAGCCTGTAGCTTATACACACCCCACAAGAAAACAGCTATTTCTTTCTACAAAGAAATCATCTAGAAATAGCAATTTTTATTAAAAAAACATTATTTTTAATTTTTTGATTTTCATTTTCAAAGAGTGAGAATTCATTTATAAAAGTGCTAAGTTCACAAATCACAAAGTTACATAATGAAACTAATTCAACAGGATTTAACATAAATATACACATTTGAAATCAAAAACATGTCAATTCTTTGTAGCTACCGTATCCCAGCATACTCATACGAACAATGCAGCATACACACTCCATATCATACCAATCATTCAACCTGACAATAAATGTGAGTTAAAAGTACACATTTGCAACACAAATGGGATCCGACAGTGTGTAAGATGAATAAATCATTTCATTTGTGATAAAGAAACATTCCATCAGTTTCGACAGTGTATAGAAATCACTGTATCATTTCATTGTTGTATGAGAACATCACATCTGTTTCTTTTCCTATATATATCACTGGGCGGATTCCCAAAGGTCAGTGGTCGAAGCGTACGTTTCGGTGGGACAACCACTCTTTTCACCACCTTAATCAGCAGAGTAATAGTTGTCTTAGTTACATGGTCATCCCAGTTTAATTTACTGTGCAGACAGATGTCAAGGTTATCATAATGGCAGACTACCTCAATTTCCATGATCTTTTTTTTAATCGGCGTGGACGTGTGTATTACAATTGCTCTTATTTTATTGGTGTTAATCACTAGGCCCTTACTAATACAATAATCAACCAACTTGGGGCCCGATGTAGGTAAAACCGAAATAGCGAGTTCTTAATAGTGAATTTTACCGATTCGCTATTAAGAACTCGTTATATGCAATATAGATAGAAAATCCGTAAAAGTTAGTGATTTGGTAAAATTCGCTATTAAATATACTGAATCCTCATTACCGAATCGGTATTACCGATTCCATATTATCGAATCGGTAATTAGCGAATCCGGTATTCAAAAAAATCGCAAAGCTGTGAATCAGCCAATCCTGTGCTTCCTGATGACCTCACAACCAGGAAGTGGCCACACCCATGCAACTACATTGATCCTGAAGCTGTTGGAGAAGCAGGGAGCAGGAGCAAAAGCACAGGAGCTGCACAGCTACCACCTAGCTGATATACCAAAATAGAACCAAGGACTTACAGGAGAAGAGGAAAGATGCTGGAGAAAGAAAGCATAAACACAAGTTCAGTGAGAGGGAGTTGGAGGTCCTAATAGAGGAGGTGGTGAAGGATCATGACCAGCTCTTCGGTAAAAAAATCCCTGCACATCCCTGAGTCTCAAAAACTGAAGATTTGGCTAGTGATCCAGCAGAAAATCAATACCATTGGCGTCATCCATTGCTCAGCAGAGGACCTCAAGAAGCACTGGTGCGATCTCCAGAAACGTGCCAAGGAGAGGTTGGGCGAACAGCTCAAACAAGCCAGAAAGACAGGTGGGGGGACATCAACAGCGCCTGCACCGTCTGCATTGGAACAAATGGTGGAGTACACCCCCGGCCGGAGAGCGTCAGTGGCATTGGAGACGTGGACAGTTCAGCCACAGGGTTCAATAGACAAGGTAAGATGCATGCACAGCATGCTGTGCCCCCTTCCCTAACCCCAATCCCCCTGCATGAATCCCACTCTAGACCATGTTTTGCCTAAAATCAGCAATGCATAATGGGAGATGTAGTTCAACTAATAGCATATCAGTCAGTCCACAAAAAGCATATGCATGTCACACACATCAATAAATAAGCAAGCGGGGGACAGACACCTAGATTGGCAGTCATGAAATGTATTTGTAGGCAAATGCTGCCAGACAAGTAAGCAATAGTACATCCTGTATCCACAGGCGAAACATTGTGCCAGGCTGCAGAAGGGGAGACAGAAGAGGCTTCCAGGGAGCAAACCACACTGGAGGAGGATGTCCTATCACCTGCTGATGTCACACCACCATCACCACCACCACCACCACGAGCCAGGAGGTATACAGTGGGTAGCCTCCAGGAGATGGAGGCACAGAAAATGAGAGCCAGGGAGCACAACAGACCCCGCAGGATGATGATGTACACGTATCTGTAACACTGTCCCCCATGGAGGTTGGCAACACAGGTGCAAGAAGACGCCGACAAAGGGCAGACAGTCCTGAGGCAGAGGAGTCCAGTGTTTTCTCTGGCCTGGAGGGAAAGATGCTTAAAGTGCAGCGCCTGCAAGGCAAAACAATGAGGGCAATGCAACATCAGATGGTGGCAAACAATAAAAACACTAATGACATGAAGGAGGCAATATACTGCCTCAACAACACTGTGGCAGAGGGCATAAGGGAGATGTCTGATGCTGGTAGGCTGCTATGCAGCAAGATTGATAGCGACTGTGGTGAAAGGCGCAGGGACAGACAGAGACAGGAAGGGTACACTAATACTGTTTACAGGCTGTGCAATGCCACCCATGTCCTCAGCAGGCCATGCAATTGGAGATGGCCAAGTGCAGCCGTGATGTCACTCAGGGGTTGGTAACAGTCACCAGTGCCTTGGAGGTGCTTCAGACCAACCAAATTACTGACACAGGATCGGGGGATGAGGCTGAGAGAGAGGAGGCAACAAGCCGCAGCAGCATCACCCACCCATTACAGGAGACCAGGAGGCGCAGTGGTAGGCACGAATCACCCGCAGGACACAGCACTGGGAAGGACAGTGTGCCTGCTGAATGCAGCAGTGCTGCGCGTGGGCGCGTGCCATCACATTCCATTTTGTGCTGGGTGACTTAACCCATTTGACACAATCATGGGATGTTGCATGGTGGAGTGACTATGCCATGTTTGGCTTGACCAGGCACTGTGAGGCTATCATAGTGTTGCAGCATGCTATCCAATTGCCTGACTGAAAGTCAATTAAACACAGTCACACAATTGCAGTTACTAGTTTTGTCTCATGACTTACTCAGAAATTGTTGTGTGTGATCTCTGCCCATCTCTGTCTGCCATCTGGTGCAACACCTGCAGCGCTGTGTTGTGGCTGCGAACATTCCTCATCCTCATCCTCTGATTCACTGATTTCCACGGGTGTCCCCCTCTTTGTGGCAAGGTTTGCAGCATGGCACATGTAGCTATTATTTTGCAGCAGATCAGGGGCCGGTACTGCCGTGCACCTCCACTTTTGTGGAGGCAGCCGAACCTGCTTTTGAGGAGTCCAAATGTACGCTCCACCACATTGCGCGTAGATTTATGTGCCACATTATATCTCCTTTCACTTGGGGGAGATGGGTTGAGGTATGGAGTCAGGATGAAAGCACGCACCGCATATGCGCTATCAAGAAAGGAACATGATTCACAGTCAGCAATCGTTGCTTCAAATGTATACTTCAGGGTGTGTCACATGGATTTACCTAGCCTTCTCCAAATTCACCCCCAACAAGGCAGGTATACATCCCACTGTTCCTGAAGATGTAGGAATCATGCGTGCTCCCTGGGAATTTTGCAACTATGTCGGTGATGATGTGAGAAGCATCACATATAACCTGCACATTGATTGAATGTGTGGATTTGTGGTTGCGGTAGATGTACTCAGTCGTAGGGGGGGGGGGCAGATTGGTATATGCATCCCGTCAATGCACCCTATGACATGTGGAAACTGGGCCTTCTGATAAAAGTCCAACTTTGTCTTATGCAGTTCTGCCTGTGTGCTGGGGAATCGGATATAGTGTGGCATCCTTTGCAACATGGCATCCAGGAATGTATTGAAGAAACATGACAGGCAACTCTGTGAGACTCCACCTGCCACAGCAATTACCCCCTGGTAACTGCTGGATGCCAGTAGGTGCAGGCATTGCGTGCGCCCTTGGTGTCTGGTACTCCGGGATTTGGTACAGGGTCCGTATCAGGTCCAGGATGGTGTTTGGGTGAAGCCTGTACCTCTCATGGATTTCAGCCTCTGTGAGTTGAAATAAGGTGATGAGCAATCTGTATACGCGTTCCTGTCATCCCCAGATGCTTTGTAATGCAGCCTATCCATTACCGCCTTGCACTGACATAGAGGGCCGCCATTGTGTTCAGTTTGGTGTTTCTGCCACTACATTTATGTGCCACATTATATCTCCTTTCACTTGGGGGAGATGGGTTGAGGTATGGAGTCAGGATGAAAGCACGCACCGCATATGCGCTATCAAGAAAGGAACATGATTCACAGTCAGCAATCGTTGCTTCAAATGTATACTTCAGGGTGTGTCACATGGATTTACCTAGCCTTCTCCAAATTCACCCCCAACAAGGCAGGTATACATCCCACTGTTCCTGAAGATGTAGGAATCATGCGTGCTCCCTGGGAATTTTGCAACTATGTCGGTGATGATGTGAGAAGCATCACATGTAACCTGCACATTGATTGAATGTGTGGATTTGTGGTTGCGGTAGATGTACTCAGTCGTAGGGGGGGGGGGGGCAGATTGGTATATGCGTCCCGTCAATGCACCCTATGACATGTGGAAACTGGGCCTTCTGATAAAAGTCCAACTTTGTCTTATGCAGTTCTGCCTGTGTGCTGGGGAATCGGATATAGTGTGGCATCCTTTGCAACATGGCATCCAGGAATGTATTGAAGAAACATGACAGGCAACTCTGTGAGACTCCACCTGCCACAGCAATTACCCCCTGGTAACTGCTGGATGCCAATAGGTGCAGGCATTGCGTGCGCCCTTGGTGTCTGGTACTCCGGGATTTGGTACAGGGTCCGTATCAGGTCCAGGATGGTGTTTGGGTGAAGCCTGTACCTCTCATGGATTTCAGCCTCTGTGAGTTGAAATAAGGTGATGAGCAATCTGTATACGCGTTCCTGTCATCTCCAGATGCTTTGTAATGCAGCCTATCCATTACCGCCTTGCACTGACATAGAGGGCCGCCATTGTGTTCAGTTTGGTGTTTCTGCCACTACATTTCACATGGCTTATTAGCGATCGCAAACGCTGAAATTCTGCAAATTTCAGCGTTAGTGCTCGCTATTTGGCCACCTACATCTGGCCCTTGTTCAGCAATTTGTGCATGGTATTCTAATTTCTGCTAATTAATACTGCATCATCACAACAGGAGGATGGGGATCTTGCTGCCCATGATTTGTGGGGCTTCAAGGGGAATTCTCTGAAGATAGAAGATGCTCCACTTCATCATTTATAAATAATGTGAAAAGAAGTGGGGCTAAAATGAACCCTTGTCTTACCCCCTTTTCAATCTAGAATGGAGCAGTGCACTCCCTCATTTTCACGTAATGCACAAATGTGGCATTATTCTGATGCAAGTCATTTATAGTCTGTAAAATGGACTTGTGAACCTAAGTCGCTCCAAAGCTTCCCATAATTTAGAGTGATAGATCAGGTCCAAGGCTGACTTTAGGACTATAAAAGTTAGGTATAGCGAAGTTTTATAATATGATGGTTAATTAACAGCACACAAAGTATAAGTAATATATCTGCTCAATTGCCCCATCTTTTTATCTGAAGCCAGCCTGCAGGTATGTCAGTAGGTTCCTGGAATCTACCATACCTTGCAGTCTACGGAGTAACACTTGCTCCAATATTTTACCTTTTCATCCAGGAGGGAGATTGGGCAATAGTTTGATGGATTCCCTAGGGTGCCTTTTTATTAATTGATATTAAGAGTGCTGAACGCTAGGAAGCAGGTATACACCCACTGTTTATGTCAGTGTTGAAGACCTTTGTCAGGACCCATGACCAGTAATTTGAGTCCATCTGGCTCATGTCGAACGGTTCAGGAGCTGGGCCAGGCGCCTTGTTCTTTTTTTCATAGATAGGAGTGCTCACTCGACTTCTAGTCCTAAAATTTGCAGATGCACAATCTCGCTTAGACCTGCTTTCCTGCACCCTTGTTCATAGCCTAATGGACGCCCTGGTCCCCCCACCTTGTCCACCCTATACAGGTTACTTCCCAGTCCTTTGGACCAATATGATGACTTATGTGGTTGGACATTGCTAACTTATCTCTAAAAGTACTTGGAGTTCTTTTCGGCTGTTATGTGCTTCAATCCTCCCATTAGAGGCGATGTTGACCAAGTTTCTTGGCTTTTAATATTTGCATGTAAGTGAAAAAGACCCTCCCATCCTATCCAATAGAAGTTCTAGTAAGGGCCACTTGGCTAGATATTTATCATTCTTCCAGTGTATTGTTCTCTTATAGTTAGCTGGTTCTATTGGGACATGTTAGTGATTCTCGGTGTATATCTGGGTACATTTACTGCTGACCCTGAGTACAACTCTCACTGTGAAAGGGTTGTGTACACTTTCTACCCCCCTCACTACAAGCATGTCAAATACATTAGCCCGGTTCTGAAGGTTGATTAGGACATAATCTATGAGCGAACCCCTAAGACCGTTTCCGTAACTATTTTTGGCCGGGGAATCAGAAATATGGCGGTTTAATGGCCAAAGACCAAATTTCAGTCGTAGATTTACAAATGCCTCACCCTTTCTTCATTGCTTGCCATATCAGGTTCTGGTATAGTATAACAGGGATCATCTATCAGAATCTCGTTGTTAACCATTTTGTCAATTGGGTGCACATTGAAATCCCCAAAGATCAAAAGAAGATGTTTGTCCTTTCAGCCTTGGCTTGCCCTGTTTCCAATGACTTTTTAATGACTCTAAATTAATCATCATATTGAACTATATCAACTGTACAGCCTCCTCTCATCCTGGTGGAATGTAAACATTAATTATATTTATTTATTTATGCGTTTTTATATAGCGCAGACCTTACCCGAAGGTGTCAGAGCGCTTAACAATAGGAACATAACTGATACATGAGAACATTACAAGTGAACAAATTACAAAAGCAAACGCTAAGTTACATGAGGCAAAAGTGACAATCATGAGCAAACAAAATACACGAGGTAGCCAACGGTGCATTACATGAGGAAAAAGTGACATGTGTGCAGGTTACAAAAGCATACAAAGTACAAATAGAGGTATAATACTGTAATAAATGGTTGGACACTCAAACACAAGAACAAACGTTACTTAGGCAATGGTGGCATTTGTGCAAGTATATTGGAGTATATTGGAACCCACTAGTGTTGTGGAACATTGAACATTTTCAAACTGTATTAATTAATTGATAACATTGCTATATATTTGTAATCAAAATATTTGGTAGTATATGTTTTTTGTAATCAATATTTAGTGCTATAGCCACTGCATCATAAGTGTGTGCACTATAATTGAGCTGTGTTTGCGCTCTTATTTAAAAAGGTGCACTGCTAAGTAATTGTGGAAACCTGCTCTATTTATAATTAGTTAACAATTTATAACACTGGTCACAATTTTTGTCCTTACAATTTCCGTTTCATTATTTCAAATCCAAATAAACATGAATATAAAAATATCCAAATTTAAAAAAAATCGTAATCCAAAATCAAGCCTACATTTTCTTGACATTTCGATTAAACATAGGACATAGGATACTCCTTTGTGGCACACTTGAACATATGAAACCGTTGGAAAGAAGGTTCAAAGTATCTTTTAAAACAAGCTTCAGTTCAGTTTGCACTATTGTGCACTATTGATTGGCAGCCAATGTTTGTATTATCCTGATATTCAGCATTGGAAAATTTGAAATATGGTACTCATTTTAATCCATGTTGTAGTGGTTCAATCCTCGTTTTGACTTTTGTCCCAGTCCAATTGGGTTAAATATTTCCAGGAAGAAACTTTTCAGATGTTTTAGAGGAACTCTGTGCTGCCCACTTTGCCTCTGAAAATCTCAGTGATCCAGTGAATTCTGAAGAAAGATCAGTTACAACCATCTTGAAGCCAAACGAGTACCATTATACCCCTCCAATTGGCCAGCTTTGTTGTAAGTTCCACCTTATGAACCAGGTCTTCAGTACAAAGCGTTCACAAGCCCAGGGCCACCTCTTCATCCACTCCTACATCCAGTTGGGGGTTTCCTAAGGGATAAGCATACTGTTTCTCCCACCTAAGGCCTCAAAGACCTTGAGACTACAGAAGAAAGTTTAGGTACTGCCATGCAGCAGCAGCCCGTGCAGATAAGATCGGTGGGAGGGGTGAGGGGCGGTGGAGGAGTGTGGGTTCAACAGATGACAATGATTGAACATTAATTATATATTTCATCCCCCCCCCATCCGGCC
Source organism: Lissotriton helveticus (assembly GCF_964261635.1). Classification (NCBI taxonomy): domain Eukaryota; kingdom Metazoa; phylum Chordata; class Amphibia; order Caudata; family Salamandridae; genus Lissotriton; species Lissotriton helveticus. Next base: position 2,106,615,182 of record NC_136057.1, on the reverse strand, counting down.
CACCGTCTTACCTGCACTGGCCTCTCCTGCTGCCTTGTCTACGCCAGGAAGTTCCTACTGGCACACCTCCCAAATTGCCTCTTTCTCATCAGTGCCACCTCATGCTTCAGAGACCAGTGTTTAACACGGAATGGCTGGAGCTGTGCAGTAGTATGGAACATAAGCAGAAAGAGCATGTGAATTACACAACGGACATTAACGTTCAACCATTACCTATGCTGTCTATGCCTGGTGCCTCGCACTAACTTATATTAATCTGAGAGTAATATACCAAGTAGTCATGAGTAAATTCAGAAATAACAAAATGATCAAAATATTTGAATGCAATGTACCTTTTCTATCTTATATATGAAATACAGTACACTAATCACTTGTTAATCTAAAATGCTTCAAAAGCTGACTTACCTACACCCTGTGATGGTTTACGGCTCTTGGAATTCTACTTGTATGCCCATTTGCAGATCAGCTTGCTACTGAATACTGTTATGATCGATAGCAACTAAATGAATTGTGGTTCTTCTCATCTATCTATGAATCTACACTACAATACACCTTTCCCATCATTATTGTTCAAAAGAACTGCTAATACATTGTAGCACCTGATCCAGCGGCCCTATAGAAAATATGCCATAAGCAACTCTATCCAACTTCACAATACTCACCATTAAACATAAATCATTCACAAGGCCCATAAACTAATATGACATATTCTGAGCAACTGAACCATGTGACCTAATTAACCTATTCACAAATATATACATTTATATACAACTGCAGTAGGACATATTCAATATATTTAAACAAAGCCTAATTAATTAAGCCACTGAGGCAAATAGATCTGCTAATGGTAACCTAAAATTCATAAATAACAAGGCCAGCTTGTGGTTTAAGAATCTTGTTTATTAACCATTATTTAAAGAAAGTGCATTTTATTTTATTTGAATCATTTTATTCAAGCGTTATTATTTAAGATTTAGCAAAAAGGTAATGACAGTTTCAAACAAATCAAATAGCATAAATTTAATTGAAATAAAGATGTTGGCATCATCTAAACCCTAAGTCCCTAGCTACACTTGCCCCATTAAGAAAAAGGGAAAAGGTCTTTAAGCCTAGAAGGTCTCTTACGTGCTCCAAGTAAGTCCAAACAGCACAATACGCCCTCTGGAAAACAGCAAACAGCAGCGGCTTCCCTCCCAGGGGGACAGTTTTTATACCCTTCTAACTAGCTTAATCTAAGAAAAATTAAATACTTTTCTGCCACTCAGAGTCCCCATTGGCTGACAAGTGACAGACCATAATGTCACCACATTCTTTGGAGCCCAGTTCCGACTTTTTAAAGAGTCTATTGTCCTTTATTCCAAGTCACGAAGCTTCCTCCAGTTTGCAACATTTAATAAAAGTGTCCGCGACTTCCTTAGCTTGACAATCTCCCTGCCAGTTCCTGGCCTTGGCCATGCAGACCAAAAGTACAGTCAGTTCACTGAATAACCACGTTTGTATTTTTTTTTCTCCTTTAAAACTTGGCAAGGATTTTTCCGCACTGGACTCTTGCTTACTCTGAGCAGAACTTTGTCAACTGCACATTAGGACAGACTAGGCCTCAAGCCTTCTTTCCAGAAACTAGTGCATAAACAAACACAAAAGAATAAAATAATGCAAGAAACAAAGTTCGTTCTGTTACCCACCCACCTTTGCTAATTATTAACCCATTAATCTATGTTACCAAGCATAGGCAAATGAAAGCAATGAACAAATTCGTGCAACATTTAAGACAGAAAAACAAAACATGAGCACACAGAAATAAGCACATGCCATTAATAAACGTCGCATTTAGTTCTGACGTGACAAAAGACAGGGTTAATTCATTATTTTCACATACATGCAAATGCAACATATTGCACATTTATGAGCACACATTTTAGTCTCCCGCGTGTTCATGAGGATGCAACTTTTATTCTAAGTTAGTTAGTATTTTCACCGCACACTTTATTAATATTATTAATTAATTATGGAAGTTAAACTTCACGAGCAGAAATAAATATATTTCTAAATCTCGCTCCGTCACACCCACCATATTTTCTGCTCCACAAACATCATGCTGCAAACTTCAGAATACTTAGATCTTCATTCTTAGTGGATTATCTGACTCTTTCTGACAGTTGAATGCCAAATATGTATTCAGCAAACCTTTCTCAGTAAACATTTTGACTCATACCATCAACATTGCACTTCATAGTTATCATTCAAAACATCCATTTGATCATGTGCCACATCTGACTCTTTCAGCCCACAAACCATAACATTGCTGGCTCTTACTTGAATGACCCTATTCCAATTGTTTCTTAAATTTTGAAATGCTTTCTTTTTAATTTACAGGCTCAATGCCCTCCAATCCGGTATCTACTCTACACTCCACATAAACAGCTCTCTCATACATTGCTAACTTTATCACCCCAGCTAACCACGGTCACCTCTCATCTAATCTTATTCACCTTTATCTATCTGACGCTTCTGACGCCATTGAATATTTTACTTTATTAGTCTCCTTCATTGCGCTTGAGATTGCTGACTGTCTCTCAGCCCATTTATTTTTTAGTGCCTCACTTGCCAAGTAGACCTGGCTTCCTGGAATACAAGGCTCTGTTGTTGACCATTTCTTTTTGTAATGAAATTGTCTTCCCATTCAGCTTTTCATACCATTTATAAGCAGGCAGCACACAAATGTTTCTCAGCCTTCTTCCAATCATGTGTTTCCAACAGTCTTTTTTAGGGTTGTACTTCAGATATTGCTTACCACCATGCAAAAGCTGAAAAGTGCTGAGAATTGGGCTTTCATGTGGTATTCAAATGCAGTTTGTGATGAGTCACTCACAAAGAAAAACAAACACCTTTATTATGAAACAAGATCTAGGGCCCTTATTATGATGGCAGTCGGTTGCACCACCAACCGCCATTGTTTCAGGCACGTGACCGTCCTACAATGTGTCAGTGGTCCCACCTGCCCGATTTGGATAGGACCCCCATGCAGGCAGTCATAAAATGCTTTTTTTTACTGCGACTTGTGCTGCATCCCAGGAAAAGGGATGCAGCACAAGGTACAGTAGAAAAGGGCACTTTGTGCACATCAATGCCCCATTAGGTGCCTGGATCACAGTGAATGGATGAGTGGGGAGCACTGCATATGCTCCCAGGCCACATAGGGGAGACGGTGTACCTGGTTAGGGCCCCCAAAGTCCATTTTCATCTGCCTGTTCATGGTGGCGGGACCACCATAAACAGGCAGACAAAAAGGAATATCCTAAGCCCAACAGCAGTGCCTGTGCAGGCACCACCTCCATTGTAGGGTGAGGAATCAGATCAACGGCGGTCCTATCCTCTAACCTGTGCAGTCTGATTGGCTGCATTGTAAAGCAGTTGTCGGAGCAAAGCCCTGGATGGCAGTCCACCCCATCGTAATAAGGGTCAAAATTCCAATCATGTGTTGGCACAGGGATCAGAATTATGAGTTGTGTGATATATATATAACAACCTCTGAGTTTTCCCTGATAAATTCTAGCAATTTGGTGAAATTTACTGGAGAAAAAAGGGCCAGAAAAAAAGCACAAAGTGTTAAAAACGGATCTCACTAGTTGGGCCTCATTTTCCTAATGAAAATTGGAAACAGGGGCACATGTGGTATATATCTCACTGTGGAGTAACAGCAATTACCACATATAGTGAATACTTCACACTATCCCGAAAAACATGTAATGAAGGCCAAAGTGAGGTATGAATTCATATAATAAGCCTTATAAGTTATACGCACAATGTGGATTGAAAAGGACAAATAACGTTTCTGATGCTAACCTTAAAACCTGTTATTACCACATCATTGGACTGCTTCTCTGATATAGTAACCTGGTGCACTCCCATTTGTGACCTAAATATGTCAACCATCACTATCTGTCTTGGAATATGTCCCTATTATCAAATTATTAACCCATTAATCTATGTTACCTAGCATAGGCAAATGAAAGCAACAAACACATTCGTGCAACATTTAAGACAGAAAAACAAAACATGAGCACACAGAAATAAGCACATGCCATTAATAAACGGCCGCATTTAGTTCTGACATGACAAAAGACAGGGTTAATTCATTATTTTCACATACATGCAAATGCAACATATTGCACATTTATGAGCACACATATTAGTCTCCCACGTGTTCATGAGGATGCAACTTTTATTCTAAGTTAGTTAGTATTTTCACCGCTCACTTTATTAATATTATTAATTAATTATGGAAGTTAAACTTCACGAGCAGAAATACATTTTTTTCTAAATCTCGCTCCATCAACTCCCTCATCTGGTGATTTCAAAATCACCAAACCACACTTAAAAATTTAGCAAAATCTTTCTTAAGATGAACATGATTTGATTTCACTGTATTAGTATTTCTAAAGACTTGTTTCAGCTGTCTGCCTGCAACTTTCATATTGAGCTTTACGAAACTCTTCTAGTTCTATCTCTTTCTCTTGTTCCTTTCTGATCTTGTAAATTCTCTTCTTTTCCCTCATGCATTTCTTCCTCTTGTGTAACATGCAACTAATCTTCAATAAAAGCATCACAAAAACTATTACAAATAAAGGTGTTAGAATCTTGCCAAGAACTGAACCACCAATCTCTTGAAACCAGATTTTGATTGCCTGAAATCTATTGGATAGACGTTCTGAAAAATCATCCTCTTCTAAGGGAACAATTTCTGATTGTATATCTGTAATATTTTTAATGTACATCTCAATGTTTCTACTCTCATCCGGGATATACGTACAGCAGTGTTGGACAAGAAAAATCCCACAGACTCCTCCCTCTTTTGCTAGGAGTATGTCTAGGGCAAGTCGATTTTGCATTACCATTGATCTAATTGCAATAACCTCGGTATCCACTAATTGGAAACCACCAGCTGTATCAGTTGACAATCTGTCAACAATCGTGGACAATTTTCTGATTCTTCCTGCATTCAAGGTTATACCCACCAAAGGTATCACTGCCTCAAAAATGTCTCACAAAATCTCTGAGAAACTTTCTCTTTTGTACCTATTTACATGATTACTGATTTCAAATGAGCCTTCTTTATTTCTGTCGACATGAAATATTTTTGGAAAAACAAGTCCAACAAAACACGTCCCATACCAGTGATCTGGGAGGTTATAATAGGCTTGTCTCCACAAACAAATAAAATTCCAGGAAAAATTGGGTCTTTACCACCTTTGAATACCCAACCCCCCATGATTTGGTAAGTGTCCTCACAATTGCTAGCTCCCACAAAATAATTATCAAAAAGTGTGTTATCTCTTCTAATGCAAAGCTTACCACTAATTGGTTTGTCTATGTGAATTGCAACATTGTCAAAAGATTTGCCATTGAATTTTTCATCCTCTTTCTGCCAGAACTTTGATTTTGTCTGCTTGACCATCTCATTTCTTTTATAAATTGCCCTTCTCTCCTCAACAAGGTTCAGGAAAGTCTTTTCCTCAGTCCTCAATCTGCATGTTAGATTATTTCTAAAAGCATACTCATATGTGAGTTCATTAGTCACAATGAAGAATTCCCTCATCTGTTTAGCTTGTTTATGTTTATTTAAACTTTTTTCTATTTTTAGGTTTGCAAAAATCTCATCGTAATTAGAGTAATAATACTCCAAACGACCAGTTTGATAAAATAAACTAGCTATCACACTGCAGGTCATGCCATAAGTAAGAGGAAGCATATTGTACGTTACTCCCTCTGAAATAGAAGCAGGCAACTTCACACAAATGTAACAGTCTTTGACTTCCATAACCTTTACATATTCAGCCAGAAGTCTTGAAAAAGTATTGCTAGAAAAATCACCAACAGACCTATCTTGGTGAGCCTCTGGTCTGTGATCAATAACTTTGTTAGCTTTTCCTGTTGCACTCTGTTTGTCTTGACTAACTGAAGCTTTGCTTGTCATATTGACCTTGTACATCTCCTTATCAATCCCGAAAGGAAAAATGACAGCTAAAACTAACCAGAGCAGAATTATCAAGAGCACACATATCAGAGACATCTTGCAACATCTTTTAAAGATGGAACATCTTGAGCTGTTGTTTACAAAAACATAAGGCATTTTCACTAACTTTGTTATAGAAAAAGAAAACAAAAATTTTAAAATATCTCAAAATTTGTCTAAAATCTACATTTTAATCTTTAACACCCCCTATTTTAAGTTTTTTTTTTAAAACCCTCTAACAGCTTTTCTTCGACCTCGCGTCACAATTTGTTTTCAAACTAACACAATTTCTTCGACCTTGTGTCACCTAACACAATTTCTTCAGCCTCATGCCAAAAACAGAATACCTAAAAATCTAACAGGTAACTATTTCAATCATTGTCACTATTGTCTTCAATCTCTTCCTGACTGCTACTATTTATCTCAACTACAGGCGGAATAATGATGTACGTCCATTCAGGCGACTTGTATTTTTGATTTGGCTTTAAAGTTCTCTTTGTTTTTTCTAGAAATAACTTCTATTTTCTTCCCGGTCTCACCTTTCTTTTCAGGATCTTCCTGACTAGTTATTTCATTAATCTGCTCCTTGGATTTCTTTATCAATTTGAATTTCAACCCTTCGTTTTCACTCGGCCAATTATCACCTTTTCTCATTAATTTCTTCTTTGGCTCAGTTACATTACATTCAGTTCTCCAAGTTCTTTTTCTGAATTTTCCTATTTGAGAATCTTCATCACTGTCTTCAGATTCACTGTCAGAGATTCGAATTCTTGACTCAGGTTCTTCTTTACTCGGCCACTTCACTCCGTTAGGAACTCTATTCTTGTAACTGGTACTTGGCAATTCATCTTCTTCTTCTTCCACTATTACCTTCAACTTCCCAGTTTCAGAATTCTTGTTCCTGCTTTCAGAGTTTCTTTCTTGCCTTTCAATACTCTCCTGGTCTTGATTCCGAACTTGATCAAATTCTTCTGCTACTTGTTTCTCTAGCAGATCTTCATTATTTTCAGAGTCCACAACTATGATCTCCAAGTCTTTTTCATTTATTTCTCCATTCACAGTTGAATTTTCCAGATGTCGACCAACCTGTCGATCTTCAGAATATGGATTTCTTTCTGACTCTTCTTCTGAATCTGAATCAGCTGTGGTATCACTTTCTTCATCAGAATTTTCAGGTGTAGGCACACGAATGGTATGACTAGCATAAATCCACCTTTTTATGCCTCTACACTTCACTGCATTTGTTGTTACAAGAATCACTTGTCTTGCTTTCTGCTATCTTGGTACCAAACAGTTTCTTCTTTGGTGAACTTTTGTCCTCACCCAGTCACCAGGTGAAAGATCACGTGCTTGCTCTTTTTCTCTTGACTGTACTTCAGTTCCCACCTGATTAGACACAGAAGCCACGACAGACAGTTTCCTGCAATACTCTAAAATTGCACTATCATTAATAGTCAACAATTTTCCTACTGGTATGAATGCCTGCCTCATAACTCTGCCTATAAGAATTTCATGAGGACTTAAACCTGTCTTTTTATCTGGTGTACTTCTTAGAGTCATCAAAACAAGTGGAAGAGCATCTGTCCACTTTATGCCTGTAGCCAGACACATTTTTGCAATTCTGTTCTTAATCGTTATATTAATTTGCTCAACAACTCCAGATGCCTCTGGTCTGTATGCACAATGCAACTTCTGCTCAATGTGTAAAGCCTCACAAATCAATTTTAACAGTCTGTTTTCAAAATGCCTTCCTCGATCACTCTCCACAGTCACTGGGAAACCGTACCTTGGTATTATCTCCCTTAAAAGTAACTTTGCAACAGTAATTGCATCAGTGTGACGTGTGGGAAATGCTTCAACCCATCTTGAAAACAGACAAATACCAAAACATAGTACAATTTGTTATGCTGTGGCATCTCAATGAAATCCATCTGTAATCTGGTGAATGGACCACCCTCCCGTCCTATGGTTCCCATTCCAACAACAGTTTTCCTGATCGGGTTCATTTGTTGGCAAGTCAAACACCTCTGACAAAAAGATTCTGCGATTGTTCTGAATTTGGTATTAAACCAAGTTTCTCTGAAAAGTCTGACCATTGAATCTCTTCCAATATGTCCCAGGCCATGATACATTCTGGCCATGTCAGCAATCATGCAGTTTGGTAAAACTACTCTGCCATCTTTGTAAGTCCAAACTCCATCCTCATCTCTCTGTCTACATTCTGCTCTCAACCATGTGTTTTTCTCCTCATCATCAGCTTCATCTTGTAAATCTTTGACTTCTTGCCATGTCTCAACTATTGATGTTAGCATTAATGAATTCAAAGCATGCTCATCATTTCTTTCCCGATTAATTGCAAAATTATTTTTCGCACAATATTTGGCTATCTCATCTGCATAAGCATTTCCTTTTGTTATGAAATCATCACCTTTCTGGTGAGCTGCACATTTTACAACAGCAATTTTCTCTGGTAACTGAATGCCATCTATTAATCTTTTTATTAATTTTTCATTATTGATTGGTGATCCTGCAGATGTCAAGTAGCCTCTCTGAGACCAGAGCTGTCCATAATCATGCACAACTCCATACCCATATTGGCTATCAGTTATTATTGTGATTTTCAAATTTATTGCTCTTTCACATGCACGAATTAAATCAATCAATTCTGCTACTTGAGCTGAACGAATTCCTTCAAGACATGATGCTTCCACAACATCTGCAACTGTGCAGACAGAGTAAGCTGCTCTCAAAAAGCCCTCTTCTGTTCTCAGACAGGAACCATCAACAAAATAAACACGATCTGAAACTGGCAATGGAACATCCTTAATGTCCTGCCTTGGCTTGGTACAATATTCCAAAACATCCAATCACTCATGATCAACATCAATTTTGTTTCTGAATTCTGTAACAGTACCATCAGTCAATAATGTGGAAGGATTTAAATTCACACATCTTGCTATTGAAACATTATCTGATCCCAGAATAATTTTTTCATACTTGGTAAGTCTGTTACTGGTTAAGTGTTGCGTTTTGCTTCTGGTAAGAAGAATTTCAACTGAATGAGGAACATAGACTTTCACAGGAAATCCCATTATGATTCCTTCACTCTGTTTAAGACTTACACTAGTTGCAGCTACTGCTTTTAAACAGCCTGGTAAAGCTTTTGCAACTGGATCAAGTACTGCTGAGAAGTAAGCTATAGGTTTTCTCAACTTACCATGTCTCTGTATCAACACAGACAATGCACATCCTTCTCTTTCACTACAGTACAGCTCAAAATCTTTCTCATAAACCGGCATGCCCAGAGCTGGAGCTTCACACAAACTTCTTTTTAACTTTTCAAAAGCTTCCATCTCAATTTCTGTAAGGACAATTGGATCTTTTATGTCTGATTTTGTCAGTCTCTGTAGTGGTTTTGCAATTACCGAAAATCCACTAATCCATTGACGACAATAGCCAACCATTCCTAAAAACATTCTGACCTGTCTCTGTGTTTTTGAAGGCTGCATTCCTTGAATCATTTTAATTCTCTCAATTGTCACTTGTCTTGTTCCCTTTGCAATTCTGTGACCAAGGTATTTTACTTCTTGCCTACAAAACTGTAATTTTGCAGGTGACACCTTATGTCCTTCATCTGCCAAGTGATTCAAAAGACTAATTGTATCTGTAACACAGTTATATCTTGTTTTTGCTGCAACAAGAAGGTCGTCAATGTACTGAACCAATGTTGACCTTCCAGGTAAATTTAGATTCTCCAATGATTTCTTTAACAACTCATTAAAGATAGAAGGACTCTCTGTATACCCTTGAGGAATACGACACCATGCTAGTGTGCGACCTTGGAATCGGAACGCAAATATTTCCTGACTCTCTGGATGCAATGGAACAGTAAAGAACGCATTGCATAGATCAATAACAGTGTACCACTCTGCATCATGTGGAATTTGATAAAGAATCACTGCTGGATTTGGAACAACTGGACAACATGGAACGACTATCTGGTTAACCTTTCTCAGGTCTTGAACAATTCTGTACGTTCCATTTGGGTTTTTGATCTCAATGATCGGTGAATTACAAGGACTACTCTCAATCTCTTTTAAAACACCTTGCTCTATGAATTTTTCAATCACAGGAATGACACCTTCAATCGTTTCTCCCTTCATTTTGTATTGAGGAATGTTTGGAAAATCTATTCCCTGCTTTACTGTAATTTTGACTGGATCAACATGTTTCATCAGACCCATTTCATTTCCAGATAAATCCCAAATTTCAGATTTAACTGTCTTTTTTAATTCTTCAGGTAAATTGTCTTTGTCAAAAACAGGAAATAATTTAGTTTTCTCTGCTTCAACCATTAACATTGTTAATTTATAAAGCCCATCTTCCTCCATAGTTTGTAGCTCAATACCCTCCGGTGAGCAATATATTTTGCAGTTCATCTTGCATAGGATGTCTCTTCACAGCAAGTTTACAGGACTGCTGTTACAAACTACAAATCTGTGTTTGTCTCTGAATTTCCCAATTTCTATTTTCACAGGTTCTGTCAAATCTGTTTTAATTTGCTGATTAGCTACACCAACTACTTGGATGGTATCCCCAGAGAGAGGCAGGTTTTCAATTTCCACTGATCTAACAGTAGAACGGGTAGCACCAGTGTCCACAAGAAAAGTGATTTCTACATCATTCACTTTACCATTTACAAATGGACCAGACTGGTCAACCTCAAGAGTGGCTCCAAGTACACACTCTTCCCCCTCTCTCAGGTACCGTCATAAATAATCATCAGAATCACTCCCTTGTCCAGAAGCATTAGATAAATTTGGTCTTTGAGTTCTAATTACCTGATCACCACCGCTGAATCCTGTCTCTGAATTAAACCTTTGAACACCACCACAATTTGGGAGAGGAGGCTGTGGAATTTGACTCTGTTGATTCACTAATTGTCGCTGTAGTTGTTGCTGAAGACTCAATTCATTGAGCTGACACTGTAGTTGTTGCTGCAGATTTACATCATTCTGCATCTGTGGATTTAATGATGCATTTTTTAAATTTCTGGGCGGATTTTTACACTCGCGCTTCCAGTGTCCAATTTCGCCACAATTAAAACAAGGTAATTTTTGTTTCAGCTCTTCAATATTAACATTAAATTTAGGTTTATTAAAGTTTCCCTTAAACTTTCCCTGACCCTGATTTTGATTGAAATTTACATTTTTATTCTCTAGATTAGCAATCCGATGTTCAGCCACTTTCACTTGTGCCCACATTGCTTTTTCTTTTAATTTCTTCTGTTTTGCTACTAATTCATCACTACAGTATTTTGCCTTTCTCAAAATCTCATCAACTGAATTTGATTGCCATCCGACAATATTATTCCTAATCATTTCACCGATTTCAGGTCTAAGACCATAAACAAATCTGTAAATGAAGTGGCTCATGTCTTTTTCATTTAATTTTTCATAGCCACTGTACTGTTTGAAAACCAACAATAACCTTTCATAGAATGAATGAACAGACTCTTTTGGCTCCTGGTTTGTTCTGTCTATTTTTACCCAATCTACTTCTTTTGGCAGAATCTTTTGTTTTAGCCAGTAAATCACTTTGTCATATAGTCCCATGACTTCTGATGATGGGGCACCTGTCTCTTTGTCCCTAGCTGGTTCTACCTTGGGCCAACTCACAGCAACTTTACATTCTGTCCAAAGATCTGATGGGACAACTATGTCAAAGAATCCATCAAGATCAATCCACAGAACCTTCGATACTTTGATGAATCTATCCACCTGTCGATACCATTCCACTGGTTTTTCCCTCAGCCGAGGATAATCATTTGTGAAAACAAAATGTCCTGTCTTGACCAGGGAACACGAACATAACCACCACCAGCAATTTCTCTCATTGGGAACTGTTTTGCTAACTTTTCTTGTCTTTCCTCTTCCTTCTTTTTAGTCCACTTCACTCTCCATTTACTCAAATCACCCAATTTTTTGATGTATACAATCAAATCTTTTATATGCATAATTCTTCCCATCGCATTGAAATTTCCAATGCCCTTTTCTGTGAAATCTAACCTGTAATGTTTTGTCAAATTCTTCTGTCTATTCAAATCAATCTCTAACTCAGCAGCCAATTCTTCCAATTGATCATATTTATTCTTAGTTTTCCATTGAATGCTCTTGCAAATGAACAGGAGTTCATCATCTTGATAAAGCTTCAAACTGTCAGGACCAATTGTGCCAATTATTAATTCTTCTAAATCTGCCTTTAGTCTAGCAACATCAAGCTTTGAAATAGAATCTGTTTTCTCTGAAAATTCAGTATCTGATTCTGCACCCATTGGTGTTTTGCATAATGAATCTGGGTTAAAAGTTAAATCAGGCATCTTTGTTTTTTCTCGATGTATTTCAGTTAATTCTGAGTAAAATTTTTCAGCTACCTTTTGAATTTCTGCATTTAATGGAATTGTCAAACCTGGTTGCTTAATTTCTCCTTGATCAAAAACAGGTTGAACAGGACCAATAGTTACTGGAACTGTCACTGCTTCCATGCCTTTAGTTAATTGTCGAATTAATTCTTCTTTTGATAGTTAATATTCTGAATTATCTGTAACTTCCTCATTTCCATTAACTCCCATTAAATTTCCAGAAGTTTCTCTTCTCATTGGGGTTTCAGAAAAATTTCGACTTTCATCATAAATACTAGAATTTGTTCTTGTTTCTAACCTCATAGGAGTTTCAAAAGATTTAGAATTATTCGGATACAATCTGGGTGTTTCTTCATTTAATGGAGGAGCACTCGGTGTGATTCCAGTAGAAACCATCGGAGTAGACCAAGAACAAGCTGGTTTTAAAGGAGTCTGTTTTTTATTTACTAAATAAATATCTTCTAGAACTTGGTCTTCTGATTCATTTTCAACAACAGCATTATTTTTCCTTTGGATACTCTTTTGACCTGATATTTCTGTAATCATTTCTCTCACTATGTAGAGACCATCACACATATCTGACTGTCTCCACCGACGCATTCTATCTTCATGAGTTTCATGTTTAAATTTTGATGAATTTGGAGGTCTTATTATGCCATTTGCTTCCCGTTGAAGTTGAAACATCTCATCCTCCCATTCAACTAAAGCCTCAAATTGTGTTGGTCTCGGTTTCGGAACAAGAGCTGTCATTTTTTCTCTCAAATTTTTCAAAATCCTCATATTAAATGAACCATCTTCTGGCCAAGCTAAAACACCGTCATTTTTAGTGTACTGCATCCAAGCATCAAACCAAAGGCAAGTATGATAACCATATTTACCTTCCATATAAGCTGCGGGTGTTTTGTATTTAGGAAGTAACTTTGCACCCCGCGTTTCAATTTTCTTATCCGGTGATATAACATTTTTAAATCTTTGAAGCAATGTAAGCTTTTTCTCCTCCTTTTTATAATAATAACTCATGATTTAATTAAATTTGTTTAATTTAAAATGATTGTAAATGTTTTCTGAATGTTCCGCTAAACTAGCCAATCCGTGTGCGAAACACACCAACAAACCAATCAGGTTAAGCCACGTCACCACCTTGCTCAACCAATAGAATTACTGTTTTCACCAAGAACCAATCAGCTTGCAGCTTGTCAGAGTCGCGTGAACCAACCAATGCGCTAGCTGTGACGTATGTTACCCAATCACAGCGCGGACCCTGTGACGTACACAGCCGCTGCGGCTTCTCGCGTCTCACTCCCAGAGCTCACCCCTCCTTCACAAAACTTTTCACAGCGCCATTTTAAGAACGCCCTTTTTAATGAAATTCAATTAATAACAACAAAAAGAACAAACCATTCGTCTGTTTCGCTAAATTAAAGGACAGTTTCTACAATGATACAAGTATTCTTTGCGTGGAATAGACGACGCTACTCTCACAGAATATACATTCGCCGATAAAGTAAACCTTTACTCTACCCTTCAAACAAGTAATAACAAACTCGTTTCCCTCTGAATGCACATAAAGTAGCAATTCAAAGTTTAATTCGAACGGAATTAGAAAATCATTTACGCACTTTCAAACGGAAAGTTTCCCTAACCACATATACATGAAATCCTGGCAGGACTTTAACCCACCATAGAAATCCTGAATCGCCAGTAAAATAAACGACGTTACTTTACCCTTCACTCAAGTTTTAATATAATCTATTACTCTTTTCACAGTGAATTTTAGAACGGGCTCTTAGTCCCTATATTCAAAGCTATGATTTCATAGACAATCCTCACTATACATTCTCCCTAGCACACCTATATCCCTAACATGTGTTGTACGACCACAACACTAGTGATATATTAATACCACTATTCTGAAACAGATCAAATGCACTGTGTAACTTCACTCGTATTACACCACTCTGTACCGGTACAACTAGGATTTTTCACACTACAGGAAAAAACCTTTCGACTACATATTACAAGTTAACAAAACTCAACATGTGTTAAACATCGATCCTATGTAATTACAATGTAGCATGGTGGTTACCATAACAAACCGTATCTCTGCTACCAGTTAATTGATCCAGCGGCCCTATAGAAAATATGCCATAAGCAACTCTATCCAACTCCACAATACTCACCATTAAGCATAAATCATTCACAAGGCCCATAAACTAATATGACATATTCTGAGCAACTGAACCATGTGACCTAATTAACCTATTCACAAATATATACATTTATATACAACTGCAGTAGGACATTTTCATTATATTTAAACAAACCCTAATTAATTAAGCCACTGAGGCAAATAGATCTGCTAATGGTAACCTAAAATTCATAAATAACAAGGCCAGCTTGTGGTTTAAGAATCTGGTTTATTAACCGTTATTGAAAGAAAGTGCATTTTATTTTATTAGAATCATTTTATTCAAGCGTTATTATTTAAGATTTAGCAAAAAGGTAATGACAGTTTCAAACAAATCAAATAGCATACATTTAATTGAAATAAAGATTTTGGCATCATCTAAACCCTAAGTCCCTAGCTACACTTGCCCCATTAAGAAAAAGGGAAAAGGTCTTTAAGCCTAGAAGGTCTCTTACATGCTCCAAGTAAGTCCAAACAGCACGATACGCCCTTCTGGAAAACAGCAAACAGCAGCGGCTTCCCTCCCGGGGGGACAGTTTTTATACCCTTCTAACTAGCTTAATCTAAGAAAAATTAAATACTTTTCTGCCACTCAGAGTCCCCATTGGCTGACAAGTGACAGACCATAATGTCACCACATTCTTTGGAGCCCAGTTCTGACTTTTTAAAGAGTCTATTGTCCTTTATTCCAAGTCACGAAGCTTACTCCAGTTTGCAACATTTAATAAAAGTGTCCGCGACTTCCTTAGCTTGACAATCTCCCTGCCGGTTCCTGGCCTTGGCCATGCAGACCAAAAGTACAGTCAGTTCACTGAATAACCACGTTTGTATTTTTTTTTTCTCCTTTAAAACTTGGCAAGGATTTTTCCGCACTGGACTCTTGCTTACTCTGAGCAGAACATTGTCAACTGCACATTAGGACAGACTACGCCTCAAGCCTTCTTTCCAGAAACTAGTGCATAAACAAACACAAAAGAATAATTAATGCAAGAAACAAAGTTCGTTCTGTTACCCACCCACCTTTGCTAATTATTAACCCATTAATCTATGTTACCTAGCATAGGCAAATGAAAGCAATGAACAAATTCGTGCAACATTTAAGACAGAAAAACAAAACATGAGCACACAGAAATAAGCACATGCCATTAATAAACGGCCGCATTTAGTTCTGACATGACAAAAGACAGGGTTAATTCATTATTTTCACATACATGCAAATGCAACATATTGCACATTTATGAGCACACATATTAGTCTCCCGCGTGTTCATGAGGATGCAACTTTTATTCTAAGTTAGTTAGTATTTTCACCGCACACTTTATTAATATTATTAATTAATTATGGAAGTTAAATTCACGAGCAGAAATAAATATATTTCTAAATCTCGCTCCATCACACCCACCATATCTTCTGCTCCACAAACATCATGCTGCAAACTTCAGAATACTTAGATCTTAATTCTTAGTGGATTATCTGACTCTTTCTGACAGTTGAATGCCAAATATGTATTCAGCAAGCCTTTCTCAGTAAACATTTTGACTCATACCATCAACATTGCACTTCATAGTTATCATTCAAAACATCCATTTGATCATGTGCCACATCTGACTCTTTCAGCCCACAAACCATAAAATTGCTGGCTCTTACTTGAAAGACCCTATTCCAATTGTTTCTTAAATTGTGAAATGCTTTCTTTTTAATTTACAGGCTCAATGCCCTCCAATCCGGTATCTACTCTACACTCCACATAAACAGCTCTCTCATACATTGCTAACTTTATCACCCCAGCTAACCACGGTCACCTCTCATCTAATCTTATTCACCTTTATCTATCTGCCGCTTCTGACGCCATCAAATATTTTACTTTATTAGTCTCCTTCATTGCGCTTGAGATTGCTGACTGTCTCTCAGCCCATTTATTTTTTAGTGCCTCACCTGCCAAGTAGACCTGGCTTCCTGGATTACAAGGCTCTGTTGTTGACCATTTCTTTTTGTAATGAAATTGTCTTCCCATTCAGCTTTTCATACCATTTATAAGCAGGCAGCACACAAATGTTTCTCAGCCTTCTTCCAATCATGTTTTTCTAACAGTCTTTTTTAGGGTTGTACTTCAGATATTGCTTACCACCATGCAAAAGCTGAAAAGTGCTGAAAATTGGGCTTTCATGTGGTATTCAAATGCAGTTTGTGATGAGTCACTCACAAAGAAAAACAAACACCTTTATTATGAAACAAGATCTAGGGCCCTTATTATGATGGCAGTCGGTTGCACCACCAACCGCCATTGTTTCAGGCATGTGACCGTCCTACAATGTGTCAGTGGTCCCACCTGCCCGATTTGGATAGGACCCCCATGCAGGCAGTCATAAAATGCTTTTTTTTACTGCGACTTGTGCTGCATCCCAGGAAAAGGGATGCAGCACAAGGTACAGTAGAAAAGGGCACTTTGTGCACATCAATGCCCCATGAGGTGCCTGGATCACAGTGAATGGATGAGTGGGGAGCACTGCATATGCTCCCAGGCCACATAGGGGAGACGGTGTACCTGGTTAGGGCCCCCAAAGTCCATTTTCATATGCCTGTTCATGGTGGCGGGACCACCATAAACAGGCAGACAAAAAGGAATATCCTAATCCCTACAGCACCACCTCCATTGTAGGGTAAGGAATCAGATCAACGGCGGTCCTATCCTCTAACTTGTGCAGTCTGATTGGCTGCATTGTAAAGCAGTTGTCGGAGCAAAGCCCTGGATGGCAGTCCACCCCATCGTTATAAGGGTCAAAATTCCAATCATGTCTTGGCACAGGGATCAGAATTATGAGTTGTGTGATATATATATAACAACCTCTGAGTTTTCCCTGATAAATTCTAGCAATTTGGTGAAATTTACTGGAGAAAAAAGGGCCAGAAAAAAAGCACAAAGTGTTAAAAATAGATCTCACTAGTTGGGCCTCATTTTCCTAATGAAAATTGGAAACAGGGGCACATGTGGTATATATCTCACTGTGGAGTAACAGCAATTACCACATATAGTGAATACTTCACACTATCCCGAAAAACTTGTAATGAAGGCCAAAGTGAGGTATGAATTCATATAATAAGCCTTATAAGTTATACGCACAATGTGGACTGAAAAGGACAAATAACGTTTCTGATGCTAACCTTAAAACCTGTTATTACCACATCATTGCACTGCTTCTCTGATATAGTAACCTGGTGCACTCCCATTTGTGATCTAAATATGTCAACCATCACTATCTGTCTTGGAATATGTCCCTATTATCTTTTGTGGGACTCCTGCACTGGAATTCCAGTTATTATCTGGGCATAAAAACATCTTCAGGTAATTTAAAGCAACAAATGATAACTGTCTCACACAACCCATAAACCTCAAACCAAAGAACAGCTGAATTTTCACTGGTTATGTACGAGAGAAAACTGAGCCTAACTATAAAGTCACTGTTACCTTTGGCTTTTCCAGTGAATTTCTATGTTTTTTTACTTCTATTTCCTAACTTTATTGACCTTGTAACCTGTGATTTTTTGAGTGAATTTCTAAGGATTTTCAAAATCTATTTCCTAACTAATACGTCCCTGTAACCCTTGGTTTTTTTGTAACTGAATTTCTATGTTTTTTAACTAGTAGTCACGACTGCAGAGTGGTAGAGAAAACAAGAGGGGTCTCCAAGCAGCTCTCAGGAACCCTGCTGTGTCAGACTTACTGTAGATAACAGAAGGGCTTCCGGACCTCCATGAACCATCAGCATCAAGAGGACATCATCCCCCAATGAGCAGTGCGCCAGGAAGCACCATTACAGAGTGGTGGAGAAAGGGGTCATGGCCTCCCGAAGACCACTCAGCAATTTTGCTTTGTCGGACTTACTGGAGGTAACAGGAGAGCGTGTTAGCCCCTAAGGACACTCTAGAGCCAAGGGGACCTTATCCCTCAACCAGCAGTGCACCAGGAGGCGCGTTTGCAGAGTGGTGGAGAAGAGGGCGTGGCCTCCGAAGTCCTCCAAGCAATCGCACTCTGTGGGACTTACTGGAGGTAACAGGAGGACCTATTGGCCCCCAAAGACCTTCAGAATCCTAGGGGACTTAATCCCCCAAGAAGTTGTGTCCCAGGAGGCACATTTGCAGAGTTGTATAAAAAGGGGGCATAGCCTCCAAAGACTTCTAGGCATTCCCACTGTGTGGGACTTACTGGAGGTAACAGTAGGGCTTGTTGGCCCCCAAGGACACTCTAGAGCCAACAGTACTTCATTCCTCAACCAGCAGTGCACCAGGGGGTGTGTTTGCAAAATGGTGAAGAAAGGGGGTATATACTCCGAAGACCTCTCAGCAATCCCTCTGCTTGACACTTACTGGAGGTAACAGGAGGGCTTGTTGGCCAAGGGGAATTCATCCCACAACGAGTTGTGTGGCAAGAGGTGCATTCGCAGAGTGCTGGTGAAAGGGGATGGGGCCCCCACAGGTTGCTGTTTTTTATATTTTGTATTTATTCTGCCAATTCGGTCTCTTGGCCCCATTCCGGGGGCCAGGCCTATTTTGAATGGGGAAGAGGCCCCTCCAGGGGACCCATCCTCTGGGACCTGTCCTTTTCTTTGAGAAGTTAAAGGGGGAGGTCGAGCTGCACCCTTCACAGACAGATTTCGGCCCCGTGGGACCTCATCCCCTGGGGCCTGACCTCTTTTTTAAATAAATAAAAAATTTGGCAAGGGAGGCTGTGCGGCCCCCATCCTGGGCCAATTTCAGCCCTGGAGATCCCATACCCGGGCCCTGCCTCAATTGCGGGTGCCATGGTCCCACCCAGGGCACCCACATCATTGAGGGCTATGGGGGCAGCCTCAAGGCTTCCATTGTCCCTGCCCACATCCCGCCTTCTATGGGAGCCGATATTGCTATAACAGAGAGGGAGCTGTTCAACAAACAGCCCCCTCTCTGTCAAAGCACTTGTGCTCTCGCTTGCTCAAAGCAGAGTACAGTTTGGTGCGGCTTGGTGAGAGTTGTAAAACCCTTTCTGAATCTGACTGTAGTCAGTGTGGTCTATTGTGGTGATGGCACTGTAGAACAATTGAGTAATTTCTAATTTTATATAAAACCCTATTGACAGTGTTACATTCACTGTTGAATGTAGTGATCAATCTGATGTGTTCTTCCTCCTCACTGGAGTTTTCCTTGCAATGGCCAAGAAGAATTTCAATGCAGGACTTGGTTTAAACAGTGAATGCTGCCTCTGTTAGCACCCACTGTGGATAGCCTGGCTGTTTAACTTTGTCCATCATGATTTTCTGCAATGCTTGAAAATGTTCCTCACAGCTGCAGTTCTGCCTGGCTCTAGTGAGCTCACTGTAATGGACGCTCCATTTCAGTTGGCTGGGGTGACTACTCAGGGCATGCAACAGGCTGTCTCCTGCAGTGGGCTTTCTGTACAATTTGGTTGGCTTGTGTTTCACTTCCCTGCCAAATCAGGAACAAGTCGTTGATGAAACAAAGCCACATCACAACTTTGCACATGTCATCCTCCAACTCAGGGGCGGAGAATACCTGCTCCTCCCACCAGCCCATCAACAGGTTGGAGTAGCTGGGGGCAAGGGTGTTGCCGATTGTTGTTCCGTGTTTCTGTCTGTACAGTTCCCTAGTGACTACATTTTTGATCTTCTTGTGCAGTATTCCATCATGTCCAGAACCATGGCAATGTGGACATAAATACTAATAGGCCTACCCCTCAAGAAGTGTTTGCATTCTGTGATCCCATGACTGTGCTATATGCTGGTATATAATGATTTGACATCTAGTGTTATAAGCATAAAGTATTTCTCCAAATCAATGCCCACAATTCTTTCCAAGAAATCCTTGGTATCCTCAATATGGGAGGGGATTGCACTGACAAAATGTCTCAGGACAACAAACTAATGTACTTTGAAGCGTTATCAAGGAGGCTGTTCATTGAGGATACTATGGGCCTGCCTGGTGGGTTCATGGTGAATATATATACCTTGGGAAGTAAGTACAAGACCGGTAGTGTAGGGTATTTGCTCTTGAGGAATAACCCTTTCTCATTCCAATTAGATAGCAGCTCCCAGAACTGTAATATAGCTCCTCTATCGTAAGCCTGGCTGATCACATCATAACATTTTGTGTCATGTAATTGTCTACTGGCTTCAGCGATATACATATTGAGAGGAAGAACAACATTGTTCCCTCCCCCCTTGTCAGTAGGCCTAATGCCCATTTCGGTATCTTTAGCTAGATTCCCCATAACTTTCTCTGATTCTAGCTAATATTTCTCCTTGCTCAGGTGTTAATTGTTTTTATCTTTCTAAGGTCAGCAATTGCACTCTAATGGAAATCATATGGAATTGCAGGGTGGGTTTGAATCTAGATTTGGGTTTAGAATTACTTACATTATGGTATTAAACAACATTCATTTCTCCAAAAAAGGGTTCAACATGTTTAGTCTCAATGTTATTGCTTTGTTATAGGTTTAATGTGGTAAGGAAATCCCCATCAGTGCTTAATTTGTAAAAAGATAAGTGCAAGGGCCCTCATCTGGAGACCACTGCACCTTGCACCACACATTGCCCCTGCCAGCACTGCCAATAAAAGTACCAACACAACCACTAACTATCACAGTCCTACAAGTGTGACAATGCTGACTATTCCAGGCCCCAAAGACTATAAGAATGGCTTAGGCAGCAGGTAATAGTCATTTTCAATCTGCATTTAATTAATAAACAACTGTTTTTGTACTCATCTCTAAATTAGACAGACAGCTCCACTATGTGACAGCCTGTCTCAAGCACTGGTGTTGACAATTAAATGCCAGTGCAGAGCACCAGAAACCACTGGCTCAAATTAAGCGCTGCCACATCTCCCACCAACAAATCACCATTATCATTGCAACTATTTAGGCTCACTTTTTTATTTTCATTGGGTTTCATACCCAATTTATGGCTTTCTTAAGCTTGGAGCGCCTGACTAATTTGAAGATGTCAATCCTCGTCTTAACAAAGTCAAGAAAGGCCAAAGCACTGTATACTAGATTCAGCAGGTGTGAGAAGGCAATCGAATAAGTTGATTATAGTGTTGTTTACCATATTCATTGTCCTGTCTGTTTGCCCCTCTTGAAAATTCCCATGATGTTGTTTTCTGCATTGTCTCTTATTTCTCTGGCAGATCTTCTTTTTGCTCTTGTGCCTCCACTTCCACCTCAACCTCTTGTTTCTCTTCCTCTCAAACTGAGGATTGGTAATCTGTTACTCGCCCCCTCCTCAGAAGGTGACATTGCTGTAAAAAAGTAGTACTTGGATTGGTGTTCTCACTTTCCAATGTACTTGCACCACCAGTTTCTGATGTATCGCTTCTAGTAGTAATACATATAAGTTCTTCTACGCAATGTACTACATGTTTTGGGATATACCGGACCAACATGCCAACTGTAACGGGTAGTATCAGGATTGCTCTATCTTCACTTGAACTGCCTCTCTAGCCCACTGGGGCAGTGTCTCTTGTGTAATGTTTGCTGTCAGAGGTTTTTCTGACATATCCCTTGTCGCAACGAATATCTGAATGCCTTAACTTTTATTTCTAGCATCAGTGATATAACTTATTTCTATCTTGAAACTCTTCATCATTACGACAAGATATATTAATTACATGCCATTCTCTATACTTCTATGGTATAACTTGCATATTATACTGTGATATGTTTTGAGCATATCTGCTGCGATATTTACTGCTACAAGATGGCAATTGAACTTGGGAGTAGTTTGGTCACTGTCTCCACAAGACTTCCTTTATTAGCCCACTGGAGTGGTACCTTTTGTGCAATAAGGGCATTCAGAGCATTCTTTGATTCATTTTGTGTCTCAATGAACATTTGTAGTAGCGGCCCGTTCCCTGCCAAAGTGTGGGGGGGGGGGCAGAGGAGGAAAGTGGCGAGGAGGGAGGTGGAGAGGGTTTGGGTACAAAAAAATTAAAAAGTAAAAATAAACATACCTTAATGCTGCCGACGCCGTCATCTCCCGCACATCAGAACTTCCTGCATCTGGCTCTGGGGCTGGGCACAGAAGTCAATCCTGAAGCTGCTCTCGCATAACAGCAGCTTCAGGATTGGCCTGAGCATCGGCAACTTGCACCCCCAGGGAGACTGGGAGTCTGTGCCTGTTCTCTCCAGCCCCTGCAGTGCAGCTGAGGCTGGAGAGAGCTTTACTGCTCATGAGGGGTCTGGACAGCCTTTCAAGGCCGGCCAACCTCTCATGCGCACTGAAGGGAGTGCCCACCACTCCCCGACCTGCAGTGTCATCTCCTGGATCTGCTCACAAGACTCGTTAGAGTCCTGGGGGTGGCCCCAGGGGATTAAAATAAAACAATAATAAAGCAAGTTTAAAACCTGTTTTATTATCATCGTGTGTACTGGTGGTGGCAGGGGGGGGGCAAGGCTCAATCGCCCTGAAGAAGCGGCTGCCGCAGAACATTTGAAAGCCTCTATCTTTATTTTCAGCATCTGTGATACAGAGTTTATGTATTTCATTTGAAACATTTCACTGTTATTATAAAAGATTTTATTGGCATGCTTCTATATGCAATGATGTAACTTGCTGATTATGCTTTCCTTTGATGTGTTTAGAGCATCTCTCCCATGATTTTATATGTGCAATCTAATTATCTTTGAATGACTTGGCTTGGGCAGCCATGTCCAGGTTGTTGCCTATGATGGTTCTGAAGTTTCTCTCTTGCAAGAAGGGCATGGGGTTTGGCTCAGGTCTGTGGACCAGCAGGTGAAGTCCCATGGCAAAGCGTTCTTCCGAAGACTTCCATGTCGGTCGTGTTCGAGTTCAATTTCAGGCAATTGGATTTCATCCAAGTGGCCACTTCTGTCATGCATGTGGTGAACTTGTTCCTGGTGTTTTGTCCGAGGAGGACAGTATCAGTTGCTTATCTTTGGCGTGAGGATGTTTATGTTGTGAGTTTGTATGACTTCAGACAGCAGGGTCATGTAGATATTAAAGAGCGCTGGGCTGAGGGATGAGCCCTGTGGCACTATGCAAATAAGATCTCATGCTTCAGATGAGTATGGTGGATTTAATGTTTTTTTTTGTTTGTTGACTTCCAGATAAGAAGGACTGTTTTGACTTAATGAGAAATGTGGGGCGGAATGTATTGTGTTATATGAAAAACATAATGCAGCAGTACGTGGACTTTACATCCTCACATCAGGCACGGCATCTGTGGATTTAGTAGAGTATTGAGTGAGGCATTGCACACACACCTTGGGCTCATTTGCAGAGAACCCTGCTGTCAGCCTTATTTGCTGGCTGCAGTCTGGTCTTGAATTGCATCACCACAGACCTCATGGTTCTGCTCAGCTACCTGCAATGAATTCTGTCCTTGGGCCTTCTGTCTGTCCCCGGTTGCAGATCAGATAAGCCTGTTCACCAATGCTTGTGTGTACTGCTACTGTCGCAGACCTCCGTCCAGTGCTCAGTTGCTTGTTCCTCCTTAGCTTAACTTCCATTAATAAGAATAATTTACACTCAAACCTAATGTGATCTATTTTCTAGTAGCTTTTGCAATGAAATCAACGAGGCTAAGTGATGATGAATAGTAACAGCTGTGCAGGCAGAACCAGTTGCCTATATTTTTATCAGCATGCATTCCAGAGTTTCTGAATCTTGGACCAAACAAATTTGAAGTCCTTAATTTATAACGCTATATTGATCCCAAAGAAATAAAATAGGATTCAAAAATGATCTTTCCTGTTCAAGTGTGAATGGCATGCTATATAAAATGTAATCTCTCATCCACGCTAACTACCTTATTCAGTGAGTTTCTTTCACACAACTATTTAGGAACCATTTGCTATATTTCTGAAGCTTTGCACTGCCATACCAGTGCCATAAAGAGAGAAATGCAAACATCAAAACCTGAGATGAAGTGCTGTTCTCTGTTAAATAGATGTCTTCACGGGGTATGGCTCAGAACCTTATTTGGGGTAGTTCAGTGTTTTCCACATTTTCAAGATTGATAAACTGAGCATCACAGAGTTGGGTAATCAGAGTAATCATCTCTTTTCCTGCTATGGGTGCAGATAACTGGAGCTGTATCTGACAAGGAATTGCATCTGCCTACCTTTGTAGGAATCAATAGACTGCTCTTTGTCTGGATGCACTAACAATGGCAGAGTCGTTCACTCCAAGAGAGGCAGGAAATCCAATCTCTGGGAGTAGGGAGGGTGATGAGAGAAGGGCTGAGATACAGAGAGGAGATACAGTAAGAAAAGAAGGAAGGAAAATGAAGCGGTAAGAAAGAAGAAGAAAAGGAGGAGGGAGGGTTGAGAAAAAGGGGGAGAGAACGCAAGATAGAGGCAGGAACTTGGTGAGGGGAGCGAGAGGCACACAAGGTGGAAGGGGAGAGGGGTGAAGGAACCAAAAAAAAATAAAAGGGCTAACAAGAGGAAAAATAAAAAGAGGAGGGACAAGAGTTAAGGGAGAGAGACAGAGAGATATGTAGAAGAAGGACAGGTGTGAGAGGTGACTGAATAAAGGTAAGCAAGGTGTGAGGTGGGAGGGAGAGCCAAATTCAATGGGAGGAGTGAGAGGGGAGCAAAGGGAGAAACACAGATTAAGATGAAAATAAAGGAGAAAGATAGACAAGAGCAGAAGAAAACAAGGAGCACAGGAAAGAGACCAGAAGAAAGATGAAAGGAGTGAGAAGAGAGGAGAAATGGGAGAGGCATGGGAAGGAACAGAAATGGGGAACAATAGCAGAAGATATTGAAACAAGAGCTAGAGAAATAATGATGAAAGGGAGGGTGGAAGAAGATGGAAGGGGAGAATGGAGAGAGAATGTTGGGAGAAGAGAGTGAGAAGAGCAGGAGAAAAAACTGAGAAGAGCTGGAAACAACGATGAAAAGGATGGAGATGACAAAAGGAGAGAGCGACCTGAATGGTAAAGGAGAGAGGGAGAGGGGAATCAAGTATTTTTGTCTGTTAACTAGTAGAACAGGACTGACAAAAGGGTAATTTGTGAAAATAGTCTATTTTGATGGACATAAATGCCTTCCTCCACTTATGATAACATTTCAACTTACAGTTAACTCCTAGGGCATTTACATTCCACTCCAAACATTAAAATGTAATTTATAAGAAAATGAAAACTTGGCGGTTAGGACCCCAGTGATACTTTGTGCTCTGCTATAGGCAGCTGATTTCCACCAGGATATTGATGAAAAAATACCCTTGGGTCAAAATTTGGAGGCCTACATTTTGAGACTAAAAATATTGTGAAGTTAATAATAGCTTTACTATACCTAACTTCACATATATGTTCCTTGATGTCATATATCTTCAAGGTATGAAGATGCAGAGTTAAGAATAGTAAATCTATACTACTTCTATGCACTTACCTTCACAATATTTTTGTTCTTGCAATTTAGGCCTGAATATTCCCACCATAGGATACATTTTCTTTCTAATTATCACATACATTCAATTTAGTGTACGACCAAGTCTCAGTGTAGAACATTTTAGATGGGGGTCTTTGAAATCGAACCCTATTGTCATTCCTCACAATAAATGTTTCCAATATATGCCAATCTTTAAATAAGCATCTGATAAATGCATGTAATATTGTGGCAGGCAATATTTTGACTACAATTTTTTGTGTGGTTATAAATAGCAAGGGACGCAGAGAGTCGTCTGGGACCTTGGATAAGCTTATGTAAAAAAACACAGTGATCCCTCGACCGATAACATCTTAAATGATTACTTTAATTCTTTACATTTAAACGAATATTTTTCTAACAAACATCTGTATCGACGCAATGGGATTGTAGTGAGAAATGTGATTGGTGCTCTTAAAAACATTGTACACATGTGTGACAAATAGTGTTCAAGAGTGTGTATCAGAAAACAAGAACAACATAGCCCATTTCCTCTATGAACAACCATGATATTCTCTGTGACAGTGATCGACATTTCAGTCCCCTAGAAGGATGTGGGGAACATCCTCAGGCCCTCAATTAAATTCACCTTGAGAAAAGAAGAAATAGACTAAATGAGAGAAACACATAAAACACACAGGGTTAGAATGGAGTTATGATGAAGTGTAAGGTTCAGAGTACACAGAACAGTAAAAGTACTCAAAGAGCGAGAATCAGGATAGACTTTTATGAAATGATGTATAGGTCTCGCCTGGAAATTAGGATATAAATGAGAACAGATGGCACACCTGTGTATGAACGATAATAAAAATAAAAAAGGACATAGACTGGCTCAAAATGGACACGGCGCTGCGAGTACCTCAATCATTCATATAAATAGGTCTAAATCCAAGCAATCAGGAAATACTGAGGGTTGGCTATAATGACAGCAAGAAAACGTGGTTCATATCTGGTTATTTGGACCCGAGGTTCCCTTAGTTCCAGTGCCAACAGAGTGATAGAATAGTCCATGCGGGAAGGATTATGCCCAGTTCTCCGCAAGTGTACTACACAGACTCACATCTAAGTCAAGAGGCCCTGCAGCTTGTGAGAGCAGTATAGGAGTCTAGGTGGCCAAAGGTGTGCACGGGAGAACACGTATCAAGCCCACAGGGATAAGTGTAATAGAAATTGTAAAGGTATAGGCATAAATAATAAACAGTCCAGGGATAAACAGCTAAAAAAAGATTTAACCACAAGCTCAATAAAGACTTAAAAAGTAATTTACAATCACATTCATTAACAGATCTTAGTAAATAATTGACACTGTGAATTTTGTGATTATTGTATGTTGATTTGTTGAAACTGAATGCAGGCAGTTGACATATGAGGTGTTTGTGGGGACCTACAAACGAGGTTGAATATGTGAACTTCAAGTGATATACCGCTATATGTATCAACAAACCATTTTGCATTTCCTAAATAGCGAATTTTAAGGAATCGCTATTTAGGAAATGCAAAACGGTATGTATGTACAAAATCGCTTTCCAATAGCGATTCCTTAGCATTCCTAATTTGAGATTAGCAAATTGTCATTCGCAAATTACCCCTTCATTTCCATGGGCCAGGAGGCCCATAGGAATGAAAGTGCAATTTGCAATTAGCAATTTGCTGATCGCAAATTAGGGATTTTTCCAAGGGTGCAGGGGTGTCTCAAGAACACCCTGCTGCACCCCTGAAAATGACTTTTGGGGACATATGGCGCACATACATGCCCTAAGGGCATGTATGGGCGTCATATGGCACCTTTGGTTTTTTTCAAAGAAGCTTTTTGATAAGAATTCGCAAATTACCACCAACTAGAAGTTGGTGGTAATTTGCTAATCCTTAATGGCATTTTTCCATAATATTTGTTTGATACATTGCATTTAAGGAATCGCAAATTTTGCAATTCCTTAAGTGCAATCGCAAAATAAGGATTAGCAAATTTTGCTAATCCTTATTTTGCATCAAACTTGTTTGATACATTCCATTTGTCTATTTAGCATTCGCAAAGGCCGAAATTCGCAGAATTTCGGCCTTTGCGAATGCTAAATAGCTTGATACATATAGCGGATAGTCAGGAAATTTACAAACTGATCAAGTTGCCAGAGACTGGGTGATGTTTAGGTATCTTATGAATTCTTAACTCCTTGAGGATTGTGTAGATTACAGGAGCATGGTGCATTATTTATCCACATTTCGAGCCATGAGTTAGTAAGGGGGAGAACAGCAAGTAATAGATGAGGGGCCGATCACAAACCACAGTATGTAGTACATAAAATAGTAATACTACTCAACTAATCCAAAGTGGAAATCACAGACCTACTGATGGAGATCTCTGCCTCCACCTCTCCTTTTTCCTGTGGACATCTCCACCAATGGTGGCAGAGCTCTTCACACACACACACACACATAGGTGTATGATTTTGCAGTAAATGAGGGAGAGGCAAGGGGAGTGATGGTTACTTTTTAGTTACTTTTTTGATTTTATTCACTTTATTTTAATGTATTTAAACGTGTGTTATGTTACAGTCTTTTTAGGTCTTTACTTTAATTGTTTCATTGGTTTCTTAGTGTGTTTCTTTGTGTTGCACAGTCATTCATAACTACATCTATGGTCATTTCCTGGGATGTCAGGTACAGTGAAGAATGTGTTTTTTTTTTTTGCAAGCAGCTTTTTGGAGTACATAAAGTAGTATTTCAAAAGAACTATAAACTCGCTTCAAAATACGATTCACAAACCAACAGTTGGCGCTCTGCACCTCCACCGTTCCTATCTTTTCTGTTTGGGGAACTCCTTCACTGTGGAAAAGAGCTCAGCAAACTCAGGTATGTCTTTTTGGTAAATGTGGGAGGGACTAGAGAGAATGGTGTGAATATGGGGAATAATTACTACAAAATGGGTGGGGTGAGAGGAACATTAAGATTGGTTTGGTATTTTTCCTGTGCTGTGTTTTCAATCTATTAGTTTGAGTGCTGCATAAATATTTTACACATTGCCTCTAAATTAAGCATTGCTGCTTTTGCTCCCAGCTCCCAGTGGGTTAAGCATGGATTAATTCAGTTACTTTTGTGGTTCACCTTAAAAAGGACGTTGTTTATTATATGAGTGAATATTTCACCCCTCTCAACTAATAACCCAAATTCTACTGTGAGGTTTCGATGCTGCTTTTATTGACCAGGACTGCTATGCAAGTCTTGAACCTCCAGAAAAAGAAAAAGACAAAAAAGTTTCTCAGATGGTGAACATTACCAGCACATCAGGGAATTTTTTCATATTCTTTGCTCCCACATTCAGTTAAAGTAATGTTCTCAAAGTGTTTATCTCTGAAGCCATGTTACCTCACAACATTTGGTTCACTTATCTGAAAGAAATTTGTTTGCTTGCAATTTCAATTGCATCAGGGTTTCCTAAAATGTCCCAAGTAGTGGCTCCTCACAAAATCTTGCAAGGTATTATCAGTTTGAAAATATGTTTTTCACTCATAGATTCAGATCAGACAGTAATTTTCACTTGTAAAAGCAATGTAATTAATGTTAAAAAAGATGCCTCTCGCATTAGTAGTGCACCCTCACAATACCTTCAAATAGATATCTGCAGCAAAATTCATTTCAATCAATGCAAATATTTTATTCCTGAAGAGGTGTCCGTTTTCTATTTTGTTTATCATCCCAAAACTATCCCTATCAATAACCTGAAACAGCCGACTTTCTCTCTTACCAATGAAATAGGTTGTCTGTCTATTTCCGCTGCTCCCTTCCACCATATTCTCAGACTACAGAGAAAGTGTTACAGCTTCAGTTCCAACTCCCAAACTATGGGGAAAGTTCTCTGATCCTGATCAGCTCAATACTTCTTTTTGTGACTTTTGATACACTTGTTGACTTATGATTAGTGGTCCAAAACACAAAGCATGAAAACTGCCAGAATTTGAATCCTATTCCTAGTGCACTGGGATGTTGGGTCCTAATACCGCAGGTGGTAAATATCTATACTGCAGGGTGCAGTATGTACGTTGTGGGGAATTTTCTTCCCATTCGTAGAAGTGAGTCAGAATGAGGATCACTGACAGAATATCAGAAACAAATATATCCTGTGGACAGAATATTGTGTCAAAAATATGGATGAACAAAATATTGAAACTGTAAGTGCAAATAGGCAAGTATAGATTGACCATTTTTAACTCCACATCTACGTGCCTTGAAAATAAATAAATATATATATATGTAAGCATGATTGTGAACAAGCTCCCTAGTGGAGTGAAACGTGTCATCTTTCTTCAATTAAAACGCCATTCTGCAACTCACTTGAGGCTTCAGTGTTCTTTGGTTATATTTGTCGCTGCATTACGTGAGGCTTTTGGAGGTCTGAAACCTCGTTTACTCCGTCGTTCATTGACGGAGCAGGGGCTGCTTTCTTCATATATATATATATATATTTTGAACAAAGAAGGCGGCACAGTCAGAGATCGATTTAAGCCTTATTTATTGCAAGACTTCACCCCACCAACGCGTTTCGGCCAAACACGGCCTTGCTCACGGTTGGTTAGTCCCTCTACAGTGTTTGTATTTATACTGACCCATTTGTAGCCATTTATGAGGCATTATGGGTGATGTAGTTTTAGTGCAAGTAGTTAAAAAAGAAAAGAAAGACTTTGCATCTTTTTTGCACTTAAATAATAATTATTGTTCGAAATCAAGGGTTTAGTACCCATTGTCTTTATTAGATGTTCCATTTAGGAGTTGTTCTGGGTATAGTACCCATTTTAGTTCTGAGGTTCTATTCCAGATGGACATGCAGATCCTCTCCAAAGTTCATCCCCCTCGGGTATTTGGTTCGGAGTCTAATTATCATACGAGACTCCATTTGTCGCAATCTTCTGACCACATCACCTCCTCTTTCCATTTTGTCTAGAACTTTCGCTCCAAAGAAATGCATTTGCCTCCAATCCCCATTTTGGCATGTACTCATGTGCTTCGCAGTGGCATATTGCATGTTGGCATTTTTTACTGCTCGAATGTGCTCTAAGATCCTTTTTTTTAGCATGCATGTGGTGCATCCCACATATCTCATTCCACATTTGCACTCGATTATGTAGATGACGTTTTTTGAGGTGCATGAGATTTGTTGATCTATTCTCATTAGCTTGCCATCTGGTTCTTCGATTGTTTTCATGCTCTTTCCAATTTTGCAGGCTTTGCAAGTGTTGCATGGTTGAAAACCTTTTCGCTGCATTTCTAGCCAGTTTTCTCTCGGTTTTTCTTGGAAGTCAGTATTTTCTCATTATTTTGGCAATATTGGAGCTTTCTTTACTGTAAGTCATTATTAGTCTTGGAGGTGTGTGGGTTTCACTTTTTTAGGTTGGCATCTCTTGAAAAATGACTCTGATATTGGCAACACCATTGGCAACTCACCGCAGATTACATACAAGAAAAACACTTCACTCAAAGACCTATTGGTCAAAAGCCACTTCCAAGAAAAACCGAGAGAAAACTGGCTAGAAATGCAGCGAAAAGGTTTTCAACCATGCAACACTTGCAAAGCCTGCAAAATTGGAAAGAGCATGAAAACAATCGAAGAACCAGATGGCAAGCTAATGAGAATAGATCAACAAATCTCATGCACCTCAAAAAACGTCATCTACATAATCGAGTGCAAATGTGGAATGAGATATGTGGGATGCACCACATGCATGCTAAAAAAAAGGATCTTAGAGCACATTCGAGCAGTAAAAAATGCCAACATGCAATATGCCACTGCGAAGCACATGAGTACATGCCAAAATGGGGATTGGAGGCAAATGCATTTCTTTGGAGCGAAAGTTCTAGACAAAATGGAAAGAGGAGGTGATGTGGTCAGAAGATTGCGACAAATGGAGTCTCGTATGATAATTAGACTCCGAACCAAATACCCGAGGGGGATGAACTTTGGAGAGGATCTGCATGTCCATCTGGAATAGAACCTCAGAACTAAAATGGGTACTATACCCAGAACAACTCCTAAATGGAACATCTAATAAAGACAATGGGTACTAAACCCTTGATTTCGAACAATAATTATTATTTAAGTGCAAAAAAGATGCAAAGTCTTTCTTTTCTTTTTTAACTACTTGCACTAAAACTACATCACCCATAATGCCTCATAAATGGCTACAAATGGGTCAGTATAAATACAAACACTGTAGAGGGACTAACCAACCGTGAGCAAGGCCGTGTTTGGCCGAAACGCGTTGGTGGGGTGAAGTCTTGCAATAAATAAGGCTTAAATCGATCTCTGACTGTGCCGCCTTCTTTGTTCAAAATAATTATCCGGGTCAGGATCCGACCCCTGGGCAGAGCACACACTGTGGAGCGCGCTCCCATGGCTATGGGATCTCTTTGGTTGCTGAAATATATATATATATATATATAAATATATATCAAAACAATACCCTTTCAGGCATAGAGTGACGCATAACTTATGCAAAAAAAGAAGCAGGGAACTCAGGGAAGTTCTCAAGTTTGGGTGGAAAGCTGCTCCGGTTAGAGCACTCTCAACACGAGCGACACTCTAGATCTGCTCACCTCAAATGTCTGCTTTTCAATCAAACTCTTAAAGCATAGGATTAGCACAGTGCCATTCATGCCGAGATAGAAAAGGTCAAAGTCTTTAGCCATATATACATATATTACCTACTGGCGGTCGCCAGTAGGTTGTAGTTAGGACCTAGTTTCCATAGTAAAAGTGGTTTTTGTTTTCCCAATAACTTTGGTGCAATTTAGACGAATCTTAATGACATTTTCAAAACTGGTGGGGTGCTCCGGTCAGATCCTGTCTTGAAAGTTTCAGGATGATTCATCAAGTGGGAGCCAAGAAAAAAGGGGGTCCCAAACACGTTTTCCCCATGGTATTTTCCATAGGAAACTTTAGACACAGCTACAGCCCAAACTGCTGAACGGAATTACACCAAATATGGCAAAAAGGTAGCCCTTGGTTCAGAAAGAGCCCTTTTTTGTTAAATGGTGTAAATCCGTTCAGGGGTTCCTGAGAAATTTGAAGAAGAAAACATTTCGATATCCAGGGCAGTGGTGGGTTCGCGAACCCTCCCGAGCACAAGCTCCACTGTGATTGGCTGCCAACACTCCAAACCAGGAAGTGTTGGCAGCCATCTTGTGACTCGGTCCAAGTCCACGCCCCTTTTTATACCACTCTGCAACCCAGCTTTGTGGCACTTGCTGGAGGTAGCTGGTGGGCTAGTTGACCCCCAGGGACCCTCAGGACTCAAGGGGACTTAATCCCACAAATTACAAGTACCAGGGTGCGTGTTTGCACAGTGGTACAGTTAGGGGGTGTGGCCTGATGTGAGAAGTGTGCAAAAGCGCCCTGCGGTGCGTTTTAAGTTTGGGGATTCCCTTGAATCCTGAGGGTCCCTGGGGGCCAACCAGCCCACCAGGTACGTCCAGTAAGCACCACAGAGTTGTGTTGTAGAGAGGCTTAAAAAGGGGCATGGCCTCGGACCACCTCTCTGCAACGCAGCTCTGTGGTGCTTACTGGAGGTACCTGGTGTGCTAGTTGGCCCCCAGGGACCCACAGGATTCAAGGGGAATTAATCCCCCAACTTAAAATCAGCCAGGGGGCGCGTTTGTACAGTGGTGAAGGGAGGGGGCAGGGCCTGATGTGAAATGTGTGTACTTATCCAATCACTCCGACAAAAATCAAGCACTTCACCATGCACTCTCCTTGCAGTACACAAAATATCCAATCAGTACCCATGTACTCATGCAATGACCCAGGCACTAATACATGGACTGCTACTATCCCCTGAGCACTACCCATGCAGTCCAGCCTTCGCCCTGTCAGTACCCATGCACTCCTTCAATCACCCAGCCAGCACCATGTACTTGTCCAATCACTCCACCAAAACCCAAGCTCTTATAAATTCACCATGCACTCTCCTTGCAGTACTCTAATCTTCCAGCCAGTACCCATGTACTCATGGAATGGCCCAGGCACTAACACATGCACTGCTAAAATGTCCTGAGCACTTGCCATGCAGACCTCTAACCACCTACACACTACTGATTCACTCTCCCAATCACACAGGTAGTAACCATGCACTCCAGAAATCCCTCTGTCACTACCCATGCTCTCCTCCAATCACCCAGACAGCACTATGTACTTATCGCCCTTGCAGCACTCTAATCATCCAGTCACTACCCATGTATTCATGCAATGACCCAGTCACTAACACAAGCACTACTGCAATCCCTTGAGGACTACCTATGCAGTCCAGCAATCTCTCTGGTACTACCTATGCAGTCCTCTAATAACCCACACAGTCCTATGTCCTTATCCAATCACTGCGCAAAACCCAATTCACCATGCAATCTCCTCGCAGTACTCTATTCATCCTGTCACTACCCATGCACTCATGCAATGATCCAGGCACTAACACATACACTGCTACCATCCCTGTGTACTACCCATGTAGTCCTCTAACCACCTACACACTTCTCATTTGCTCCTTCAATTCCCTGGTAGCACCCATGCAGTCCAGCAATCACCCTGTCACTCCCCGTGCACTCCTCCAGCCACTCAGCCACTACTATGTACTAATCTAAACACTCTGCCAATACTCAAGCACTTATAAATTCACTCAGGCACTCTCCTTGCAGAATTCTAATGTTTCAGTCAGTAGCTATGTACTCCTGCAATGATCCAGGCACTAACTGATCACTGCTGCAATCCCCTATGCACTATCCATACAGTCCTCTACCACTTATACACTTCTTATTTGCTCTTTCAATTCCCCAGGTATTACCCATGCAGTCCCGCAATCACACTGTCACTCCCCGTGCACTCCTCCAGTCACCCAGGCACTATCATGTACTAACCCGAACAAATATAACACCTATAGTGGTCAAAGGCTGACAGGGGGATTGCTGGAGTGCATAGGTTGTCCTCAGGGGATTGTAGCACTCCATCTCTTAGTGCCTGGGTCATTCCATAAGTATATGGTTAGTGACTGGATGATTAGAGTACTGCAAAGAGAGTACATGGTGAATTTATAAGTGCTAGGGTATTGGAGCAGTGATTGCAAAAGTGCACAGTGCTGACAAGAGTGCTCATGGAGTGACAGGGGGAATGCATAGGTACTGCTCTGGCGATTGTAGCAGTGAATGTATTAGTGCCTAGGACATTGCATGAGTATATGTGTACTTACAAATTCACCATGCATTCTCCTTGCAGCACTCTAATCCTCCAGTTACTACCCATGTACTCATGCAATGGTCCAGGCACTAACTCATCCAGTGCTACAATCCCAAGAGCACTACCCATGCAGTCCAGCAATCCCCCTGCCACTCCGTGTGCACTCTTCATGCAATGGCCTATGCACTAATACATTCACTGCTACAATCCCCAGAGCAGTACCTATGCACTCCAGCATTCCCCTTGTCGCTCCGTGAGCATTCTTCTAATCATCCTGTCAGCACTGTATACTTATCCAATCACTGAGCCAATACCCAAGCACTTATAAATTCGCCATGTAGTATCTTTGCAGCACTCTAATCATTCAGTCACTAACCATGTGTTTATGCAATGACCCAGTCACTAACAGGTGTAGTGCTACAATCCCTTGAGGACTACCTATGCAGTCCAGTAATCTGCCTGTCACTACCTATTCAATCCTCCAATCACCAAGCCAGTACAATGTACTTATCCAATCAGTCTACCAAAATCCAAGCACTTATAAATTCACCATGTACTCTCCTTACAGCACTGTAATCATCCAGTAACATCTGATGCAATGGCCAAGGTACTAACACATGCACTGCTACAATCCCCAGAGCAGCACCCAGGCAGTCCAGCAATACCTATGTCACTCCATGTGCACTCTTCCAATCAGTCTGCCAGCACCATATGCTTATCTAAGCGCTCTGCCAAAACCCCAGCACTTATAGATTTACCATGCAGTCTCCTTGCAGCACTCTAATCATCTAGCCACTAAACATGTACTCATGCAATGAACAAAGCACTAACTACTGCAGTGCTAAAATATCCGGAGCACTACCCATGCAGTCCAGCAATCCCCTTATCTCTCCATGAGCACTCTTCCAATCACCATGCCAGCACCATGTCCTTATCCAATCACTCCGCCAAAATCCAGGCATTTATAAATTCACCATGCACTCTCCTTGCAGTACTCTAATCATGCAGTCACTACTCATGTAGTCATGCAATGAGCCAGGCACTAACACATGCACTGCTACAATCTCCTGAGCACTTCCCATGCAGACCTCTAACCCCCTACACACTGCTGATACACTCCTCCAATTATCCAGGAAGTGCCCATGCACTCCAGATATCCCTCTGTCACTACCCATGCACTCCTTCAAACACCCAGCCAGCACTATGTACTTATCCAATCACTCCGCCAAAACCCAAGCAGTTATAAAATCATCATGCACTGTCCTTGCAGTACTCTAATCATCCAGTCACTACCCACTTACTCATGCAATAACCTAGGCACTAACTCATTCACTGCTACAATCCCCTAGGCACTACTGATGCAGTCCAGTCATCTGCTTGTCACTACCCATGCAGTCCTCTAATCACCCAGCCAGCACCATCTACTTATCCAATCACTCCGCCAAAACCCAAGCACTTATAAATTCACCATGCACTCTCCATGCAGCACTCTAATCACCCAGTCACTACCCATGTACTCATGCAATGACCCAGGCACTAACACATGCAGAGGTACAATCACCTGTGCACTGTCCATGCAGCCTTCCAATCACTTAGCCAGCACCATGTACTTATCGAATCACCCCACCAAAGCCCAAGCACTTATAAATTCACCATGAACTCTCCTTGCAGTACTCTAATCATGCAGTCACTACACATGTAGTTATGCAATGATCCAGGCACTAACACATGCACTGCTACAATCTCCTCAGCACTTCCCATGCAGACCTCTAACCACCTACTCGCTGCTGATATACTCTTCGAATTATCCAGGAAGTACCCATGCAGTCCAGCCATCGCCCTGTCACTACCCATGCACTCCTCCAGTCACCCAGCCAGCACCATGTACTTATCCAATCACTCTGCCAAAATCCAAGCACTTATAAAATCACCATGCACTCTCATTGTAGCACTCTAACCATCCGGTCCCTACTCACTTACTCATGCAATTACCCAGGTATTAACTCATGGCAAATACAGAGGAGGTCATGATAATCACAGGGGTATCCCAAAGTATAGTGTTCCCTAGTGTATGTAGGTGTTTTCACTGAATTCTAAATGTTATTAAGCATAGCACTGGCTCTAGGCCTGGTTAGTCAGAGTCAGTTACCACCAGTACCCGTCAGCAAACAGTTGGGGGCACAGGAGGACTTTCTGCTCCTCTGTTGGTTCTTTCTGCACATATCTTGCTTATTCCTGCACTTTTCTTCGTCTTTCTGGACTTCTGTTGCCTCTATCTGCATTTGTCTTGCTTATTTCTGCGCTTTTTTCCTCTTTCTTCTCATGTCCTACCTTTGTAGGCATAGTTAGAAATTAGGATTTAAAAAACCTTTAAAATTCACTGAAAAAACCATAGGTTTCAGGGACGTTATAGTTAGAAATTAGCATTTAAAAAACCTTTGAAATTCACAGAAAAAAAACATATGTTTCAGGGACGTTATAGTTAGAGATTAGCATTTAGAAAACCATAGAAATGCACTGAAAAAACCACAGGTTTCAGGGACGTTATAGTTAGTTGGACATTTCCCTCGTACAAAACCAGAGAAATTCGGCAGTTATAGTTAGCTCAGCTAACTATAACTCGCGCCCCCGCAATGCACTGCTGATGACATCACATATTACATCCTTCATAACATGGTCAGTTACATCACTGATGACATCTCATGTGACATCACTGATGGTGTATAGAGCACCATCAACACCAGCTACACCCTAAATCTGCACACCCCAAATGTCTGCTTTTCTATCAAAGTCTTTAAGCTTAGGATTAGAACAGTGCCATCCAGGAGAGATAAAAAGGGACAAAGTCTTTTGTCATTGCTACAGCATAGTTTTTTAGCATAGGACTAGCACAGTGCTATCCACGCAGAGCTGTAAAATGACAAAAGTATTTTACCACTCCAGGCACAGTATTTCAGCTTTGAACTTGTGAAGTACCCACAAAGCCAACCTAAAATACTTAAAAGCAACCCCTGGCACGTGTTTCACTCTCATTGGAGCTCTTCAGAGAGGTATAGCTTTGTCCAGACATACGGGAGCACCCAGTATGAGTCAAAACAATACCCTTTCAGGCTTAGAGTAATGCATAAGTTATGCAAAAAGAAGCAAAGAACTCCCAAGTTTAGGTGGAAAACAGCTCCTGTATAGAGCACCCTCAACACCAGCTACACCCTAAATTTGCTCACCTCAAATGTCTACTTTTCTATCAAAGTGTCTAAGCGTAGGATTAGCACAGTGCCATCCACGCCAAGATAGAAAGGGAAAAAGTATTTTGCCATTTCTACGGCAAAGTTTTTAAGCATAGCACTAGCACAGTGCTACCCATGCTGAGCTGTAAAATGACTAAGGCCTTTTAATACTCCAGACACAGTATTGGAGCATTCAATTGATAAAATACCAACCAAGCCAACCTGAAATGAATAAAAGCATCCCCTGAAATGTGTTTTGCTCTCATTAGAACTCTTCAGAGAGGTATACCTTTGTCCAGACATAAGGTTGCACCCAGTATAAATCAAAACAATACCCTTTCAGGATTAGAGTGACGCCTAAATTATGCAAAGATGCAGCAAAGAACTCTGAGTAGTTCTCAAGTTTAGGTTAAATGCAGCTCCTGTATAGTCAATGTACATATATATGTGGAGTTATCAATAATAAGCCTTTGCTTACATTCAGAAACTTACCTTCATAATATTTTTGTCCTCGATATTCTTGCCACAATATTTTGTGCCAAGACATTTCTGTTCCAAATATTCTGTCTTAACCCCTTCGATGCTTGTGACGGAACCGTTGCATCATCAGTCACGGCTGAGCTGTGCTGATGACGGAACGGTTCCGTCACGACCGCACCCTGTTGTGGAATGTCCAGCACAGGGGCGGAATCGGCGCCGCACGGAAGCGGTTAACACATCAGAATGAAGCTTAGATTTTGCACACACGACTGCTATATGGTTTCCTTCTTCTGATCATTTTTCCTTACTAATTTTATCACGTTTTTCATGGATAAATGTATCCAGGCAAAACTGTGGATGTATGGTGACTACCGCAAATCTTGGATTTACGTTTCGGGTGTAAAATCTTATTTCCACCAAATTTGTGATTTCCCTGGGATTCAGAATTGTTTCTTAAATGAGTTCAGAGGCCTCCCTTAGATGTGAGTGCATGTGGCATAAGACCAATGCAACGCATCCACCAAAACAGATTCATAGGAGCACATGTACTACTACAACAAGGTAAGTTGCAATAAGATATTACAATGCTTTACGCTTAGGTAGTAAGAGTTCAGAGTACTAAGGGATGGATCATAAATAGAGGTTTAAGAGTTGGGGTTTTTACAGGATGTCAAGGGTGGTTAAAAGAGGTAGAAAGGTTTTTTAGGGTTCTGTGATGGGTTGTTGGAAGGGGTAATAAGGAGTTTTTAGGGTTCAGGAAAGAATAGCGTTAATGTGTAGTAAGGGGTTATTCTGGGTTGGGGAAGAGTCCACTATGAGATAGTAAAAGATTAAAGGAATGATAGGCACTAAGAGTAGTAAAGGGTTTTTAGCGATCAGGGAATGGTAGCAGTAAGGGATTTTAAGGAGTTTTTAGGGTTCAGGGAAACCTAGAATTGAGGGATAGTAAGGAGGTTTTAGGGATCAGGAAAGGGTATCATTAAAGGGTAGTAATGACTTTTTAGTGTACCAGGAAACATAGCTTTAAGGTGTAGCAAGGATGTTTTTAGAGTTCAAATATGGGAAGCTATAAGGGATAGCAAGGAGCTTTTACAGTTCAATGAGGGTACCACTAAGGGATTGTAAGGGGGTTTTAGAGTTTAGAGAAGATTAGGTTTAAGGCGTAGTAAAGGATTTTAGGGTTTCTGGAAGCATACAAATATACATATCTGTTTTTACATGCAATATAATGCAATTTCATGCGAGGTTGTTTGCATTGCACTACTAAATGTCAGTGTGGAGAATGTGAATGCATTGTAAATGTGGTCTTTGTTATGCATGCTCTGTCCGTGTGAGGAGTGATGTTGGTGTTAGTTGTTGTAACCGATATTTATGCATGTATGTAGTGCTACTTTCAGAATAAATACTCTGTAACTATTCCATCTCTGTGAAAGGTCTTAACTCCTTTAAACAAGCAACAACAGCAAGTGTTATGTGGCAGTTACCAATGTACAAAATCTAAATGTAAATGGTTTAAAAATGTAAAATTGCATTGCATTTAGTTTTTGATTGTGAATGTCATCGAGTTTTTCGGTCTACCTTATCAGCTGTGATAATATTCGTTAAAGATAAAATATGTAGCATTATTTATTGCTTGGCAAAAGGCTGGGTGAGGTAGGTTTAAATTCCATAATTGGCAAAAATATTCTAACCAGCCTCACGCATGCCTGGATGGTATTACAATCTTATAACAACCTGAAGCTGGCAGCATATCTAATCGCGACATACTCGCTGTACCTAAAGAGAAAATTGATGGCTATCCATTTTGGTGCTCTGCCATACTTGGGCAGCCAACCATCATGGAAATATAATGGCCCAAAGTCATGCAGACTGTGAGGTGCTTAAAAGGAAGATATCATCCACCTGGTTGCATATGTCCACTTTTAAAGAACGCACGTTTTTTATTACTGAAAAACTGTTTTAACGGCAGGGGCATCAGAACCTAAAGGATGGACATAACAAATGGTCTTCATCCCTCCGTTCCGCACACACATTAACTGAAAATGTATGACATTCTTGATTTTATATTAAAAAAAAAAAAAGTTACATGGCGTTTTTTTATCATTGGGAAGCAAATTTTAATACCATTTTGAACTTAATCCGTTAACAAGCATAGTTGATTTGAGAGGTTTTCCAGCACTGTTGCACTTTACTGATGATTATACCTATCAGTGATTTAGATGTTAGTAATGTCAACAGATTTTTATAAATAGGCAACTCAATGGTCCAATATTACATTAAAACTAGGAAGGGCCAGACAGTGATGCAAACACAATCTCATGAAATGTGGCTTCACCGATAGTAACCTCAATCACAATAATACTGTTTGATGATTTATTGTACGAACCTTAATTACAATATGACTGTTTGATGATTTATTTATCTACTACGGTTATGTATTAACAACACTGAGGCACTTTATTAATAGGGAGTTTTTAACACAAATCTTGATGGTTCAAGTTTCAGTAAACACTCAGGATTAGGCCTGGGCGGTT
The DNA here is from genome assembly GCF_964261635.1 of Lissotriton helveticus. NCBI lineage: Eukaryota > Metazoa > Chordata > Amphibia > Caudata > Salamandridae > Lissotriton > Lissotriton helveticus. The sequence goes on along the minus strand of NC_136057.1, from coordinate 2,106,573,659 downwards.
AACTTCGCTCCGTTCGTGGAGATTGCGGAGTTTTCTGCACTCCGCACTCCGCGGAGCTCGCAGAATGCAGAAAACTCTGCTTCGCGATGTGCAGCAAAGTTTTTTCCCCGCTCACGATCTCGAATGGTAAGTTTGCAATCGCGAACAGTAAGTTCCAGAGCTGCTGCTGGGATAGAATTTCTCCCCGAGCGGCAGGAATACTAGCACAAACTGTAGTTCGCACTGCACTCCACCACTAGCGGAACTTCGCAGAGTTTTTTTGTAACTTTGCGGAGTTCCGCATAGTAAAACTCTGCCAACAATGCCCAGGCTTGCTCAAGGTGCCCCTGACCACGTTGCAGCTTCAATTTTAAAGAAACCATTAGTAATTGTGTATTAATTTTCATTAAGATGTATGTGCTATTTATGTAGCTATGGTAATTTTGTAATTTTTTTTAACTTAATACAATAAAGTTTTGAATTGAATTGAATTGATAAAAACATGTATTAATGGAAAAGCAGGGTAAGTCAGGGTAGGTGGTTTTTGCTTCTCCAGATCATTTATTTCTTTCGTTTTTTCCCTTACCTAACTCTGTTCTCAATGATATTTAAATGCTGTCTGCTTGTTAAATGTAATGAGAGACGAAGACTTCTGGTAACAAAAAAAACATACCCAAACTATATGCATGCTTTCATGTACATTGCCTGATTACTGCATGTAGAGCCCATGTCATAAGGAAATCGATACACGTGCAACTGCATTGATATATGATCTGCTTGTTATCAGCGAAAAGATTAAGACAATCTATCAAACAAACAAAAAAATGAAAGATTTGTGGAATTAATTTAATTGTTAATGTAGGTTTTTTTCAAAGATCCTGACTACTTCTGACTATTAATAAGATAGAAATGTCGAAATATTTAAACCCAGGCAACTCCACTCAGCATGTCATGCTTGTTAACACTAACCTATACCAACGTGTATAGTTTAGGCTATCATTTTTCTTTAATTTGTACTATGAGCGGATGTTTTTGGAATTATTTCAGAAAATGACACTTCCGCCGTTTGCTTTTTACCAAGTGGAATGTTAAGTGACTTAATGTACCTGTCATTTTAGACACAATAAGAGTGACTTCTGGGCAAAAAAATAATAATAATACATTTGCAAGAACATCTGTGAGCCTCTGCGTTAAAGCTGCAATTAAACGTTTGCGCATAAAATGTCTGGTGTTCTAATCCCTATCTCCTGACAGCGACAGAAGTGAAGCGAAATACGAGATTAATGACAAAATCAATGGTAATGTCTGTCTTCCCACTAAATAAAAGTCAATTTGTGCCTCGGCGCGGGGATCTAAGTGCAGACACGAGCGACATTACCGCGAAAAGGAAAATGTTGCTAATTTTACATCTCTATAGCCAGGGAAGTGTTTGAGTCTTGCTGTATAATGGAGCTACGGCACCTCTCGTTTGGCAGTAAACTCGCCCTAAATCGCTCGAAAAATACTGCAGAAATATGTTTCCGATTTAATTTCTTCTATTTTTTTGCACTGCATTTCACAGAATCCTACAGGGTGTGAGCCTAATGACCCGTGAGCAATAAGCAACTGTTTAAGTAAAACTCACTATGAAAAAGCTTTTACCAAACAGCCTTTTAATATTTTAAATAGATTTTCCATCGCCAGCTCTTTGTGACCGGATTACTTCTCTGATGTTTTCTGACAGAGCTGTTGTTAACGATACTCCATTAACTTTGTCTGTCATCTTATTTTCCCTGGTTTCCGGCGTAACACCCTTATATTTCATAATTTGTATAGCTATCAGTGCTGATTTGTAAATGTGCAAATTATAATTAGCAACGACCACTATTGCTATTGAATATTAAATCTTTCTTGCAGCTTGCACTTTCCACTGCAGCTGGAGCCTTGTGGTATGCAAATTAGAACTTTCGCAGTCACCTTTATTTATTATTTTTGCTGAATTTGAAGTCTTAAAAAATAATCTTTTGTTTCTCTTTGCTTTCTGCTTTCTACAATGTTTAGGCGCATATATATTTATTAACTGTAGCTTATTTTCCTCCAAATTCGAATTTCATGGACTATTACATTCGAGCAGAGTGGTTTTGTTGTACGTCATTACCAGCGGTTTAATCATATAGCCTGCGTCGCTTGTACCGTGACCTGCTGTTTATACCGAGGCTGCGGGAAAAGCAGTCCGTTCAGGTTTGATTTGAAACCTGGGCTCCAAGAGAAGTTTCAAATCAAAAGGCTCGGGTACTCAAGGTTTTATATTGTCTTGAAAATTATGTTAAATGTCAGCTAGCTATTAGTACAGAGTATATGCATGTAATGGATTACTAACAATATGGATGTAAGTGTAACATGTCAACATTAATCGAGTAAGGTTAAAACTGCTCGAAATCAGGATTTTTTAGTATTACTTTCTCTGCTTTGTTAGATCCTGAAAATGGAAAAAAAATAAGAATTTCAAAGCTGTCTTGTATCGTTGGACGTCTTTAATGCACCTTTGATCAAACCTGTGAGTTTCTTTTTAGCAAATCTGCAGGAATCAGACGATTTGTGATAAGTGCTACATGGCGTTAATACACCTGTGTGAAAGGAATATGCCTGAAGAAAAATTGAACTTGTGCTAAACAGAAGCATTTGATTATTTACTTATTTTCTAAAACGTGTTGAAAATAGAAAGAGAAACCTTGAAAACAGGAAGATTGCATGAACAAGAAACCGCGCAATACACATTGGTGAAAACGGGAGAATACTGTGCACTGAACAGCAATGGTTCAGCTGCACATTTGACAAGACAACAGTGAATCTTAAGAAAGGTAGTAGATGTATGTTTCTTAAATTTTAGAGCTTCGATTACTTAAACTTGTTTTATCTATTTATTATTAATCTCTTATTGAGGAAAGCTATGTACAAATCCAACAAACACAAAATCACAAAGCAAATACTTGAACAGGAAAGGCCTCATTTATGAAAAGTGACACATCACTGCGTGAAAACAGCAATGTGTCACTTTTCATTGCGCCCTCTTAGCGACATGCTGGATGCGTCATATTTACAGTATGGCGCATCATGTCGCAAGGAGAAACAGATACATCAGTATTTCTGACGTATCTGTAGGCGCAAAAATGACGCATTGCTGGAGTGTGTCACAAAAGTGATGCAACTCCAGCCAGTGGCCAAGCGTAAGATTATGACGCATTTGCATCCTAGAAGTGGCGCAGTGAAATCTTATTGATTTCACGGTGTCACTTCCACAACCCTTACTTGCTTCGGAACTCCCCCCCCTCTGCATACATTATACCTGCCGCTGGTATAATGTGGTGTAGGGGTTTACAAAGTGACACGTCTACCTAAATGTGTCACTTTGTAAATTTGACGCAACATGGCACATTTTTTACCCCGCTGGTGCGCCACAAAAAGTGACACACCGGCGGTGCAAAAGGGCTCCTAAATAAGCCCCAACGTTTCCAAACAAGATACAGCATGATCATATGCTCATAATATTTAGATCTTATATCATGCTTCATGACTGCTAAACTGTAAACCATGAATCCTAAATCGATGTCTTATGTTTCCTAAAATATAAATCATACCTCATGTATCATTGATATAGTTTCAGAATGGATTTTAAGGAATCCTATATAAGTGAGGCAAATTACCCTAAATATCTCTTCAAAGACTGAACAGGACCCACACTTAAGCAATGCAAACACATTAAACACCAAGCTACCTGGTCTGCCTTAGCTGAGACATGTTTCAAATGAGTATCTGGTCAGCTGACTGGGCATGATGTTGATGACAGCTACACTAATCATCACCCTGTTGTGCCATGGCCTTTAGTCTCAACATGTACAGGAATAACAAGGGCCACCCTACTCACATGGAACGAGGGTATCAATTAAATTACAAGGAACAGTGGTTACTGTGGACAATGTTTTTGATATATGATATTAGTTTAGCTCAATGGAAGTATTTTTAAGGGTAACAAGTATGTTCAAGAGAGGATTAGAATTATACACAAGGGAATCAATGTTATTTACTTTTTATGCTGATTACATAATCAAGTTACTCAAAACAAGGTGCACAGAGTCCCAAGTGAGCATAGAACCTAAGTGTTTAAGGTGTCAGTTTGTGACATAAAATAGGTTTCAATTTATACAAACAATTACCATAACATAGTTATACAATAGCTATGTCCAGCCTTCTACAACAATAATAGGGGCTGGAGGATGGTTTGTTTTAGATGTATGTTGATAGCATTTTGACACCACCTACAATAGGGTGTCTCTTCAGGACCTATCAATAAGGGACACCTGGAAAAAAAATCAATGTATAACTAAGTGGGTCAAACGAAGAGGAAAACAAAGTGAGTGAGTGGTCTAATTACTAGAGATTGTACCTGAACGGATAAGAATCAACTTTCAGAGTGGGAAGGTGCACACCAAAAGACAGTGGCTCAAGAAAGAGTAATTTCATAGAGGATACTTCATATTATAGGTGGGGTCAAAACACTGTCGACACGCATCTAAAATGAACCATCCTCCAGCCCCTACTATTGTGACAGAAGGCTGGATATAACTATTGTATAATTATGTTATGGTCGTTTTTTTGTATAAATTGAAACCTATTTTATGTCACAAACTGTCACCTTAAACATATAAGTTCTATGCTCACTTAGGACACTGTACACCTTGTTTTGATTAACTTGATTATGTAATTAACATAAAAAGTAAATAACCTTGATTCCCTTGTTGTGTATAATTCTAATTCTCTCTTGAACATACTTTTTACCCTTAAAAATACTGTCATTGAGCTAAACTACTATCATATATCAAACACATTGTCCACAGGAACCACTGTTCCTATAGTCTCAACAGTCACATAAAAATAGGAAAGGTTGTGGTACCATAATTTTGCTAGACCATTGTCTGACATAAATATTGTGTCCTAAATATGGTCTACAAAAATATCGAATAAAGCAATCAGGGTGGTGTGCGGCACGCCCTGGTATATGTGTGAACTTGATGTCAATCAAATTTAATGCAGAGTATTCCACTTCTAGGTGCCACTGGATGAATCCCTCCTGGCCTTAGGGGACTGGACTTGAACAAAATGAGATGAAGTGTCGAATCAAACGACACTTATCCTTGGTGGCACTCCTGTAGGAGACAGTGTCTCATAAATGTTCATCTAGTATGTGATTCCTGTATACAACAACAAGTGTTCTTCAAAATTCAACAAAAGGTTTATTTGGTTAGTCTCAGATATCAATCATCAGGACTTAATCAGTTGGAAGTATACTTTCATAAATGCGGATTCCAATTCATCCGATTGCAATGAGTATGTCCCTATGCATTTCAGGACTCGTGCCCTTCATCAGGTGGTAAATTAGCAATCTGTAAACAAAGATATGTGTGTTCAGGAAGGGAGCTCAACCACATAAGAAGAAGGTTCATGGGGAAAATTGCATCTAGTAATGTAAATGGCGTCATGCTTCACCGTGGTGTTTATCGGAGAGGAAAGGGATATGAGCCCTAGTGCAAGCTCGGGTGGGAAATGTCCAGATGCACCATGTTATGGCCGGAACTGACGGTGTTAATAAGGCGTAATGTGTGCCCAAATAAAATGCCTATAATAGAGTCCGATTAGTAAAAAAGAAAATGGTGAGTGGATCCGATTAAAAATCAAGTGAAGGGTGCATGGGCATACCGTAATCTGCCCGCTGACAGAAGTACTAACGTGACTGTCAGCATGCAGAGTGCAAGTTTGAGGTTACAATGTCTGAGAAAGTGCGTAAAACAAAATCCACCTCTTTGTGATGTGGATCCATCAGTTGAACTCCCTTCATCGGAAGAGGGATTGTTATAGGGTTTTTGTTGTCTACGCTGGGCGTACATTTCCGCCCAGCTGTAGACCTCACCCAGCTTATAGTCCATGGTGTCACGTTTGTATTTTCTTATCTTTCTGTCGCTGATCTCTTTGGTGTATTTGTCCAAATGGATATTGATGTCGTCCAGAGATTTCCCCAACTCTTCTTTAGACATGTTTTTATCTAGGTTCTGGTGTATTTGCACAATTTCCTTCACCGGGTCATCTATAACTTTGGAAAGTTCTTCTACTATTAGCAGAATTAGATCAAGCGAACAACGGTTGAGGATGGCGTACCATCGTTCGGTACATTTGAGATTGTTCCTGCAGAAAGTGGGTTTTAATGCAATTCGCAAGCCTCTAGGGATCCGTTGATCCTTATGATATCTTATCAGAGTGCCGGTGTGTAAGCGTTGGTTGATAACAAAAAGAGACTTTTACAGCGCGAAATCGTTTGGATAAAGAAACTCGACGCCTGTCAACCTAAAGGACTTAACGACAGGATGGAATACAGTTGTTTCCTTTAACTATCCTTAAGATTGTACTTTCCATTTTTCACCTTTGCTGACACATTTTATCCTACCCCCTGCACCTTTTCACCTTTCTTACCTTTTCCTACCTTTTTTCCCTACCCACTTTGTGTTGATCCCAAGGAACTCATTGTGTAAAGAGTTTATGTTTCACCACAGACAATGGCACCATCCTGACAGACATGCCACTTTTTATTTCTACCTTCATTCTATTCCTTTACTCAATATTACTGACCTCATGTTTTCATCACATTTCCTTGCTCTCACTTCATCTGAGACAATGGGTCAACCTTCAGTTTCTATTTCCACTGTTACGCATACATTCATGTTTTTCTTGCAATATAACTTTATTCCTCGTGTACCAACACTCCCATGCTCTGTCTTCTGACACAGCTTCATTGTTCATACACTCTTCAAGATGGCCGCCTCGGCGAGTCCGTCTTCTATTTTTGTTTATCTCGTCACCTACACCAACATCCCCAATCATTCCCTTTATTTACATCTTTCATATGTGGTATTCCAGATTTTCACCGCCTTATAACCAGTCTCACCCAAGCACATTTACGTGGCAATCACTTGCGTGATAACGATAAACACTTTTAACCCGTGTTCGCAAGTTCGTCTTCTATGTTTAATAACACACTTTTAACACGCCCCCTTATCATCTATATACTTCCGCATTTACGGCTAACAACCCGAGCGCGACCGTGGTCATGAGCCCCTCGTTACACTGCGATCTTCCGGTAAGACTTTTTATACTCTCATTACCCACTGGTACGTTTAAGTCAGCCGTTTGGCATTACACGCGGTTTAACTTCACGAGCAACTTGCGCATGAACCGGATTTTGTTTTACGCACTTTCTCAGACACTGTAACCTCAAACTTGCACTCTGCATGCTGACAGTCACGTCAGTACTTCTGTCAGCGGGCAGATTGTGGTATGCCCATGCAACCTTCACTTGATTTTTAATCGGATCCACTCACCATTTTCTTTTTTACTAACCGGACTCTATTATAAGCATTTTTTTGGGGCACACGTTAAGTCTTATTAACACTGTCAGTTCTGGCCATAACATGGTGCATCTGCACATTTTTCAACCGAGCTTGCTCTAGGACTCATATCCCTTTCCTATCCGATAAACACCACGGTGAAGCATGACGCCATTTACATTACTAGATGCACTTTTCCCCATGAACCTTCTTCTTATGTGGTTGAGCTCCCTTCCTGAACACACATATCTTTGTTTACAGATTGCTAATTTGTCCCCTGATGAAGGGCACGAGTCACGAAATGTATAGGGACACACTCATTGCAATCGGATTAATTGGAATCCGCATTAAAGAAAGTATACTTCCAACGGATTAAGTCCTGATGTTTGATATCTGAGACTAACCAAATAAACCTTTTGTTGAATTTTGAAGAACAGTTGTTGTTGTTTATATTGGAATCACATACTAGATGAACATTTATGAGACACTGTCTCCTACAGGAGTACCACCAAGGATAAGTGTCGTTTGATTCGACACTTCATCTCATTTTCTACAAAAATATCGCCCATTGGAGTTAATGGTAAAAAACGTAGACCCAAGGAAGCTGTATCTTTGTAAACAATTTTTGGGAATACACCATTTATGGCAGACAATATTGAGATTTTCGGACATACGACCCTTTATAAATTCTGATGAGTTCTTGATCTGTGTGGCTTGAGCTTTAGAATATATTAGAGCTGATGTATCGAGAGAGCCATACAGACTATTTAGCAACCAAAGCAGCAATATCAGCAAGCAAGTCATTGAAAATGCTCTAAATGGAGACATTAGCATGGTGCGGCAATTATCTGCAGTGGGACAGGTGGGAGCAGTTTAGGGATGGTCCAAAAGAAAATACGAACCTGCAAATATTTAAAAACCTGTTCTGCAGCAAACTATACTGACTCTGTATCAATAACACTTTATAAACTGATTTAATAAATAATTGAGAGGTGATCTTCTGGGGGAAGGATCTCAGATTGTGATAGGAGCCATAGAAAAAGCTACCAAGACAGTGAGTATTGCTCCAAAAGTATCAACCGCACATGGGGTTTATTTTTATTTATTGAATTTTATATAGCGTGGGCTTGACCCAAGGGCATCATGGTGCGCCACAGAGTTCACACAAGCAGCAAATACCTGAGTTACATTTGAAGTGAATATAGATACACAGTGATGAGGAATACAAAATTGGATAACCAGAACTAAGTAAGATAGATTTGGAGTGAATATAGATACATTGTGACAGTATATGACAAGGTTTACAAGAATATTAGGGATAGTTGCAGCTATAATTTTGATGTAGTTATGGTACACATACTTACATAGCATTTTACAGGGCATTGCAGCAATTGTACGATATTGCTGGAGGGGTAGGTTAAAATAAAAGTATATAGCAACAGTAAAAATATCAGAGCAAGAATGATCAGTCTTTGAGATGGATAATGTAGCTCTGAGGTAGCTGGAGTAAGGGCTTGTGAGGGCAAGGGGGATTAGAGGCATAGTTGTCCCCAATTTATTTAGAGGTTGCAGGAAGTGTTTGCAGGCTGGTCATGTGCTCTAATGGGGCGGATTTAGGAATTTGTCAAACAGTAAAAGCTTCATTTTCCTCTTGAAGTGAGGGAGGGATTAATTTTCCCAAAGGTCCGGGGGCAGGGAATTCCAGATTCTAGGAGCAATCCCAAAGAAGGAGTGGGTGAGAGATTTCTCTCTCTAAAATTTTGATGGAATCCGGAGTAGACTGTTTGAGCTTCGTAGAGGTCTCTTTTGACATTTTTTCAGTGTAAAGCGCATTGTGAGTTATGCAGGCAGTTTTTAGTATGGCCCTTGACTCGATTGGCAGCCAGTTGAGTTGCTTGAGGGTGGGAGTGATGTGGTCAATGAGCCTTACCCCAAAAACAAGTCTGGCTGAGGCCTGGAGAGAAGCTTTCAATGGGGCTAGGTAGGATTTTGGGGCATCCGTGAACATTGCTTTTCCATAGTCCAGCTTGGGTACAACTAGTTATTGAACCACTGTCTTTAAATCTTCAATGGGGAAGAAGGGTTTGACTTTTACAAGGTTTTTCAGCGTGCTGAAAGTGCTTTATGCAGAGGCATTGATATGGTCTTTCATGCTTAGGTGGCAGGCAAGTGTAATTTCCAGGGATTTAACAGAGTTGGAGATGAACAGTTTGCAGTTTAATGTCATGAGGTTGTCGAGCCAGGTGTCTACAGGAAAGGTATTTGAATGGACAAGAAGTAGTTCGATAGGGAGGAGTTGATGATTTTGGTCCAAATAGGAGAGATGTCATGCCTGAGTCTTTTACACAATTGCGGTAGGGAGGGGGTGGGAGATGTGAGATGCCAGGTTCATGCTGGAGAGAATGTTGAGGGCTTCTTTTTCAGGAGTATAGTTACATTTAGACCAGGTTGCATTGTTTTTCAGTTGAACGGGTTGGCGGCTGGTGAGCTGTGTTGGAGTGAGGGGGAGGCATCCGTTCATTGACAATAGGGCTGTGGGTTAGCCCTTTCAGCAAGGGGCATCTTTGGTGCAGGGCGGGAAGGTGGGTGATACTAGAGGTAGTCCCTTGTTAGAAATGTTATCAAATAAGATGATGCAAATTCTTCACAGCGCTTTGATGAGCTGTTAGTTGAATGTTGCGGGGAAAGAGGAGGTTTGCTATTTGATGATGTTAAATAGGTAATTGGGTCTATTCCTAGACCAGACAAAATGTTCTCGGAAGTAGGTGGGTTTCTCTTTGAAGATGTGCTTTTTGTATTTTTGGCATTCAGCCCCGAGGATCGAGAGATTAGATTCCGAAGGTTATCTCCAGTTTCTTCGGGATAAATGGAGTTGTCACCTTTCATTGTTCAAGTCTTTGTTGAACCAGGATCTGGAAGAAATATTCCTTGGTTTCTTGAGTTTCAAGGGGGCGATTGTTTTCACTAGTTCTGTGATATTGGTGTTGTAGTGCGCAGTGAGGTCCTCGGCGGATGAAAGGTTGGGTGGGGGAAGGATTCGAGCTCCACTGGTGATTTTTTCTTACCCAGCTCTTGGGACGGCTGTATTGGTATTAGCATTGATGGGTGGAATTGAGTTCAATGAAAATTTGATAGTGATCTGACCAGTTGGATGGGAGGATAGAGTGCAGCGATAGAGTGTTGTGCTTGAAGATGATTGCATCTAGGGTAGAGCCCTTTATGTGCGTTTGCATGTTGCAATGTTAGGTGAGATCTTTCGCTTCCAAGAGGGTGTAGAAGGCTTGTACTGTGGGGTCTCTTGTGTAGTTCAGGTGCAGATTAAGGTTTCCCAATATAATGTAGGGGCTGTCTTTTAGGGAGATGTGTGATATTAGGCCTGCTAGGTCTTCAAGGAATAGACCATTTTTACCAGAAGCGTGACAGATGACCTCAAATTTGATGGGGTTGGGTCCATTTGAGGAGAGCTGGACTCCTAGGTATTCAAAAGTAGGGTGTATGGCAGTGCGGAAGGGAGTTAAGCATAGATCGCTTTTGTGTATAATGACTTATCTGCCACCCCTGCCACCTTTGCGGTGGCTTCGAATGATTGAGAAGCCCGGTGGGGAGATGAGGTCGATGTAAGAATAATTGTTTAGTCAGGTTTTAGTTAAAAAGCAGATGTCTGTGTTGTGTTTTAAGATGATATCAGCTACAGCAGTGGCATTCTAGATTGCTAATAGGCAATATGGTAGCATGCGGCCGAGAGTGGGTGAAGGTCTCTGTTCAGGATGACTGGCTTAGATGGTAGTTAACTGGGAGGGCAGCCTAGGAGGGTGAGCGATGTTTGTGCTCCTGTTCAAACTAAGTAGAGCCTGAATCAGGCATAGAGAGGTTCGGCTAGGGGAATTTCCTTAGGTGCTATTAAGCAATTCAGCCTCTTGCTACGACATTCATGTAGACATGATGCATTTAGGTTTGAGGCAGGGGATGTATTTGTGGCAGGGTCGGAATTTACTCCTGGTGCAAGGGGTTGAGGCAGAGTATGGATATTCTTTGCCTCTGTTCAAAGGGACAAGATTTCATCCAGAATAGTGTTAATTTTGAGTTCTAGACCGGCTATTGATGGGATCAGTAGAGAAACGACTGGGACAGCAGTGGGGAGGGGAGTGTGCTGGGGGCTAAGGAAGGAGCCAGCCTGTTGAGAGTGGCAGACTGGGTGGGGGGGGTACAGGAGAGAAGTGTGACTTATTTTTTTTATTTTTATTTTATTTATTTTATAAAGTTTTATATAGCACGAACTTGACACAAAGGGTATTAGAGCGCTTTACATTTAGGATTGTTACGTTAAAAGTTACATCAGTTACAAGAGCATAGAAAGGTACAGTACACAAAAATAATGTTGCATGAATTCGTTGGAGGGAGGGAAGGAAGGAGTCAGTAGCAGGCAGACGAGGAGGATCAGTGCCCAATGTCCATCTGGGTAGGTGACGGTCAGGGGGAAACCAGGGCCCATCTCCTCAATAGCTGTCTAGCAGCTCCACCGGATATCAGCCATGTTGCTCAGGTTTCAGCTAAACAGGGGAACCCGTTTTGAGTTTATTTGATTTGATAAGTATATATAGCGCTGGCCAGACCCGGAGGTATCAGAGCACTTTACCAGAGGAACTTTGCTTTATAAGCTACATCAGTTACAATAGCGTAGTAACGTAGTAAGGTACAGTAAACAAACAGAGGTTGAACAAATTCGAATGAAAGGAGGGGAGGAAGTAGTCATTGCAGGGAGGAAAGGAAGAACTGTGCCCAATGTCCGGCTGGGTAGGTGACGGTCGAGGGGGAAACCATGGCCAATCTCCTCATTAGCGTCTGGCAGCTCCACCGGACATCAGCCGTGTTGCTCAGGTCTCAGAATTCAGGATTAAAATAGCTTAGACCCGAAGGTATCATAGCGCTTTACATTACATTCTTTTTGTTCAAAATTACATCAGTTACAGGTTACCTCGGTTGTAGGGGTAACATATAGAGATCTTTGAGGACGAGGTCAGAGGAAATGTGGATGGGTAAGGGGTGGGGTAACAGGGTAGGGGGGAGATACAACAGAAAGACGAAGGGAAAAGTCTGCCCAAAGTATATCCCTCTTACTCTTCAATTAACAATAGATTAACCACAACAAAAAATGATGACAGGTCTTGAGGAGCTGTTGGTAGAAAGGTAGGAGGGTGTTAGGGTTATGGGATAGCGCTGGATAGGCTCGAAGGTATCAGAGCGCTGTACATGAGGTTCCAAAAGGTTTCAAAATAAACATCAGTAAAAAAGTTACATCAGTTACTGGTAAAACATTTAAAGAAAATAGATGAATCGCATATTCAGTGTCATGATGGGTGATCCGAGTAGGGGAGGATGGTGGGAGAGCTTCCCGAGCCTTGCTGGTGTAAGCTCAGAGAGCCAGACCCTGTAGTCCGGTGTGGTTGGAGGGGCTTCTCTCTTTGCTGCAGACCGGTGGAACGAGAAGGGGGTGGGTTGAGGCAAATTTGGTGGTTGTCATATGCAGGTAGGTCTGCCATATTAAGGTCAGGCATCTGAGGCAGGACGGAGATTGGTGAGGAGAAAGGGCTTGATAGCATTAGGCAAGAAAAGGGCTTACATGGGTCTCTTTGGAAGTAAAATACCTGTACATGCCCTCCCTCGAGTCAGGCCAGCTCCATTTCAGGGTCAGGCATGGGCCCTCCCCCTCCACAATGCCTAGGTCCTCACGGTGGTCCACTCCTACTCATGCCTGCTCAAAAAGCCTCCTTAACCCCGGATGCTGTCCGTAAAAAACCTCAGGCAGCAGGATATTGGATGTCCTGTGCTGTAGCTGGAGTTGTCCATTATTATTGTCCAAAGCGGGCGCCATGTTGGAGTCAGGCTATCCGCTTCGGTAAGGTTGCTTTCTGTGGGACTGCTTCCCCCCCCCGCTTCCGGGGTTCACGCTGGGGTAGAGGTGCCCCATTTTGGAGGATATTTCGTGATATTTAATATTTTGTGCAGGTGTTTTGCAGGTGTGTTAAAATGAACTGTACACCGGGCTTCCGACAGCTTCCATTTCTGGGCGTATCATCAGTGTAGGTTGTTTGTGTCTGAGCATACATCAGTGGTACTCTGGTGAACTACCTTAGTGTCTCGGCGAGTGGCAGGCCACAGGTGCGGCGGAGTTGTGAGGTCTGGGGTTTCACGGATGGATGCGCTACTGTGGCCATGCTAATTTTCAGCTCCGATTGCCAGGGCAATATCATCCCGCTGTGGGCCACCATTTTAGGTGCAGGTCAGGGGGCAATGTTCCGGTGTACTTTCCACAGCAGTCAGCCTATTTATATTGTCTGCAGCTGCGCTTATTTTGTGCACTCACTGGCCTGCTCCTTCTTTGGGGAGAAGTTGGATTGTCTGGCGCTCATCACAAGCTCTACGCTTACAGCATTAGATCCGCTCCGCTTCTCTCTGCAATCTTGCTAGCTCCAGTGGGATGAACTCTCCGAGCCCGTTTCTCATCAGCGCGGGTGGGTCAGTAGATCATAGTAGTATCAATCGATCGCTCTCCGCTTCCGATAATCAAATCTGCTGTTAGAGTGTCGCAGAGAGTTGCATTAACACCAAGATTTTGACAGACCAATACTCCGGCCATCCGAGCTGCACTAGTGCGCGGCCATCAGGATGTTGAACCATGCAGGGCTGTGGGTCATGGGGAAGGCGAGGATGATTTTAGGGGTGAAACTGTAGTGTCTAGGTGCTTGGTAGTGGGGGTGGGTCAAGGGGTGTGTGTGGGCGAAGATAGCATGAGGGAATTGAGAGCCAGGGGAAAGGATGGCAGTGGTGTGGGTGCATGGATCCGTTCACAGGGAGAGGGAGGATTACTGGTAGAGGGGTGAAGGTGGGGCCAGAAGGCAGGGAGGCGCAGAGTGTTGTTGGAAAGTTTTTTGTGTGTAGAAGATGAAGTCGATTTTAGGGCCACCAAGAGCTGGATTGTAGTGCATGTCCTTTATTAGCGTTTCTGGATTATCTCTCAGCCTTTTATGCTTGCAATTTTTAGCTGCCTGTTTGGAGAGGTTTTGGGGGAATTTAATGCAGCATGAGATGATGCCACACCATACCATGATAGTGTTGCGGTGGGACATTAGTGGGTGGTCCTGCTGCAGTGTTATCAGTCATGGTAAGGTTAGTAGATGTCGTGCGGGCCGTGTCCCTATTGCTGACATATGTTAAGATGGGCAGAGGTTATCGATGAGGCGGTGAGTGCTCGTCTCAACCAATTCACAGTGTATGCATGAGGCAGTATAGACTAAAGTTGCAGTGTGGGTAATGGGTACCAACATAGGGTACGAGGATTCAACGGTGTGCATAAGGACCGAGTGTTAGTATAGGGTAAAAATAAATGGCTCATAGGCCTAAGAACCAGTATATGCGTGTAAACACAGTAAGTGTTCAGGATAGTTCTGCATTACACAATTTACAGTAAGTCATTGCATACTAGTGTCAACATAAAATCATGAGCATCAGTTACATATATACACATTACGCTCAGGATATAGACACTTGTGCATAAAGCCAGGACCAAACTTGGATATGAATTTCAGTGAGAATCATTCTTGTTAGGCAGTAAAGAAGGCAGCGGTCCAGCCAAGTGCTTACACCAAGTACCAATGATGCCTTATGATCAGGTTATCTTTTTGTGCGCATGTAACAGTAGGTGCAGAAAAAAAACAGAAAGGTGTGCATGAAAATGATGAGGGCATGTACCAGGGTTTTGGCGTAAGTGAAAAGCTCTGTCTTGTTGTTAGTTCTAATGCGGAAGCCTAATATAGAGATCACACTGAAGAGAAGCCCCATTTGGTCCTTTCTTACTGAGAAGGACTCAAAGCAGAGATGTGCTGATGTGGTAACCCAATGTCCTCCTGAGGCGGCAGCTCAGCATGAAAGGGCTACGAATGGACAGAAAGATAACCTTGGGGTAGTAGTGACAGAATGTGTTTGGTTTCAACATCACCCTGGGAAGTAGTTAGTGTCCCCTAGAGCAGATCTTTAGTCCGCATCCGCAGTTTAGGGAGTACAAGGGTTGAGCATCAGCCATGTTTGCCAGGTGAGATCCTTTTCCTCCGGACATTCTGCTAACTGTGTGCCGCAAGGAGTGTAGGGATGCAGGCAGCACAATATCTTTTGAACATTAAAAAATGTAGGTTTATGAAGTGTAGGGATTCGGGCAGCACAATATCTTTTGAACATTAGAAAATGTAGGTTTATGAAGCATACTCAAAAAGAACATTTACAACTTTTTAATTAATTTTTTAGATTCTTCTGCTTATGCCCTTGAACCTCACTTTGAAGTTGTTTGTAAAATTGATTACCTGTTCTCTTTCAGATATGTTACATTGATTCCATGGTCTGGAAAAAGCAAAGTCTCCTATTTTTATGTGATTTGATTTAAACACAGTAAAAAGGCTGCTGTTTCTGCCAGAGCAGTGATTTTTGTATCTCAAACGTCTAATATTATTGTCAAATAACCTACACCATTCGTTGTATGGACCATAGTTAGTCGGCAAATTGAGATGATAAGGAGTTATAATTTACATCATTAATCATTTACAGTGAAATCCAATTAGAACTTAACAGGAATTGACAAAGAGATTTTGTGTAAATTTAAAAGGGTTAATTAACAAATTATTTCAAATTAATCATTAGTTTAAAAAATATTTACATTTATAAGCAACATTATTACCGGTATGTAAGAATTACAAAAACAAATGCTAAATATGCAGCATGTGTCCATAAAGGAAGAATCCCTAGTCTAAATGAATGAAATTGAGTGTGTAAATGGCATTACTTTTCAGCAAGCAAGGTAACGAGTTAGTTTCAGAAAATCCAAATGAAGAGTTCTGATTAGAGAATAAGAATGAATATGCATGAGGCCTTAGCACTCAAGCCGTGGATATTAGCAGAGGCTGGAATGGTATACTCAGCTCAAAGTCAGCAGGCATCTCTAAGATCTGTCTCTGAAGTTCTGCAGCAAGCTCTCCGGGATTCAGTGTGAAAGAGGGGCACTCCCTAGTCTAAGAAACACGTTAATATAGTTAAAGCAAAGCATTAATGGCAACAATTTTCATTTCCCTTCTCACTTGGACTAATTAGTCTTCAGCAAACTTTACGAACCGGTAAACTCCCCAGTTTCGCACATTTTCACAACAGGCTACACAACCATGTCCTTAATTTGCTAGCTTGAACAAATCTTGTGGTTCAGAGAGCTCTTTCAATGAGTCGCACTTCCTGACATCTCCACACTTCACGGTGAGATCCTCACTATCAGTTGTCTTATACATAACAGATTCCTATTCACTAGCTAACAGAAGGCGTCTGGAAAATTACAGCATCTGCATTAGGAGGTTAGAGAAAAACATCTTGTGCAAAACAACATTTCAGAAACGTGAAACAGGCCTCTTATTCCTAACGTGTAACGTTGCCATTTAAATTTAAATCAGAAATTGGCTAACTTTATTAGTTAAAATAGGTTAATTTGAGTGGTTGCTTATAATGTCTTAATATGATTACCTAGTAGAAATGTTACCTTAAGAGTGTGTGCATTATTCTACATTGAATTTAGCACTTTTCAATGTAATGCTTTTAGTTTGCAAAATGAGGAAATTCGCTCTATTATTTCTACTGTGCTCCACTTGTTAAACCAATATCCCTAACTAAAGCATACCACAGAAATAAGAAAGCTGTTACCTGTCACATCACTTTATTTAAAGATGGTTGCCAAAATCCAAAATTGCAGCCGGTAGTCCACACTTTAAAACTCTCTGTTACTTCCTAAAGCTAGTTACTGAAAGCAACTGTGACAGAAGCATAAGTTCAGTTTTACAATTGCCTACTCCAGTTTTTTTACAAAAGAAAGTTATATTTTGACCATGGGGTTCATCGCATTCAAAGGAAATTTAAAAAGCTGGGCTGGCGTGCAAGCTAAGGTTTTGAGTCAATGTCCAACATTTCAGAAAAGAACACCTGTAGTCTGAGAAGAAGAAAAACACTGTTTTGTATAAACAATTGTATACAAATTAAGTCAACCCAGGGGTATGTGTTCACAATTAGAATAGAAACAACAGAGCTTGCTGTTGTCAACACTGTCATTGTGAACACACATTTCAGTACTGTTGTTTTAAATTATGCATTACTTGAATTAGAATGGTTTATTCTTAAAGGCATATTTTTAATCTCCTGCTCACTTTACCACTGGCAGCCGAAAACAAGAGACAGCCTATATGAATCATCAAGCTATGTTATAAAACTATTGAGTCCAATACTTTGTTTCAATGTCAGGATTGTTTGGCTTTGTAAAAAAGGAAAAAGATCCATAATTTAGCTGGACTTTGTTTATACATTTGAATATTGTTCCTATCCTTATATTGACATCCTCACGGTGTCACAAAGTGAGACCCTGCCTTTACTGTACATTCTGAGTTTCAAAAACATTCCCTTTCCTCTGTTCCACATCAACCATACTAGGATCTTCCACGGACACAATCTCTCAGATGTGTACCATCTGAAAACTTCAAAAGCATCTGTGAAATGACTACCCATTCATCTTCACCTCTACCAGTGATCTGAAACTACATAGCATTTGGTGTTTTAATCTGCTTCCTCCAATTTACTAGTGGGACCCACACTATGGCCTAAAAGGTGGTTGGCAAGCTTCATTGCAAATCAAAAATTGAGAAAAATTGACTAAGTTAGAAAAGCATACTTACCATTTATTTTTTCTGTTTATGGGTAGGGCATACCAATGCAAATATATGTTCTGCGGTTTAATATTTATTCTCTTGTAGGAAGTTTAAAAGAAAGTACATTTTAATAGTTCTTTCTTTGGCCAAGTATGTACTTTAGAGCAATAAGTTAACAAGCATTTACAATGCAATAGGTCTCACAATGACATTATTTTGAGCTATTGACATTGTAAATTACCTTGTTTTTTTCTTTTGTAAAACATAAATAAAATGCATTGTGATTTAAAATGGTAATAGCTAAAATGTTGTAATGTTGTCAATAAATAAAGACAAGCTGGAGTTCATAGCCGAATACCATGACTGCCTGTCTTGTTACCACCTTGTGTAAGCTCGGTAGGGAGTAGGCAACGGGGTAGGTTAGTTACCCAACCCAAATAGCCTGGGAGGGGGCGAAGGAGTCCACGTGAATAAAGGGAGCCTGACATCAACATGCAGAAAAGAAACAACAACCCAGGTCCCAGGCTCAGCAGTGAGCTAGTGAAGGGTAGGCCGAGCACAGGAGAAGGACTACCCAGCACAGATATGTGGATGTACACAAACCAGGACACAATCCCAGCAAAAGTCAAGGACACGATCCGCAGAGAGCAGAAAAAAGTTCAAATAGTGCCCAAAAGGTAAGCAAGAGCTTCCTTTGGGAGAAATGAGGAACAAGGCAGCTGCCTCCTGAAGGCAACAGACAAAACAAGAGGTTTGTGAGTATACATTTTCCTTTATACGGAGGGGTAAGAATTGTTATAGTTTTTTCTTTTAGATATGCAACTGGGTGCCTGTGAAGCATCTCATTTTGTAAGAGCTGGGTGGCGGAAGTGATGAGAAGGTCATGAGAACGAATTGATTCTCCAGCTTTACGACCCTAACCCTCTTGATAACCCCTCCTCATCACATGCATTCATACAGAATCGCTGAATAGTCCTCATACTGTACACCTGATGACAATGCTGTTTCCACTGTAGAGCATGTCGGGTGTGCCACACTACGTAAGGAGCAGGCCACACACATAGAGCACCCAAAAATAAAGTAAATATAAAATAAATGTTCCCTAAGCTGGAGTTGGAATGGTTGTCATGCTGCACCATGTGCTGTGTCTGGATACGGGTACATTTTTGTGTTGGTCACAGAGGCTGAGCCACTAGAGCCTACAGCGGGCCTGGAGAAAGCAGCCACAGCGATGCTAACATCCGGATAGAAGACAAAATATAGTGGTCTTCCTATCATGGCGAAAGCCGGGGCTATCACTCATGTTGTCTCGCAGATGAGAGCACTCGGCTATTTGCTGCCATATATTACATAAATAATTGCGCATTTCAAAACCAAAAGAAACAAGGAGAGGTGAAAGGTGGGCGGAGATACGACGTCCAAACCTGAATCACCGAAAGGGATTATCAGCTGAAACTGGGTCACTGTGACTCCACGAGGAATCATACCTGCTGCCGTCTGCATCGCATTTCCACTAAACTGTGATAAAAAAAAACATAAAATACAGCACCCACATTCCAGTAACTCTGCACTCAGCAGAATGCCGTGGTTGTTTGTGCCTAATTAGCCGGTTCCCACACTACTGCAGCAGTCAGGTAGTAATGAACCTCTGGCCGGGCTGACTACTTTATTTTGCTAATGCCACCATTACATAATAAGTTATGCGATTGCGCTTTGGGCGTGCAGGCACCGCCACTACTGGCGGTCTAATGACGCCAGGAGCAGCGCTAGCCCACGTGAGCCCACTCCGTCCCCCAAGAAGTGGGCCCGGGCAGTGGTAGCGCCGAGAGGCTCTATTTAGGGAGAATAAATCCAATTTAAACACTGTTGGCAGTGGCAGCTTCCACTCTGGTGTGCGGGCGGCTTTAGACAGAATTAGGAAAGGATGTGGAGGAGGGATCTTCCAAGAGAAGGCTGAGTTCGTAGTGGGCACGGAACAAAGACATAAAAAGACGGCTTCCGGAGAGGCCGCCCGCCGTCCCCAATCCCGGCGAAAAACCTGAAGTCCACTAACCAGCCAGCGACAGACCAATGAGAGAGCTGACTGGCGCATGCTCCAGGCATGAAGCTAGCATGGTTGCATGAAGCCTGGTGCATGCTCCTTCACAGCTCTTGTGAAGACATTTCTTATCAGCTTGTTAAATAAACAAGCTGATAAGAAATGTCTCCACGACAGACGCAAAGCAGGCAAGCCAGTCCGACTTGGAGACAAAGGCGTGAACAGAAAACTCTAATTTCCAATGAAAAGCCACCGTTTACCATAAACGGTGACACCGGCCAATGGAAATGAGGGGCGAGGCTTAAAACCCTTTTCCAAAAGTACTCTCCTACAAAATCTCTCGCGGAGGCGGAGCAGCGCTTTGCGCTGCATCGCACACGAGACCTAAAAAGAAGGTTGTTATGTGTGACACACTTAACATTTAAGGGAGGGGCTAACTTTTCCATGTATTCCTTAGACTGACCCACATAATGGAAATTCTCTGTATAGTAGCTCTCGATTCGCCATTAAATATCTACGATCACCTAACACCTTTGAAAATAACATCGCCAGAAGAGTGGTTAGGGAAGGTTCTCTGGTTAACTCTAAACCTAACACAAAAAGATTTACACATCATGAAAGCTTAGCCAGTGACATTGATTCTACTTAAGTAGCTCAAGATATGGAATGGGAAAACCCACCATAGACATATTGCAGAAACATGTGTTTTTGATTTTCTCATTTCTACACTTTAACAGTGGGCTTTTGTTATTCCAAATGTACCAAGTTCTGTGCCTTGCTAAGAAAATGCTCAGATGCAGGGTTCTCCACAAAGAATGAATGTGTAATGTAGGCATTCAGCATAGCAGGTGAATGAAATGCAGCTTGAGCGCTAATCTTCCTAACCCCTGCATTTCCAGACAATTTGTTAACACGCCACATGCATCCAAGGGAGGGTGAGAGCATGCCATTGATTGTCAAACTAAAACATCATTGCAAACCAAGCTAGATTGTATTTTACAAGTTTATACGTAATTGGAAAATTATAATAGGAAGCTCAAGATAGTGAAAGTGCCCGATGAGAAGACATGCTGTGAATATCAAATGTTTGTTTTACTCACAGTGTAGTTAGATATTTGGATTATGTACATTACACAGACCTCTGGGGTAAAAATATCCTTTCAGGGACAGTGCTATGCAAATTAAAGCAGCGCTCATAGAGAACTAGGTTGTATTAAGATGATTGAACTACCTAAGCTTTATCCCTGATCTGCTTGGTGGTATCACTACAACACTACTCACACACTCCTTTTAACTCAGCCAACAATTGATTGTTTGCATTGGATGCATTCACTGCTGGCTTTTGTCAATGTGGGCTAAATGCCATACAGATAAGGCTATTAACATTAATACTAATGACCATGCTATGTATTTTTGAGCCCTATTCAGAGTATGTCGATGGTGTTGATGTGTGTGACTGGGAATGGAGAAAGAAAGAAAAGCAAATTAGAGCATGGAAGAACAACTTAAACATTTATGTCTAACATGCTTCGAACTGATAATCAAAAGCAAAATGTAGTTTGGGTGAATTGCAGCCAGTGGGAATCATATAGGACAGAGCAATGTTGCACACTTCAGAAGGTGGAAGTATGAACGGGATGTCCTCTAATGCAAACAGGCCCAAACCAAGAATACACAGGAAGTAGTCTGGAAAAGTTTGTTTTAGTCAAACAAGGAACCAAGATACCTGTACATTTCCAAAGCCTTAGACCTCCAACACTGATACCTGAGCGTAGGATGATAATTGTTGTAAGGTAGTGTGTGGTGCTTTGGAAGAGTTTCTTACAATATTTGTTTTCTTAGGGCTGGTCTCAGTACACAGTTTTCTATGTCATGTGTATGTTGTACATGGAATGACCTCCAGAAGAGAACTCAAGTTCCTTTCAGTTTATTTTTAGCAATAACTAAAATAACAACCAAAAAATGTGCAGACTCAATCTTGAAATGTTCTCTACTTTGAGTATCTTGAAGCACTTCACTGTGATGACCCAGTTCAGGAAATAACAGTGGAATCTCCTGTGCCATGAAAATGCCAGTACAATGGAAGATTACTGGTGATTCTGGGTGTAGACCCCCTGTCGTACCCAAGGGAACTGGTGGATTGGAACATATTATCCTACCTGGCTACATTAGTTATTGTAAGCCAGACTGGTTAGAAAATGCAACTATCAGTGACATAAATAATCCAATTAAATTGTATTACTTTGTTTTTTAACCCTTCTGTAGATTTCTTCCCAAGTATGAATATATATAACTATTCTGAAAAGAGTTATTTAAAATTTAGTAAATGTCTTTGGAATATAAAAAAAAACATCTTTCAATTAAAGTAAAACATGTTGGCTAAACCTATTGAATTATGGCTGTAGAATAATTGCTTCCTATACATTTAAGAGTGTATAAATTAACAGCTTAGCCAAATCCATGCTTTTATGTATTCAGTTTTGAGAAGTAGGAGAGTTCTATTTCAATTCCAGTCCCCAACTTATTTGTGCAGGTGATTGACAATGAAGTAATGTATTTTGGGAATTTGAAATTCTTGAGCAGTCTCTTAAAGCGGCATTAATTGAGAGGTGTCATTCGTGAAAGGAGCAGTTTGCTCTCCAGGCCAGGGATGCTAATGAGTTGTCACGGGACTGTTTTCCTGACTCTTATTTTTTGAAGAAAGGATGCTAAGGCAGAATGTATCCTTCTGAATGCAGGTAAGGACCACAAATGTATAAACCCCACCTTTACCACACGAGGGAGCTGTGGTCAAAAGCAGAGCTTACAGTCAATTATCATACGCCAAAAATGAACGCCAGAAGATGGCCGCCGGGTAAGAGCTCTCGGTAAGAGCTTCTGTGCTGGGGATCCAGATTTCTGGCTTTTATCCCCGTCAGCCGCGAGCTACACCGACCGGAGCATCCCTGCACAAAGAGTAACTGGATTAACAAGTAACTGGTATTAAAGAGTAACCGGATTCGCTTACCTGCTCAAGGAAACGTGCGGAGGACCCCAGACCCACAGGAGACTGAGACCCGCAGGAGAGGACCGAGCAGTTCCCGTTGTCCGCCTCGGACCCTGAGCTCTCCACTGGCCAGTTTGCGGAGCTCGTTTTTTCGGATGACTGCTGCCGGAAGACAGCGGTGGGTGACTGGTGCCTGGAGAGGTCGGTGGTTGGCTTGGGGACGTCGCTGGAGTAGACCACTGCTGGCGCTGGAGAACGGTGAGCAATTCACTGCGAGGGTGTCTGCCTGCCTGCGAGCTGCCGGGACTGCTAGTGACTGCTGCTGTGTGCCCTGTCCCGTCCGACTGGCGGTGCGCTCTGGGGCTGGTTGCCTGCGCGGCACGGCGGTGCCGGAGGAGGTGGGCGCCTGATACTAGTGGGGCGGCCAGGGGTCAGGAGAAGCTGGAAGACAGGGCGGACTGAGCGCGACCGAGCAAGGGCTCCCACGTCCGGTTGGGCGCTTCGCCTGGTGGACCGCTGCGGGACTTCACACACCGGGAGCTTCACACACCGGGAGCTGTAATCTCTGTCCTGATCGCGGAGCGCGGTGACTTGCTGTGCGCACCGGGGAGGGTGTCCTCGCATTAGCGAGATACACCCTGCAGCCAAGGGAGGAACAAAATTGCTGAAAAAAAAAAACATTAGCGAGATACACCCTGCAGCCAAGGGAGCCCGGCTTCAGCCGGCCTACCCCCCCTCCCGGCCTATTATCATCACACCCCTCGAGATATTGGGAAACTCTGTGCGGGGAGGCAAATGGTGTGGCATAGCGGACAGCGGGCTGAACACGCATGGGAGCATGAGGGCGAACCTACAGATGGGGAGTCTCAAGAGAGAACAGCAGTTCTCCCAGCCTTTGCCAGGAGTGTTTTAGAATGACCGCCTGAATCCACACAAGGTCTGTACATAGCGTTTAAAGAGCTACTGCCGCCAAAAGATAGACTTTTATTTTTCACCGGCCCGACATTATCGACATTGTCTCCACTGCCTAAAATGGCGGGGGCCATAGCAGGAGCAATAAATTCACCACCACCCCAGATGTCTGCATAGCTGCATTCCATCGAGATCAAGGATCACACAAACGGAGATAAGACTCTCTCCCCTCCCTTCCAAGCAGAAACAAGGAATCACCAACATAGAAGCTGGACTAACTCGACCTGCCCTCAACAGAAAAGGAAACTGATATCTCCAAAAAAGACAACAACAGACAAAGGACTGAAAAAAACCCTGTCTTATCTACTCTCTGGTGGCAGACATCTTGACCAGCCCAGAAACTTCTGAAACTACAAAGAGGTATTTTGTTTTATCCCCCCACATCGCCTATGTTAAATCACACCTAGACTCCCCCACACAGACCAAACTACAGATATGACTCCCTCCCAGCAAAAGAGGATCTGGTCTTGCTCAAACAGAATCTAGAATCTGACTCTGCCCTCCCTGTGCCTAAAGTAACAGAAACTAACAGAGGACTGCCGTAGCTATCTCCTCTACTCTGGCGGCCTTTTTGGAGTGGTCTGACCCCATCTCTCCTCTCTCCTAATCTCAAGTACTGATTGTCTACCATTTATTGTAGTATTATACCTCTACATGTACTTAATGCACTGACGGATACCTCATATATTTCTGGCTGCTCACGGGGGGCATCTCTGACCCCTGCTGCTTTTCTTTTGCACATGTATTATGTATATATACTTTGACCTGGTATATCATTAATATCATACCCCTTTATGTATATTACATCCCTCGCACTCTCAATATATTATTGCACCGTTAGCTGCCTCATACTACTAAAAACTACATATCTCTTCACTCTGTATACCTGTATCTTGTTCTAGTGTATCACTAATATTACACCTCTAGACTATACACTGCTATAAGCTGTACCCCTCTTCCTCTATCTCAGTACTGCACCAACTGCTACCTCATACTTTTATTATTATTATTACTATGCTACCTCATACCTGTATTATTACTACTGGTATTTTTATGCCTATTCTACGTCAATCTCCCTTCACATATTTCTGTCTCCATCCTCTGCGGTAAGGTGAACCCATTCCACGCCTCTCCTTGGACAGCACCAATTACCACTTCCTACAACCTGTTTTCGTTGTATTTTGAGTCTGATTGTGATTGTTGTATCTAGATTTTGACTCTGACTATGTTTACATCGACTGCTGAGTCTGATTGTGATTATTGTATTTAGATACTGTGATTTAGATTTAGATACATACTACCTCATATGTCTTTTGGACGCTACCTCATATCTCTTTTGGATGCTCACTAGTGTCACTGAGGACACCTTAGCTCCTACACCCAACATTACAGCCTCTAAAATGGAGCGCAGCGGCAAGCACACTTTTAGAATTAACTACCCTTCCACCCTCACTAAAAAAGCCACCAAACGTTTTAAACATAACTTCATGAGGTCGCACCCTAAAACACCCTTTGCCGACACCTATTTCTCACCGGGCAATGGAGCCCTGAATACTGATATCATCTTCTACACCTCACGCAGAGCCCAATGGAGAAAAGCGTTCCTAACCCTACTCACCGTCTCCTCCACCAGGAAAACAACTCATGGCCTAACTCTCTCTATCACACCTTCCCACCTCTTCCCTGGCAGGACTTCCATTACTATCTACAACAACGGGATTGTCCTAATTCAATCCACGGACAAGAACCTGGAACTACTAGACAACCTGTTCCCCAAGTTCAAAGAGCACCTCTCCAATATGCGGACCCCCACCCAGATCTCCACCAGCACTATCAGCCCTGACGTCGCAGCCCCCACCTACAACACCTCTACCCCCAGCACCCCAGTAAATGTCCCTCCTGCTGTTAACACCCCACACTCCCCAAGGACAGACACCCCCAGCACCCCAGTAAATGGCCCACTTGCCGTCAACGCCCCACATTCCCCAAGGACAGACACAAATGTCGCCACCTCTTATACTAACTACCCCTCTAACATGACCCCTTTTACCCCCACTCACATCCCCCTATCCCTCTCCTCCCTGACATAGCAACCCCCACCCGCAACACGTCACCTGAACACACCACCGCTCGGAGTTTATCCCCCCCCACCCCTCCCCCCCACGACAGATGCCTCTCCCCCCCCCAGCTCCCTCCCCACTCTCACCCACGACACTCCCACACCTGACAGAACAACTCTCACCCACAACACGCCACCGTATGACAACATCACCACTCGGAGTCTACCCACCCCCCCTTCCCATACCCCCCACGGCGGACACCTTTCCCCCCCTGCTCCCTCCCCACTCCCACCCACGACACTCACACCCTCCCAACAACACACACAGAACATACCACCTCCCCTACCTTAGCATCCCCCTCTCTCCCACCTCCTATTCTCAGCCCTCACTACCCTCCGGTCTCCCCCACTGTCTTCAGCCTTCACTCACTCTTCCACTCGCCGGCACCGTCTCCCACTGACGGCACTACCTATGCCTCCCACCCACCGCCTCCACCGCCTACTTCACCCACACCCCCGCCTACAAACACGCCCACTCTTTGAATGCCATCTCACCCATTTGCACCGCAGAACATCCCAACATCGTTAGTATATCCCCCCATCGATCCCCTGCCCGCTTTCCAGCTCACTACACAACCATTCACCAATGGCTCTCACCACCTACGCCATCCCCAATGCACCCCCTGACCTGACGT
Organism: Lissotriton helveticus; assembly: GCF_964261635.1. Classification (NCBI taxonomy): domain Eukaryota; kingdom Metazoa; phylum Chordata; class Amphibia; order Caudata; family Salamandridae; genus Lissotriton; species Lissotriton helveticus. The sequence goes on along the minus strand of NC_136057.1, from coordinate 2,106,546,797 downwards.
TACCCACCCTCCAACAAGTGAAAGAGGATATTCTACAAATCAAAAAAGATGTCCACGCAATCAAAGACCTTCTCTCATCACAGCCCAGACCACCTCCCATCTTCCCTCTACCCTACAAAGGACGCACCCGCCCTACATACCCTCGCCTCAAACGACATCTACGCTGGCCGACTATCCCCGTTCGCAACAACTCCCACCGCCCCCGCCGTGTCCCCAACCCATTGTCGGATCGCGACCTATGCTCTCTCCTAAGCTCTTACGGCCCAGGTCCGGTAAAACGCATATCCAGCCCGCACATCCCCATACCCACAATTCTCACAAACCCTCTGAGGCTCCCAACACTCAACAACAGAGGCTCCGTCCCTAACAACCTCAGAAAAGTTCCCCTCACTCTAGAAAGCTCGACCACCCCTCTCTCCCCCAAACTCAAATGCATCCTACTCAACTGCAGATCGGCCCAGAGACACTCCTCCGACATCGCTGATCTCATCTCAGCTAGGGATCTGGACCTAGCCATCCTAACAGAAACTTGGCTCACTGAAGCCTCTACCCCGATTATGGACATACTAGTCCCCCCCAACTATCACATCATTAGGCTAGACAGGTCTTCGGACAAGACGGGCGGGGGAATTGCATGCATTTTTAGAAGCAACCTCTCCGTTACCAAAATCCCCTCCCCCTCCCTCTCCTCCTGTGAACTCCTCTGCCTTGTCGTCACCAGCGAGGGCAAACAAGTTTGTGCTTTACATCTCATCTATCACCCGCCTGGTGACAATCTCATATTCACCCAACAACTCATGGACATGATCACTTCCAATGCCGGTCGGCAGACCACCCAAGTCTACCTGGGTGACTTCAATCTCCACTGGAACGATCAGAAAGACACAGTGGTGAATAGTCTCAAAACTTTCCTTAATGCGCTTGACCTCACCCAAATATGCGATAGACCAACACACGACAAAGGCGCGATACTTGATCTCATCATTGCCAAAGAGAATTCTACACAACTGGAGACGATTCTACCTTGCGACTGGTCAGATCACCACATTATCACCTTCTTTATCAATGAAAAAGTTAAACCTAACCCGGCTCAACCAATCAAAGCCAAAACATGGAAAAGGGACATGAGGAATCTCAACCCCTCTACCCTGCCTCCCCACATCGGCAATCTCCTCCTTCCCCCTTCAGGTGCCTCGGATGTTCAATCACTGACTGACCACTACCTTGAATCTATGAATACATTAGTCAATGAAGTCGCCCCACTGCAACTGAAGAGAGTCTCCACCAAAACTTCTAACCCCTGGTATGACGACAGACTCAATGACGACAGGCGTTCGATGCGAATGGCAGAGCGCACCTGGAGAGCGGACCCTTCAGCATTGCACCTCAAAAGGCTTAAAAACAAGAGAAATGCCTACTTCAGGAAAATAAAGCGTACAAAGTTGGACTTCTTCAGCCGCCAGTTGGACCAAGCAAAAAACAGGCCAAGAAAACTGTTCGAACTAATCAAGACCCAAACAAAGGCACAACCCTTACAATCAAATAGCACAACAAGTGACACCCCACACTGTGAAGACTTCTCTGCTTTCTTTAAGCTAAAGACTGACAACATAAGAAATGACCTCATCTTGGATGTAGGCCGATTCCCCAACCACACCAGAATGGCTAACACTCAACCTAAAAACATGGCATCTTGGCTGTACTTCGATACCTACTCGGAAGAAACAATACACAAACTGCTCTGCACCCTGAAGCCCTCTAATCACCTCACAGACCCTCTACCTGCTAATGCTGTAAAAGACTTCATCCCCTTGCTCCTCCCTCTCTGGACCAAAATAATCAACTGCTCCCTGCAACAAGGCCTCATTCCAGACGCCCTCAAGGTGGGGCAAGTCACGCCTATACTCAAGAAACCTACAGCCAATCCGTCTGACCTAAACAATTACCGGCCCATCACCAATATCCCCACCCTGGCCAAACTGCTGGAGAAATGTGTCCAACTCCAACTAACTAGACACATTGACCAATTTGACCTCCTCAACTCTCATCAATCAGGCTTCCGAGCGAAACATAGCACGGAAACAGCTATGACACACATAATTGATGACGCCCTCCAAATTCTTGATCGCAATGAGTCCTGCCTCCTCATCCTTCTTGACCTCTCGTCAGCATTTGACACGGTCAAACATGAGAACTTGCTGGAGCTGCTAAGCACTAGAATGGGTCTATCGGGAACGGTTCTCAAATGGTTTTCGTCCTTCCTGCACAACCGGACTCAGAAGTTCAAGATCGACAATGTGCTATCTGCACCTGTGCCTGCAGATCTAGGTGTTCCACAAGGATCCTCCCTCTCCCCCACATTGTTCAACCTCGTCATGGAACCGCTCGCCACCTTGCTCCAAGCTTCTAATGTCCAATTCCATATGTACGCCGACGACACACAACTGTACCTAAAGCTTCAATCCCCGGAAGATATCAAACATCTGAATTCCACGCTTATTAACACTCAATCTTGGCTAGCTGATAATCACCTCAAACTAAATGCTCTGAAAACTGAGTTCCTTCTCATCTCACCCCCGGCGAAAATTTCCACCACCCAAACATGGCTCAACAACCTAACAGCACCCAATGTCCAACCCACCATCGTGGACTCAGCGAAATCCCTGGGCATCACACTGGACGCCAAGCTCAACATGCAGCAGCACGTCAGCAAAGCCACAAAAACAGCTAATTTCCAAATCAACACACTGAGGAAAATCAAACCCTTCCTCCCTGCTGAAGACTTCCAAACTGCTGTACAAGCGTTAGTCATCCCTCGAATAGACTACGGAATTGTGGCCCTCAGCGGACTCCCGCTATCCACAACAGCACCCTTAAGAGCCTCCCTGAACGCTGCCGCAAGACTCATCACTGGCTCAAGAAAACATTCGCATATTTCCCCAGACTTAAAGTCCCTAAAATGGTTGCCTTTTGAAGCCAGAATACAACTAAAAATTGCAGTTATGACACACGCGGCCGTGCACCACAATGCACCCAACTACCTCGCTCAAAAGTTGTCTATATCAGGAGGTTCGAGATCCAATAGAAGCTCAAAAAATCTACTCCTGAAACCCCGTAGATTCCGGAAAGAGAAAACCTACAAGCGCTCCTTCTCAGGAATGGCACCCAGGATCTGGAATGCGCTCCCTCCTGAAACAAGGCGTATCTCCTCCACTGCACTCTTCAAGAAAGAGGTGAAAACCATCCTTCTGGCCAAGATCTCCTGAACCTTATAGGTGTTGGATCAGAGACTCTGCATTGCCTTGTGTCAATGCTCACCTTGTCATTTGGCACTATACCCTACTTGATGACTATACTAAAACACTGGTATAAGCCTTCCACACACCCAAGTTGTACCTGAACACCTCTGTATTGGGATCAATCACTTGTGCCGTCTCATATTACTTGTTTACCTGACTGTATATTGATATGTTTTATGTATGTTATTATGATCCCTTCGTGTTGGTGACTACTACATTGTTCCCACTACCTCTGTTCATTCCTACTGCCCCTACCTTGTCATTGTGAAGCGCTCTGATATCTGTAAAGATCTTGTTCGCGCTATATAGAAACTTTGAATAAATAAATAAATAAATAAATATACCAAAAACTCTTTTCATCACAGTGGAGCAGAAGCCAACCTCAACTGGACATGGGTGTGGGGACCGTAAGCTCTTGTATCAACCCGCTTCTTACATCTCTCCAGGATTTGATAAATGGTTGCTCAACAACTGGGAGTATCAGCACAGTTATACACTGATATAGCAATGATCTATTAAGATGGAGTAGATGTGAGGAATATATGTTGAAGAACAAAAACAACAGTGCCTAGCCTTGGTGAACATCATATTTTAAGTGGGCACATAATAATGTATGTGAAGGAAAGTTGAAGTACAACAAAAGGCACTCTGACAGTAAGGTTTCAATCAAAGGCTTTTCATCCTATTCCTACTTAAAGTGATTGTTTAATGAGCACCAAAGTTGTCGCTGTTTTGACAATGGACAATGGTGGCAGTGCTACCCTGAACAAGTTGTGCATTTAGGTCACTTAAAAGCAATGGAATGATTTACTGCGAGCACCTATTATGAAAATAACAGCCTGATAGGTATGCAGTTGTTGTTAACTAGCAGATTATAGCATAACCAACAAACAATTGTTTGACATTTTACAACAGAGAAGTAAAATGGAATTCTGTCAAAATGTATGTTTTTATTGACAATTAAATAATTTTCTTCAAGCGAGACATAGGTTTCTGAACAGGTTTTTTTTTTATAAAGAAGCAATAATAGTAGTATTTATGATTCTGGTTCGGTTGGCTCAACAGTTAATCAAGTTCACAGTTTGTTAACATCAGCATTGTTAAAAGCTATCAATATTTCCTTTGAATCTTGATATTTTTTATTGATATTCTGAGCAATGAGAACATATAACACCAGCTATATTAATTCAATATCTTTTGCAGGACATCCTCACAAATAGTAAATATCTTATAGAGCGAACAGGGTTAGTCACAAACAGGAAATATTCCAACTACGTAATTTCAGGTGAGGATGTTGTGTTTACCACTAAGTGTAGCATTCGTTGGTAATGCTTTCAAAATATGCAAAAGGTCAACTCTTTGACTGGGGGTCACTAACAACTTTGTTCAATGCATGTAACAAATGGGTCTGTTCCCCTGTCATTAAAAGGGGTGGAGACAAGTGTTATTCAGGCCCCCTATTGTACTATGTAACCCTGAACATTTGCTAATAAAAGGATCAGACGCTAAATTAGTTGGGCTGTAGTTTTGATGGAGCAAGACATTTCCCAGTGCCTGAATAAAAAAGTCGCCCTTGCTCAATATTGTGTCCTGCATGAACTATCTACGTAGTAATGTTTTTTCCACCACTCTAGCTCTAGCTGTACATGGCACTACTGAGTTATAAATGTTTCCTTCATCCATATTGTACGTGTTTATATGAGAGATTATTCAGAGTTTTACAGGACACATTTGAAGTGAGGTTGTTCTAAAATAATTTACAAAATGTGAGCTTGTCAAATTGTCAAATATCTTGAGAAAACCAGGTATACGGTCCAACGTTTTGCAGTGTCTTCTCGTACCTGTGGTGTTTGTAACCTTAAATTGAAACAACCAGACGTACATATAGCTTCTTTTTTTCTTTCAGTTTGGTGTACGGGTATCCAAGGATGATTCTGTATAGGCAGCATTGGGGTTTGATAGAAGGAGGGCACAATATGGAGAGAAGTTAAAGTGTGAAGGAGAAAAAAAGAAGGAAAATGAAAATGTGAGGCGAAAGAAAAAGAGTGGTCTTAATCATCCACCCTTGCACTAGGTCATTTCCAATCATCTCTAAGCAGACTCCCTACTTCCACATATAGAGGAATAATCACTTATTTATTTCTATGCTATTTTAGCGGATTAAACCATGCAATTTCCAAATAGAACTAAGTAGGTCACATCATAAGAAAATATAATTTCTGAAAAGTGATATGTTGAATACGGACAGTTCTGCCTTACACTCAGCATAAGGTGAAAACTGTTGAAACACAAGCTGTTTACTGTCACACTAGGTGTGGGACAGCCTTATAAAGTTTTGACCCATTTCAAGAAGTGAGAACTGATTCCAAATCTACTCAACACGTGGAAAAATACGAATCTTTCAACATGGTTAATGCTTTGCCTTTCGCTTTTCAATGTATGAATGAGGGTAACAGTTTCCTGGAAGTTACTCACACCTTGCTTAGCTTGGATGAATCACAGAGGGGACTCGTTTGGTGCTTTGTTGGAGAGGATATTGTGGACTGCAAGACCCACAGTGCTGCAGGGGTTGGAGGAGGGGCCCACAGAACTATTTAGTATGCTGATCTCTCCCTCAGGGTGAGACACAGAGGAGGCTCATTTGGTGCTCTTTTGGAGAGTATGCTGAGGACTGCAAAACCCACTGTGCTGCAGGGGCTGGAGGAAGAGCCCATGGTGCTGTTTAATGCGCTGATCTCTCCACAGCTCGGGACACAGAGGAAGCTTGTTTGGTGGTTTTCCTGAGAGAATATTAAGGGCTGTAAGACGCATAGTGCTGCAAGGGCTGGAGCAGGAGCACGAATCGCTATTTGGCATGCTGCTCTCTCCCACAGCACAGGAAACAAGTGGCCCATCTTTGCCCTTCATCAACCGGAAGAGGCTGGGCTGGGCCACCACTCTTGGCTCCAGGGTAAACAAGTACATTTTTACACCCCAGTCTTAAATACACGTTACCTGTAACTGTGCTGCCTTACTAGACTCTACTTGTTTAAATTACATTTTGTGCTTTTTTCTTTCTGATGGCTGCAGCCCAATACACCCACCAGGAGCCTTTATTGCCTGTTCTGTCTACCTAGAAACTCTCTTTTGTCTTTAGCTTCTGGTTGCTTTGGTGCCTTGGGAGCTTCTCTAACAATATGAAAGCAGAAACTCTGTGTGCTAAGGCCATGGCTGAAACCAAAAGTTCAATGCTAGATACTTATCTGGCTGGTTTGGAGTTCCTAGCAAAAAGGTTTATTTGGCTGAAAGACATCTCTCTTTAGAACTTTGTGATTCACCATCTATATCTTCATCTACATATGTATGGAGCACAAAGGCTTGGGGTAATGTGGACAACAATGGTACTCCCATTAAAAGCTTGTTATCTGAGCCAAAACGTCCACCTCCGGAGAGTCTGAATATCAGGGGCCCGGTAGGTAAATACAATAGAAAGTCTAAATGTTCCGCCCACCGACAGGAGTATCCCATTAAAAACTTTCCTACAATTGATTAAGGTTCCTTGGTCACTGGCTCACTATCCCATAAGAGGCTCTAATGATAATTAAAAGACCTGGGCTCCTGGGTTGAAAGACTTACAGCAGTATTTAAGGAGTGCATCTCACCCCTGATTGAGAACATTGGGTCTCTGGAAGATGAACTTTTTAAACGCCTTGCCCATAATATTTATCCCTGTTTTCCTCTATGCAGGGTCATCCCCAAACCTTTTTCTGTCATACTACTTTTTTCTGAGCCCATTTTTGTTGTCTTTTAGAACTCAGTGCGCTCTACCACTGCTAACCCATTCTTAAGTGCTTGTGCTCTCTCCTTTAAACATAGTCAAATTGGCGTACACCCAAATGGCACATTTAATTTACTTGCAAGTCCCTAGTAAATTGGCACTACCTGTACTCAGGGCCTGTAAATTATTTGCTACTAGTGGGCCTGCAGCACTGAATGTGCCACCCACTTAACTAGTCTTTTAAACATGTCCCAGTCATCTCATTGCACCTGCATGCAAATGGCAGTTTGAAACCGCCATTTCGACCAGGCAAAGCAAACCTTTTGCCAGGTTTGAACCTTCTGTTTTATTAGATACAATTTACCCACAGGGTACTGTGAGGCCTGCCTTTCACCAATGATAACATTAAGGGAGTCATTACTATACAGGTTGGACTATGGAAACGGGACTGCTGTAAAGGAGTTTGCGGTACCAATGCCATTATTACAATGCACCCGCCTCAAAGTGTATATTCTCTATTGCAGCTTGTGCTGCGGGCTGCAGCACAAGCCGCAATAGTAAGTATTCATTTTTTAAATATCCCTGCACTGTGTGGTAGTCACATTGTGCTGCCTGCCACATGGTGCAGGGATGTTTAGGGGGGCACCATAGGTGTCTCCCAGGCCTCATAGTGGAGGGCCAGATGGGAATGGGGCCCTGCTAGGGGCCCCCAAATTAACTTTCCACCTACCTTTTCATGACAGGTGAACCACCATGCAATTCCAGGAGGAAAGGGACATGGTAATCCCTATGGCTGTGCCTGAGCAGGCACTGCCTCTATTGTAGTGATTACTGTCCGGATAGTCCGATGGACTCCTTGATCCCGTCCAAAGCATCGGACGGTCCCTATGTCTGCTGCCTTCGACCGCACACATTGTAATGCGGTGCTGACCGCAGCAGCAGATATTGGTCGGACCACAACCGTCAAGCTGTTGGTTGCGGTCTGACCGACATCAGAAGGAGGGCTTGAGTTACCCTATTACATTTACTAAGTACTAACCTTTCAATCAGACCAGGTAAGGAAGTCAAATTTGGTATTTGAGGAATTGTAACTTAAAATTCTCTTTAATGGTAAAGTCGGATTTTTGGTCACAGTTATGAAAATGGCACTATTCAAAAGTTGACATTTCGCTGTCTAAACTATTTGTGCATGAGTTTTTTCCTGGGAATCATGATTAGGAGTATTTGGCAGTTGATCGTTATGTGTTACTCCCAGAAAGTGAGAGACAAAGGAGGAATGTGTGCTGTCAGGATGAGGGAGAGGGCCTGTAACCCAACAGACTTGCATATTACAAAGATTCTGCCTCAGCATACTCATAAAAGGGGTCAGGCTTATCTTTTGTGCCCCTAAACAGGCTGGGGTCAGGCAGGGAGGAAAGAAATTATAGACACCTCTGTAGGGGGAGGACTTTAGAAGCTTCTCCCACTTCAAAGTGGGCACCAGCTAAAAGTAGTGGACCCTGAGACCCAACTATTCAGACCACTCTGAGACCAGGATGAAGGACTGCGCTGCTGTGAAATCTGCCCTGCTGACCTGCTTCCTGACAATGGACTGATTTCCTGCCCAAGCCCTGCTGTTGCTGCACCAGGACTATTCTTCTGCTGTAAGAAATCTCCAAGAGTAATTTGACTGACCCCTCGTACAAGCCACAGGGTAATAACAGGCTTCTTAGATGTCAACACATCTCCACGAATCTCAATGCAGTATGAACCAGTCTGCCATCCACTCCGGCCCAGCTTGATGCAGCTCATCCTTGACACAGATGCATCTAAGCACAAGTCCGCACAAGCCCTGGTAGCTTATTCAATGCCGACAGAGCCCAACACTGACACCAACCTAGCAGGAAGCATCTTGTCCCCTGCATATCACAGGGAATGAACCCCACAAGCCCCACGTGATTTCTTGATAATAATGCAGGACCTCGCATCACAGTACTTCAGCAACAGTCATCGACTCAGTCCTTTTTTGAAGACAGAACTGAGTCCTGTAGCCAGCTCGCGCTCCTTCACGGTCAGCCTAAACTTGTGACTTGGACTCATCTACTGTGACCAGATAACCGCAGTTGTTGGTTTTTGCTTTTTAGCGCTTGATTTTCACAAAACAAATTAAAGTTGCATTTTGTCTGTTCTACTAATAAGATTTTTAGCATTTTGCTTTCAAATGATTCATTAAATTGTACTCTATTTTTCTAAATTGGTGTCAAATTTTTCTTGTGTTGCAATTTTACCTTATGACTGCTTACAAGCTGCAGGAATACTTTTTAAATTTTCTATAGGTTAAGCCTGTATACTTTTGTGCCAAGCTACCAGAAGGCTGACCACATTTTGGGGTTTGCCTGTGTTTTACATCAGACAAGAATGTGGTTGCTATTTGAGTAGGGTTTCACCCCCCCTCAACCAGTAATTTCCTACAATCCTCCTTGCCATAATGTCAGTTGAGGAAGCATCATCCGCAGTTCCTGCTGTGTCTTCAATATGTCAGAAACCATCAGGGACCAATAAAATCCATTTGGACAGTGACAGGGTGTCCAATATAAGCAACAGGCCATTAACCTCAGTCAGTATTGGAACATCTACAAAGCATTCCTTTGGGTGTACAGCAAACAGGACTGAACATAAGTTTCTAAAATATGCCCCCATAACTATGCAAAGTCATAAACCGAGTCGATATTGCATGAACCTTCCTCTCAACTCCTGCCCATTTGTGGTAGTTATGACAAATGTTCCATCTATATCCTCACCTGAAACAGAGTCTACAATTCAGTTAAAAAACAATGTGTGCCACTGCTTTGTTAAGCAAGCTGACTCTAACATTTTATATTACAATAACATTGTATTTGTTCGAAAAGTAGATAGGATAGGTTTATGTGGCAAACTCTTCATTAGAGACTGTGTTATCATAAAATCTAGTTATCTGGGCATAGCGTAATGCCTTCTTGCTCATAAACCATCAAGTATATTGAACGGGGGAGAATATCAACTCAGTCCCTTTTACAGATATTTGATGCTCAGTCAAATTACTACATGTCTCCAGCTTCCACCTAACTCTATTTATCTATCTTGGTGAATTGAGTGAGGGCTACTATTTCCTGCCACACCTTGCTAAGTTTGGACAAATTCAACTTGATCCCTGTGCACAACCTTGGAGGAGAGGATGTGGTCTAACGGCTAGGGCGGTCGACCTCAAATCTGGGGACCATATTCAAGTCTTGGCAGGGACACTCAATATCCTGTGATTCTGGGCAAATCACTTAATCTCCCCGTGCCTAATAAACATTAATGTGTCCTTATGTAGCGCAACTGGTGATCATGTAAAGTGCTCTGATACATTCGGGTCAATTTTGTGCTATATTAAACTCAGAAAATAAAAAAACCTCATGAAGGATTTTTTCCCAATTATTTGCTGTAATTTTTGTTAAAACTTAGGCTTCTACATTTGGAAATTACAATGATTAGGGCCTATATTCATTTATGTATTAATAGGTATTTGTAGAGTTTGAACCTAGGCAGGGAGTAAAAGAGTGCCAAGGAGTGCTGGAAACCTTGGTTACGATGAAGGATTTTTTACAACAAAGCAATATGTGTCTAGGTGGTGAATCCTATTGTATTGATATGGACCGTTCTCTGTAGCATCGTGGAAGGGTTGTGGCTGTTGTGATATTAATGGAGATGTTGTTCCAGATTATGAAAGAATACATGGCGAAGGCTTGACTTCAGGTTGTCTCTTTTTTTGCAGTCTTTTTGTTTTCAGGCTGCTGATGGTGTAGCACTACCATGAGGCAGTTAATTTGTTCCCCGCCAGGTCTAGAGGCTTGCCACTTGTGGCTGCCTTGTAAATAATGCAGATTGTCTTGATGATGATGTACATTTAGAGAGGAAGCTAATATTGTTTCATCATGATTGAAGTGATCAACCTGAAATCTTTAGGTCTTTAATGAGTTGTGGTGCCACATGTAGGATACCTTTCAAGGGAATCGAAGTGGTTTCAAGGGGACAAAGGCTTGTGCAGTGTCAGGTTGTGTGAGTTAATAATAATGGAACCATTGTGGCTCCTGAAGGACTTTGTTGAACTGTGATGTAAGCATCGGAGTGTAGAGAAGTGAATGCAGGTTTAGAATGTTGTTGAATGTTTAGAATGTTGTGTGTGGGTAGTCATTGGTGAGTACCTAGGCTGAGGAGGACGTTACAACTGGTGATGTGATAGACAATAGGAAACCCAAAGATTGACGAAGCTCTCCAAGGGAGTTGCCATGGGACAGTAAACTGCTTGCATGTGTCACATGTGCCTCAAGTTGAAGTGCGCTATTGATGTTTGGCATATGTGAAGACAAAGCACAACTCCAGCCACTGTGAAGAAGTTGATGATAACCAAAGCTTCACTGAGAAGTCCACACATCATTGGCCAAGAACCTGTTTGGAAGGCTACAAAGAAAGGTACTGCACTACTACGCAACCTAAAGCTATACATCATTGGAGTGATAAGTCTAAAGGAGGATTCAACCAGGTATGAAAGAGGAGAAAATAGCAACAGCAAATTGAAAAATAACACTGTGAACAGAAGTGCTGTGAGGCAGCGGTGAACCAGGTCCCCGTCAGTACAAAGAGATGATTGCAGGCAAAGCAATTCAAATACAAGAAACGGTTATCTGCTTACCAGAACTGAGTAAAGAGAGTCATCATACCACAGAACTGGGTGGAGTGACCCCAGAGGAAGTGCCTAGGTTTGTGTCTGTTGAGCTGTCCTTAAATGAAGTGGCACCCCCCCAAAGCTGCAGAGTGGGGCTCAGAAAAACTCCAGAGGTTTCTGAAGATCAGAAACCCAAGAGCAGCGACTGGAATTGTGAAAGTTTGTTTTTCCAATGGAGACCAAGAAAGAGGTGACGTTTCCTTTAATTATCAAAGATGACCCATAGTCAGCACATCACAAGGCCTCAGAGATGGTTTGCATAAACAAGACCACCAAGTAGTGTCCCAAAATATTCTACCCTCTACATTATTAAGTTCCACCAACTGTTATAATGCTGCCGCCTTCTTGAAGCCAGCACCACCATTCGGTACCACCAAAAACCTGAATATTGTTGACAGATGGACTGCCTGGATAGAGACATTTGATGATTTCATTGATGTGATAGAAGAAGCAGATGATGAGAAGATGATAAAATACCTGCAGAATCTTGCTGGTGAAGATGTAAAAGGAGTAGTAAAGAAAATGCTACGAGCTGATAAATTACATTCTGTCAATTCAAAGCAGCCTTGAATCTCAAATTCAATCCAATGCCAAACGTAAATTATGAAAGATACATTTTCAGTCAAGCATGACAGAAAGTTGATGCAACCATCGATTAATTTGGTGAGAGACTGGATATGCTCATCAAACCCTGTAAGTTCAATTCATTTAATGCCTGTCAGATTCATTCAGACAGAGAATGCTGAGAAAAACTCTCAGTGTAGAGCGAGTTCTCATGGCTGACAGAGCTGAAGAGCATGCTGATTGACAATCTGCTGATATGGAAGCCGCAAGTGTCCAGAGTGAGACAGTCATGAACATGGAAAGGAAACCAAAGCACAAGACGGGGATCACAGAGTGATGTCTTCACAGAAAAAGATGTTATGCTTCTGGTATGGATTTTCATATCCAGACGAAGGTAAATATACTGCTAATGGACAAATCCGCAAAGAATGGGGGGAGGAGAACCATTTTGTAACGGTCTGTAAGGCAAAGGAGAAAGTAAGTTCATCACGGCACAAAGACAAAATGGCCCCCCAAAAATTCAAGATACGGCGTTCGGCGCAATCCCACAAGACAAAGCGACAACATCAACTGAGGAAAGGCGATTTCAAACAAAGTTGATCATCATCTACATCATCGTCAAATAGTTCTTCAGTATCAGTGTCAAATGAAAGTGAATAAGATGGTTGTGCAATGTTGATGGTTACTTCAGAGAAGCATGTGCATGTTGGAGTGGCTGCATGTGAGGAAAAATACAGGTCAAAGAAATATTGACATGATAAAGTACCTAAGTCATTAAAGGATTGTCGAAGATTACACTAAAAGTCAATGGTTGCTCAACACATTTTATTATCAATAGTGGTGCATCAAAAAACATTATACCTGAGGAGAAATACAATGAACTATCTACATTGCCTCGACTTACACCTAAAGTGTATACAAGGACTGCATCGACAGCATTACAAAGTCAAGTTCCATTTAAATCAATAATGAAACACAAGGAAACATACAAGCACCCATTAATGTCTTTCAAGGTATGGTATCAAGTGTCTGTTTGCTCACCTTGAGCAGAACTGCTAATATGGGACTGATGTCAGTGAATTATAACACGAATACTCATCATGAAATAGTAAATAAGTTCTCTTTGTTGTTTCATAGGTTGGGGAAACTCAAGACTCTTAAAGTACAATTGCACATTAATGAGGATGTCTGTCCCAGTGCTCAGAGACACAGACTAATTGCATTTCATTCACGGGAAGCTGTTGAAAAATACCTTGAATCCATACACAAACATGACATCATTGAGAGTTTCACTGGTCTAATTCAATGGGTTTCTTCCATAGAGGTATGCCCCAAAAAGGACAGTGAAGGACCTGCACATATCTGCATGGATATGCGTCAAGCGAACAGGGCAATTGAAGGAGAACAACCTCCAGGCCGACACATTGCTGACATGATAACACAATTGAATGGTGCGAAGGTAATCTCTCACCTTGATTTGAATAAACAATACCATCAGTTTGAACTCAAGGAGAGCTGCTGGTACATTACAACTTTTTCTACACATATTGGTCTGTTCTGTTATAAAAGACTACGTTTTGGTGTGTCATCAGCTGTAGAGTCTTTTCAAAATGTCATTTGATGTATCATACAGTCTGTCACAAATGCTATCATTTATAGTGATGAAATATTGGTTTTTGGAGCTACACAGAAGAAACAGAATAAAGGCCATATCTTTTCGGATGTGGGCATAGCACCCGATTCAGCTAAAGTTCAAGCATTGTCAACTGCCAGTCCCCCAGAAGATATTTCCATGTTACGTTCATTTCTTGGCATGACCCGCTACTGTCCAACATATATACGAGACTTGGCTACTGTGAGTGCTCTGTTAAGAGACTTAACAAAATAAATAGTTTTATTTTGTTGTTCACATGAATACGAGCAAAGCTTCCAGAAAATCAAACAAGCCATTGAGAACACTACTGAAATGGCATACTTTGAGTTAAAGCTTCATACCAAGGTTGTTGTTGAAGCTAACAAGGTCGGATTAAGCGCAATCCATGCACAGCACAGCGGATACCCAAATGCCCGAGGACATATTGTGGCATATGCAAACAGAAGTTTGTCACAAACAGGACATGCTTACTCACAACCTGAGAAAGAAAGCTTAGCAATGGTGTGGACTTGTGAGCATTCACGTCACGTCCAGAATACCGGTATCCATTTTTAATCCCGCAAGGCTGGCGTCACGCCTAATTCGATGCTTCTTGCATTTTAAATCCACGCTAAGCCGCCCTCACACTCACGGCGCCTTTGCTTTCACCTCAACCTCTGAGGCACAACGCCCACAATATTCTTCAGCATATAGCAAGCACCCTCTCACAAGGAAGGCTTGGCACAAGGCTGAGATAGTATCTATGATACAGTGGATGGACTCACCACGTGGTCCTTGAATCCCGGGTCACTACGACAGTGGGACTATTTCTATTAGTTCCTCTCATATGGCACCTGACAATATAAGGTGCACATCACTATTCACCGTTTGTGCTCTATGCGCATGTCTAATGTATATGTATGTCTGTTATCCACAACCCTTTTCCCTTTATTTTTCTTCACAGGTTTTTTTCCAGAAATACAGGAAGAAACACACATTTTTTACATTTGAGACTCATTTTGAGCCTCTTTTTCTGTTACCTGTGAGGATTGGGTATGCCTTAGCGCGCGTACACCCTCCCGCAGAACCTTCACTTGGTCCTGACGAAAACCTGTAACCTGACACATAGGTTGAAAGATGTAGACCTTTTTAATTCACATATCCCTAGTTTTTACACCGACAACCCTCCTAACTGGGTAACAGGTGCCCCTTATTTTAAACAGTACCTGTGACACTCCAGAATAAACTCCATGAGTGGGTAGTACCGGATACTTTTAAAAAACACTTGCTCTTTCCCCTTGCACATATAAAAGAAACGAACCAGCTCCACTGTAATCAGGTGTCGTAGCACACCTGGATGGCATTCGGCTATCCGGGTGGGACCCCGATGATGAAGCATGTCACCAACCGGGTTGGTGAGTGAGGGGTCTTCTTAAGGACAAAGGACGTCCCATAGGCTTGTGGCTAACACATTGACTTGCCCCCTATATTGAGGCTGGGATCTATTTATAAGGTTTAACTCCCCTATTGTTGTTTAACTATTTATTCAGGGGACAGGGAGTCCCATTCCTGCCTTCATTGGCAAATACCATGTCTCTCTCTATTGTTTACCTCATTTCCACATATTCTTGTATGGGAAGCCTTTCAGGCTAGTGACAGATCATCAAGTATTGTTGACCGTCTTTGGCAATCCAAAGGCCAAGATGCCTCCTCGCATCGAACGTTAGAATTTACAATTACAAGAATAAAACTGCACAATCATGCACTGTCCTTAGAAAGATCAAAACCATGCTGACTACTCAAGAGTGTCTTTGCAGTGCCCTGACACCCCTTCTAAGATGGCTGAAGCATACATAAATTTCATTTTAAAATCAAGCACTCCAGCTGGCATTTCTTTGGAACAAATTGTCATTGTCAGGAGTCAAGATAGTGACGTTTTAAAAATAAAATACATCATTAAACATCAGTCTTGGCACCAGCACCCTCAAAATCTTACCAGTGACAGTGAGTACCAGTTTAAAAATGTCAAATATAAAATGTCTGTTACTCAGGAAAGCATTATTATAAGAGGTTCAAGAATTGTTATTCTGGAGAGTTTGAGACAACAGATACTTGAAGTGGACCATGAAGGACATTGTGGAATTGTGGCCACAAAACAAGCTCCCCGAGACCTACTCTGGTTTCCACATCTCAATGAAAGAGCTGAAAGAGAATTGAAGGCCTGTCATCTATGCAACTGCCTTTCATCAAAAACAGCTCAACACACCTTAAACATGTCAGAGTTGCCAAAACATTTATCGTAAAGAATTGCTGTTGGCTTCTTTAGTCCTCTTGACAATAGACATCACCTGATGGCGATTGTTGATGAATACTCCCATTTTCCATTTATAGAAGATCACTCAGCTATCACAGAAAGATTATGAAAAAGATTAGACAGCATCTCCATAACATGGTGTGTTCCTGCGATCTTAAAATTCGACAACGGCCCACCTTTCAACAGTTGAGAATTCAGAGACTTTCTCAGTCATCTTAATGTGAAGCATCAGAAAACCACACATCTTTGGCCTCAGGCCAATGACCTTAGCAAACATTTCATGAGTACTCTTCAAAAGCTGTACAGCATGCTGTACTCGAAAAGCTTAACCTTCAAATTCTATTCTTTGAGCGTACATTTGACCTCTCACTCAACCACCAGTGAAAGCCCTGCAACCATGTTATTCGGGAGAGCCATGATGACTAAGTTACCTCAATGGACCACCAAAAGATCAAGTACTGGGAAAGAAATACATGTAAATGACTTGGATTGTAAAAGGAAAATGAAGACCTAAGCAGACAAGCCCTGACATGGAAAAGACGTTATTTTCACTAGAGGAGATCAAATATTTGTACGTCAATCAAGAAAACATGAATCTGATGCTCCGTTTGATACTGAACCCTTCCATGTTGTGACAAGTAAAGGACACATGGTGACTGCCCAACATCCTGGGATGTCCATTACTCGAGATCCCTTGTATTATTAACATGTGGCTCATCACTCATCAGGCACAGATGTCAACGCAGAGACTAGGTCTGAAAGGACAAGTGAAAACCCCCTGACTGCTATTTTTCCTCCATCGCCAACGAAGGGTATGGACTCTTCTACAGCCCATCCCCAATTTCTGAAGACAAGGTATGGATTTGTGATATAAGCACCATGAAGCCTCATTGAAGAGCTATGATTATGTATTTATTGGTAAAAAAGTATATATTTATTTGTTTAACAAAGGGGTAGATGTAGTGTTGTGTGAGTTAGCAAAGAAGGAACCCTTGTGGCTCATGATGGACTCTGTAGAACTGTGGCATATATAACATGACGTAAGCGTTAAAGCATAGTGAAGTGAATGCACATTGAGAATGTTGATTTTGCAGTTACAAGCAGACAAATAAAGACATGTAATATCAAGCTCCGTGTGGTGTAGTTATTGGCGAGTACCTAGACTTGGGAGGATGCCTCAGCTTGGACTTCTGATTTGTAGTTAGTTTTTGGAGCGTAGTGTTTCACATTATTTAGAAGGGACTGTTGCCACCATAATGTTTCAGTTTTCCTTGTCAATGTGTTCTTTGAAAGAGTTTGTTGTGAAGGGGTGTTGTATGGCGTTTTAGATTTCGAATGGATTTTCATGATTCGTGCCCTTATATAGGTACAATTCACGTTGCCCTTATATAGGCATAGAAATCAAGCCCTTATTTAGGCATAGCACATGCAACCCAAATACAGGAATGGCTTCTTCCATCCGTTCACCAAACATCACAACGATTTCTTGGAAAACCAGCTTAAGCCGTTAGGGACTTCCCCTTGCTTGAATATTGATTTCTCCAAGAACTCAGCTAGTTTTACAATGAACATCTATTCCTTAGGGGTTCATTCATGACGTTCATATGCCCGACTGTACGTCAAACATGGCATTCCTAAACACCTTCAAGGTATAAATATGCCTTCACTTGCTATGCAAAGCACAGTGGTTCAGAGCAGTTCGACGGCCTTCTTGCCCGATGCAGCTCGCTACAGCAAGTGCCGAAGGAAGCCGACTCTCCAGCTGACGCACTAATCAGGAAGCTGCCCTCTGCTGAGAAATCCAGCTCCAGTGTTTCTGCCTCCCCTTGCGGGGTGTTGGGAAATCGAGTCCCGAGACAGAGATACCAGACCTCCTTTATTCTAAGGTATGGAGCTGATTAGAACCTAGAGCAACCTTTGGTAGATTCTTGGCAAAAACTAAACTTATGCTAAAGACCAAACTTACTTCTTCCCTCATACTGGACCTAGGTTAGGTAAATTGGGGTAGGCGTATTTTAGAAGTACCAGTTGAGTATTTTAGCCTGTGTTATTTATGTATGTATTTTTATATGGCTTAGAAACCATACAATGCTATTACAGTATTATTTTATAATACTATTCTCGCTGTACGCATTATACTTTGCATTCTGTCTAACGATTGTAGCAGTTCACCTCTCTTGCATGAGAAAGAAGACTGTTCAATAAAACTGTTATTGAAAACGCCTGTCTCACTATTTTCTCTGCAAACTCTGTGGAAACGAAGCATGCAAGATTGACTGAGTGAAATACTTATCTTTTGTTTCTACGACTCTGAAGATAGGTATTCCAGTCCTAGGGAAACAAAGTTGTCATGTTTATGCGGTTGTCAGAAACTAATCCCTTCTTGTGAATTCGAGAAAGTTTCTAGTGACCTTTAAGGTAGCTGGCACTCACAATTAAGTTTAGTAAATCCGATAGAGACCTACTGACCGAAGTCCTACCTCATATCTATAGGATATATTATTCCAATGCGCAGAGCCTATTGAGAATATAGGAACTACACTACAGAGTGATTTGGTGTTTAGCATCAGATGGGGGATAACTCTACTCAAGTTGATTTCAGAGAGCCAGGCTTGACCTTGTAACTGTTTTTACTATTGATGTACAGGAGGAATTCTAGCTTGGCCATGCTGAGCTCAATGTCTCTTCTCATTCAAATTCAAATGAGATAGTGGCAGCTTTTGAGTCAATGGAAGTTGAGCAGTGGTGATTTTTTAGTAGAGTGCCATATCAATGGTGTATTGAAGGGTCTTGATGCTGTTGTCTGTAAGTAGAGTTCCTCGGGTAATAAATTCTACTGTAGACATTAGGGAAGATAGTGGGCAGGATTGGGCCTTGGCACCCTCTGCAGGAGAGTTGCCCCGGATATTGAAGTTCTTATCTGGATAAATTGGTGGTGATTAGGGATGAAGGAAATTAACCATTGCAGGAGTGTATTTGAGAAGCCCATGCATGTTTGGAGTGTGCTGGAACAGACAACCACTGGATAAGTTCTGGTATTTGTCTGTGTCAAAAAGTGCTGAAGGACCAAGTGGTTTATCTAATATAAGGTTAGTAGCAGAAAGCCACCATGCAAAATATCATTTGATATTTCAACAATCAAGGACTAGGAATTCCAGGTCCTGAATCTCCATTCCTGGCATCGGATCTCAACTGGCCTAGAAATGAAGAAGTACAAAAGACGAAGAAGGAATGGATAGAGAGAGGATAAGCAGATGAATGTGAGAGGAAAAAAGGACTAATTAATTTTTGGTAGAAGGGCAGATATTCTAGGAACAGAACAATGGTCAACCCAGAGGACACTGAAACAGAGGCACAGGACTTGCTATACCAAACCCAGGAGAGACAACATCAGGAGTACAATACACTATCAATGTACAGTGCTTCCTTATTTCAGGTCACAGACAGAGGGAAGGGGAAGCTGATGAGCCAGAGATGATGTGGTCAGAGGGTTGTGAGTATCTGCCAAGTGACTGCTGAATCTCTTCACCCCTCCAAAGTCCAGGAGGGCTGTTGCCATGCTTGGTGCTTGTTAGTCACAAAAAAGGATGAATAATAGTGTGAAGAAGAGAGACACTTTACCAAGGGTAGTTTTTTGCAAAATATCGTTAGTACTTACTTGTGACTAGGGGCGACATACAGCTTTGAGTGAACATGAAATCGCCTGGAAGTGAAAAAACCCAGTTGCATACAGCATTAAATGGGAGTGTTTGAAGAGACGTTAAAACAGGTTTACACCTCTAAAATACAGCTCCCTTTAAATTGGTTTGATAAAAGAAATTCTAAAGACAGTTCACTGCGAACTCGACCTTGATGATATGGACACTTTGAAAGTGATAATTTAACATTTTGGGAACCCTCAAGGTTTCCCCTAGGTGTTCCAATTGTGAGAAGTCCTGTAATTATGAGCAGGGGATTTATACAAAATGTTTTATAGACCATGGTGAGGAAGAAATTGCACATTTCATTTTTCTGCTTGAAGATAGTTGGCCTCATAGGCTAACATGGCAATATGTTACGGATGTAACTATTGCTAGGAAAGTGTGAAAAATCATTCAAAGACTGAACAAAATGGTATTGATAAATCCAGGACTTGGCATTGTAGAATTTATCATAACTTGTACAGAAAAGAAGTTATAGGACATTCTCTTCTGTAAGCCAAAATCCAGCCTCTAGCACTCTTTACTGATTGGTGAGCCCTGATGGTGAATAGCCAGGCTGCCTTGATTAGGTGATAAGACTATTTGATGGAGTGAGCTCTGTGGGGCACAGGAATGCCATAGCAGGGAGTTGGGCCATAAAGCACCGAGACAAGACTATGCCATGCTTTGGAGGACATTGTCATGCTTTGGGTAGTTGCCCTGCACGTCATTTGACAGGTGCGCTCGCCGGCTTGTCGCCAGGGAGCACTGAACAAATATGTAAAGATTAGTGTGAAGAATCATCATAGGGACAAAGAGCCAGCAAGCCTGTATCACAATGGTAAAAGAGTAAACTTAGTTGCCAGCGGGTAGAATGGTCCTAAACCTGGTAGAAATAGTATGCTTCCATGACTTCGTAATGGAGGTTAGATACAGCTCCATTCCAGAAGCTGTCACAATTCCAGCTTGTGCCTTATTAGACAGTTTTGAAATACCAGCAGGCTCTGGTCTTCACACTTTTCTTCCAAAAAGTTCACGTTTACCCACTGTTTATCAAACTCCCGATCTCTGATAGTTTACTAAATAACGAATCCCTTCTGAGGGGCTCAAGGCCAGAATTAATGTAAGAGGCTAAGAAATCTTTAACTGGTACTAATGGGACAAACAGTCCTGAATAAAATCCGGTTTAATGTCACACACTGGTTGCTCTATATAGAACACCACAATTAAAGTGGTACTAACTTTATTTGATACTCTAAATGGCCCACACTTATTCTTCTTGGATAATATTATTAGAGGGCCACTGGAAAAACTATTCTCCTCTATTTGGGTACTGCTAATATCCATGTAACCCCAAATGCTGGAGTCACAACACATTACAGGAAGGCATTTATGATAAAAAAATGTCAATAAGGGCAGCAACTCCAATTACATTACTTCAATAGGCTGGCTATTCAGATTCACTGTGGGCTCTACTAGGTCAGATAGCATCTCAACCCTATGTACGGTTCTATATTCTGCAGTAGTAGATGATCAGGAGGAAAATAGTTGGGTAGTGCTTAGCTTACACATCCGGCTGGGTGGACACCTGGTCTACCTCAGATGGCTGTAAAAAATGCCCAGCTGCAGAACTTTGATCTCATAAGTGGATGAATTGGAGGCATTCAGAACACCCCCACCCAGTCAAAAGGGGTATCTGAAGTTAACCACCACACAATTTCCCCCTGTCGACTATATAAGCCACTTTGCACATGCAGTTGTTGCAATTAAACCTTGAATTTCTATTTAGCCAATCTGTTACCTTGTTTTTTTGATTTGTGCCACCGATTCAGTTTGGATTTATTTTTGAACAGGGACCATAGGACAAGGCAGCCACTAGTGGATAGGCAGCCAGTGACAAATGTATGATAGGCTGCAAAGGTTAATTTATGGTGAATTGTGGCGATAGTAATTGTGGTAAAACCAACCTGACCTGGGGTATTCCACACGAAGGCCTTTGTGCAGCATCAAACCGGCGTGATACTGATTTCTGATCAAAGCAGCTGCGTTAACTACCCTGTTGATGACTACTCCTAAGAGACCAACTGCTGTGGGGATTGTGTTCCTTGTGTAGAAATTTCAGTACCTGCATTGGGCTCTATAGTTCTGTGCCCCTCCCTTGCAAAGCTTGGCCAGATTTTTTCCAACAGATTCCAACCGTGAACACAAAGAGTCAAAATAATCCTGTAAGACAATTTTAACCTTCATACACAATAGGTCTATCAAATTGTCTGGCTCTTTGTGTGCACAATATCATGTACAATTCACCTGCCATCAAGTTCTGTGTCAACTGTCTTCTGGGGGCATTTTGTCACTTTAACAGAACTCTTCTTTATCTTTCTTTGGTGGTCCGAGGTCCATTGGGAGGGTAATTGAGGCATGCCCTGATCAATGCTACAGTTGTTTTCGTGAGGAGAGCGGGGCTGCAGCACAAACAGGGCCCTCATTTGAGGGCACTCTGATACTGGCCAAAAATAGGTGCCTTTCAGCAAAATCTATTTCTTTTGAAGTAACTCCCACAGATCTACAAGGAAACCATCTATTGTAATTTTTAGGCTCCTTGCCAGATTTTCAGATGACTTTACTCTTACTGAAGAGGGGTGGCCGAGGCCAGTCATTTTTGGTCTCTAACAGGTGCAGACAGGCCAACTCTTGGCCCATTCGTCACCACGTGTTCCAAGCATTGTTTAATAGGACTGATGACAGAGTCCCCCGCTTCCTCCAGTAGTGGGATTACGGGTGTGCGAGTTCTCCATCAAAACAGTCTCAGAATGCAGGAAAAGCTGATACCCAATAGTACCATAGAGCAACATTGTTTTTACGCTGTAACCATAACTTCCACTGATAACCAAACATACACAAGCATTGTAATCTGGCATAGTAAAGAATGCAAAATATTAATTCCAAGCTATGGGGCTTATTCACAAAGCCCTTTGCTCCCCCATTGCAGCACTTTTAATATAGGAAGAAGTAATGTACCAGCGGTGCACAGGGCTTGTAAATAAGTTTCAATCGAAATAGTGCCAACTTCTAGTATTATTCACTGTAGTGCAAAAGCTTGCATTGTCAATATTCAACATTGTCAATAAAAAATATGTTGAATAACAAGTGCCCCAGGGTCTTATTTCTATCTTTACGCCACTGCCACACACCTTTAGTAAACCATGTGTTTCTCTACCACACAGCCTGAACCACAAATGTGTCTTAACCAAGCATTCCTTTACCATGCATGCCTTTATTAAGCAATTTTGTGGTAAATTCATGAATGGTAAAGGGGTATGCGTGGTTAAGGTCACCACTACTCCAAACCCCCTCAATTGGGGCATCTCATAAAAAGTTACGGACTGCCTCACACACTGCCCGAGGGCGAGGACAGCCGATGATGAAGCATGACACCGGGCGGTGTGTGAGGCCAGTCCGTAACTTTTTATGAGATACCCCTATGGTAGCGCATCTCCCCCTAACTCTGTAGATACCTTTAGGAAAACACTCTAGGGTCAGCCCTCTTTTGTGGCTTCATAGTAGAGTAGAGTGGAGGCTGGCTTGGCCCTAAGCTCTGTGCCTCTGGTTCCCACCCTTGGCGAATGCTAAGGTTAGTGTGTGTGGATTACAGTAATTTATCCTAGAGCCCCCTCCCTAGCCCTAAAAAAACAACCCAACCCCCGAGCCCTGAAAATGACCCGCCCCCCCAGCCCTGAAAAAAAAACGACTTCCCAGCCCTGAAGTTGACCCCGACACCACAATCCATACAAACTATCTCCCCCACAAACCTCGACCCCAGCCCTGACCCCACTTACTTTACCATGTCCTCTCTTCCTGACATCTTCCTGCTTCAGCTGAGCTGGAGGAAGCAGCTAAACTGAGCACTGCGTGGTTAAGGCATTTGCATGGTTAAGGCAAGCATGGTAGCACTTGCATATTCGGAACATGAATGGGTCTGCCTATGTTGTTCTAACTGTTTCCCCTCACTCACAGTAAAAGTCCAAAACCAGGTAGTCAGAAAGGGATTTAAAGGAAAAAAAATATAATGCAATCAGAAAATAAATGTTGATTATTCAGGAGGTAATTTTACATTAGTTTCTTGCCGTCATTAGAAACCCCTCAAATCATGTGTTCATTCAATGTTGTTATTCTTCGTTGACATAGGCAGTGGAGAACTGCTATCTTTAGGGAAGTGTGACCCATCTTCCTATGACACATGACACTATCTCACACCTCAGCTAATTTTTTTAAACACTTGTTGGCTCATTTTAAAAGTATGCATTGCTAAGATTCAGATGCAAAAATATAATGAATTAGTGTACTTGTGTGCCTGAAAACATAAAACCTCCACGCAGTGTTGATGGCAAGATTTGAGTCTCCTTCGGTTGCAATTTTCCACCAGGCCCACTAAGAGTAAGAGTGTTTTATCTATGATTGTTTTGTGGCTGGACAGGATCAATGTCCTCCCATATAATAAGGCTCATCAATGCCCCACATTTCAATAGCCTAATTATGGAGGCTATAGGGTAGTGTGATTGCGCGATGAGCCTGGGATCAAAAGCACTGAATTTTTATCCCAGCATTAGAGATTAACCAAAGACTGTGCTCTCATACCTAAATCCTTTCACCTCCTAAAGTATCGCATTTCTATTTCTGTATAATTACATATTGTGTAAATTGAATTGTAGAAAAAACAACTTCACGGTTTATTTCCTGGTACTACCTACTTTAGTATTTAACTTTTTTTTATAATTGAAATTAAAGGCTACCTTGCTAGCCCGAGCACCTATGTTGGGAAGGGAAGAAATTGTGACCCTACTACATTCAGATTGTGTGATGCTACGGTCTTTAACGTATTTATAAATGTACTGCTATTGGACGATTTAGCTAAAAAAATTGCCACCAATACAATGTTTATGGTTATGAATGCCAGAGGCCAGTTGATGTGCACATTTTCAGCTCAGGGTTGTCCAGTTCAGAGACTTCTTTGATTCCACTAGCTTGGTTTTAGGATAGATCATTGGCTACCATGGTTACCATAAAAGGAAAAAATTGTGTGCAACCTGAGACAGAACATGAATATTCTGTGATCTACTGAGGGCAATTCGTTAGGTGTATAAAATTAAGTCACTCCTAGCAAAACTTTATTAGGCAAGTTTGTGAGTATTCACTTAAACAACTGATATTGATAAAACTGAGAAGAAGAATATTTGAAAACCTCTTTGAGATTGGGCCCAGAAACATCACTAGCCTCCAAAATTTGTATCTGGATGTGAACTTTGTTGCTAATGCAATGTCTCTATGTTCAGTTATATTTCATGGTAGGCTTCATATGAATCCCTTTGAAGAACTGTCCCTTAGATGGTTGTGTGAATTTTTAAACATGGAGAAGAGATCCAGAAAGTCCAATAGCAAGTGAATGCTTAGTAAACATTAACGTTGATGGAATGTGGGTAATTTCTGGGGAAATCCAACATTAAGAAATATATCTACAGCCATGGTTATCAAGGAAATCATTCAGCATCCTAAATAAATATGGCACTGAGGGCCAGATGCATCAACCAAAATAGCGATCGCAACTAGTGCGAATCACCAATTGCGATCGCAAAAGAAAGAAAAGCTATGCATGAAGTGAAAACCTAGCAAAAAGCGAACTCGCAAATGCAAAATAGCGAAATCGCTAAAGAATTCGCAGAATCAAGCTTAAACCCCCTTAGCGAATCGCAATTAGCGAGAACCCAAGGAAAATGCAAAAGAGATAGCGAAATCGCTATTTAAAAATAGCGAAATCGCTAAATTTTCGCTAAACCCATGCATGAAAAATCGCTAATAGCGATTATATCTGAAATCGCAATTTAGCACTTGCAGTTTAAAGGGAATCACAATCAGGTGGTAAAAAAACAAAAAAAAACACTCACCTGCTGTACATCAGAGGTGTATTTAAACAGACCCATGAGGCCATAGTGGACTCCCAAAATGGCAGGACTCTACATTTTTGCGAGGAGGAGGATACTTGCAGCAGGCCAGGCCAGAAGGAGAATCCAGGAGAGAATCTTCCGGCTGCGCATCACATTGTTGGGACAGACTCGTGAGCAGATCTATGACAAGTACAGGATGAATGCAGAAATGATACTAGACTTAATAGCTGAATTGGACCCACTATTGCAGCGCCAAACACGTAGGACCCAGGCAATCCCTACTCATGTCCAGGTGCTATGTAGCCTGCACATGCTTGCGTCTGGTAGCTTCCAGGATATAGTGGCAGAAGCTGGAGGGGTATCACGGAGCTCCCTCTCGCGGTTCTTCAAATCCTTCCTGGCCGCCATGATGACTGTGATCAACAACCACATCACCTTCCCCACAACCCCACAGGAATTGAGCCAAACAAAACAAGACTTCTACCAGCTAGCACAGTTCCCACACGTGATCGGATGCATAGATTGCACCCACGTAGCCATATGTCCCCTGCCGTAAATGAGTATATATTCCGCAACCGGAAAGCTTATCACTCAATCAATGTCCAAGCAGTGTGCAATGCTGAGAACATCATCACCGACCTGGTTGCACAATACCCTGGAAGCACTCACGATTCCTACATCTTCCGCCATAGTGGCTTGCACACACGTCTGCTTAGGGGTGAATTTGGCAATGGACACCTGCTAGGTAAGTAGAATACAATACTCATCACTGACTTAGGTAATGGCAATTCATACCTGACACTAACATATTGTTCATAACTCTGTAGGTGACAGTGCATACGCTGTGAGGCATTACATCTTGACTCCATACCTGAACCCAGCCAGCCCACAACAACAGAGGTACAATGCAGCCCACATCAGGACACGTAATGTAATAGAACGGACATTTGGACTGCTCAAGAGTCGCTTTCGCATCCTGCATAAAACAGGAGGAGCAATGCTGTACCAACCGGAAACATGCTGCAGGATTATTGCGGCATGTGCAATGTTGCACAACATAGCAACAAGGAGAGGTATCCCTATTGAGGAATCCGACACAGAGGGCAACCAGCCCCCAGCACAACCACGCCGGGCACATCTTGGGAGTTCTGCAGAGGGACAAAGAAAGCGTACAGACATCACCCTGCATTATTTCTAAGGTATGTAATAATGACACACAACCCTCCTTTGCATGTGAAGGTAAACTATTTATTAGCACGTCAGGCTGTAGGGGTGTGAAATTGAACAGAGCTGGTGTCCATTGGCACATTAACTGCATGCACTGAAGGACACAAGAGACACACAAAGGACTTGTGATGCAGTCACTAAGATAGTCTTGTACATGGTTACGTCACCATGATGTATTACACCCCTCTGAATAGGTTCAGAGTCTCCTCCCTCTCACACCCAAATGTCTTTCTCCTGCATCTGCATCTGCATTCCCGGATGCATCGGGAGGTGCTTGTCTACGGCTACTGCTCCTCCTGACAGTGGTGGGTGGTGCAGTGATGCTGCTGAGGCTGGATGCCTCACTACCCTCTTCCCCTGTAACATTGCCCTGACCACCAGTGCTAGACTGCATCAGTTCTACGGCAGTTGTAATTTGGCTGAGTGCCCTGGACACATCCCCACAACAATGGCCCATATCTATCTGCATTTCTACAGACCGACGTGACAGCTGTGCCACGCTTGCGCAGATCTTGTTGCTGGCCCTGGTATAGCCGCCCATGCAGGTGAGAAACTGGTGATGCCTCCTCCTCTGTGTGGTGTGTCCCTCCTGCATCACTCGCGGCACCTCCAGCAGGGTGTTGTTGGATTCTCTGTGTGCCTCCACTAGTGCAGTAGTGAGCTCCCTCACACTCTCCGCAATTACAGATATGTTTCTGTTCATTTTCGTCATCTGCAGGTTGATGGCTCCTATGTGCCTCGCTTGCACACGCTGCACCCGCACCATCTGTGACTCCACGCCACCCCACTCCATGGGAGTTCCTGCATCCTGTGCCCAAGTATGGGTTCTTGGCCTGCGTCTTGTTCCTGGACGGACATGTGCCTGCGGTGTTGTTGTATTGCTTGCACTTTGACGGCTTGTACTAGGAGCGGTAACTGATTCCTGTTCTGACTCCATTGGCTGCAGTGGTGTAACTGTGGCCCTGCGTTTTGCTGGTGCCTTGGATTTGGGTGGTGGTGGTGGTGTCACAGGTTTTGACACGGGAGCCTCTTGGTTGACCTGTGTGCTGTCTCCAATATCACTGTCCTCAGTGTTTACCTCTGCTGCATCTGTGATGTGAAACAGTGCAATGTTATTTTATGTAGTTGCATTAGTTGAGAAACAGTAATAAATCAATACATTCATGTTCTCACTGTCTCTCATCAATGACTGTGCTGCATTTTGGTAGCATTTGGGCTTACTATGTTGGATTCTGACAGGCAATAGGGTTCTACTGACTACAAGTCCCATGATGCATTGTTGTCCCTCTGTGAAATGTGTGCTGGACTATTTCTATTTTGATTTTGCTGGGTGATTCACATTTGGGCACTATCAGTATGTACATTGTTCAGTTGATTGTCATGCATCTTACCTTGTGTGCTACTGGCCGCCCCGGATGTGTCCAGCTGCGTTACTCCCACCACTGCTTCTCGCTCAATTGTGCCCTCAACCATGTCCTCCTGGGGTGTGTTGTCTGGGACTGTAGGGCCTCCTCCTCCAGTCCCCTTCGTCTCCTTCAGCCTTTCTGCTACCCGCTCCTTGGCACGACTGCGCAGGTCGTACCAGCGTTTCTTCAGGTCATCTATGCTGCGGTGTGTGACCCCCACAGCATTCACCTTGTCTCTGATCCTGTTCCAGATCCTTCTTTTATCTGCCTCTGGCACTTTAAGGGAGAGCTTCCCAAATAGCTTCTCGTGATTGTTTGCAACCTCCTCAATGAGGAGGTCAAGTTCACTCTCACTGAACTTGATTTTTCGCTTCCTCCCCACTGCACCCTCCTCTGTAGCTGTTTGGGACATGGCTGTCTCCTCCTGTGAGCAGTCTGCAGTTTGTGTTCTTCTGCTCTCTCTCCCTGCACTCAGCTTCTGCCTCTGTGTTCCTCTGTGCACAGGTGGCAGCATGGGCTGATTGACTTCCTGGTTGTGATGTCATCAGCCTGCTCCCAATGCGACTCTGTAGTTTTCACGGTCCTGCTATTAGAGAAATCGCTATTAGCGATTTCGCTATTAGCGGGATGGCTAAATGCGTGTTTGGAGTTTTTTGGCTATTGCGATTCCGTAACATGGAATCGCTATCATATTTAGCGATTTTTAGCGATTCCTTATTACTTCGCTATCCTCATCATGCATAGCCGACAGCGAGTCCTTATTTGCGATTCCTTAATAATCGCAAATAAGGAATCGCTATTTCTTTGCATGATGCATCTGGCCCTGATACTTTTTGCAAGCGAGAGTACCTTGCTATCGGGATATCTAGCTGCTAAGAATAATGTGTGATATGAAACCTATATTAATGACACCTTTCCTTAGTTGCAGTTATAGTTGGTATATAAAGTTTAGGTTAACTGCGTCAACAGTGCAAGCATATTCTTCAAGTTAGTATGTTAAAGCAAATAATGATGGTGTTTATTTTAGCAAGGTGGGCGGGACTTAAATTATTCCACACTTTTTGCTTATTTTTGCACAAAACAAGGGGATTGTGTAGGAAAATGTGATTTCCCTTGTCCAGAGCCTTTAGCACTATAAACTATTAAAACGCCCCAGATTTGTGCTGTCGGTCTGATTTTATGTCAGTTAATCTCCAGGTACCATCTTACATCATTACTGAATGACTGATCACACAGAAGTAGCAGTTTAGTAAAATTAGATTTTAAGGATGAGTTTAGATTATACACATTTTCATATTTACTAAATGTTCAAGTATATTATAATTTTATTTGACTTTTAAATTTTGTACCTTTCTGCGTTACTTCATAATATATGGCTTTTATCCAAACCATTCAAAAAATGCAATTACATTATTGTGTTGTCCTGAATGCATATTCCCATTCTACTCTTACCACATCCTATTTCTCTGATCTAGGTCCCGAGGCACATATTACTGTTCCACTGTACTGGGATGAAAAAGTTCTCTATAAGTTGTTCTGTAAGTTATGAGGGCGAGAGTGGTGTTACATCAAATACTTAAAAGGAATTCAAGTATTCTGCAATAATTATAAAATTATCAAGGAGTAACATATTGCCTATTTGTCCATTACTGCTATGCATAGGATATGCAGAGTATCAACAATGGCTTGGTTATTAGAAAAACTATTTAGGAGTATTAATTTCTCTTTGTCAGTAATTTTGACTATATACTTTAAAGGTGCCATCAGGTAAATGGATGATATCTCAATAGATTTTGCAATCCAAATAGATGGATGTCATCAAACTATGAAACAAGGAAGCATACAACAACTCCTCTTGTTCGTTATTGCTTATGTCATCTATTCGGGTAAGTTGACACATGTCTTACTTAATTGTGGAGTGGGCCTTTAGGATTATCTCAGGAAAGTAATTTTCTAAATGCAAGACTATAGCATGAAGAGACTTGATATAACTTTGATGCGCGACCTCCCATCTGTTGAAAACTCGATTTTTAATGTCATTATATGAATAGGACCACCACTAAGTCTTTTTTGTGTGTGGTGCATTTCTAAATTAATTGATGTTCATTGTAGAGACCTGTATTTTTCTCTAATGTCTCAATGGTTAATGCATTAATGTGGACAGTTGTGGAGCAACGTTGATGTCCCCCTACATATTGCTTATGTATATCGAAATATTACTTATAAAAATGAAAGCTATTTTTGTTAATTCTATGTACTGTAGTGTTTCGGTTAATGGAGTATTCGTCTAATACACTGGTACATATAGATGAGTTATCTAAAACATTTCCCCTATTTTCTCAATTTAGTTCTCCTGTTACTTGTTACAATGTTTATTAGACCATGTGGAGCATGTAATTTAAATTGTACATATATTAAGATAAATACATATATAACTTTGACCAGGACCTCTCTGCAGGGTCAACTGCAAACATTTTGCCCCTTTCCCTCCAATTTTTGCTGAATTTGTTTTTGTGGCCTTAGGACTACATGCACTTTCCTACTACTAACCGGTGCTAAAGTGCTTGTGCTCTCGCCTTTAAACATGGTAGAATTGATTTACACATAAATGGCATATTTAATTTAATTCAATACCCTCTTAGAGTATTATAGCATATACCCAGGTCCTGTAAATTAACTGCTACTAGTGGACCTGCAGTACGTAGTGTGCCATCCACTTCAGTAGCCCCTTAAAACTTAAAACCTGACCAGGCTTGCCATGCAGCCTGAATATAGATTTAAACTGCCATGTCAACTTGGCATTAAATCCCCTTTAGCAAGCCTTAAGCTTCCCTTTTATTACACATATGTCACCTCTAAGGTAGACCCATGTAGCCCATAAGGCAGGGTGTTGTATAATAAGAAGTTCAAGCATTTAAGTTTTACATGTCCCGCTAGTGAAAAATGTCTAAATTAATTTTAGAATGAATTTCTAAACTGATCCATCCATAGGATAACATTTGCGATTTCTTATTCCATGTGCCGTAATTTTCAATAGGGAGCAAGTAGCTATATCATGTTTGGTGTCTTTGGAATTGTAATGAAAAACCCTCTTTAATGGTAAAGTTGGGTTTTTATGTACAGTTTTGGAAATGCCACTTTTAGACAGTTGGCATTTTCATGGCTTTAGCCATTTGTACTGGCAGCCTGTCTTAGGTCACACCATTGGGTGTAAATGACATTTAGACTTTGTGAATTCCTTCCCAGACAGTCACACAAAAGAGGGATTGGGTGTGCCTGGATGTGACATCTGCTGGTAGGATGAGGGGGAGCTGTGCAGAGCCCCACTTGCAAATTAATAGGGAGTAGGTTGCCCTCACACAAAGGATGTAACACCTTCACAGTGTCACTGCAGCCAAACTGGACTCAAAGCAGGCGAGTCAGGAAATTCCATGCACTTCAAACCCACAGTCTGGAAGCTTCTCCTGCCTTCCAGAAGGAGGGCACGGGGAATAAAAAGGGATCTCTTTAGTATACTTCTGGACCTGTGGACTCTGCCAGGAAGGTGGACTGCTGTGCTGCTGAAAGGTCAGCTAATCTGCTGTACTGTGGTCCTGCAGCACCACTGCCTTGCTGAACTACTTCCCTTCTTTCCTCTAGCATGGGAAAGGAGAACTGGACCCTCAACGTCATCTTGAACCCAAGTCTAGTGGAGTGTCTCCAAGGTCTAGTCTGCTGGCCTCCTGATCTGAGCCTCAGGGACGTTAAAGGTTTACCAACATTCTGCACCAGCACCTGGACCCAGCTGAAGCTAGTCCCTGACCCCCAAGCAGTGCCCCTCAGATGCTGAACTCTTGCTGTGGCCTTAGTGATGTGTATTGAAATTTTAGAGTTCTTTGTGACCACGAATGGGCCCATTTGCATCTGGACCTCGCTGTCCATGCTGCCAATCAACGCAAATCTCCGGCAGCCTCGACTTTACGCTACAGCATGGACCGCTTGCAGAGAGTGCCAGTGCAAAGCCCCAGAAGGGTCTCAATGCATGGCCTGCTCTTCGTGCTAATCTGGAAGTCTCCAACAACCTTTTCCCTTCTCTTCGTAGACCCCTTCACCATGAACTAGACTCATGGAGCTGAGTTAACAAGGATTAAAGTTTAGTTTACTATGATGTGGAACTCCAAAGGAGGTCAACATAACATGTGACAATAGTAAAAATAATAGTGCATAATACATAATAAAATCAGCAAAAGCATACACTTTTCAACCTATTAAATAAATCACTTAGGAGCATCATTTGCTGTCCTTTATAATTTGACAATGTGCCTAGCACCACAGATTATATATAAATAGTGCATACTATAATCTTATAAATGCTACCTTTTAAAATCTCAGATGACAAACGGTAGGCAAGTAAACAGTAGACAGTAGGCAGTCGCAAATGCAAAAGTAGGCGCAAAGGTTATCAAGAAAAAACTGCCAGTAGCTAACAGAGTTACCATCAAAGGCAGGAGCAGAGGCGAGTTTTCCTAGCAGTCACAATCCATGAACCGAGGGCAGGTCAAATTGCTCCAAACTAACCCCCAGTCGCACCTGGTAACCTCCGATACCCCAGCATTAGAAGCAAGCCAAACTGTGCTTCTTGCAGTGTCTCACTGCAACGCTCTATGTCTCCTGACTCCTCACCTGCTCGCTCCACCCCTGCAACAGAAGTGGGCCACGGAAGCAGTCAAAACAATGTTCCTTTTGGGATCTTGCCACAGTGCTCCATGTCTCCTTGCTCCTCAACTGCTTGCCCCAATCCTCCTTGTCCCTTCTCCTCCACCTAGTGCACATAGTGTAGTCCATTCACAGGAGGTGAATCAGACAAGGAAAACTTTCAACAGGACTGATCTGGTGACTGTGCCCAACCTTCCCTCCATCACAGTTGGCAGGCACTAGTGACTTTGACCCAGTCCAGCGCGACCAGATACCCATAGTTGGAGCTTTGTGTTTTTTGGCGCTATATTCACTAAAATCCTCAAAAATTCATAACTCTGGTTCTACTGAGTTTATTTTTGTCCTTTTGGAGCCAAATAATTTATTAAAATTGACTCCCTTATTCTAAATTGGTGTAGGATTTGTCTTGTGTTGTGTTTTCACAATATTACTGTTTGTGTGCTGCGCAAATACTTTACACATTGCCTCTCAGTTAATCCTGACTGCCTTTTGTGCCTAGCTACCCAGGGTTAAGCATTGGTTAATTTATTGACTTTTGTGTTTCAGCCTGCAAGGGATTGTGGCTGTTGCTTGACCAGGGCTCCCACCCCAGTCAACCAACAACCCAGTTTCTCACATAACTCCTATTATATTTTATTTATATTGATTTCTATCACAGTGAATCTAAGGCTACCTACACCATGGTGAATACGATGAGTGTGCTTTAGAGCCCTCACAACATCTGCTTTCTTAAGGCTGAACACGGTCTTCAGTTACTGATTGTGAAAAATCAATATGTATGCGTACCCTGTGCATCTTGGCTTCATTCATATAAGATGCATGAAATTAGACACTTGTGTGTCATTGGTACAGCTGGACTGGAGTATACAATGAAAGTGTCCATTTCCTGCTTATTTCACAAATGTTATCCATTTCTTAATCCAGCTTAGATCAGCACTTTAACATAGGAAGTGTGACAATAACCCTAAGAAGCACAGGGGAGCACTCGGGATCCTGTTGAAGACCATAGATATCAGAGCAGTGGATAATATAAAAATATAGCAATTTGGACGAGGTATATTGACAACATTTTGCTCATTTGTTAAGGCGATAACAGTAGAGCTACCAGCTTTGTGAATTTACTTAGCACCAAGAATGAATTTCTGAAATTTACTCACTTCATGAGTAACACAGATCTGGTGTTTTTAGGTCTAAACATTAGAGTAGAAGGTGGTAAGCCAAAGACAACCAAACACAAAATATCCACAGCATGGGACTGACTACTACAGAACAACAGCTTTCATCCTCATCATCTAAGAGAGAATGGCTATTCTCTAAATGCCATGAATAGAGAATCAAGATTTCATTAGACACAGATGCTTTATGCAGTATTCTTTTAATTGCCATTACTGCAGCACCTTTAAAGAACTTACAAACAATAAAATGACAGTCTTGTACAAGAACACCATAGTCCATAATAATTCCCCTCATAGAACACTCTTCCGTTTTTAACTCTTCTTCTTTGTCCCCTTATTCTTTCTCCTCTGTAAAACTGACACTATCCAGATCCTCTTCTTTTCATTCCTTTTTCATTGTGCATTGAAGATTAGTAAGCAAGTTATCAGCACACACCCATCACTATGTATGTATTAACTGCAAAT
Organism: Lissotriton helveticus; assembly: GCF_964261635.1. NCBI lineage: Eukaryota > Metazoa > Chordata > Amphibia > Caudata > Salamandridae > Lissotriton > Lissotriton helveticus. The sequence continues at coordinate 2,106,511,917 of NC_136057.1, read as the reverse complement.
TTAAAATGTGCTATTTTTAATTTCTTTCACTTACATAATCCCTTCGCTTCACTTCCTTCCCTTTATTATTTTTCTTGTTTGATAATTTTTTATTTTAAAGAAGGTGGTTGTTTGGATAACGTTAGCCTCTGTGTCTTTAATGCAATCTTAATTCTCTATTCATAACATTTGGAGAATCACCATTTAACTTCAAGACCAGAGGGTACAATTATGAATGTTGAACAGTAGCGGCCCATGGTGGGAGTGCTGCCGGGCGCTGATATGGGGCGGGGAAGGGGCAAGGTGGGGGAGTAGTAAACTCAGGAATACGGCCACACAGAGGTAAGTACGCACACAAATATATAAAACGAATTTGGTTGCGCGCGCTGCATCGCCAAATGCGCAGTTTCACTACCTGGAATTCCATGGAGTTACCCAAAAACTCCACTAAATTCCATTGAGTTCCTTAAGCAGGCAGAGTGCTCAGCCACCCCTGGTCTTAATCAAAAGTCACACCCAAAGTAAGTGAGCTTTACTTCTTTTTTAACTACAAAAATAATCGTATTCATCTTGATTCTATTTACTGTTTCTGTGTTACTCGTTCATTTTCACTCTGTCCGGTGAACTACAGTGTGAAGCAGCTGCTGGACGGTTCCTCTAATTTGCTGCAGTTAAAATACCTAGGGGCAGATTTACAAGCCCCTTGCGCCACGTTTACGCCGCTGTTGCGTCACGCAAGGTGGCGTAAACGTGGCGCATCCCTACGAGGCATTTACAACGTGACGCATCTATGGAGATGCGTCACGGTGTAAGGCCCTGCGCCACATGAAACCTGCGTCAGGTTTCATGTAGGCGTTCTGGTGCAGGCGGGGGCGTTCCGTCGCAGGAACGCCCCTGAAAAGTGACTCAGTGAAATCTACAAGATTTCACTGAGTCACTTTCCCAACGCTGATGCGTCAAAACCCTGCGCCTGCTTGAAGCAGGCTTAAGGCTTGACGCACCACGTTAAAGATAGGGCAAGTTGGTAAAGTGCTGGAGTTGCATGCCGCAGGCAACACAACTTCAGCACTGCGCCAACTTTACGCCCAAGATGTGACACGCATCTGTTCATTCCTGCGCCATGGTGCGCCGCATTATAAATGCGGCACATCATGGGTTGCGCAAGGATGAACTTGCGTGCCGTATCTTTCCTGGCGCATCTCTGCCGATTTGCAGAGATGCGTCAGGCAAGGTAAATCTGCCTCTAGGTGTTGTACGGAAATGATCTGAGATGGTTAAAAGCCAAAATGATGAGCTTTATAAAGTGCCAAAAATAAATACATAATTAAGACCATGTGTATATGTCAGCAACCTTTTGGTTCAAATAAAAAAAACGTGTTATTTTTTTTAAATGAAAATGCTTGTTCCCTGGTGAGCAGAACACTAAATGTTCCACGACTAACCAGAGGAGGCTTGAAGTGAGCTTAATTAGTGAACTGCACAATCACTTAGTGCAACCTTCGGCTCTGAGGAAAGTACAGCAGCACAGGGAGATTACCCTGGTGCTGCTTGGAACACAAGGCCAGGCCAAGGAAAGAAGAAGAAAAAGACAGAGATCGAACAAGGAAAAAATTAAATTCAGATAGGGGACCAGGAGCTGCGTTCTCGCTGCAGATAAATCTTCTAAGGTGCCTTTCTACACATCAGCCTGTGCCCTTTCTTCCCATATTCACCACAGGACCCACAGCTGCAATTGTATGATGTTGCAGCTATTGGTCACCGACTCCCCAGTGGCACTGCTACTCACTGTGCACAGCGTTCAGCGTGGTGACCAGACTACTCCTGGGGCTGGTGTTACCAGTGGCCGGAAACCTGTTGAACTAAGTTAGGGCTCTAAGCGGGCTTACCGTGGTGCTGCAGTGATGCGTACTAGGCAGGAGGTGCGGGCATGAGCATTCCTGGCTTCTTTGGTTAGCAGCAGCAGTAACGTACTGACGGTCAGTCTGCTTCAGTAACCGATCTTCTACTTCAGTGATTCTTTGAGTGTCCCCTGCTAGAGGCAAGCTGACCTCCTGGCTGGTGTTCGTTGGCATTCCCCAGAGCAGGGAGCTGTGGGTACAGTGAGCCATAAGTGATGCGCAGCGTTTTGTGTGCATAATGCTGGAGAGGGAGAACTCCTGTGAGGTGCTCCGTGAGAGAGAGAAATCATGCATGCGTAGAACTCTACTGTGAGACATTACAGTGGGTGGAATCTCTCCAAGGAAGACAAGAGGGGGAAGAGAACACAATTGTGTGGCTCACTGGTTAGAAGCGGCAGACCCTGAAGCAGAGATCGGCCTGGGACCAGGGTTCAATTCTCGACGCGGCAGGGTCTTGGGCCAATGTCCACGGACTCGATAATTCTCGCCTCGGTGCCTACGCTAACCATGGGTCCCACTTTGCAACTCTGGGCAATAGCTTACTTAATCTCCACACCGGCCCCATCAGCACCGGGGATGCCTGGCTTCACCTTGGAGGTGCCCAGGAGGGACCATCTCACAGGGAAAGCCTCGACGGGTTCCCCAGTGGTATACAGCGCCAGGACACTCCGAGATGGAGTATCAGTGCGCTTTACAAGTATACTTACTCAGTTCACGCACACAAACTGCTGCTTCCAAGGTGAGATTGCTGGTGGGAGGGAGGGGCTCTTCTGGGGAACCAGAACTCGGACTGGCAGGCTTGGCTCCTGCTCATTCACACCAATGGTCTCCGAGAGCGAATACTATGTGTTCGGGTCAATCTGTTCTCCCAGGGAGGGAACCACTCAACGCCCCAAGGACAGCAAATCCTCACTTTAGTAGTCAAATACTATAGTATTGTGGCTTGGGTTTGCTTGTGGCTTCTTTTTGAACCAAGATCCATTTTGACTTATTTTTATGATTTCTTATGCTTTTTAACAACCTTGGGAAAGCTGCTTGAAATAACTGAAAGAAGAAGTGCTGGTAGTGCGGGACCCAGTTGCTGGGCAGGGCATGGGGAGCCCAGAATGAAGCAGACGTCAAACCGTCCATGGTGCTCCACTGGCAGTGGTGGAGTTTTTTGCCAAACTCTCTAGATCAACAATTTGTTTGCTGATCTCTGTTAATCAATTGTGTTTTTTAGAGAGCTAACACATGATTAATGTAAATTGCTTATTTCTGCCCAAGTAAAAATGGCCTATTCTTGCAAAAACTTGTGCGAGGCGTCATCTGAATTGTCCCTGCATATGGGACTTTATTACTTAACTGCACATCAGAAGCGCACTGCCTCATTGATGGAGCTCTGCTCTGTTGATGCAGCGCTTGTGTCAGCGGTGCACGAAATGGTGGCATGTGACTCGTGCTAGAATTTTAAACAATGCGGGCGTTGTATCTCTTGATGGCAGGGCGTGGCTCGTGCTACACCTTCAATCAGTGCGGGCCCATGCCGCTACCTCACTACAGCCTCACGAAGAGGCCCCTGCTCTCCCTAACTACTGGTAATCAATTCTCATTACCTACTCCACAAAACAATACCATTTTACAAGAGAGCTAGCCCTATTAGAGATACTGATCCAATTATACATCAGATACAATACTGTTCCAAATGACCCCTCTTTCTGAAAACACAACTTACTGTTATTATATCCAAACTTGAATAACACTTCTATGAGTTAGAAGCTGAACTTGCAACACATTTAAATTAATTAATGAAAAACATACTTCAACTACTCAATCATTGTGCCTATCTTTTCAGGAGCAGCATTTCAAAGAGGAAGGGTGTTCTATGAGGGGAATATCTATGGACTATGCTGTTCTAGATTGTAATTTTATTCATTGTAAGTGTTTTTTTTAAATGCTGCGGGAGATGCAGTTAAAACATTAATGCATAATTTTGCCTAAGGTCTTGAAATGAAAGCTCCCTTTTGGACAGTTCTTAAGACTAAGACACCACTGCACTGACATATAAAATTATAAGATACAGCCAGCCAACCATGACACTAAGTTTAAGGCCAGGAAATATTCTGAAAATGGTATTCAGAAAGCTATGAAACGGGCCCAGAATAATAATAGGGATGCCCTCTTGGACAATACACAGCAGAGAAAGACTGATCTGCATAACAACATTTAATGTTGCCTCCGATTAAGTCAGAAAAATAATCAATAAAAACTGGAGGATTTTAAGCACTGGCACCTTGATCTACTAAAAACAATGTTTTCACACAAGAGAGGCAGAAGCCTCAAAGACCCACTTGTCCACATGAGACCCTTGAAACAGTCAGGGTTGACCAGGCCAACCATAGTAGGACACTACCCATGTGGAAGATGTGGACACACTTGATTGAAAAAGGGCATGCAGTGATGGACTACAAGTGGTTTGTCCTTGAACATATACAACAAACTATCAATCGTGAATGAAGACTCCTTGAAAGAGACAAATGCTGGGTTTTCAAATATACCACCCATATAGCTGGCCTGAACGATAATTTGTAATCTCGGATCTACACAACCATGAGGCTGGATAGATGAGCCCTACATTTTCTCAGAATTTCTTTCAATATTTGATTTTTAACTACTAGTGGATTCCTTAACTATTTTTTCAGCATTTGGTCTCTGTCAACATCAAATTTTTTTAAACATGAAAAAGTTTTTTTAAAATGTTCCCCGCATTTTCAATTTTCTAAATATTCATCCCCTTTTTTCAATATGCAGACCGTTTGGTTTTGACTTTCTTATTCTTATTTTTTTACAGCCTCTTATCTTACTTCACAATATAATCTTTATTCAAGTCTGTACTTAATTTGTTAACTAAGTCTGCTATTTGTATTCCCCCTTTTTTGGTCAGATCCATAGTTTCCATACATATTTAAGTTACTTTCTACTTACTCCATCTCAACATAGCAGTTCTATGTAAATACAGAACCAGAAAAAGGTCCAATACACATCTGCCATTTTGCAAGATTAGTCAACCGGTACACAATAATCATTGCACAATGTGCGTTCAGCACATCTCTAAAGAAACTTTGATACAGGAGTTCAAAAACCCGGGAATAGAGTCACTCATTACCATGCAGGCTCGAATGACGGTTTTATAGGTGAACCGGCTAGATGGGAACCTTGACGATGTGTGTATGGCATAGACATGTGAGTCCTTACTGAAGGACTGAAAAGGGGCAAACTTTTGTGTAAGGTTGGGCGTACTTGGCATAGTGGGGCTACGCGGAGCATCACGAAGTGTGGGGAATCTACCCACAACCGCACACTTCACGTTGCCCCACTACGCGCCGCCCGCCTCCCTCCCGCCCTCTTTGAAATGGCCTTATAATCTCTAAAAGCATAGTAAAAGTATTTAAAAAGACCTACCAGAGATGCGGTGTGCTGGGGCTCCCTCTTCCTGCTTTATCGCGACTTCTTCCTGACAAATGCGCATGCACGGGCGCTCGCGCATGCGCATTTCTCGCGAGTATTTGGGGACCTCGACTGTGAGTGGGATGCAGAAAAGATCTGAGTTGGAAATATGAGGGGGGACTCTGCTAGTGAGATTGATAGGTCAAATTATAAGGACAGTAGGGAGGGTGAAATGGCTAAGGAGTTGTCAACCTTTTCTTTTATGGAAACATCACAAGCCCTTAAATTAATGAAGAAAGAAGAGGCACCCCGATTGGATGGAATACCTAGTGATTTATATTTATCCCAGCCTGGAGTGTAGGTTCCATATCTGAATGTCTTGAATAACGCCATTATGGGAGGTGTAGATATGCCCCCTCATGGCAGGTTGCGGTTATCATCCCAGTATATAAAAAAGGCAGAAGACATCTGCCCTCTAATTATGGACCTATGAGTCTATTAGATAACAGCACAAAAACAATTGGCAGTCAGGTCCTGGCAAGGCTTCAAACTTGGATATCTAATAATAAAATGAATGGGGACACACTGGCAGGCTTTTGAAATCAGTACCATCGACCAAGTCTTCCGCTTCAAGGTCATATGCTGGAAGTATGTGACCTTAAAGAGGGATTACTTGTAGGTTGCCTTCCTAGATCTGAGGTCAGCATTTCAATCAATCAATCAATCACAGTACTTGTAAAACACGCTACTTACCCATGAGGGTCTCAAGGCGCTGAGGGCAGGGGGTGCCGATACTGCTAGAAGAGCTAGGTCTTGAGGAGTCTTCTGAAGGTGAGTAGGTCTTGCGTCTGCCGTAGGTGGGTAGGGAGGGTGTTCCAGGTCTTGGCGGCGAGGTAGGAGAAGGATCTGCCACCGGAGGTTGTTCGTTGGAGGCGGGGGACAGTGGCAAGGGAAAGGCTGGCGGAGCTGGCGGGTGGGGGTGTAGAAGCTGAGTCTGCTGTTCAGGTAGGCTGGTCCGGCATTGTGAAGTGCTTTGTGTGCACGGGTAAGGAGCTTGAAGGTGATCCTCTTGTCGACGAGGAGCCAGTGTAGGTCTCTCAGGTGTGGGGGTGATGTGGCTGCGGCGGGGGACGTCGACGATCAGTCGGGCGGAGGCGTTTTGGATGCGTTGTAGTCGTCGTAGGTGTTTCGCTGGGATTCCTCCGTAGAGTGCGTTGCCAAAGTCCAGTCTGCTGCTGACGAGGGCCTGTGTCACCGTTGTTCTTGTTTCAGTCAGGATCCACTTGTAGATCCTGCGGAGCATGCGGAGGGTGTTGTAGCAGGAGGAGGAGATGCCGTTGACCTGTTTGGACATGGAGAGGGAGGAGTCGAGGATGAATTCTAGGTTGCGTGCATGGTCGGTGGGTGTCGCTGATGATCCCAGTGTGGTCGGCTGCCAGGAGTCGTCCCAGGGTGAGGGTGTGGGTCCGAGGATGAGTACCTCCGTCTTGTCCGAGTTCAGCTTCAGACCGCTGTTTCTCATCCAGTCGGCGACGGCCTTCATTCCCTCGTGGAGGTTGGTTTTGGCTGTGTGCGGGTCCTTGGTGAGGGAGAAGATGAGCTGGGTGTCGTCGGCGTAGGAGATGATGTTGAGGTCGTGTTGGCGGGCCACTTGTGCGAGGGGGGCCATGTAGACGTTGAACAGGGTCAGGCTGAGGGATGAGCCCTGGGGGATGCCGCAGATGATGTCGGTGGCCTTGGATCGGAAGGGCGGGAGGCGGGCGCTCTGGGTTCTGCCAGAGAGGAAGAACGTGGTCCAGTCAAGGGCCTTCTCTCGGATTCCGACTTCTAGGAGGCATGTCTTTAGAGTGCGATGGCAGACCGTGTGGAAGGCGGCTGACAGGTCCAGGAGGATGAGGGCTGATGTTTCGCCATTGTCTAGTTGGCACCTGATGTGGTCTGTGGCGGCGATGAGGGCTGTCTCGGTGCTGTGGTTTCGCCTGAACCCGGACTGAGATGGGTCCAAGATGTTTTTGTCTTCCAGGTGGCGGGCCAGTTGCATGTTGACGATTTTCTCGATGACCTTCACCGTTAACGGGAGCTGGGAGATGGGCCGGAAGTTCTGGAGGTCCTTGGGGTCCGCCTTTGGCTTCTTGAGGAGGGCGTTGATTTCGGCGTGTTTCCAGCTTTCCGGGAATGTCGCTGTTTCGAAGGAGATGTTGAAGACCTTCCGTAGTTGGGGTGCGATGGCAGCATCTGCTTTGTTGAATACGTGGAGTGGGCACGGGTCTGATGGAGAGCCTGAGTGGATGGAGTTCATGACCTTGCGTGTCTCGTCGTCGCTGAGGTTGGACCAGGAGTTCAGGCGGTTGGCACTGGTGGTGTTCACAGGGGAGGTGGGGTCTGGCATAGTAGTGGCGGTCATGGTGTTGAAGCTGTCATGGATGTCAGCGATCTTGCGGTGTAAGAAGATGGCTAGTGAGTTGCACAGTTCTTGTGAGGGCGGTATGTCCTTGGTGTTGGCGCTGGGGTTGGAGAGTTCCTTTACGATGCTGAAGAGCTCTTTGCTGTTGTGTGCGTTGTTATCCAAGCGGTCTTTGAAGAAGGATCTCTTGGCTAATCTGATGAGGTGGTCATGTCTGCGGGTGACGTCCTTGTGGGCTGCGTGGTTGTCCGGTGTGTGTTCGTGGAGCCATATCTTCTCCATTTTCCAGCATGCGCGTTTGGAGGTCTGCAGCTCGTCGGTGAACCAGGTGGCTCTCTTCCTGGCGTGGCTGTTGGAGGGTTTCTTGAGTGGGGCGAGGGTGTTGGCGCAATCGTCGATCCACTGTCTGAGGTTGCGAGCTGCGGTGTCTGGGTTGGTAGGTCGGTGGGTGGGTTTTGGGTGAGGATGGTGATCAGCTGGTCTTCAGTGACTTTGCTCCAGCAGCGGCGAGGTAGCTGTTGGGTGCGGTGGTGCGTGGTTGGTTTATTGAAGGTGAAATGGATGCAGCGGTGGTCGGTCCAGTGGAGTTCGGTGGTGAGGTGGAAGGCGATGTGGGTGCCTGTGGAGAAGACAGGGTCCAGCGCGTAGCCAGTGGCGTGAGTGGGTGCGGTGACGAGTTGTCTGAGGCCGAGTTTGGCGAGATTGGCGATGAGGGTGGTGGAGTTAGCGTCGATGTTGTTCTTGAAGTGGAAATTTAGGTCCCCGAGGAGGATGTAGTCTGTGGAGGCGAGTGCGTGGGTACTGGGGAGGTCGGCGATGGAGTCGCTAAATTGAGCTCGGGGTCCGCTGGGTCTGTAGATGAGTGTTCCTCTGAGGGTGGTGTTGGGGTCGGTGTGGATCCGGAAGTGCAGGTGTTGGGCGGTGTTGAGGGTGTCGTCTGCGTGCGTGGCAACCGTGAGGGTGGACTTGTGGATAATGGCTATTCCTCCTCCGGTTCCGGTGTCGCGACCCCTGCTGTTGACCTTGAAGCCCTCCGGGATGGCTATGGCGATGTCGGGCGCCAAGGAGTCAATCCACCAGGTCTTGGTCAGGAAGGCCACGTCTGGGGCGGAGGTGTCGAGCAGATCCCAGAGCTCGACGGCGTGTTTGCGTGTGGAGCGGGTGTTGAGGAGTATGCAGCGGAGGTGGTTGGGTCCAGTCCTTGGAGGTTTGGTGGTTCTGTCGCAGGTGAAGAGGCAGGTGTCTCAGGAGAAACGTCAGTGAGTCAGTTTCGGGGCAGCTTGGAAGCAGGTGTGATTTTGGCCGGTGTTGAGTGCGTGGAGGGGTCTGGCATCATAGCGGAGTCTGGTGTTGTGGGGTTCACGGGGTCCAGGGTTTCTGGCGCGGGACGCGGTCCAGGTGTGGACGGGCGCAGACGGACTTGCCTTTGGCGGCCTCCATAAGAGGGGGATAGGGAGGGAGGAGTAGCTGGGAGGCAGGAGCGGGGTTGCCAATGGGGAGCAGGGGGGCAGGGACGCAGGGGTGCAGCGGCGGGAAGGATCGGGAAATGGCAGCAAAACAGGAAGGCGACAGGGAGCAGGCCCAAGGCAGCTGGCTGCCGTGTGGTGGCGTGGGGAGCAACCTGCCTGTGAGCAGGGTCAGAGGTCGCAAGCGGGATACCGGGCAGAGAGACACAGGGGCAGTGGGGGGAGCAGAATGGAAACTGGGCAGAGAGACACGGGGGCAGCAAGGGAAACAGTGGGAGAGAACGGGCACAGACCACGTACAGGCAGCGGGGGAGACAGACAACTGCGGTCACAGACACAACATTGAAAATGCAGTCACTACAACGGGAGCAATGAAAGAAAATACAGGCAATACAATGTCGGATAAGCAAACCTACGGCCTACCACTGGCCACCCGTGATGAAGTGCAGGTGGTAGCCTGCGGGTGGAGGAGAGCCTCGAACTTCCTCAGCAGCGGCAGCTGGGCAGGGAGGCACAGGCGGTGCTGTGCGGAGGGGGAGCGATCTACCTGAAAGAGTCAAGGGTCGCTCTCCTCACCGCGCAGCGGCCGACCTATATGGGGAGGTGGGAGGGAGGAGCAGCTAGGAGGCTGGAAGTAGGGGCAACGAATGGGCAGTCAGGTGGCGGGGCCACAGGGGACGCAGCGGCGATGGGCGACGAAGGAAACAGAAGGCAAAGGGCACAACAATTGAGGGGGAAACGGGTGGCACAGAAGGCAGTGGAAACCAGTGGCACAGAAGGCAGAAAGGTCACAAAAAGGGCAAAATGTCACAAATATACAGGGGGAAACGAGTGGCACATAGGCACAAACGTCCCAATAAAGGGCAGAGAGGTCAGAAAAAACGGGGGGAAACGAGTAGCACAGAGGCAGAAAGGTCACAAGAAAGGGCAGAAAGGTAAAAAAACGGGGCAAACGAGTGGCACAGAGGCACAAAGGTCCCAATAAAGGGCAGAAAGGTCAGAAAAATTGGGAGGAAACGAGTGGCACAGTGGACAGAAAGTTCCAAGAAAGGGAAGAAAGGTCCAAAAAAATGGGGGAAAACGAGTGGCACAGAGGCACCAAGGTCACAGGATAGGGCAGAAAGGTCAGAAAAAAGGGGGGAAACGAGTGGCACAGAGGGCAGAAAGGTCCCAAGAAAGGACAGAAAGGTCACAAAAAACGGGGGGGAAAAGAGTGGCCCAGAGGCACAAAGGTTACAAGAAAGGGCAGAAAGTAAAAAAAAAACGGGGCAAACGAGTGGCACAGAGGGCAGAAAGGTCCCAAGAAGAGGCAGAAAGGTCACAAAAAACGGGGGGGAATGAGTGGCACAGAAGGCAGAAAGGTCATAAGAAAGGGCAGAAAGGTCAGAAAGAACGGGGGGAAACGAGTGGCACAGAGGCACAAAGGTCCCAAGAAAGGGCAGAAAGTTCACAAAAAATGGGGGGAAACGAGTGGCACAGAAGGCAGAAAGGTCACAGGAAAGGGCAGAAAGGTCACAAAAAACGGGGGGAAACGAGTGGCACAGAAGGCAGAAAGGTCCCAAGAAAGGGCAGAAAGGTCACGAAAAACGGGGGGAAATGACGGGCACAGAGGCACAAAGGTCCCAAGAAAGGGCAGAAAGGTTACAAAAAATGGGGGGAAACGAGTGGCACAGAAGGCAGAAAGGTCACAAGAAAGGCCAGAAAGGTCACAAAAAACGGAGTGAAACGAGTGGCACCGAGGCACAATGGTCACACGAAAGGGCAGAAAGGTCACAAAAAACGGGGGGAAACGAGTGGCACAGAAGGCAGAAAGGTTACAGGAAAGGGCAGAAAGGTCACAAAAAACGGGGAGAAACGAGTGGCACAAAAGGCAGAAAGGTCCCAAGAAAGGGCAGAAAGGTCACAAAAAAATAGGGGGAAACGAGTAGGACAGAGGCACAAAGGTCCCAAGAAAGGGCAGAAAGGTCACAAAAATGGGGGAAACGAGTGGCACAGAGGGCAGAAAGGTCCCAAGAAAGGGCAGAAAGGTCACAAAAAACGGGGAAACGAGTGGCACGGAGGCACAAAGGTAACAAGAAAGGGCAGAAAGGTCACAAAAAACAGGCGGAAACAAGTCACACAGAAGGCAGAAAGGTCACAGAAATGCAGGGGCAGCTAAGCAACAGAAGTTAAAAACGGGCAGAGAGACACGGGGGCAGCGAGGGGAACAGAGGGAGAGAACATTCACAGACCACGTACAGGCAGCGGGGGAGACAGACAACAGCTGTAACAGAGACAACAATGAAAATGCAGTCACTACAACGGGAGCAATGAAAGAAAATACAGGCAATACAATGTCGGATGAGCAAACCTACGGCCTACCACTGGCCACCCGTGATGAAGTGCAGGTGGTAGCCTGCGGGTGGAGGAGAGCCTCGAACTTCCTCAGCAGCGGCAGCTGGGCAGGGAGGCACAGGTGGTGCTGTGCGGAGGGGGAGCGATCTACCTGGAAGAGTCAAGGGTCGCTCTCCTCACCGCGCAGCGGCCGACCTATATGGGGAGGTGGGAGGGAGGAGCAGCTAGGAGGCTGGAAGTAGGGGCAACGAATGGGCAGTCAGGTGGCGGGGCCACAGGGGACGCAGCGGCGATGGGCAACGAAGGAAACAGAAGGCAAAAGGCACAACAATTGAGGGGGAAACGGGTGGCACAGAAGGCAGGGGAAACCAGTGGCACAGAAGGCAGAAAGGTCACAAAAAGGGCAAAAGGTCACAAATATACAGGGGGAAATGAGTGGCACATAGGCACAAACGTCCCAATAAAGGGCAGAGAGGTCAGAAAAAACGGGGGGAAATGAGTAGCACAGAGGCAGAAAGGTCACAAGAAAGGGCAGAAAGGTAAAAAAAACGGGGGTAAACGAGTGGCACAGAGGCACAAAGGTCCCAATAAAGGGCAGAAAGGTCAGAAAAATTGGGAGGAAACGAGTGGCACAGAGGGCGGAAAGTTCCAAGAAAGGGAAGAAAGGTCCACAAAAATGGGGGGAAACGAGTGGCACAGAGGCACAAAGGTCACAGGAAAGGGCAGAAAGGTCACAAAAAAGGGGGGGAAACGAGTGGCACAGAGGGCAGAAAGGTCCCAAGAAAGGACAGAAAGGTCACAAAAAACGGGGGGGAAAGAGTGGCACAGAGGCACAAAGGTTACAAGAAAGGGCAGAAAGGTCACAAAAAAACGGGGCAAATGAGTGGCACAGAGGGCAGAAAGGTCCCAAGAAGAGGCAGAAAGGTCACAAAAAACGGGGGGGAAGAGTGGCACAGAAGGCAGAAAGGTCCCAAGAAAGGGCAGAAAGTTCACAAAAAATGGGGGGAAACGAGTGACACAGAAGGCAGAATGGTCACAGGAAAGGGCAGAAAGGTCCCAAAAAATGGGGGGAAACGAGTGGCACAGAAGGCAGAAAGGTCCCAAGAAAGGGCAGAAAGGTCACGAAAAACGGGGGGAAATGAGTGGCACAGAGGCACAAAGGTCCCAAGAAAGGGCAGAAAGGTTACAAAAAATGGGGGGAAACGAGTGGCACAGAAGGCAGAAAGGTCACAAGAAAGGCCAGAAAGGTCACAAAAAACGGGGTGAAACGAGTGGCACCGAAGCACAATGGTCACAAGAAAGGGCAGAAAGGTCACAAAAAACGGGGGGAAACGAGTGGCACAAAAGGCAGAAAGGTCCCAAGAGAGGGCAGAAAGGTCACAAAAAAACAGGGGGAAATGAGTAGGACAGAGGCACAACGGTCCCAAGAAAGGGTAGAAAGGTCACAAAAATGGGAGAAACGAGTGGCACAGAGGGCAGAAAGGTCCCAAGAAAGGGCAGAAAGGTCACAAAAAACGGGGAAACTAGTAGCACGGAGGCACAAAGGTCACAAGAAAGGGCAGAAAGGTCACAAAAAACGGGCGGAAACAAGTGGCACAGAAGGCAGAAAGGTCACAGAAATGCTGGGGCAGCTAAGCAACAGAAGGCAAAAACGGGCAAAGAGACACCGGGGCAGCGAGGGGAACAGAGGGAGAGATCATTCACAGACCACGTACAGGCAGCAGGGGAGACAGACAACAGCAGTAACAGAGACAACAATGAAAATGCAGTCACTACAACGGGAGCAATGGAAGAAAATACAGGCAATACAATGGAGGATGAGCAAACCTACGGCCTACCACTGGCCACCCGTGATGAAGTGCAGGTGGTAGCCTGCAGGTGGAGGAGAGCCTCAAACTTCCTCAGCAGCGGCAGCTGGGCAGGGAAGCACAGGCAGTGCTGTGCGGAGGGGGAGCGATCTACCTGGAAGAGTCAAGGGTCACTCTCCTCACCGCGCAGCGGCCAACCTATATGGGGAGGTGGGAGGTAGGAGCAGCTAGGAGGCTGGAAGTAGGGGCAACAAATGGGCAGTCAGGTGGCGGGGCCACAGGGGACGCAGCGGCGATGGGCGACGAAGGAAACAGAAGGCAAAAGGGCACAACAATTGAGGGGGAAACGGGTGGCACAGAAGGCAGTGGAAACCAGTGGCACAGAAGGCAGAAAGGTCACAAAAAGGGCAAAAGGTCACAAATATACAGGGGGAAACGAGTGGCACATAGGCACAAACGACCCAATAAAGGGCAGAGAGGTCAGAAAAAATGGGGGAAACGAGTAGCACAGAGACAGAAAGGTCACAAGAAAGGGCAGAAAGGTAAAAAAAAGGGGGTAAACGAGTGGCACAGAGGCACAAAGGTCCCAATAAAGGGCAGAAAGGTCAGAAAAATTGGTAGGAAACGATTGGCACAGAGGGCAGAAAGTTCCAAGAAAGGGAAGAAAGGTCCAAAAAAATGGGGGGAAACGAGTGGCACAGAGGCACAAAGGTCACAGGAAAGGGCAGAAAGGTCACAAAAAAAGGGGGGAAACGAGTGGCACAGAGGGCAGAAAGGTCCCAAGAAGAGGCAGAAAGGTCACAAAAAACGAGGGGGATTGAGTGGCACAGAAGGCAGAAAGGTCATAAGAAAGGGCAGAAAGGGCAGAAAGGTCAGAAAGAACGGGGGAAAACGAGTGGCACAGAGGCACAAAGGTCCCAAGAAAGGTCAGAAAGTTCACAAAAAATGGGGGGAAACGAGTGGCACAGAAGGCAGAAAGGTCACAGGAAAGGGCAGAAAGGTCACAAAAAACGGGGGGAAACGAGTGGCACAGAAGGCAGAAAGGTCCCAAGAAAGGGCAGAAAGGTCACGAAAAACGGGGGGAAATGAGTGGCACAGAGGCACAAAGGTCCCAAGAAAGGGCAGAAAGGTTACAAAAAATGGGGGGAAACGAGTGGCACAGAAGGCAGAAAGGTCACAAGAAAGGCCAGAAAGGTCACAAAAAACGGGGTGAAACGAGTGGCACCGAGGCACAATGGTCACAAGAAAGGGCAGAAAGGTCACAAAAAACGGGGGGAAACGAGTGGCACAGAAGGCAGAAAGGTCACAGGAAAGGGCAGAAAGGTCACAAAAAAGGGGGGAAACGAGTGGCACAAAAGGCAGAAAGGTCCCAAGAAAGGGCAGAACGGTCACAAAAAAACAGGGGGAAACGAGTAGGACAGAGGCACAAAGGTCCCAAGAAAGGGTAGAAAGGTCACAAAAATGGGGGAAACAAGTGGCACAGAGGGCAGAACGGTCCCAAGAAAGGGCAGAAAGGTCACAAGAAACGAGTGGCACGGAGGCACAAAGGTCACAAGAAAGGGCAGAAAGGTCACAAAAAACGGGCGGAAACAAGTGGCACAGAAGGCAGAAAGGTCAAGAAATGCAGGGGCAGCTAAGCAACAGAAGGCAAAAACGGGCAGAGAGACATGGGGCAGCGAGGGGAACAGAGGGAGAGAACATTCACAGACCACGTAAAGGCAGCGGGGGAGACAGACAACAGCAGTAACAGAGACAACAATGAAAATGCAGTCACTACAACGGGAGCAATGAAAGAAAATACAGGCAATACAATGGAGGATGAGCAAACCTACGGCGTACCATTGGCCACCCGTGATGATGCGCAGGTGGTAGCCTGCGGGTGGAGGAGGGCCTCGAACTTCCTCAGCTGCGACAACCGGAGCAGGGAGGCACAGGCGGTGCTGTGCGGAGGGGGAGCGATCTACATGGAAGTGTCAAGGGTCACTCTCCTCACCGCGCAGCGGCCGACCTATATGGGGAGGTGGGAGGTAGGAGCAGCTAGGAGTCCGGAAGTGGGGGGGCAACGAATGGGCAGTCAGGTGGCGGGGCCACAGGGGACACAGCGGCGAGGAGCGTTGAAGGAAACAGAAGGCAAAAGGGCACAACAATTGAGGGGGAAACGGGTGGCACAGAAGGCAGGAGATACCAGTGGCACAAAAGACAGAAAGGTCACAAAAAGGGCAAAAGATCACAAATATACAGGGGGAAAGAGTGGCACAGAGGCACAAACATCCCAATAAAGGGCAGAAAGGTCAGAAAAAACGGGGGAAACGAATGGCACAGAGGCACAAAGGTCACAAGAAAAGGCAGAAAGGTCCAAAAAAACGGGGGTAAATGAGTGGCACAGAGGCACAAAGGTCTCAATAAAGGGCAGAAAGGTCAGAAAAAACGGGGGTAAATGAGTGGCACAGAGGGCACAAAGGTCACAAGAAAGGGCAGATAAGTCACAAAAAATGGGGGGAAACGAGTGTCACAGAGGGCAGAAAGTTCCAAGAAAGGGTAGAAAGGTCACATAAAACGGGGGAAAATGAGTGGCATAGAGGCACAAAGGTCCCAAAAAAGGGCAGAAAGGTCACAAAAAAAGGGGGGAAACGAGTGGCACAGAAGGCAGAAAGGTCACAAGAAAGGGCAGAAAGGTCACAAAAAATGGGGGAAACGAGTGGCACCGAGGCACAAAGGTCACAAGAAAGGGCAGAAAGGTCACAAAAAACAGGGGGAAACGAGTGGCACAGAAGACAGGAAAGGGCAAAAAGGTCACAAAAAAAGGAGGGAAACGAGTGGCACAGAGGCACAAAGGTCCCAAGAAAGGGTAGAAAGGTCACAAAAAATGGGGGGAAACAAGTGGCACAGAGGGCACAAAGGTCCCATGAAAGGACAGAAAGGTCACAAAAAACGGGGAAACGAGTGGCACAGAGGCACAAAGGTCACAAGAAAGGGCAGAAAGGTCACAAAAAACAGGCGGAAACAAGTGGCACAGAAGGCAGAAAGGTCACAGAAATGCAGGGGCAGCTAAGCAACAGAAGGCAAAAACGGGCAGAGAGACACGGGGCAGCAAGGGGAACAGAGGGAGAGAACGTTCACAGACCACGTACAGGCAGCGGGGGAGACAGACAACAGCAGTCACAGAGACAACAATGAAAATGCATCACTACAACGGGAGCAATGAAAGAAAATACATGCAATACAATGGAGGATGAGCAAGCCCATGGCCTACCACAGGCCACCAGGGATGAAGCGCAGGTGGTAACCTGCGGGTGGAGTAGGGCCTAGAACTTCCTCAGCAGCGGCAGCTAGGCAGGGAGGCACAGGCGGTGCTCTGCGAAGGGGAAGCGATCTACCTGGAAGGGTCAAGGGTCACAAGGGACAAGGGACAATCTTTGGAGGATGTTGAATTCCTTTGGTGTCCCAGAAGATCTTCACTGGATTTTAAGAGCCCTTCACACCCACATGTATGCTCAGGTGAGATGGAATGTGGGAGGTGATTTGGCTAATAGCATCCCCATCAATCAAGGTGTAAAGTAGAGCTGTGTACTTGCATCTACTCTCTTTAGTCTTTATATTAACAGGGCAAAAAGAGGGCTACGCAATCCAAACAAGCTTTATTCGACATTTTAGTCATAAAAGCTTGGTACATAAGCTATCAGATTGCAAGCACAATTCGCCCAAGTCTGCAGAAACAACAGTGCCAATTATAATGTTCATTGTTGATATCCTTCTTGTTGGACTTGTCCCTTTTTGCAGAGTTATCCCTGAACTTTGTGCCTTCCTCCTGTATTTTGTCAGACCTGTTTTTGCTGGTTTTATGACTATGGGCATTTTACCACTGCTGATCAGTGCTAAAGTGCATATGCTATCCCTATTATAAATTAATGTATGGATTAGTGACTCCATGATCTCTGATTTGGTATGCTTGTCAGACCCTAGTACAGTGCACTGAGTGTGTCCAGGGCTTGTAAACAAAATGCTGCCCGCGGGCTTGCAGCACTGGTTGTGCCACCCACAGAAGCAGCCTGTAAAAGTGTATCTCTGGTCTGCTGTTGCAGAGCCTGTGTGCAGTCTGGTACTGCCATGTTGACTGGGCACATGCACCGACTTGCCAGTCCCTAAACCTTCCCTTTTCTTCATATCTGACACCCCTATGGAAGGCCCATGGGCAGGGTGCATTGTAAGTATAAGGTAGGACATGCCCTGGTGTGTGTGGCATGATGTCCTAATAGTGAATTACAGCCATTTTCATTTTTCACTATTGCAAGGCTACCTGTTCTCCATAGGCCAGAATGGGCAGTTAGATTATTACATTTTATAACTGACTCAGGGGACATGGTAGAAATTCGAGTTTAGTATGCCTGAACTCAGAATGATAAAATACATATTTTAGTGAAGTTGATTTTAACATTCTGTGTTTGAAAATACCACTTTTAGAAAGTAGGTATTTTCTTGTCTAACTATCCAAGCCTGCCTCTGCTAGGTTGTGTATTCCTTGTCTGGAGTTTGAGTGACAGGGGCTGGGGATTCCAGGAGACAGGGTGAGTCAGCCCAGTGGTGAATAGAGAGATCTGCATCTACATGGGAGGGAGGAGTTGCACCTGGTACCTGAATAGGGCTGTGCCTTCCCTCCACAATACTGGCTCCACCTCCTGTGGTGCGTCTGATGTCTCTGCCCTGCACTGTGAAAGGAGAGAAGAAGTCATGTCAACAGAGTGCTCCAGGGCTGTGCCTTCCCTCCACAATGCTGGCTCCACCTCCTGTGGGGCGTCTGATGATTCTGCCCTGCATTGTGAAAGGAAGGAAGGAGTCATGTCAACAGAGTGCTCCAGGACTGACCAGAACTGGTTTGGACTAGGCAAAAGCCTCTCTGCCTTCAGAGAAAAAAGAAAAAAGTAGTGTAGAAGAGGGGACCCAAACCCCAGGGAGGTAGATCACTTTTGGACAACAAGAAGAAACGTTTGCTGAGAAAAGGAACCTGAAGAAACTGAGGAGAGACTATCCCTAAGCAGAAGGGCTGCTTGGGGGATTGGCCTGCAGTGGTTGCCTGACTGTCAAAGAAATGAGAAAGGATTTTTTGTGCTTTATTGAACTTGTAAGGATCTCCAAGGGCTTGAGAGAAGAGCTTGCCTCCTGGTGAAGTCTCAGGAACAACAGACTTCAACCCCCAGCTCCCCAAGAGTTCTTTGGAAGTGGCTGCTGCTGTTTTGAGCCTTCTGGTGGGACTGCATGTCGCAAGGAGCTGGAAGGGCGACTCAAGAGGGAGAAGCATGTCGCCATCACAGCCGCTGCCGCTGCCGTCGCCACTGTAGCTGTCGTATTGCACCGCATCTCAAGAAACGTCCCGCAACCCCGAAGAAGTGTGTCGTCATTGCAGCGACTGCCATTGCATCGTGGATGTCGCAGTTGTAGCTGTCGCTTTGCACCGCATCAAGAGAAGCGTCTCGCAACAAGGAAGAAGTGTGTTGCCATCGCTGTCGCAGCCGCTGCCGTCGCATCAAGGATGGCGCCACTGCAGCTGTTGCATTGCACTGCATCAAGAAAAGCAACTTACATCCATAGAGAAGCGTGCCGCCGTCGGAGCTGCTGTCGTCACATCACAGAACAAAGGTATTGCCGCTGCAGTTGTCGCATCGCGCGGAAGCGTCTCACAACATCAGAGAAGAGTGTTGCTGCCAAAGCCGCTGTTGTTGCATCACGGAACAAGGGAGTCGCCTCTGCAGCTGACGCATCGAGTCGAGACTTCTTGCAACGGAGAAGCGTGCCGCATCAGGAAGAACTTGACATCTTTATTTCTTTGCGCCGGATCTTTGCAGCATCTCCATCTCTGCAACACTTTCGTTGTAGAAGGGTGACGCATCGGAAGGTACATTGACTCAAAGTGTTGCATTTTAAGAACTAAAGAGAACTAAGCTAAAACTACCATTTTAAGTACAGTATTGTGGATTTTTGTTGTTTGTGGTCTAGTGTTACATCTATATAATGAATACTGATTTTTAATATACAACTTGTGTGGTGTCCATCTGTAGTGTTGTCACTTGATTACTGTGTGTGTCCACAAATGTTTTACTCACTGCCTCTGAGATAAGACTGTCTGCTCATGCCAAGCTACCAAGAGAGTGAGCAGGGGTTATTTTAGGAGTGTACCCCCTTACCCTGACTAGAGGCAAAGGTCCCCCAAGTCTAACACTTCTCAATTCAAGAACCCCCATGGATCTCCAGGCAGTACTGGATGTTTTTGTGACCTTCTGTAGAAACAAGGGCTCGGAGTTATACCTGGCCAAATCAAAGTATATGGTAATTAATTCACATAAATCCTTTAGAGGCAGAATGACCATTGAAGATGCCCGATTGACTAAGTTAAACACTTTGACTATCTTGGGGTAGGGTATCTGAAACCCAGTCCAGGGGGCGCAATTGGAAAAGTGTGAAACTTCCTTTAACCAGAGAATGTTACCAATTATAAAGAAATTTAAGGCTATTTGGGAGGAGCTGTATCACCGGTGTTAAAAATATATAGAGCTATGGCGGTGGGTGCAGTCATATAGGGGGACCAAATTATGGGGGTGCATAGATGCATTTGTCCTTACACTAGTGGAGAAAAAATTCTTAAGGAGACTTTTTAATTTACCTCTGAGTACTCCCCTTACACCTTTGAGGCTGGATGTAGCTCTACACTATAAGCACACAGTTGCTTCCTTAAATCCATTGACATATTGGGTGCGTCGTTGATCAACACCGGATTTATCCCCATATAGGGAATCGGTAACTGAACTGGTTGCATGTGATCGGCAAGTTCACACCCCATGGCTAAAATATGTCAAAATCACTGTGACATGGTTAGATGGAAGCTTTTTGAAATGCCCCAGCAGAAATTACAAAAGGTGCAATACTGGTACTAAAAATAAGCATATTGGGAAAAAGTTATCCAAGATATCTGGCGTAACATTGATGCTAACACCTTAAGAGGGCAGTTCCTAAATCATAAATGCCTGCCTAGTTTTTAAGCAAAAATGAACAGAATTGCTCCCTCTCAAGCTAGATGATGGTACGTTCAGTTTAGATGTGGCGTTCTACCCTTAAGATCGCTTACCTCTAAATGGGATAAGCCAGAATGCTCCTTGATACATTGCCCATTTGGTCTGGACTTAAAAGAAACAGAAGGCCACTTTTTCTTTATCTGCCCTAGATATGCAACCCCACGTAAGAACTGGATTATAGCAGTATGTATGCTGTTGGGTGTGAGGCATCATCGGTTGACCTGTAGACTATTGAAAAGTGATACAATCAATATATCAATTAATCAGGGGTTCATATAGTACGCTACTCACCCGTGAGGGTCTCAAGGTGCTGGGGGGGGGGAGGGGGGGAGCGGGGGCCTGAATCAGTCGAAGAGCAAGGTCTTGAGGTCCTTCCTAAATGTGTGCAGGGTCGGGGAGCATCTGATGTTCACCAGGAGCTTTTTTCAGGTTTTGGCTGCAATGTAGGAGAAAGCTCTCCCCCTGGTTCTGTTTCTGCGGATGCGGGGGACCTCTGCCAGGCGAGGTTGGGGGTGCGGAGGTTCCTCTTGGGTACGTGGAAGGATACTCTCTCGTTGAGGTATTTGGGTCTGATGTTGTTGAGGGCTTTGTAGGCGTGGGTGAGGAGTTTAAAGGTGACCCTCTTCTCAATGGCGAGCCAGTGGAGGCCCTGTAGGTGTTGGGTCATGTGCTCGTGACGCGGTGTCCCGAGGATGAGTCTGGCTGTGGAGTTCTGGATGGTTAACGTTGGTCTTTGTAGTGGCCAGATTCTTATAGCGGGCTTGGCAAATTAAAGCAAAGGATCTCACCAGAGGTAATCCTTACCCTGATGTGATATGAGGAGATTCAATTTTTAAAATCATATGGCATATAATGATGGGTATCAGGAGACTAAGGGCCAGATTTTCAAAAAATACATGCATCGCAGCACTCAAACAGAGTGAGCTGCGTTGCGTGACAGGGAGGGAGCAGAAGAGCACCATATCAACAGAGATATGGCTGTCTTCTCCCCTTTCCATAGTGCCAGCACTGATTTCAGCTGCCGAACGCAACACACAAACCTTAGCACCATAAAGCTAGGGTGTGTGCGTGAGTCTAGCATAGGTTTTGCACAGGAAAGGTACCCTTTCCTGTACAAAATACCATGCCAAGATAAGTTTAAAAACGTTTTCCCCTTTGTATGTGTGCTACAAAGTGCAGCTTTCATGCAAAGTCAAAAAAGAAAGAAGAAACAAAAACATTTCTCCTGTTAGCGCCTCCTTTGTAGTGACGTTACCTTTTGGCACCAAACCCTGTCTACAACTCTTTGTAGATAGGATTTTCCGACCCCCTTGGCGCTAAGTAACGCAAAGCAGTGCTTCGAGCTGTTTTGTGCTACTTTTAGGGTACTTACCAGCGCAAACTAGTTTTGCGCTGGAAAGTAAACCCCCCCCAAACATTTGTACTGGTTAGCATCACTTTTGTGTCACTAACCCAGTGCAAAATTTTGAAAATTTACCCCATAAGGTATGTTGTAATTTTCCCATGAAAGTATTTCAAACTGTAATGATGAAGTTTTATATAATATTGATTTTATCTGAACTTTTTATATATTTAAGAATGTATTTAATGTATTTTAAGTTATTTTAAGTTTTCGTAGTCGAAATAAAGTATTATTATTATTATATTAAGGCAACCTGTCAGCCAAAGCCTTGGTTTAAACTGGGGCTTGTTGACTTAGAACCAAGCACAGGGGTAGTCTGGCATTATTTAATACAGTAGACTTCAGGACCATGGCACTGCTTTTAGTTGCAGAGGCCTGGAGGGATCATCAGCTGTCTAACCTGGCAAATATCCGTAAGGGACCTACACACTTTTTTAATTGACAGTTGCATATTTAGACCCCTCCTCTGGACGTCTCCCGGTCCCCACAAAATGCTACCGAAGGTGGTTTGACTGCAGTAGAAGCCCTTGGGAACGCACACAATTTTTTAATTGACAAGTGCGTATTTAGAGCCCCCTCTCCTTTACCAGCCCCACAAAATGCTACTGATGGTGGTTTGACTCACAGCAGTAGGGGGCTGGTATAAAACACATTTTCGAAAGCTAACCTTTTTTTAAAAAAAATCTTATCGTGTTTTCAGACAGAAATGACGCATTACAACACGTTCAAATGACAGGTTTCAGGGCAGTACGTATCTGGGCCGATCATCGAGGCATATTCAGAACCAAACGTCACAGACGTTTAATAAACGACATCACATCAAATATCGAAAGCTAATTTTGGTTCCCAGTCTACCAGTCTACCAATGCCCAGCTATACATTTCATTAAGGTTTTGCTCACTCAAAATACCCCTTTTACCTGTCATTAAGAGTTATTTCTTATTAGAGTTATCTTTTGCAAAGTAGCCACTTTCTACCACTTCAAAACACAATAGTGAAAATTACCCTGAAATCTGCACCTATAGATCGGCTCTCAAAAGCCAGGCGCATAATTCAAAATGATAAACGCTATCGCTTACTGCCGCACGTTGCTTTGCATAGTTAATATTGCTATAATTAGTCACAGTTCCTCTAATTTATTGAAAAAGATGCTCATACCCTCTAGTGTAATACAGTGATGAATGTTGGAAGTGCAACTTCAGAAACAGGAATCAGGAAAATTAGTAACAGTTGGAGAATTAGCATATAAAGCTATAATTCGCTGCTTCTTCCACATTTTAAAGGCAGGTTAGGCCGTTCGTCGAGCTGAAAAATCTCGGCGTCTATCGAGCTTTTCCGTTTTATATTTAACAGATCGACACATTTCTCTTAACCTCTACATTAAATTACAGGTAAATATTTAATCTCCTCATAAGTGGGAACTGTAAAGAGGAGCTGGCCTGCTTCCCTGCCTAATGAGAGGGGCACGGGATTTGTAGAAACATGATTAGTATTATTCATTAAGCAAAGAAATTCTCATTTGTATCTTATTATCGCTATTCTGCATAAACCAACACAATTTGTCACGAGTCCCCTCATTTGCTGTATCCTCAAAAGGAGATTATGCTTATTTTTCATTTGGACAGAGGAATATCAGGCCAGGTGTTTGGCACCAGCGGAGTGTTCAGGTGTAACTGTGCCAGTGATGCTACATTAGGGGTGGCGTGGATGAAGAATGAGGCATGGAGGATCCGGGGCCCGCGTGCGGAAAGGGCCAGGCCCAGCGCTCGCGCGGAGTCCTGCTGATGAGACAGGTGGTGGAAGGGGCCAGCCCGCGCAAAGAATTGCAACTTCACTGCGGAGTCAGTCTGTGAGGTAGAAAAGCGATTGGAACTTTAAACAGTGCATTTAATGTAGACGGATTTATGCTAATTTGCTATTGTCTATAGTTCCTATTTTCCCTTTTAAATGGTGCATTGATTGATATATATATATAGTGAACAAGGCGGTAACGCCGAAACGCGTCTAAGCAGCAACTGATCTAAGAAATAAAAGTTTGGATTCAGATTCACGGAGTCAGCGCCTCTTTTTGATCGTGAAGTTTGGCATGTAAGAATATATATATATATATATATATATATATATATATATATATATATATATATATATATATATATATATATATATATATATATATATATATATATATATGTATATGTATATGTATATATATATCTATATCTATATATATATATATATATATATTACCTACTGGCGGTCGCCAGTAGGTATATATAGTTAGGATTTTTTCCCTATGGGTTTTTTGAAAATTCTATGTCTAATAACTTTGGCGTTTGTGGACGGAATTGGCTGAAATTTTGAGGAAAATGGCACATTTTGTTTCTGAGCAGCCCCTGAAAATTTGGGGGGGTTTCGTCAAGGGGGGGCCGAGAAAAAAGGGGGGTCCAAAAACGTGTTTTTAACATTGATTTTTCCATAGGGCGGTTAGCCTCACTTTTAGCCCGAACGGCTGAATAGATTTGCACGAAACTTGGCAAAATTGTAGGGACTGGTAGCCCGATGTGCCTTTTGTAGGTCTCAATATATGTGCTCCAGTGGATTTTGAGAAATTAACGTTTAAAAAAAGATATATATCTGTAACAGCGGACCGGGCAGCGGCGCAGGACGCGTACTTTTCGCGCAACGGAGCTTTGTGAAGCGAAGCTGATTGGTTCTCTGGCGTCTGTCAACATTCCAAAAAGTCCGTAGCGGCCGCCATCTTGTCTCTCGGTAGGATCGAGAGACAAGAGGAGGCCAAAACAAAGGGGCAAATAACCATAAGGGGGCATAGTAGATCCTCCCTGACCCCCTAGGTTTAATGTAGAGGCTTTAAAAAAAATTTTTTTTGTTTTTTTGCGTGGGTAGCGCCCGGTCCGGGAACCGGGAAGCTTTCTGGGCAGCGTACTGCAATGAAAAATGAATGATAGACTTTTCAAATACTGTATGTTAATTGATTGTTGGTTTTGTTGATTATTTTTTATTTTTTTTTATTTTTTAAGGATTGTTTATTGTGTTTCATAATTTATTAAACTTTCTAACGCGGCGCGTCATATGACGCATTACGCGACAACGCAGGTCCAGAATATAGTCAAAATGTCTCCACCAACCAGCGGACGGCACACAACCCCTTTCAGCAGGCTAAATAGTTCTGTTAAATGACAACAGAAGGGACAGGCAACAAGAACCATCAGTCAAAGAGGGGAGGGCAAGTTCTTCTCTACCGGGTCACGTTGGAGCGCTACCGGAACTGATCGAATTGGTAGTCTACATTGTTTCTGGATGTTTCAGACTGAAGCTGGCGTTAGCATGAGAGCACCACCATTTCGTAGCTCCGTCGTGGCCATTCCACGAGCAATCATGCTAGGCGCTCCCCACCAGAAGCCTGCGGGAGTCGGGGGCCCCCAAGACTTTTGTAGAATCTTCAAGGATGAGGGGACGCTTTCGAGAATGGAGCCCAAGCTCTAGCAGACAAGCGTCCGAGTTCCAAGGTGTCGCAGGCCCATTTTAGTGGACCACGCCCAAATCTGAAGAGATGGCCGCCATTTTGAGAGTCCTGTGGCAGCCGCCTATCGCTGCACCGCAAGAGCGGGAGCAACTCAAGTACATGGTGAGCGAGACGCTGTAGTCGAAAGAGCGGGCGGTAAACAGCTGAATAGCGGAAGAGGCACAGTGTAGCAAAAGCGGGCTGAATGGCAAATGAAACGGAAAAGGGGTGCCCCACTACAGCGTGTCTTTAGGTGAAACGGATTGTGGGACAAGGTGAAGAATGGAAGAGTCACCAAAAGGAAAAAAGTTCCGCTTGACCCCGGGAGCCGGCCACCTATGTCGGGGGCGATCTCAGGCCACACCAGGGCAACACGACTTGGGGAGGGGGCCGGAGCCAAGCGCCCCCTCCGAGTCCGCGACATGACACCGTCCCTCGGGGGCCTCCGTCAAGCGGTTCAGGGTGGCACCGCATCACAACAGCCCCCACTTACTTTAAGAATAGTGAAGATGAAGCAATTGCAAATAGGCTTCAGACAATGTTACAAGCACTCCTCAAAACTTTGAACTTTCAGAGTGCATGAGTTGGGACAGCGAGGGGTGATTTGGTTTCTCGGACTGTTTTTCTGGTCTCTCACCACTGGCATACTTTAACGTTTTCTTGTTTCTAGGACATTAATAGGTTTTATCATTACGTTATGTTATCGTTTCTTTGTTTGTTGTTTAATAAAAGTTCATGTTCATCAGTGGCCTACTGATTTTCGTTTTCCTATTTTTTTCTTTCCAGGTTGTTTCATGGTAAAGTTTCTGTTAACAGGATACAGTGATCACTTCGTTATTATTGCATATGTCCTTTTCACTAGGGGTGCTCTCTGGTCGGGCCAGATGACGTATCTCTAGTAAATGGTCCGGGTGAAAAAGGTGCATCAATCAGTGGGGAGTAGATAGGCATGACAGATTACAACGGGGGAGAAAGGTCCGCATTACGTACCCTTTCACTACTTGCAAAGATTTTCTTACGTTTATTTGCAAACAGGGAATACCTCCAAAAAGAACTAATTCCCAAACAGTCAATGTTCGGACAATCAATCAATCAATGAGGAATGAAATAGGTACGACGTGTTAAAGGCTTGCGTTACCTACCCTTCACTATCTGCAAAGGGAGAGAGAATATTCCTATTCTTCCTCGTTTGCAGGTAGAGAAGATCCTTAAGAGAATTAACTTCGAACAATTCAATGCTCGATTGAAACAATCAACAAGGGGTACTGTGAACACAAATGAACGCCGCTTATGTACATACGCATTGCTATTTTCAACAGGTTGTTCCTAATGTTTCTATTTTAGCGAGGTCAAAAAGAGATCCCATTAGTGGCCTACTGATTTTGCTCGATTCCTTTTGTTTTTTTACACGATTTTTCGCTATCTGCAAAGACTAAACAGAGTATTGCGACTCTGTGCTTGTTTGTAAATAGAGAATGAACCAAAGAGAACAATCAATCAAATGGAGAGAGAAGCAGGCACGACGGATTACAACGGGGGCAAAGGGCTGCGTTAACTACCCTTCACTATCTGCAAAGAGAGAGTACTCCTAATAGAAATGAGGGGTGGGGGCAGTATTCAAAGCAGATCAGTGTGCATAAACACGAAAATGTTTTTACTTACCACGTACTTGACATTCGACAGCTTATGATATTTGCTATTAAAAAACCATTGAAATTCACTGAAAAAACCATAGGTTATAGACCATATATAGTTGGAATTAGCATTTACAAAACCTTGAAAATTCACTGAAAAAACCATAGGTTATACACCATATATAGTTAGGAATTAGCATTTAAAAAACCTTATTTTACTCACACAAAACCATTGAAATTCCATATATAGTTAGTTGCACTAACTATATATCGCGCACCCGCAATCCACTGCTGATCATGTCACATATTACATCATTCATGACATGGTCAGTGACATCATTGATGACATCACTGATGACATCTCAAATGACATCACTGATGACATCACTGATGACATCTCATTTGACATCATTCTTGTGCTAATACGATAAACCTCTTCAGACTCTAATATAACCTTAGATACACTCAGTGTAAACAGACACTCACACACTGCCACTCATCCATGGAGTTACTCACACACCCAGTCAGTCATGCAAAGAAACAATCTCACCTCCATTTCTTCAACTATACAGTTAAACACACCTTACTTATTGAAACATATACTAACACATATTTACTCTCTTATACAATCCCTGATACAAGTTCACAATGATCGATACAACCACTCACTCATTCAGTGGCTCTCATGCACAGTTATTTATATATGCCAACTCTCACATGTACTGTGTTTTACATATGTACTTACTATGACATGTAGCATTGAGATATCCATTCACTCATCAATACACTCATGCACACAGTCAACTGCCCATGTAGCTGTTTCCACATGCACTCTTGAACTCATACACCTAGTGAATAAACTGCTCACACATCTATGCATAGAGTCACACACCTTCCAGCCACCCCCACACAAACTCAATCTCCCATAGAAATACTTGGGCAACCAATTAATAACACATATAGCCTCTCGTATAGCTAATGATCAACACATGCAGCAGTTTACAGAACAACAGACATAATGATGCACAAATTAAGACAGTTTAGTCACTAACCCATGCATTCAGTGAGACACATTTAATCACTCACTCATACAGTCAGTCATGCACCTACTAAATCCTTCATCCAGACACTTATACATCCACTCAAGACATATTTTAACTTTACAGAAAAATACAGTCACTGGATGTTGTCATCAGTGATGTCATCAGTGATGTCATTTGAGATGTCATCAGTGATGTCATCAGTGATGTCACTGACCATGTCATGAATGATGTAATATGTGACATGATCAGCAGTGGATTGCGGGTGCGCGATATATAGTTAGTGCAACT
Organism: Lissotriton helveticus; assembly: GCF_964261635.1. NCBI lineage: Eukaryota > Metazoa > Chordata > Amphibia > Caudata > Salamandridae > Lissotriton > Lissotriton helveticus. The sequence continues at coordinate 2,106,483,648 of NC_136057.1, read as the reverse complement.
AACTATATATGGAATTTCAATGGTTTTGTGTGAGTAAAATAAGGTTTTTTAAATGCTAATTCCTAACTATATATGGTGTATAACCTATGGTTTTTTCAGTGAATATATATATATATATATATATATATAGATATAGATAGATATATATATAGATATACATATATATATATTCTTCTCCTCCTGCTTCTTCACGCTGCTCGCACGGCACGCAGAACACAAGGACCACCACACAGCTCGTCAAATATATAATATAATATATATATATATATATATATAGTAATTGTAATTGCAATTGCATTTATATAGCACTTACTACCCCTGAAGAGTCATGGAAGCGCTTTTTCGTCGAGTAGCACGTTACCTGAGAGCCCAAAAAGGATTAGTGGAATTAGTATAGGGAACTATGAAATTCATTTGAGCAGTGAACATGTTATCTGTTATTTGGTTTAAAAAGGATAGTGGAGGGATAGAAGAGGTAATGGGTTGCATTTATATTGCTACACCTGATCGGGTATTGAAGCACTTTTGGCAGGTAGCAGGCTACTCTAGAACCCAAAAAGGATTAGTGGGGAATTAGTATAGGGAAATATAAAATTATTTTGAGTGGTAGACATATTAGTCTGCTATTTGGACTGAAAAAACTATAGTAAAGGGAGGGTTTGCATTTATATAGCACTTGCTAACACTGATGAGGTGTCAAAGCGCTTTTCAGCAAGTAGCACGCTACTCCAAGACGCTTCGCCCTTCACTTCATTTTGTGTGGCCAGCAGCGGGGCGGTAGAGCCAAGGACTCGCGGACCCAGACACCAGCGGGGCTTCGGGAGAACGGACAGCCCCTCCCCTTACTACCAGAGGGCTTTATCAGCAACTCGCGTCCCCCGCTCCGCGGGAGACGCTTCGCCCTTCACTTCATTTTGTGTGGCCAGCAGCGGGGCGGTAGAGCCAAGGACTCGCGGACCCAGACACCAGCGGGGTTTCGGGAAGACGGACAGCCCCTCCCCTTACTACCAGAGGGCTTTATCAGCAACTCGCGTCCCCCGCTCCACGGGAGACGCTTCGCCCTTCACTTCATTTTGTGTGGCCAGCAGCGGGGCGGTAGAGCCAAGGACTCGCGGACCCAGACACCAGCGGGGCTTCGGGAGGACGGACAGCCCCTCCCCTTACTACCAGAGGGATACATAACTGCCGGCGGACCCGCGAGACGCGGGACGCGCGCGGGCGGACGCAGGGCTAAGCCCGGGCAAAGGGCGGGCCCTCTGTGGCCCTCAGAGGCCGCAGGAGGCAGGGCAGGGCCACCCCGCTTGCATCTTGCCTGATTTCCACTGGATACTGGAGGTAAAACGTATAGACTCATAACAGTGACTGCCTTGATTCACACTTGGGCCAACAAAAAAGGACTATTTACACTATATATTGGCCCAGCACTGGTGTTTGTTGTTGCTTCCATTTCTCTCTCATATATAAAAGCAACCCTCCTTATGGCTGGTAAAGGGGCCATAAATAATACTAACTCCCATGGGGGGCCCGGGAAGTGGACTTCGGACATTTTAAAATCCAGTCGTGAATCCCCTTTGGTGACAGCTAACTACTGCCAATCATCATCCTTATTGGATGAACTTAATGCGCTTTGTAAAACTAATCACACCTGGATTGATGAGGGGAATGAACATGCAGGTGCTCCAATAATTACAAGTCCTAAGTATAACACACCACCCAATCCTAAAGTAACCTACATGGGAACCCCCTCTCTAACTTCAGTTAAAGATAGCACTCTTTTAATAACTAACCCTCAGACTCCCCCTACTAAAAAAAAGCGGTATGCAAGCTTCCCCTCAGCCACTAGCAATACCCTGAAATCATTCAGGGCATGCTTAACTTCAGATTCACCCCTACCTATCATACCAACTGACCCATTGGCCCTGATTGAACTTATTGTTAAATCTCCAATATCCCCATTGGTTCAAAGAATTATGGTAATAGGGGAAAAAGTAACATCTATAGAAGAGACAATGAAAGCAAACGCGATCCTTTTAGAAAGTCTGGTAGGAGTTAACAAGGTAAAACCCCCAGCCACTGCCGATCTCCCATTAACTTTTACACAAAGCAGTACCCCCCAACCCAGTCATTTGCCCCTAAAAAACCTAAAAAGACGGTAATATCCAATACTCGGCAGGCAACACCAAAAATGGTAATACCACAGAGCACTGATAGCAGAGTAGGGTCGACCAATGATCCATCGCCCCTAGAGGGAACTCTCTCCAACAATGGCTATAGGCAAAGGAAAATCAACCAAATTGATCTACCGCCGGAGGCCGCTCCATTTGTAAGCATTCTTTCAGGCGTGCCCGAATTAAGTAACGGTAAGATCGAGGGACAAGCGGAATTGGCAAACAAGGTATCTTTCTGGCTAATAAAGAACAGGCCCCTCCCAACAAAACATCGTCGGGAAAATTTTGAATGTCAGAAGGGTGAAATGGTTGGGTCCTCGAACTAAAGATATAGGTGGTGATCTGATCCTCGTAAATTTTAAGGATCCCCGTGTTGTCCCCTATCTGCAAGGCTGGCAGCCTCAAAGGGGTGACGGCCCAATAGTTATAAGGGAATTGAGAGACTTTTACCCCAGAACCGCATACATGCCCCCAGTAAGATTAAAGACAGAAAAGAGTTACTGTAGGGGCAATAAAGGCCATACACTCAGCAATTACAATTTACCCACTCGGAATCGTTTTTCTGTACTCTCTGATACAGATTGGGTGTATTGACCTGATAAACTGATCCTTGAATGGTCTGATAATAAAATCCTGAAGCCTGGGGTTATCTACTACTAAAGTTAGTGCTACATCAGGAGAACTGCAGGGGAGGTGGTATTAAGTGTGGGAAGTTGTTATGATTAGACTGTTTACATCTAGATTGAGCGAGGGTTGTACCCCCCCTTTTTTTCTTTTTTTTTTTCTTTTTTAAACGAGTGAAATTTTTTGTTAATGCACTGTGCACTTTCGCATAATTTAAAACCCTTTTGCAATACTGTGGTGAATCTATTGTATCTATGAACGCATCAATTCTTTGGTATGGTATCTCTTTTCATCATGTATTGATATGAATGTATTTTAAAAATTGTATTGTGCTTTTATGGTTGCTTTGCTTCAACCGAATAAAGCTTATTGAATCTGATAATCTGAGTCTGGTTTAAAAAGGATAGTGGTGGGATAGAAGAGGTAATGGGTTGCATTTATATTGCTACACCTGATCGGGTATTGAAGCGCTTTTGGCAGGTAGCAGGCTACTCTAGAACCCAAAAAGGATTAGTGGGGAATTAGTATAGGGAAATATAAAATTAATTTGAGCGGTAGACATATTAGTCTGCTATTTATACTGAAAAAACTATAGTAAAGGGAGGGTTTGCATTTATATAGCACTTGCTAACACTGATGAGGTGTCAAAGCGCTTTTCAGCAAGTAGCACGCTACTCCAGAACCCAAACAGGATATGTATTTTTTTGGTAGTTTTTACGTCCTTTTATTGTAGTAAGCTCTGATGCCTCTGGACGTGGTCATACTGAGTAAATAAGTCTATAAAAATAACAGATTTGAGCCAGCTTAAACATGCTGGTTGTTTCATGAATCAATCTATCTATCTATCTATCTATCTATCTATCTATCTATCTATCTATCTATCTATCTATCTATCTATCTATCTATCTATCTATCTATCTATCTATCTATCTATCTATCTATCTATCTATCTATCTATCTATCTATCTATCTATCTATCTTTGCCTTTTTATCTGTCTCTATGTGGTTGTTTCTCTAAGTGCTGTCCTAACAGTCTGACTGTGCCTATAGGAGTAATTTATGGGTACAGTGCTAAACCTGATGGGGCTAGTAACAGGAGTTACCTGCTCTATTGAGATTATAACTATAATACCTCTGATCCAGTGTTTTTCACCCAGACACTTCAGCTGATAAAAGCAGCCAGCAGTTTCCCTGATAATTGGATGCAGACTTACCCATTCTCAATTTAATTACCCATTTCAGAGTGTTCCCTCACTGTACATTTCATAATCTTGAGAAATTCCCCCCCATCCCTGATATCAGTAAATCCAGACGAGTGATAGAGATGCCGGGCCAAAATCCAGAGTATTTGAAGCCCACCTGTCTGCATCTGTTTGTCACTTTTTACACAGATGCGTCTATTCCTCCGATTTTGTATGTTTTCCTTTTCTCTTACCCAGTTTTTCTTTCTTGCTGGCTGCAGTAGTCATTTACCCTATTTAGTTGCTTCTGCTTTTACTTCTGTCGAAATACATTGTCTCTATATCTTCCTTGATCATATTTTGTACTGATTATACAGTAAAGGAAGCTTCAGGAAAGTATTGATTGCAAAACCATACCCTTTAGTTCCAAAATACCATCTTCAAGATAGCAAGTAAAAATCTCATAAAAATGCCAAGTTAACCTAAATAACCCTTGTTTGAAAATGCCTTTTTTTACATGTTCTCCTCTATTTTTTTGTGGACTGATGCTCCTGGTTTCTTGACTCAGTGCACTGAAACTCTGCTAACCCGGCCCCAGTACAGGTTCTCTGACCCCTAAGACATTTGAAAATTGGTTATACTCCTAATTGGCATATTTAATTTAGCTATAAGTCCCTAGAATATGGTACAAAGTGTATCCAGGGTCTATAATTTATGTTATGTTATGTTATGTTATGTTATGTTATAGATTTTTATTGTGCGCACAGCTACTCCAGCTAAGGAGCGTCCTGGCGCATTGACGAGGAGTAGCATGAGAAACATAACACAGCTAAAAGAGCCAAAGGGACCACCATAAATGCATAGCACAGACTGAAGCTAAAAAACTAAAACAGGAATGTTTTCAAGGCTTTCCTAAAAGCCATAAGATCTTCTAACAGGCGCAGTTCCACCGGGAGGGAGTTCCAGGCTGATGCCGCCTTTACTCCAAAGGAACGGCCACCCATACGGCAAAGCCTATATCTAGGAACTACCGCCAGGGCCTGGCCCTGGGAGCGAAGAGTGCGCGTGGGGACATAGAAAAGAAGAGAGCCAGACAGAATTTCAGGTCCCATGCCTCTCAAGATCTTGAAGGCGAGGCAGAGTATCTTAAAGAGAATCCGCTTCCGTATTGGGAGCCAGTGTAGGGAACGGAGAACATTCGCGACCGAACAGAATTTAGGGAGGCCGACGATTGCCCTAGCTGCGGCGTTTTGTACTCGTTGTAATCGAGTGAGTTCGGCCTGGTTGGCCCCGGCGAGAAGAGAACTCGCGTAATCCAGGCGAGAGATGACAGTAGCCTGGATTACAAGCTGTCTAGTTGGGGCTTCAAAGTACTTAAGAACAGGTCTTAAGCCTCTCAACAGACCGAAACAGCAAGCCGCTGTTCGTTTAGTGTGCCCTACAAAAGTCAGGCCCGAGTCTATCCACACACCCAAGTTTTTCAGCTCCAGAACCGGCACCGGGGATGGTCCCAGCTCACGTGGCCACCATTGGTCACCCCAGAGTTCCGCTCCCCTACCGACAACCATAACCTCTGTTTTAGTGGCATTCAGCTGGAGACAGTTTCCTGTCAGCCAGCTTGCCACTGCCTTCAATCCGTCCTGAAATCTGGGGGCATCCACTTCCGCGTCCCCGCTGAGAGTAACCGCCAGCTGTGTGTCATCGGCATATGAGACCAATGTTAGGCCCCACTGCCTCGCGACATCAGCTAGCGGTCTCACGTAAAGATTAAACAACGTGGGGCTCAGCAAGGACCCCTGTGGGACCCCCATGGCCAGTGGTTGGAAATTGGACTTGAAGGGAGAGATGGAAACACAGAAGGAACGGTCGCCAAGGTAGGAGTGGAACCATTGCAGGGCCAGTCCACCGACACCTGTCTCCTCGAGCCGATGCAGGAGGATGCTGTGCGAGACGGTATCGAAAGCGGCGCTGAGATCTAACAATATCAGCGCCGCCATCTGTCCAGCATCCAGCACCGCACGGAGATGTTCCACCATCACAAGAAGGGCAGTCTCCGTGCTGTGACCAGCACGGAAGCCGTTCTGTGTGGGATCGAGGGCATTGGTTCGTGTGAGATACTCCGACAGGGCCAAGTTGACATGGGCCTCTGTGATTTTCGCCGGCCAAGGCAACAGCGAAATGGGTCGGTAGTTTTCGGGCTTGGAAGGGTCAAGGGAAGATTTCTTGAGGATGGGAGACACCACCGCTTGTTTCCACTTAGTTGGAACCACCCCTGTCTCCAAAGATAGGTTGACAAGGGAACACACCGCAGTGCGCCCCATAAAGGCCTGCTCTCTAAACAGAGCTGACCTAACTGGGTCGGATGGAGAGCCAGATTTAACTCGCAAAGCGAGTTTGTCAAACCCATCTAGTGGAAGAGGGGGAAAGGAAAGCAGAGTGGTGGAGTGTGGTGTCGCATTAGAACTTCCCAAGTCAATCCCTGTATCGGGGAATGCCTGATAGATTGTTTGCACTTTCCCCAAGAAATAGGCAGCCAGGGATTCACAGTGGGAGATAGAACTCACCACTGTGGAGGAAGTTCGCTTCGCTACCAAATCCTTCACGGCCCTGAAGATGGTCTTCGACGGGTTTGGGCTGCAACGAAACTCTGCAGCACCATTGTGCACCCACTACAGTACATGATTGCATGCCTATCATTGTAGCCTGGCTGTGGCTGTTTTAAGCTGCAATTCAAGCTATCAAAATAAAACCTTTTAACATATCAGAATTTTCATCATAAATATTAATGTCACTGCTACATAGGCCTTATAAGCCCAAGGGCAGGGTGCATGGTATTTAAAAGTAGGGCATTTAGAAACTTACTGTTCCACGTGTCCCCAAAAACTATTTTCATCATAGCAAGGCTGGTGGCTACATAGGAAAGCACTTGATAACATTATTGCATTTATTAATATTAATTTCAGTAAAGAACAAGCTAGAAATGTAGTTCAAATATTCTTTTTAAAAGGTTTTTGAAATTCAATTTACTGGTAAAGTCAAATGTGTGCAAACTATTAAAGAAAAGCTACTTTTAGAAAGTTATCCTTTCCCTGACTAAAGTCTCTGGAGGCCCATTTGAGCTCAAACTGTCACTTGTTAGCTGCTAGAATTGGTGCTTTCTGCAGGGTCACTCTCAAACGTGTTGCCTTCCTTCTTTCCTTTTTGATGAATTAATGTTTGTTGGCTTTAGGACTCTGGGCACTTTACCTCTGCTAATACGTGCTAAAGTGCATGTGCTGTCTGCTTGAAAGGTGGTAACATTGACTTATTGCAATTGGCATATTTAATTTAGTCATAAGTCCCTAGTAGATTGCACTTCATGTGCTCAGAGCCTGTAAATCAAAAGCTACTAGTGCACTTGCAGCACTGAGTGTGCCATCCACTTCAGTATCCTTTTAAAAATGTCCCAGGCCTGCCACTGCATAGCCTGCATGCACAGTTTTAAACTGGATTGTCAACCTAGCAAGTTAATCCTCCTGCCAGGCCGAAACCTTTCCTTTTAATTAATTAATTTGCTTATTTGAAGGGTTTTATATAGCGCAAGCTTCACCCGGGGGTATCAGAGCGCTTTACATCAACAATGGTAATAAACAAGAAAACCACAATAGCTGTAGAAGAAACAAGTTAAACAAATGTTCGTACATAAATAAAAGGAATAATTAAGATAGCATATTGAGCAGAGTGCATATAAGATAAACAGGAAACCAACTGAAAGAACCAGAAAAGTTGTACATAGTATTTTTACAGTATGCAAAGGAGGACTTTGTGGACATAGTAGGGAGAGGGATGGTATGGTGGGGGGTGGAGGGTGTTAAGGGTATCGGGAGGGGGTGAGAGGGTGAAAGGGGTAGGCGGGGCTGTCTCAAGAAGGGGGGAGTGTATTCAGAGAGGAGAACAGGGGTTTAATTGCCCCAAAATGTGGAGAGAAGATGAATTTTAAGGTTACTTTTGAAGCTGTCATAGGAGGGATTGCATCGAAGATCTTTGGGGAGGACATTCCAGATTGTTGGGGCCTTGCCAGAGAAGGATCAGGATTTTGAGGTGTTTTTTTTTTAGAAGGGGGTATGAGAAGAAGAGTGTTGGTGCTTCTCAGCGTTCGGGCACAGCCCGCTTTTTTGAGTTTAGTTGTGAGGTAGCTTGGAGTGTTCTGATAGAGGGCTTTGTGAGTAGTACATGCAATTTTATAGGAGGATCTGCCTTTGATGGGGAGCTATTTGAGGTCTTGAGGGCAGGGGAGATGCGTTCAAAACATTTACAGTTTGTTGTTAGTTTAGCTGCGAGGTTGAGGACAGATTTGTTGGGGGCAAGGTGGATCTTGGGAGTACCAGAGAGAAGGGCATTTCCGTAGTTGATTTTAGAAAGGACCAGCGATTGGGTAATTATTTTGAAAATCATCAGCTGGGAAAAAAGGTTCGATTTTTTTTAGATGCCGGAGTGTGAAAAGTGCAATTTTTGCTGAGTTTTTTACATTGGAGTTGAGTGTGAGTTTATTGTTGATGGTGATGCTGAGTGATTTGACAGATTCGGCGAGGGAAAGAGAGCAGTTTAGGGCATTAAGGTCATCAATCCATGTTAGAATGGGGAGAGTGTTGTTTTTGGAAAAGAAGAGGATGATCTCAGTTTTGCTAGGGTTAAGTTTAAGATGGTTGTTTTGGAACCAGGTTTGGATCTTGGTTAGGGCAGTGTTAAGGTGCAGGATATCTGCATGGAATTTTATTTTATAGTACAGTTGGGTGTCGTCAGCGTACAAGTGATAGTTGATTTTAGCTTGTTTAAGTATAAGAGGTTCCATAAAGAGGTTGAAAAGGGCAGGAGAGAGGATGGATCCTTGAGGGACACCTAGGGAGACAGTAGTGGGTCTAGAGAGGGTGTTTTGAATTTAAATTTGTTGGGTTCTAAGTTGGAAGTATGATGTGAACCAGTTAAGGACAGTGCCATTAATGCCGAAGCGATCTTTGTGTGCATTGAGTAAGGATGGGTGGTAGACTGTGTCAGAAGCAGCAGAGAGGTCGAGGAGGATGAGTAGGTAGGTCTCGCCCTTGTCCATGGCTAAGTGGATATCGCCGACTATGTTAAGCATTGCGGTTTCAGTGCAACCTTTGCGGAAGCCAGATTGAAGGGGGTATAGAAGGTTGAATGTGTCAATGTGTTTGTCCAATTGTTGTAGGGCGCATTTATCGAGGGCTTTGGAGAGGTGCGGGAGGTTGGAGATAGGGCAGAGATTGTTAGGGTCATTGGGGTCAGCTATGGGGTTTTTGAGGGATGGATGTGATTTGTCCGAGTTGAAGGGAGATGGCAACATTCCCTGTTGAGAGGGAGGCGTTAATGATGTTGGTCCAGTAGGGGACAATGACGTGTTTGAGGTCTTGGACGAGTGCGGAAGGGAGAGGGTCTTTAGTACAATGAGAGCAATACAGAGGGCTTCCAGGGCTCATGGCATCATTAGGGAGTCTGTAGCAACACTATGGGAAAGGTGAGGCAGTGATCATGGGAAATGACAGTATATAATTGCCAAGATATTAGCATAAGCTGGTGGTCTTGTTGACAAGGACGTATCAGCATTCCTGATCAGCGTTCCTGATCAGCCCACAGGTCAGAATTATTAGTAGGATTGACACTATCTTCAGGTTAGGTTAAAAGGCATGAGTCCAGTTCAGTTCAGTGAGCTACCAGGGGGAGGGGGCTTACAGTAAGTATGGTTGAGGATCGTTGAGGTGGGAGCAGGTGTCAGGTCCCCCAGTGGGTGCACAGGTGTCCTTGAGTCTAAGGCACACACACACCATTAGGGCTGGGGTTCAGGGGCAGGGAGAGGAGGCTTACAGTAAGTATAGTGGAGGATAGTTGCGGTGGGAGCAGGTGTGCGGACCCCCAGTGGGTGCACAGGAGTTCTTGAGTCCCAGGCACACACACACACAGTTAGGGTGGGGGCTCGGGCCAGATAGAGGAGGCTTAGGGTAGGTATGATGGAGGTTCATTGAGTTGGGAGCAGGTGTCAGGTCCCCCAGTGGGTGCACAGGTGTCCTTGTGTCTCAGGCACACACATACTGTTAGGGCGGGGGCTCAGGGCCAGGTAGAGGAGGCTTAGGGTAGGTATGGTGGCACATCGTTGAAGTGGGAGCAGGTGTCAGGACCCCCATGGGTGCACAGAAGTCTCAGGCACACACACACAAATAGGGTGGGGGCTCAGGGTAACAGCAGCATGCCAAGCATGGCCAGAGGTCTGGACTGACACCTGAAAGATTGGTCTCATGTGAGGAGCCAATGATCCACCATTCCGGGTGCACCTGGTAAGGGGCGCTTCATCTCGAGCAAACCAAAGGCAGACCAAAGTGACGCCAAATGTAGGCCTTGGACAGCCGAAGGGCAAGGTGCAGTGTATTTAATAAGCAGGACATGTACTTTTCAAGTTTGATATTTCCTCCAATAGGATAACATTGGGATTACATTTTTATAAAGTGTCATCTCTAATTGGGAAGAGATGGGACACCCCCCACACACACACATTTGGTGTCTCTGGAATCACAATTTAAAATCCTAACTCATGGTGAAGTTAGATTTTACATTTTAATTCCTTAAATACCACTTTAAGAAATTTGGAAATTTCTCATGTTTGCCATTTGATGCCTTCTACCTGCCTCTGAATACACATCTGGGGTAGGTGACAACTGGGTTTTGTGCATTTTCTCCAGCAGTAGCCGTCGGTGGTGGGTGGTGACATCAGGCGGGGGAGGGGCAGGGTGGGGGGTAGTAAACTACGGAATACGGCCAAATGTAGGTAAGTAAACATATAAATTGATAAAACGAATTTCGTACCGCGCACTGCATCGGCAAAATCGATGCAGTGCACGCAACAAAATTCATTTTATTAATTTATATGTTTACTTACCTGCATTTGGCCATATTCTGTAGTTTACTACCCCCCACCCTATCCCTCCCCCGCCCGACGTCACCGCCCGGCAGCACTCCCACCACCGACCGCTACTGCCCTCCAGACAGCCACACACAAAGGAAGCTTAGGTGTGACGAATGGGCCAACAACATCCTGATGGGCCATCCTGAACACAATAGCCGGCAGGAGCTGACACTTACACCTGCATGGGCTAGGGTTTGTCTCAACACAAAGGCCTGCATACCTCCCTGTAGTGAGTCTGGAGCCTGGGCAGTAAGGGAGGGACTCTGTGAACTTCAAAGGCTGCTATTTGAAGTCTTCCCCACTTCAAAGGCACAACTGGGTATAAGGACTAGACCCCTGAAACCCCCACTCCAGTACACTTTTGGAGCTGTGGATACTTTGCCAGGAGGAAGGACTGTTATGCTGCTGAAAGGACTGACCCTCTACTGTACTCTGATGGACTCCTGCTCTGCTGACCTGCAGCCCTCTTGCCTGGGAGTGAGAAGAACTGGACCTGCATTTCTCCACCACTTGAACCCAGTGTTGCTCAAAGGGCTTGTCTACTTGCCTCCTGTTCGAAGTCTTAGGGACATCAAAGATTTCAGCCCACTCTTCAACAGCATCTGGACTCTACCATCTGAGAGTTTTGCCCTGCCAAGTGCCAATCCAGTCCTGGGCCCTTGAAAGTGAGTGCAAAGTGCTGCAACTGTAAACATCCATGCATCAGCATCATAGCGCTGGTCGGTACTGACTGATCTCCCTCGTTGCAGACGCATGGCTCGTTCGGAGACATAGCCTGCTGCACAGCTTGATGATGACACATCACCTACAATAGAAGGGCTTGATGCAATGCATCCCTTATTGCATGGCTCAACAAAGATGCATCGCCTGTGAATCCTGTACTTTGGTACCGATCTATCGCCTCCTGCTTCACGCATCTCGGCTCTGTCGACAGTGCAACAAAGGTGCTTTGCAGGGCAAGGTTTATCCCTGTATTCGACCTACACTCCACGTGGTTGGCCTGAACTTTTGGATTTGACCCAGCCTAACTCAACCAGATGGCCCCGGTTGGCACTTTATGCTTTGAAGCACTATATTTCGGGATATTCGTTAAATATTCATAACTTTGGTTCTACCTAGTGGATTTCTGTCATTTTGGGCTTATTGTGTTCATTAAACTAAGCTCTGTTTCTCTAAGCAGGTGTGGTATCTTTTTGTATGGTGGTTGTACTGTTTTACTGAGTTAGGTGTTGCAGAAATACTTTACACATTGCCTCTTATATTAAGCCTGACTGCTCTGTGCCAAGCTACCAGAGGGTGAGCACAGGTTTATTCATGGTGTGCATCTAACTTACCCTGACTATGATTGTGCTTCCTGTGAGGACAGGATGCATACCTCTGCCAACCAGAAACCCACATTCTAACAGAAGCTGTAGGGCCACCTTGATGAGGTGTGAAATCTGCTCACAGAGCAGTACAAAGGCCCTAGATGTGGGGAGGTATTTCTGTTATTCTGGCAAGGTGGCCATCTGGGCTCTGTCCAGGAATTTGCTTAAATTCAAAGAGGGCTACCCTGTTACAGGCAAATGTTAGCTCATACCTGGGCAGGAGCATTCTTTGTTCTTCCAGTTAGGCAGGCTCCAATCCCGGTGAGAGGAGAGTTTCCCCCAGAACTGCATTGAAGTGATCACAGAGAATGGGGCTGCTCATTTTTCTCTCCACACCTCTGGGGTGGGCACACATGCACTGCACAAGGGCAGAATGGCTTCATTTTCTTGGATTTGGACAGAGTGGGGTACTGTGGGATTGTTTACAGAAGGACACATACAAACTGCTGCAAAAGTGGGCACACTACCCCTTTGAGTAGACTACCCCGGGAAAACTTTTCCCCATTAATCACTGAAGGACCAGGAGCCTCCTTGACCCACAAGTTAGTGGCAAGCATAAATGTGACAACTATGGCCTCACTCTTCAGAATACTATTGGATCTGTGGGAGATAGAAGAAGGACTGCATCTGCTGTTGAGACCTGTGAGGAGACCCACTTGTACCCAGGACTAAGAAGTGGACTGCAAGGATCAGTTGGCGGACCTTATGTTAATGTGCAGTCCTATAAAAGCTGCCCTTTATTGAAGCGCCCAGGTGGCCAGTTCCAAGAGGACCTGGTGGGTTCTGCTGAAGTGAATCTTGTCCACTAAATTCTTTTCCTGAGGTCCAGGCACCCTGATTTTGTTGAAGGGCAATCCGCGTACCTTTCTTAAAAACCTTGGAATTACAAACCTTTTAGCTCCAAAAACATCCTGAGGAGAAGAAGAACGCTGCCATGCTAAATTGATGAAGGTGCATTGACACTGGCTCAAAGATTCATGTTGCACCTACACGCAGTTTTTCTGCAGTTGCAAATCACTTTTTAGTGGGACATTATGGATGTGGTTTCCACCTTTGTGGATCCCTGTTCGGCTACAGCTTGCATCTGGTGGAATCATAGCTCCAATTATAGAGACTAATTCCAAATGTAGAAATCTTCACCAGGTGAAGGCACAAAAAGTGTACGGTCGGTGAAGGACCTTCATTGCACATGAATTTTGAATTTCTCATGCTCTGAGCTTTTCCCCCAAAAGTCAACGGATTCACTATGACCTCATCTGAATGTTATATAACCTAGTGGAGCCATCTCGGCCACAGTCCGCTGCTTTTGTTGATGAAGATTTTTGACTTCCATTTCAGAGACTAAGGGCCCCATTAGGATGTCGGGAGTATCGCCACCGCTATGCAAGCGGTGGCGATAAGGTCGACGTCCTTCCCCGTCCGCCACCCATTCCCCCCCCCCATATTACTATGGAGGGGGTCCCACGGCGGATGGAAAGACCGTCCGCCGCTGTTCCGCCCGGTCAACGAGGTGACCGGGCGGAAAAGGGTTTCATATGGTGGCGGTGTCTGTTAGACACCGCCATCCATATTAGGATGTGGGCGGGAACATGCTTTTCCGTGGTGGCGTTGCTGCCATGGAAAGGCATGCAGGAATGTCTTGTGAGGGCCCGTTGCGGGCCCCCAGGGACTCCGGGGGGTGGGGTTGCACATGGGGGGTACCTTTGGTACCCCTCTGCACTTCACTGTACAATGTGGCAGGCACCGAACGGTGCCTGTCACGTTGTGCATTGAAGTGCGCAATGTGCATGTTTAGCATTGCGTCGGGCGGTGCTTTCTGCACCACCCGCCGCAATGTTAAAAATGCGGGATGCGCCCACCAGTGCGGCGGGCGCATCCTAAAGGCCATAAAGGTCAAGCAACGCATTTGCGAACACCACAGCACCATTCGCTGCAAAAAAAGTGCGACAAGACTGACTGACGAATTTTCTGGAAGAACATCAAACCCTGAATGATATTATGTGGACAATAATTGAACAGATCACCACAGGACCAAATCTACAAAAGCGCTTGTATGAGAAGGAACAGAGATGGATCTACAGATTGTCCACTCATTTAACAGGACTTAATGATAATATACCTTGGGTGAGCGTCCTTTAGCACAATGGCTGACCTTCTAACCCTGTGCCACACCTGATTACGCTTGTGATAGTGATGACCCTGTCCCGTGTAGAGTAGAACACCATTTTGCAGAGCATAGCACTATTCAAACTATGCACTTGGCCTCTCTTTCCTAGCTAGTATTGCCAATATTGTCACTTTTCTCTATCATGTAACACAGCATTTTAGCTGCTGATCCCTACCAGCACCTTTGTATGCTTATTATTACCATTAATGGCTCCGGGCTAGAGCAGAACATCATTCTGCCTAGCTTTTTAAGTTTTTCAGTCTCTTCCCCTCATTTTCCCAGTATCAAATGCAATTAGCAGCCACTTTGGCTGTTTTTCATCCCACTCAGACCGAGTCTCCGCCCGCACTTGAACACCTTCGGTGTCCCAGTATGTTGCCTAGCAACGCGTTCTTACGCGAATACGGACCCGTTTTTGTCCGCCTTGGGATACCGTACTGATGTTTTGGGCGGAACCCGGCACCGCGTCATCACGCGTGCACGTGGCCCCGCCCACCCCGGAAGCCGGCCACAGTTTATCTTTTCACCGGCAACCACTGCCTCTTAGCGGGGACGGAATCGAGAGGAGTGTAGGTGAATGGCCACAATGACTCAGCCTAACTGTAAGTAATCAGCTTAAGCCAGTAATCGAGCTCTTCGAGAGACACGCGGCACCCTCCTAAACGGCCACCAATCGTATCAGAGCACTTCCTCGCTCGGTACACCGCGAGTCTGAATCACCTTTCCTTTTCTCCATTAGAATATGTCCACCATTTAGGCTAGCCTTCCCTCTGCCCCCGTGAAGCCTTAAGACCCAGACTAGGAGTAAGTCCTGTCTTTTGTGGTCTTTTTATGTGTGTTTGTCCTGTGTGTTAAACATGTTTAAAATACTCTGCACATCGTTTTAATTCACGCTAATGTCTGTGAGTTGAATTGAGTCACGCACCTATATTAATGGAGTGTGTGAGATCGTACGAATGTTCTTCACCAAGCACACCGCGTTAGATCTGTGTGCCCGTGTGAGCCATAAAGGGCTTTGTCTTAGTATATGTTAGCCCACCTAATACAAGCACTTTAAAATCCGGCAAAATTTGCATGGTTTTCTAGCACATTGCTAGTACGCACAAGTTCTGAATGGGATGCACACGGAGCGATCTGACATGTGAGAGCCAGCACTACACTACGTTACAGGCACGTAACTGGGTTCTTTGTGACTGCCTTCTTCTCTTCCTCCCACAGGTCTTTTTGCTCTTTTTCCTCACTAAATTTAGGTTCGAGGTTGTTGCCTACTACAGATTTTTGGTAGTAGGTTCTAGGAATTTAGGACTGGCTGCGCGTTAGTGAGCGCTGACCACCCACATTCCTCTGGTCCTGACGAAAACCTGGAAATTACCATCCACAGGTTGAAACATGTAGACCAATCACACATAGATACACACGGTCATAATAACCTTACATGTATCTACACACCTTTTCAATATTGTCCAGTAGCTTTTGAATAAATTCATTTTCACATAAGTTATACCAGGACAATTTTTAACACCACTTTTTCGCACCACTTGCACAAATACCAGCTCCACTGTAGTCCAGGTGTCGAAGCACACCCTGATGGCACTCGGCTGTCAGGGTGGACCCCAATGATGAAGCATGTCACCAACCAGGTTGGTGAGTGAGGGGTTTTTATATAAAAGAAAAATTCTTTTCTTTTTGCAATAGATATCCCACCCAGAACTCCTGTTTAGTTCTTCATGGTGGTACTCCTCTCATGTTTTTTTGATATTTAGTCCAGGGGACTAGGAGTACTCTCCGTTCACCATTGTGAATAGAATCCCTTACTCTCTCATTTGTTTATACGCATCCTAATGGCCCCCACGGGACAGCCGCCCTTATGGCGGGCGGTCCCGTTTTACGTCGGGATGGCGGGCGGACTAATAGGGCCCTAAGTGCGAAGAGAAAACTTCCAACGGGGTAGAACCTGGTTTATGTATCTGCCCCCGTGCTCCATTGCAGTCAGGCTTTAAATGCACCTAGATATCGGCCATGTGCAATGAAGTGACCATCAATGGCGCTTATTGCTTTCTGGCACTACTTTTGTTTAAAAAAATTAAATTCATATCTCTGTCTCACCTTATTGCATTTTTGGTTGTTTGGTGTAATTTTATTCCATTTTTTTCTAGGTTTATAAATTGGAGTGGGATTTTTAGTGTGTTGTGCTTTTGACTTTCAACAGTTTTTGTGCTTCTAAATGCTTTACACATGTTCTTAAGTTAAGCCTGTCAGATCTGTGCCATAGTTTCCAAGGGTTGAGTTCAGGCTAAAAAACAGAAAATTTTACTGGACCTAAAAAGAATAGTGACCCTATTACTTGAGGTGGACTGGCTTCCACCCCAACTAATAATCCAATTTTCACACCTTTTTTCTACCAAGAGATGTGCATTGCTAACTATAAGTAAATCCTGTGTTAGTAATATGGCAGATTAGTAATTTATGATATGTATTTGTGCCTGCATTTTTTTCAGATAGTTAGATGTTGCTGAGTAAAGAATGGAGAAGTTTGCTTGAGAAATGGTGAAGAAAGATACTGTATAGCAGTGCAAGAAAGGATGGATGAAATACTGAACATTCGCAAACATTCACCCCAGTACAGAGATATCAGCCTAAATTTATTGTTTTTTTGCCCACCATGTCATTGTAGTTTGGACCCGGCCATATGCAAATCAGTCTTAATCCTGCCCCTTATGGGCAGTCCAGCCTAAACTACCAGGCAAGGTCCTCCCTGGACCGGAAACTGGAGTGCTGGGACCAGTTTTGGGGTAATACCCCTCAATAACCAGGCTAGCTTGAATCCAATGGCATAGTTTGCCTGGGCCCACATCTGGGCATACCCTTCCTATTTAGGGCAAATATATCACCTCTAAAAGATGCTGGTCGGAATGCTGACCATTGTCAAACATTTACACCTAGTGCAGAGATCTAGGCCTAAATCTATCTTTTGTTGCTCACCATGCCATTTCAGTTTGGACCAAGCCATATGTAAATCAGTCTTGACCCTGCACCCCATGGGTACAGTCCAGCCTGTACTGCCAGTCCAGGTCCTCCCTCGACTGAAAACAAATATGCTAGGACTGGTTTTGGGGTATCACCCCTCATCATCCAGGCTATCTTGAATCCACTGGCATAGTGAGCACAGGACCCATGTCTAGGCATGACCTTCTCTCTTAGGGCATCTATAGCAACACAAAAAGATGATGGACGGAATGCTGAAGATTTTCAAACATTCACCGACCAGTACATAGTTCTCGGCCTTAATACATTGTTTTTTTCAATCACCATGCCATTCCAGTTTGGTCCCAGCCATATCCAAATCAGACTTGACACTGCTCCCCTTGGAAACTGTGCAGCCCAAACTGCCAGGCCAGGTCCTCCCTTGACAGAAAACAAGCACCCTGGGACCAGTTTCAGGGTATGACCCCTCAACACCCAGTCTGGCTTTAGTGAGGATGGGACCCACATCTGGGCATACCGTTCCCCCTTGGGGCGACCTTCCTTGCACATGAATTTTGAATTTCTCATGCTCTGAGCTTTTCCCCCAAAAGTCAACGGATTCACTATGACCTCATCTGAATGTTATATAACCTAGTGGAGCCATCTCGGCCACAGTCCGCTGCTTTGGTTGATGAGGATTTTTTACTTCCATTTCAGAGACTAAGGGACCCATTAGGATGTCAGGAGTATCGCCACCGTCATGCAAGCGGTGGCGATAAGGTCGACGTCCTTCCCTGTCCGCCACCCATTTCCCCCGCCATATTACTATGGCGGGGGGCCCGCGGTGGACGGAAAGACCGTCTGCCGCTGTTCCGCCCGGTCAACTAGTTGACCGGGCGGAAAAGGGTTTCATATGGTGGCGGTGTCTGTTAGACACCGCCATCCATATTAGGATGTGGGCGGGAACATGCTTTTCCGTGGTGGCGTTGCTGCCATGGAAAGGCATGCAGGAATGTCTTGTGAGGGCCCGTTGCGGGCCCCCAGGGACTCCGGGGGGTGAGGGTGCACATGGGGGGTACCTACGGTACCCCCCTGCACTTCACTGTACAATGTGGCAGGCACCGGACGGTGCCTGTCACGTTGTGCATTGAAGTGCGCAATGTGCATGTTTAGCATTGCGGCGGGTGGTGCTTTCTGCACCACCTGCCGCAATGTTAAAAATGCGGGATGCGCCCACCAGTGCGGCGGGCGCATCCTAATGGCCAGAAAGGTCAAGCAACGCATTTGCGAAAACCGCAGCACCATTCGCTGCAAAAAAAGTGCGACAAGACTGATTGATGAATTTTCTGGAAGAACATCAAACCCCGAATAATATTATGTGGACAATAATTGTACAGATCACCACTGGACCAAATCTACAAAAGCGCTTGTATGAGAAGGAACAGAGATGGATCTACAGATTGTCCACTCATTTAACAGGACTTAATGATAATATACCTTGGGCGAGCGTCCTTTAGCACAATGGCTGACCTTCTAACCCTGTGCCACACCTGATTACACTCGTGATAGTGATGACCCTGTCCCATGTAGAGTAGAACACCATTTTGCAGAGCATAGCACTATTCGAACTATGCACTCGGCCTCTCTTTCCTAGCTAGTATTGCCAATATTGTCACTTTTCTCTATCATGTAACACAGCATTTTAGCTTCTGATCCCTACCGGCACCTTTGTATGCTTATTACCATTAATGGCTCCTGGCTAGAGCAGAACACCATCCTGCCTAGCTTTTTAACTTTTTCAGTCTCTTCCCCTCATTTTCCCACTATCAAATGCAATTAGCAGCCCCTTTGGCTGTTTTTCATCCCACTCAGACCGAGTCTCCGCCCGCACTTGAACACCGTCGGTGTCCCTGTATGTTGCCTAGCAACGCGTTCTTACGCGAATACGGACCCGTTTTTGTCTGCCTTGGTACACCGTACTGATGTTTTGGGCAGAACCCGGCACCGCGTCATCACGCGTGCACTTGGCCCCGCCCACCCCAGAAGCCGGCCACAGTTTATCTTTGTACCGGCAACCACTGCCTCTTAGCGGGGACGGCATTGAGAGGAGTGTAGGTGAATGGCCACAATGACTCAGCCTAACTGTAAGTAATCAGCTTAAGCCAGTACTCGAGCTCTTCGAGAGACACACGGCCCCCTCCTAAACGGCCACCAATCGTATCAGAGCACTTCCTCGCTCGGTACACTGCGAGTCTGAATCACCTTTCCTTTTCTCCATTAGAATATGTCCACCATTGAGGCTAGCCTTCCCTCTGCCCCCGTGAAGCCTTAAGACCTAGACTAGGAGTAAGCCCTGTCTTTTGTGGTCTTTTTATGTGTGTTTGCCCTGTGTGTTAAAAATGTTTAAAATACTCTGCACATCGTTTTAACTCACGCTAATGTCTGTGAGTTGAATTGAGTCACGCACCTATATTAATGGAGTGTGTGAGATCGATATAAATACGATTCTTCTTCACCAAGCACACCACGTTAGATCTGTGTGCCCGTGTGAGCCATAAAGGGCTTTGTCTTAGTATATGTTAGCCCACCTAATACCAGCACTTTAAAATCCGGCAAAATTTGCATGGTTTTCTAGCACATTGCTAGTACGCACAAGTTCTGAATGGGATGCACACGGAGCGATCTGACACGTGAGAGCCAGCACTACACTACGTTACAGGCACATAACTGGTTTCTTTGTGACTGCCTTCTTCTCTTCCTCCCAAAGGTCTTTTTGCTCTTTTTCCTGACTAAATTTAGGTTCGAGGTTGTTGCCTACTACAGATTTTTGGTAGTAGGTTCTAGGAATTTAGGACTGGCTGCGCGTTAGTGAGCGCTGACCACCCACTTTCCTCTGGTCCTGATGAAAACCTGGAAATTACCATCCACAGGTTGAAACATGTAGACCAATCACACATAGATACACACAGTCATAATAACCTAACATGTATCTACACACCTTTTTAATATTGTCCAGTAGCTTTTGAATAAATTCATTTTCACATAAGTTATACCAGGACAATTTTTAACACCACTTTTTTGCACCACTTGCACAAATACCAGCTCCACTGTAGTCCAGGTGTCGAAGCACACCCTGATGGCACTCGGCTGTCAGGGTGGACCCCAATGATGAAGCATGTCACCAACCAGGTTGGTGAGTGAGGGGTTTTTATATAAAAGAAAAATTCTTTTCTTTTTGCAATAGATATCCCACCCAGAACTCCTGTTTAGTTCTTCATGGTGGTACTCCTCTCATGTTTTTTTGATATTTAGTCCAGGGGACTAGGAGTACCTTCCCTTCACCATTGTGAATAGAATCCCTTACTCTCTCATTTGTTTATGCGCATCCCAATGGCCCCCACGGGACCACCGCCCTTATGGCGGGCGGTCCCGTTTTACGTCGGAATGGCAGGCGGACTAATAGAGTCCTAAATGCGAAGAGAAAACTTCCGACAGGGTAGAACCTGGTTTATGTATCTGCCCCTGTGCTCCATTGTAGTCAGGCTTTAAATGCACCTAGATATCGGCCATGCGCAATGAGGTGACCATCACTGGCGCTTATTGCTTTCTGGCACTACTTTTGTTTAAAAAAATTAAATTCATATCTCTGGCTCACCTTATTGCATTTTTGGTTGTTTGGTGTAATTTTATTCCATTCTTTTCTAGGTTTATAAATTGGAGTGGGATTTTTAGTGTGTTGTGCTTTTGACTTTCAACAGTTTTTGTGCTTCTAAATGCTTTACACATTTTCTTAAGTTAAGCCTGTCAGATCTGTGCCATAGCTTCCAAGGGTTGAGTTCAGGTTAAAAAACAGAAAATTTTACTGGACCTAAAAAGAATAGTGACCCTATTACTTGAGGTGGACTGCCTTCCACCCCAACTAATAATCCAATTTTCACACCTTTTTTCTACCAAGAGATGTGCATTGCTAATTAAAAGTAAATCCTGTGTTAGTGATATGGCAGATTAGTAATTTATGATATTTATTTGTGCCTGCATTTTTTTCAGATATTTAGATGTTGCTGAGTAAAGAATGGAGAAGTTTGCTCGAGAAATGGTGAAGAAAGATACTGTATAGCAGTGCAAGAAAGGATGGATGAAATACTGAACATTCACAAACAATCACCCTAGTACAGAGATATCAGCCTAAATGTATTGTTTTTTTGCCCACCATGCCATTGTAGTTTGGACCCGGCCATATGCAAATCAGTCTTAATCCTGCCCCTTATGGGCAGTCCAGCCTAAACTACCAGGCAAGGTCCTCCCTGGACCGGAAACTGGAGTGCTGGGACCAGTTTTGGGGTAATACCCCTCATTAACCAGGCTAGCTTGAATCCAATGGCATAGTTTGCCCGGGCCCACATCTGGGCATACCCTTCCTATTTAGGGCAAATATATCAACTCTAAAAGATGCTGGTCGGAATGCTGACCATTGTCAAACATTCACACCTAGTGCAGAGATCTGGGCCTAAATCTATATTTTGTTGCTCACCATGCCATTTCAGTTTGGACCAAGCCATATGTAAATCAGTCTTGACCCTGCGCCCCATGGGTACAGTCCAGCCTGTACTGCCAGTCCAGGTCCTCCCTCGACTGGAAACAAACATGCTGGGACTGGTTTTGGGGTATCACCCCTCATCATCCAGGCTATCTTGAATCCAATGGCATAGTGAGCACAGGACCCATGTCTAGGTATGACCTTCTCTCTTAGGGCACCTATAGCAACACAAAAAGATGATGGACGGAATGCTGAAGATTTTCAAACATTCACCGACCAGTACATAGTTCTCGGTCTTAATACATTGGCTTTTTCAATCACCATGCCATTCCAGTTTGGTCCCAGCCATATCCAAATCAGACTTGACACTGCTCCCCTTGGAAACTGTGCAGCCCAAACTGCCAGGCCAGGTCCTCCCTTGACAAAAAACAAGCACCCTGGGACCAGTTTCAGGGTATGACCCCTCAACACCCAGTCTGGCTTTAGTGAGGATGGGACCCACGTCTGGGCATACCGTTCCCCCTTGGGGCGACTATAGCAACACAAAAAGATGATGGACGGAATGCTGAACATTGTCAAACATTCACCGCAAGTACAGAGATCTGGGCCTAAATCCATCATTTCTTTTGCTCACCAGGCCATTCCAGTTTGGACCTAGCCATATTAAAATCAGTCTTGACCCTGCTCCTCATGGGAATAGTCCACCCCGAACAACCACAGCTATCAAGCGAAGATTTACTCTCCCTCCTACAGATCTATAACTATTGCGTGGCAGATCTCACTCTACCCGCCTCTAAAATCGAGACTATCATCACTCACCCCAGTCTGCCCGAGCACTAGGCTGATTAACAAAACTAATCTCATTGAAGTTCTCATCACTTATTCATCCTCAGCCACCTCAAGTGCATCCCTGAAATGTGCATTACTGAACTGCCGCTCAGCCTCCAAACACACAGCTGACATTTTCACTCTTATTCTCAACCAGGACCATAACATCCTCATGGAAACATGGACCAATAGTTCCTTCCTTCCCATTCTGGACATTAACTTTCCTCTTGGGTACAGCATCATTAGACTGGACCGCTCAGGTCATTCGGGGGGGGGGAGTGGCTTAACCTGTATATACCGGTCCTCTTTCTGTGAAACAATCACACACTACAGCTTTGTCCTCTTGCAAATACCTCACGATTGACACCTCCACCTCTAACAACTCAAAGTGGTCATTCCACTTGTTTTATCACCCGCCAGGGGAAAATCTCACAATCGTCGGACAGGTCATGGAGGTTATATCCTCTAACAACAACAAATGCAATAGCCAGGTTTTCCTTGGACACTTCAACATTCACTGGAACAATGCCAATGACCCGCTCATGAACAGTCATAAATCTTTCCTTCTAGACCTCGATGTCATTCAAGCTTGCAACGGCCCGACCCAAAAGAAAGGCACCACCCTAGACCTAATCATTGCAAAAGAGAACACATTACAAGTTGATTATATTCTCCTGTGCGATTGGACTGATCACCACTGCATCACCTTTTCCTTAAATATAAAGGCAATCACCACCAAGGGCCCACCAAAGAAAGTCAAACACTGGATCATTGACACCAGCAACGTTAACTCCCACTCTGTTTCATCTCTTAGTAACGTGAACCTGCTCCCGCCCTCCACCATGACTGATGCCTATGACCTCACTGATCACCACATTAATTCCATGTCCAAAATCATGGACACCCTCACCACAAAACAACCAAAAATAACTCCTTTTAAAAGTTCCAACCCCTGGTTCAATTTTAATCTGAATGAGGAGCGATGATTTCTCATATGTTCAGAAAAAGCATGGCCAACTTCATATGCCTATGTCAAAGATGCACCTCCTAAAATAGGCACATTAGGAAACTCTAAGGCAACATTCTTCCAAAATCAATTAGACACAGCAGCTAATTGACCAAAAAAATTGGTTGAAATTATCAGAAACCAATAAACCTGCAAAATCGATTCCATTTCCACCAACAACAAAGCACTTCCTAACTGTCAAACCTTTGCTGCCTTCTTCACTGAGATAACCACACAAATCACTAACGAAATCCAGATAGCTCTCAAACTACTCCCATGCAACTGCTCCTACACCCCGCCCCCCTTGAAGAATCCATGAATAATCCCCTCTTCGCAACCAAAATAATGCCACCTGGACTAGCTGCAAGACCCTCGATGAGATTGCCACTCTTAATCTAGTGACCTCCTTGAAATACTACATGAGTCCATTCACTTCCTACTCCTACCATGGACCATGATAATGAATGCCTCACTCACTCAAGGCTTCTTACTTGACTGCCTCAAAAGTGATCAGGTCACCCCTATTCTAAAGAAACCCAACTCTGATGAATCTGACCCCCTCAATTATCGCCCCATCTCCGACATCCCTACTTTGGCCAACCTCTTAAAAAAACTAGTGCACGTAAAGCTTCACTATCAAATCGAACAACTCCAAGTCCCTGACCACTGTCAATCTCGCTTCTGATTGGGTCATAGCACCGAAACTGCCATGGTACACATTGTCGTTGATACCTTGCGGTCATTCGACCAGAATAAATCTTGCCTCCTGATCCTTCTGGATCTGTCAGCCGCCTTTGAATCAATCAACCATGCTACGCTTCTAGAGCACAGAATGGGCGCCTCCGGCAATGTGCTAAAATGGATCCCCTCTTGTTTACACAACAGATCTCAGCGCATTCTAATCAATAAAAATCTTTCTGATAAGTCTCCCTTATCACTGACATTCCCTAACACTCTATCCTCTCCCTGACGCTGTTTAACCTATACATGGAGCCCATAACTGAAAACCTCAAACTCTCCCACATCTCCTACCATATGTATGCTGACGACACTCAACTGTACATGAAAATCACCTCCCTTGAGGGCATTCACACCCTCAACAACACCTTAACAACATTGGCTGACCACCTCAAGCTCAAAGCCCGTAAAACTGAATGCCTACTGATCGCTCCACCCTCCTCCACTCCTAAAAGACTGGCTACCTCTTCTCCTGCCTTGAATTGCACCCCATGCATCATTGACTCTGCAAAATCCCTAGTTATAACCTTGGACAAAGATCTCTCCATGCAAAAATGCATCAACTCAAAAACCAGAGGAACTAAACATCAGCTGCATATCCTTAGGAAATTAAAACCTTTCCTCCCCGCAGCAGAACTTACAACTGCAGTTCATGCACTTGTTCTATCGAAATTAGAGTAAGGTAGCACTACCCTGGCAGGCCTCCCGAAAACCTAACTTGCACCATTGAAGGCTGCACTGAATGCAGCAGCTAGGCTCATCACAGGGTCAAAAAAGAGTGATCATATCACCTGACCTCCTTGCTCTGAAACGGCAGTCCCTCAATACCAGAATTAACTTTCAAATTGCTTGCATGACCTCCATAGCGCTGAACCACAATACCTCTCCTACTTGACGAAGAAACTGACCATATTGGGTGGAAACAGATCCTCCAGAAGCAAGAGCTCCTTACTTCTTAAGGCACAAAAATTCGAAAAAAGAAAACCTACAATCGATCTTTTTCCAGAATATTCCCAAAAATTTGGAACTTTCTCCCTACTGAAATCAGATGCAACCCATCCACACCCATCTTCAGGAAAGCAGTAACAAAATTGACAATTTCGTTCCAGTAAATTCCTCTCACACTCTCTCCCAGCCTACTGTTATCACATGTATACATATTTTGGATTCTGTATTTGTTGTACTCTTAGCTAATCTTTTTATATTGCTTCTTAGTCCCTAGCATGTTCTTTTGTGCAGTTTCTGTAAAGCACTCTGTCACTCTATTCAGTCATGTTTGCACTATATAAAACTCCAAATAAATAAATAAAACCATGCCTGGTCCTCCCTGGACCAGAATAAGCATCCTGGGACCGGTTTCATCGTATCCCTCCTCTTCAGCCAGGCTAGCTTGAATCGGATGGCATAGTGAGTATGGTACCCACATCTGGGCATACCCTTCCCACTTAATGCAACTATAGTCACACAAAAAGATCTGGGCCTAAAACCATGTTTTTGTTGCTCGCCACAGACACTGTATACCATTTGTTTATAAGCTGGGGTGAAGAAAAAAAGATGAGGGGCTGCTTTTATAACTATACTGTAATGGAGTAACAATTCTCAGCTTCATGCCAAATTGCACTAATGTGTGGAACGGAAAAAAATATGTTTCCATTTTCTCAAGCATGAAAAACAATGACTTCATAGTACATATTACAATATCAATATTGGCTAAACTTGAAAGCAACAAAATTCAATCACAATAGTATTCAAGGCCGTGTTTTATACTCGTAAGTTAAGAAGGAAATTTCCTCATGAGATTGCTTCACAAAACATTTGAGTTGCTTTTTAAAACCATATTTTATGTTTTATTGTAATAATTAATTAGTCAGTCAGTCATAAGCTTTTATTCGATATGCAAGATATCTTATAAGCACATTTACAATACAATCAATACAATGTACAAAAAATCATTGCCGCAAGAAGTCAGTATAAAAATATTAAAAGAGATAAGAGGATGTGAAAGACCATTAATAAATTAACTAAAAAGAGAATTAAACAGCTACTGACAATCTCTTACATTGAATAAGCCAAAACTGTTTTAAAAATTTAGCTATTCCGCACACAATAGGAGGGGAAGTGTCCGTGCTTAGGATACGCAAGGCTACTAAATGACTGCGTGTGCCCATATTCCGGCAGAGTGGTTTCAGCCAGAAACTCCTAGGCCTTGCGTAATCCGGGCATTCAAACAAAACATGCACAATGGACTCAACCTTACTCGGGCAAGATGCACAGTTGGGAGAAGTACGGGCCACAAGAGACCATTTTGATACCAAAGCACCTAGTGGGAGGGAACCAACTCTGAATTTAAAATAAAGTGCTCGGTCAAAGGAGAGAGTAATCAAGTCCAGGTAGGGTTCAAAGGCCACAGTGTCTTTAATTTGTAGAAAGGCGGCAGTGGACCTGCAGTGGTTAGAGGTTGTAATTAGACGCTCCGCAGTCCATTTCCAATAAAGCGCCTTAACAACTTCTTTTGGAGGGGCTGAACGAGATGACCAGCAATCTCCTAGGCCGATGTTCTCCAAAAGCTTTTTGGTGTCACTTAACCATCTTATCTTAGCCCAACCCCCCTGGCTCATTATATCTCCCAGGGCATCAGCATAGGGTTTTAATTCTTTGCTCCTCCAAATCCTTGTCCACAACAGGAGCGGGCGAAGCTGGGCCTGGTCTTTGATGTTTTTACATCCCATGTCCATCCACACTGGTACTGATGGTGTGCTCAATGGAACAGAGATGAAAGATTTTAGAAGCTTGCTCTCTGCTGTCACTAGGGCATCCAGTCGGCAGTGGCCCCACAATTCTGCCCCATACAAGGCTGATGTCGCTACTTTGGCCTTGTAGATGTCGAGTACTGGGGTAAGTGATCTCCTGGTTGAGGCCCTGTATTCCCTCATGAGAGCTCCTCCTACTCTCCTATGATTTAGGACCATTTTATCAATGTGGTTAGCCCAAGACATCCTGTCCGTAATCCGGATACCTAGGTAGTCGAATTCGGCTACTTTCTCTAGGGGGATAGAGTTAAGTGTAGGTGGGCAGCCCAATTTTTTAGGTGGATTTACAACTAAGTATTTCGTTTTGTCCACATTTATTATTAACCCTTTTGCCTCACAGAACTCCTGGAATCGTGTTAATAATTTCTGCAGGCCTTGTGGGGTCTTCGAGATCAGGAGCGTGTCATCCGCAAAAAGCAGGGTTGGGATGCGAACACCTCCAAGACAGGGGGCGTCGGCTGGTTCTTGTTGAAGATGTTTTACCACCCCATTCAGATATAGCGAGAATAGGGTGGGCGCCAAGACGCAGCCCTGTCTTACGCCCCTGGACACTGGTATCTTATCAGTGAGCTCTCCGTTTTTACCCCAATGGACCTGTGCAAAGGTGTGGGCATGGAGGCTTATGAGAAGGGACAAGATGTAAGGTGGTAATCCCAACTCATAAAGGACCCTCCAGAGCTCTTCCCGGGGAACTAGGTCAAAGGCAGTCTTCAGATCTATAAAGGCTAAGTAAAGACTACCCTTGCCTAGTTCCACCACCTTCCACCCCAAAAGGGACAGCCTAAACACCTGCTCTATAGTCCCCATACCAGCCCGGAAACCTGCCTGAAAGTCTGATAGGATTTTATTCTCCTCCACCCAATGGAGAATCCTACCAAGGATAGCTTTACCAGCTATCTTTTGGGTGGAGTCTATCAGACTTATGGGGCGATAGTTGCCCGGGGTTTCCCTACACCCTTTTTTATAAATGGGTACAACCACCGCCCCTTTCCAGGATTCTGGCACTGCTCCTCCCCTCATAATATCATTTAGGAGAGCTGCTATGATCCTTCCCCAATCCGCTGGGTAAGCCCTCATTAAGTCACCCGGAAGGCCCTTCCAATCTCTTTCCACTAAGCAATCATTGCCCCTAATTCCACATCCCAAAACATAAAAAAGCAAGCACTTTAAAAAGTGCAAACATGTGCAGAATTTACTTAAGGATTGTATAATCGCTGCATGTTTTGTGGATTTTTTTTTGAATGAAATACAAATTAATTGCATTAAATCGCATATTTCCGGGGAAATAAAAGGAATACTAAGCCCACCAAGAATGAAGAGCTACAGCAAACTGAAAATAATGGAAGGCACATGAATAACTATCACCACATTTCTGAAACCTCTGGATGCCTGTCTGCCTAGCGAGAGGCATTAACTGTTGGAGAACAATTAAAAATTGCACCAAATTAATCAAATGGAAATTATTGAAAATGTCTGACTTTATCATGCTGGTTAAATCTGATTCTCTTGTTAGTATTCTGAATGTTTGTGGGTATGTGGTAATTCTGAAACAATCCACAAGGCACTGGAGCACTGTATAGGGTCAAAGACAAGCATAAAGTCAATTTGAGGGAGCTGGTTTGGGAGCCGTTAATATAATGCGATGTGGTGTTCTTTAAAGAGATGCCACTTCAAATCTTTCCAAGCCTGGTACCACTTTGGCGCTGTCCTGATGAATGCAAGGGTATTGTTCCAGATTGTGGATGTACAGATGGATACTGTCTGCTACCTTGTTTTTTCTTTTTTACACTTCTTAGTCTTAGTGTCCTGGTTGCGGGTGTGCGGAGGGACGCCTAAATTAGTGAGCATGTCTACAAGGTAAGCAAGATAAGCAAGGGTGCCGTTTGTGATGGCTTTGAAAATCATGTTGCTATTTTTGAAAATGTGGTGTGGGTCGGCAAGGGGAGCCAATGGAGTTCCATCAGGGTAGGAATCATATGATCATATTTCTTCAGGCACTTGATGATACGTAACAAGGGGCATTGTATTTGAGGTAAAAGGAAGCAGTCTCTGTGAAGCGTACTATGACACCTGGCTGGCTATTATGCAGTAGATGGTTACCATAAACTTGATCTTGCATATATTGCTTTTTTTAAGATCTTACTGATGATTAGTAGGTATTGGTGGGCAGGTAATTGGCAGGATTATCACGGTGTATTGTAGGTTTCTTTAGGAGTGGGCATATTTGGCCTGTTTTGAGAGCTTCTGGGAGGATGTCTTGAGTAAGGGATGTATTGACAATGGTAAGTAGGGGTAAGAGAGTGCCTCTGGAGAGAGCTTCCACAAAGAACCAGGATACAACACTAGCTTCATAAGAAGTGACTTTCAGGAAGTGGGGTATGTTGGTGAATTCTGCAGAGGATAGGGATTTGTTCATGAGGAGGTGGATGTAAGGGCTAAAGCAAGTTTTTTTTATTTGCATGTTTTAGAAAGAACAACAGCGAGGCAGAGTTCTGTATAGTCATTACAACATTGTATAATCACATACATCTTATCATGTAAGTAGCCCCAACCACGAGTAAGAGCAAATTCACGCTAAAGCAAAACAATGCTATGATATTTCCAGTTTTGAATACTACTGCCCACTCCAACTAAAAGTTTAAACGAGAAAAGAAGAAATGTCAGCTTTGTGACGCAACAGTTCGGCAAGAGGAACTTGATGGCAGCAATGGTCGGGAAACATGCAGTGTCCAGTACATATATATGTCACACAGTGACTAAGAAGGGGAAGGACCTCGAAATCGTAGGTAAATCAATAATGGTTCCCAGATGTCGATAGGCTGGGAGGTTGGAGGCATTAGTTCTGAGTAAATGGACAGTTGCTCTTGACAGTAGACAACGTCTCGTAACCAGCACGTACCCTTGGGTGCAAGTTTCCTCCCCAATACATAGCTATTTGATGTTTGACTAGAAGCAAGAGCATGGCAGTGAGGCATCCGTGTTTAGGTGGGATGTCTCTTACATACCCCACGAGTTGGAGAAAGTGAGTGACCAGTTATCTGTTGAATAGTATTGTGTGTTTCACTCCAATAATCTGCGATTTTAGGGCACTCCCAGGCTAATTGTAGGAAGGAGATCTGGGACACTGAGCAACGCGCACAGCGCTCCTCCTCCAAAAGGCCCATTTATTCAGGTGTACGATATAGCCTGTGTAGGAATTGGAAAGGAATGAGTCTAAGTCTGTAATTAGGTGAAAAGACTCCCAGTTGTTTGCAGCAATAAGCCCATTGTGCCTCTGTAGGTGGGAGGGCCAAGTCTGCTGCCCACCTAACAAAGGCTGAGGCCAGGTACTTTATCTTGCATGATGGCGCACAGGCATGCATGTAACTATTCTACAAGGTGAGATGTTTTACAGTAGGTCTTCAAGGGTATGTAGTGATGGTGGAGGTTAAGGGAAAGTAGTGTGTTGCGATCTAGAAGAGGCACGGATCTGATAACAGAAGACTGTGTCGAACGTGGTGGGGCGGGGTCTACTCCGTTGTAAACGGGGGAGAAAGTGACAGTCAGGGCATAAATCACCGTACGTTAATAGATTCCTGCTATGTGTCCATGGTACAGCTCTGTCATCCTGTAAAGCCGGCAGCTTAGGATTGTGAGCTAAAGGGATGGAGGGGGCATATACGCAGTGTAACTTAGCTAGGCGACAAAGCTATCCCATGTCCAATCAACACACCACACGTTATTGACCTCCGCTTATGGAGGTTTATAAGGTTAATAGAGAGCAGTTGATAGGGGTATTGACAGGGGTATCGGAGAGGCGATATCCGCCTCCACATGTGGCCGGAATCGTGGGGGGTATACCTAAATAGTGGGCCTGAGGACAAAGTGTGTAAAGTGTCATGTCTGGTGCCTTTAAGCCCCCCTGCTTAAGTGGCAATTTGAGGATTTCTTACGCAATTCTGGATTGTTTCCCAGCCCATGCCAACGCTAAAAGATTAGAACTTAATTGTCAAAGGAACTTTATAGAAAGCAGTATAGGAATATAAAGAAATAGATATAAGAATTGGGTAATACCACCATTTTGGCAATCGCCATTTGGCCCATTAACGATAGGGGAGACGGTTCCAGATGGGGGTTCTGTTCTTTAGCCAGGAAATCACCCTTCCATAGGTGGAGTAGTGGAGTAGTGTGGCTCACTGGTTAGAGGCGGCAGGCCTGAGAGCAGAAGTCAGCCTGGGACCAGGGTTCAATTCCCGACGCGGCAGGGTCGTGGACCTTGGTCAGCGGACTCGATAATTCTCGCTTCAGTGCTTACTCTAATCAGGGGTTCCACTCGGCAACTCTGGGCATTAGCTTGCCTAATCTCCACAACGGCCCCACCAATTCCGGGGATGCCTGGCTCCACCTTGGGGGCTCCCAGCAGGGACCATCCCACAGGGAAAGCCAGGACGGGTTCCCCAGAGTTATACAGCGCCGGGACGCCCCGTTGCTGGGGCAGCTGTGCGCTTTACAAGTATACTACATTTACATAGGTAGTGAGCAACAGCTCATCCTTGTCTCAGCTGAGCCAGAATCTAAAATCTCTCACCAGCTCAGTTGACAAGAAGAACTCAGTGTTGAAGTGTTGTGTGGCATCAGTGAGGGGAAAACTATGGAGTTACTCCAGTTAATCAGTATGCTAGACTGACCGCCAAATCTGATAACTTCGCAGATAATTGGGTCCAAATTAGTAAGGGGTAACCGAACATAGAAAGCAATCTCGTCGGCGTTCATGGAAATTACAACCCATGTATTTAAAAAAGTTGAGCCCCTGATGTGCATGATGCTGTCATAGATGGGCCACAAGAGGCTCTATCGCTGTCGCGACTAGGATTGGGGATAGGTGACACCCCTACCGGGTACCCCAGGAGAATGGAAAGGGGTCTGAGATCATCCTGTTTAATTGCAACCTAGCCATTGGAGAGGTGTACAGCAGTTTAGTAAGATGCACACATTTCAGCCAATACGGTTCAGAAGCATGAATAGGAATGACCATACTAATGAATCGAACACTTTTGGAGCATCAAGTAAGGCGGCCATCATGGCCAGGCTAGGGTCCACTCTGTGTAAGATAGCAAAGAGCGTGTGAAGGTTATGTGCTGTAGATTGGCCTGGCACAAATCCTGATTGGTCCGGGCAAACTATTTCCAGTAGTAAGGGCAGGCAAACTATTTCCAGTAGTAAGGGCAGGGGCCTATTAATTTAGCCACTATTTTTTTGTCAGTGCTTATCATCAACCGTGGTTTTTAAGAGTCGCATCAATTTGCTAATTTAATTGGGCTTATATATACAGTATAGTGACGATAACCGCCTCGCGAAGTGAGGGTGGAAGCTCAACAGATCACAAGGAGGCTTTAAACATGGCTAAGAGGTGGGAGATTAGATGGGCAGCATATTCCTTGTAAAAGGAAGCCATTATCCCATACAAGCCGAGCGCCATATTACTTAGGAGGCTCCGTATAACCTGCCTTGCAAACAAATGATGGACGGAATGCTAAATAAATCATACATTCACTCCCTGTCAAGAGATCTGGGATAAATCCATTGTTGTTTTGCTCACTATGTCACCCCAGATTAGACCCAGTCATATGGAAATCATTCTTGACCCTGTACCTTATGGGAACAGTCCAGCCGGAACTGCTAAGCCAGGTCCTCCATGGACCGGAAACAAGTATCCTGGGAACAGTTTCGGGGTATTAACCTTCATCACCCAGGCTAGCTTGAATCCACTGGCACTGTCAGCAAAGGACCCACGTCTGGGAATACCAATCCCACTTAGGGCAAAAAGTGCTATGTAAACAAATGATGGACGGAATGCACTTCTTATTTGGTGAGGGGTGCATCCAGATATAATCTTTGTTTGTGATTCAACCATAGTAACTGCAATGTGTCCAAGTACGCATAAAGTTGTTCACCATTCAGTGATATCAGGGACTGGTATAAGTTGGAGTAGAAGGACGGCTCTGTGCTGAGAAGACCAGTGGGCAAGGATTTTCACTTCAGAAGGTAATTAAGGATTCCAGCACATATTTGGAGGCCCTAGGTCATCTGAACAAATTGGCCAGAATTCGAATGGGCCAATCTCCCTTGCTGTAACTGCATGCTGGTACCTCGTGTGTCAAGAATTTTTATTTGCGATCTGTGTCCTTGTTGAGAACTGTAATTTTCCTGTGGATTTCTGCCAGCAAAGTGGGATCTTTTGAAGTGTAGTAGTCATGTTTCAGTAGAACTATCTTGCATTCGATCTCGATAATGCAACTCCAAATCGCCTTTAGAACTCCAGCTTGAATGGCTGTACATATGCCACATATGGTCACATTAAAGGCCCCCCATAGGGTTTGTGGGAAGAACACTGAACCTTCATTAATAGCAAAATAGTCTGATTTGGCGGTCTATACTTCACTCTGAAAAATTAGATCGCAGAGTACTCCAGCTGGCAGGCACCAGCTGAAAGCACATGAAGTGGCTAGTTGCGGGGAAAGTTCTAGGAGAACTGGTGCATGGCCTGAAAGTGTGCGAGGGAGATGAGTCACACCAGTTGTCTACGTGAGGATGTCTTGAGAGGGCAAACAATAGTCTATTCTCGACCAGGTGTTGCAAGCTAATGTGATACATGTATCCTTCTAGAGGTCGCCATGCGAGTAGCACCAAAAACATTGACAAGGCATGCATCACTAAGCAGAGTGTGTAGCAGCTCCAGGGTGCGGATGGTGGAGGGCGCTGGAAACAGTCCAGAGAGGGGGATAGTGCTACATTAAAGTCTCCTCCCTATATAACATTGCCTGTTCCCAGACTAGCAATTTGTCGCCACACCTCGGAGAACAATTCCGGGGAGTTTGTTTTTGGGCCAGAAATGGAAGCAAGTATGACCGGGGTGGCAGCAGGTGCAGCCAATAAGACATATCGTCCCGCTGTGTCACATTTAGCCTGAGTAAGTCACCAGGTGATGCCATTCCTAATATGTATAACAGTTCCTCATGCATAGATGGAGTAGAGGGGTGTTGTTTTTTGAGCACCATCGTACCCGCAATCGGGACACCATATTGTGAGATAGGTGGAGTTCCTGTAAGAAACATATGTCGATGTGATGTCCGGTAAGATAATTGTTTACCAGCCTGGCCTTGCATGCATCATTAAGGCTTTGTATGGTCCAAGTCAAGCATTTAACAGTTGTTGTCATTACATGTGTGAGCAGGTGCAAGTGAGAAAAGCATGTAGGCCATCCGGAGGGGCCACATTGCGTAGTGTAGTGGGAGAGTATATTCTGCTAGTAAATACCATAAAAAGAAAGCATGAGACTTTAGAGCGTTTTGCCCACAGTGAAGAGAGTGTACATGGGACATGCAAAGAGTGTGCAATTCTGGAATTGAAAAAATAAGCACAACATACTAAACATGCAGAAAAACTGTGGAATCCCACCCACACCAATCCAACAAAAATGTTGACACCTAAGAGCCCACCGTCCACAAAGAGCCCAGTCCCAAGAAAAAACAGAACATGTGGGATGCATCCCTAATAGTGAAGTAGAGCCGGCTGAACTTCCCAGACAACTAGGTGGCTGAAATGGTGAAAGTCACCCGAGTTATTAACCAGCTGGTCCCTTCCACCACCACGCACAAAACAGTTCAGCTTCAAGGAGAAGCAAAGACGAACACCAGTCTGCATGGCAAGGAGAATACACTTCCTTCACTAGATGACTAGAACTGTCCCCTCCAGTGGAGGGAGGTTACCAGTGAAGTAGCAGGGCATGTTGTGAAGGACTTTAACCACTGCCATCAAGGTCGCCACCCTACACGGGAGTGTGAGGACCCACGGGAGAGCCTTTTTCCGGCTGTGATGTTCTTTGAAAAGGTAAGTGCGGCCTTTGCAATGGTGAGAATCAGGCCAAAAGATCGTTTGAACATCATCAAGCAGCAACCCTCCTCCCTCCCTCCACTCTCAAGCAATGATTATACTAAGTGCTGTGAATAATTTTCAACATTCTTCACTGATAAAATATCTAACATTGAACTCTCTCTTCTGCCACCCACCCAACAGTCCTGCACCAAGGTTGCACCCCAGAAACCGAGGGTCAAC
Organism: Lissotriton helveticus; assembly: GCF_964261635.1. Lineage (NCBI taxonomy): Eukaryota > Metazoa > Chordata > Amphibia > Caudata > Salamandridae > Lissotriton > Lissotriton helveticus. The sequence continues at coordinate 2,106,448,212 of NC_136057.1, read as the reverse complement.
CCAAGGCCCTACCTCTACCTAAAGGTTGTCTCTCTAATCCCACTCTCTCAGCAATCCAGAACACCAACCTCAACCCTTTACAATCGAAAAATTATGCAACTTGGACCAAATTTGACTATATCCCATATGAAGAAATCACTCTCCTGCATGAAGCCAACTTCACACATCTCTGACCCCTTCCCTGCTGCGCTTGTCAAAAATCTCAGCCACATCGTCTCCCTCATATGAACTAAAAAACATCAACTCCTCCCTGTTAAGGGGATCCTTGTTGGCATCCTTGAAACTCAGACAAATCACCCCCCATCAAAAAAAACAGACGCCAACCTAAACAACCTTTACAACCTTAACAATTACAGACTGATAACTAACCTCCATCTGCTTGGCAAACCCATTGAAAAATGTGTGCTTACACAGCTCAAAAACCACATAAAAAAATACAACCTCTATGACACCTTCCAATCTGGGTTCAGGAAAGGCTGCAGTAAAGAATCTAAAATGATGAGCATCACAGACGACCTTCACAGATTTCTGGATGAATGCCAGGCCTGCCTCCCAGTCCTCCTGGACCTCTCGGTGGCCTTTGAGACTATCAACCATGACATCCTCCTAAACACCCTCTCTCAGCGTACAGGCATCAATAGAACTGTCATTTGGTGATTTGCTTCTTTCCTGAACGAGCGATCACGGCTAATCAAGCTAAACAATTCCACCTCTAAGCAACACCACTCTTACAAGGAGTCCCCCAAGGATCAGTCCTGTCTCCTGTACTATTCAACCTCTACATGGAGCCCCTTGTTATTGTACTAAAACACAAGTCAGAATTACCTATCATCTGTATGCAGATGACACTCGACTCTACATTTAAATCTCTTAGAATAAAGACATCCAGCACCTAAACTGCACTCTGTACATGGTTTAATCATGGCTACCAGCAACCACCTTAAGGTCTACCCCAACAAAAATGAACTCCCGAAAGAAAAGACCTTTTCCATAGACATCTGGCTTGACAATCTCACTGCATTAAACTGCAAAATATCCATCTCCAACTCAGTCAAATATCTGGGGATTACACTTGACACAAACTTGCATATGAAAGACAATATCACTACCATAGCTAAAAGTGCCCTCTACATTCTGATACACCTTAAAAAAGTCAAAACCTACATCCGCATCGAAGATCTAAAGATAGTGGGGCTGTCCCAAGGCCTCTCCAGGCTGGAGAAGGGTAACACAATGATCACGGGCATCCCAAAAACACACTTAGCCCATATGAAAGCTACACTCACAACCGCAGCCAGACTACTGTCGGGAGAGAGCTGCTTTGACCACATCACTCCCGCTCTCAAGAAACTCAACTGGTCATCAATAGAGGCAAGATGTATAGTAAAAACTGCCTGCATAACATACAATAGCTCTCTAAATTGAAAAAACAATTTACCTCACAAACAAACTATCCAAAGCCAGCCAAGAGAGACCTCCTTGTAACTCAAGCAGTCTGCTTTTGATTCCACGCAAACTGAAGAAAGAAAAATCTGGCACCCACTCCTTCTCCGGGAACGCTCCCAGAATCTGCAACTCGCTGCCTCAAGATCTTCATGGCATTCAATCATACCAACACTTGAAGAAGAAATGTAAACTATTACTTCTCAACAAGTACCTAACCCCCACCCCCCAAACCATTAGACTGGCCTGCTGCTCCTACCTCCAATCTCTAAATAAATCTGAACTTCACTATCTATTACCTGGGAGAAAACTGTACGTCCACTCTCCCCACACTCACTACACTTTGCCATCACGACCTCAGAAATGTATCATTCACATATCCCAGTGTCTATCCCATAGTTTTTGTATACACGGTGACTATGTATTTGTATCTATTTCATGTAATTTTACTTACTCTATATGTAACTTGTGTCACCTCTACTTTGCCAACTTGTAAAGGGCTTTGATGCCTTTGGGTCAAGTTTTCACTATATAAATCTTGATAAATAAATAAATACATTTGTTCATCCTGTGTTACGATACTACTCATGCCGTCCTATCTTGTTTCCATGTCAATCCTTGTTTGAACTGTTTATTGTAAGAAATTGCCAGCACTGAGTACATAGTACATCCAACTGTATATTTGCCCACAGGATTAGAACAAACAAAAGGTCCCAAAAGATTTGAGTTGTAATTGTCCATAAGACTCCTAAAATAGTTAAGGATTCCTCATTAAATCACATGGAAGCTATGTTCCACGCACAGGTAAAGCAACTTAAAAAGTTTTGCCAAGAATGGGAAATCAGAATGCACCCTACTCTCAGCCTCAGGAAGGTCCGCTGTCCACAACACCCCACAGCAGGGATCAGGTAATTGTAGAAACACGTGGCAGCAGCAACCACAGACAGGGTACTTAGTACAACAGGGACCAGGGCCACAGTCCCGGCAGAGAGGGGTGACAGTATGGGTAGTTAGTACCTTTACGCCACCACAAAGCCAAAATGCGCACTAAGATAAACCTACAGCATTAGTAGGAATGACCCCAACAACTTAAACCTGGTGGTAATAACTAGCACCCACTTACCCTCTTTCCTCATAAAACTGTTCCAAAGCAAAAACAACAAAATGGACTAATAAGACAATAGTGGGAATCCAAATTTTTATTTGCGTCCAGAAATTCTGAGGGATTAAAAGTAGTGTTGACCGGGCATCTTCACTAAAGTTTGACATCAAGGGCGACCCCACAGGAGCATGGATTAACCAGGTTACATTGGGCATCACTGGGAGCTAAGGCCCCACTCTGTTGCTGATCCTCCAGGGCAGGGTTGGCTTGCCATTCCCCAGGGGGAAGGCAGTGTGATGAAGGTTCGTGCGACATACAGAAAGTATTTGAAAAGCAGTCACCGAGGTCCTACAACCAAAGTCAAAAGGGACCCGTTCCAATTACCAAGTCTCAGGCGCCATGTCCTGGGCCAATGTTTTCCTCATGGCCTGCAGTCCCCACTTTGGTGGGGGAAACAACCTTTACAACGCAACTTTTACAACGCACTACCATTACAACAAAACTTTTACAACGCAACATCCATTACATCGCATGCCATAACAACGCAACCATTACAATGCATGACACTACAACGCATACCACTACAACGCATGTCATTACAACTCAGTCATTACAACGCATACCATTACAATGCATACCATTACAACGCATAGTACCCTTACACTATCCAACACTTACCCTACTGTTGCACCCCCTGGAGTTAGAATTTTAATTTTTACCCCTACACTATCCAACACTTACCCTACTGTTGCAACCCCCTGGAGTTAGAATAGTAATTTTACCCCTACAGTATCCAATACTTATCATACATGCAATGTAATGTTATGCGTTGTAATAGTATGCGTTGTAAAGGTAGTATGCGTTCTAATGGAATGCGTTGTAAAGGTAGTTTTAAAAAATTCGTTGTAATGGCATGCGTTGTAATGGAATGCGTTGTAATGGATGTCGTGTTGTAAAAATGCGTTGTAAAGGTATGCGTTGTAAAAGTATGCGTTGTAACGTCATACATCCCTTTGGTGGCAGGAACTAGGATTCCCATGCTCCTGGAATGGTAAAACACCAAAGGACGCCACACAGCACACACAATTAGCCAATGGACGGTGAGACCTCAACATGATGTCAAGCCCAAGTCTCCTGTTGAGGGGGGGTTTCTCCAGGGTGATCAGACTTCCAAGATTTGCAAAGGCACACCATGAGGCAGCATGGGTAGGAGAATAGGGAGCATAGAGAAACCCCTGACCCTCTCCCTCACATGACAAGCAAAGCAATAGATTACACATGATTCAAGAAAACAGCCAAAGCTAAAGAAAAATTCACAAAGCTAGCCCAAAAATAAGGTTCCAAATACCGATGGGGGTCAAGATCAGCCAAAGCCTGATACCTGGAATACATGAGGGAGGGCCACACCACAGCACACCATGTGCCGGGAATAGAAGGAAACATGAACACATGGTCCCGAGGCACATTGAAAATACCAGCTGCACTAAACAGCGACGTGCCCCCTCATCACATATTCTCGTGCACAATTCACAGCAACAGCATCCTCATGCACTCACCAGGAAAGACCCATTTGTTGAGAACTAGTGATGTCCATGGAACCCCTGCTAAAACATGATGCTATCTGTCTCTGTGCCTATTAGACTACCCCACAAACATATTTTGTACCAATTTAAGCATCCCATTTGGAGAAGGGGGCTCAATGGCATATAAAAAGGAGTTAATACATCCAGATAACTGATGATCACCCTTACTTTCCGAAATCACTACAACATGCCCAATTGGGGTCACCTTCCAGTGCCTCACTAGATCGCATCCAGTTGAGTGTTGAGATTACACCCCTTAAGCTAAAAATACAATTACTTCAATCAATCAATCAATCAATCAGAGCAATTATATAGCGCACTACTCACCCAGAGGGTCTCAAGGCGCTAGGGGATGGGGGACCGCTACTGCACGAACAGCCAGGTCTTGAGTTGCTTCCTGAAGGCGAGGTGGTCCTGGGTCAGGCGGAGGTGGGTCGGGAGGGAGTTCCATGTCTTGGCGACGAGGTAAGAGAAGGACCGTCCCCCTGTGGTGGCTCTTCGGATGTGGGGGACGGCGGCAAGGGCGTGGCCGGTCGATCGGAGCTGGCGTTTGGGAGTGTAGAAGTTGAGGCGACTGTTGAGGTACCCTGGGCCTTGGTTATGTAGGGCTTTGTGTGCGTGGGTGAGGAGATGGAAGGTGATTCTCTTGTTGACCGGGAGCCAGTGCAGGTCTCTCAGGTGTCCGGAGATGTGGCTGGGACGGGGGATGTCCAGGATGAGTCGTGCTGAGGCGTTCTGGATCCGCTGGAGTCTCTTCTGGAGTTTGGCGGTGGTTCCGGCGTAGAGGGAGTTGCCGTAGTCCAGGCGGCTGGTGACGAGGGCCTGGGTGACCGTCTTCCTGGTCTCGGTGGGGATCCACCGGAAGATCTTACGTAGCATGCGCAGGATGTTGAAGCACGACGAGGAGACGGCGTTGACTTGTCTGGTCATGGAGAGGGAGGAGTCCAGGATGAATCCCAGGTTGCGTGCGTGGTCTGTTGGTTTGGGTGCGCTGCCTAGGGCGGGGGGCCACCAGGAGTCGTCCCAGGCGGAGGGTGAGGATCCCAGGATGAGGACTTCCGTCTTGTCCGAGTTCAGTTTCAGGCGGCTGTTCTTCATCCATTCGGCTACCTCTTTCATCCCTTCGTGAAGGTTGGCCCTGGCGGTGGCGGGGTCGTTGGTGAGGGAGAGGATCAACTGGGTGTCATCGGCGTAGGAGATGATGTTGAGGTTGTGCTGGCGTGCGATGGCTGCGAGGGGGCTCATGTAGACGTTGAAGAGGGTTGGGCTGAGCGAGGAGCCTTGGGGAACGCCGCAGATGACTTCGGTGGCTTCAGATCTGAACGGGGGGAGGCGGACTCTCTGTGTCCTTCCGGCAAGGAAGGAGGTGATCCACTCCAGTGCCTTCTCCTGGATTCGGACGTTGCCGAGACGCTGTACTAGTGTACGGTGGCAGACAGTGTCGAAGGCCGCGGAGAGGTCTAGGAGGATGAGGGCTGCTGTTTCTCCGTTGCCAAGCAGTGCTCGGATGTCATCGGTGGTTGCGATCAGGGCGGTCTCGGTGCTGTGGTTGGCCCGGAATCCAGACTGTGAGAGGTCGAGGGATCCGTTCGTCTCAAGGAAGGCGGCCAGCTGCTTGTTAACGGTCTTCTCGATGACTTTTGCAGGGAACGGGAGGAGCGAGATGGGGCGGTAGTTCTTGAGGTCGGTGGGGTCGGCTGATGGCTTCTTGAGAAGAGCGCTGAGTTCGGCGTGCTTCCAGCTCTCCGGGAAGGAAGCGGTGTCGAAGGAGGTGTTGATGATGTCCCGCAGGTGGGGTGCGATGACAGCGTCGGCCTTGTTGAAGACGTGGTGGGGCAGGGGTCGGTCGGAGATCCGGAGTGTATGGAGTTCATCGTGCGGACGGTGTCTTCGGTGCTGATCGGGGTCCAGGCGCGGAGGGTGGTGTTGGGGGGCGGTGGTTCGGACGTGGCGTGCGTCAGTTGAGTGCTGAAGCTGTTGTGTATGTCCGCGATCTTGTTGTGGAAGTAGGAGGCGAGGGAGTTGCAAAGGTCTTGCGAAGGGGTGATGTCGTTGTTTCCGGCATTGGGGTTGGAGAGCTCTTTAACGATGTTGAAGAGTTCCTTGCTGTTGTGTGCGTTGTAGTCCAGTCGTTCCTTGAAAGCAGTTTTCTTGGTGGCGCGGATGAGTTGGTGGTGTTTTCGGGTGGCGAGCTTGAGGGCAGTCATGTTGTCCGGTGTTGGGTCTCTGCGCCAGGTTCTCTCGAGGGCTCGGCAGTTCTTCTTGGAGCTCTTGAAACTTCAAAAACCATTAATTACGGAGCATATATAATGTTTCTGAGTTAATCATCAACAGAGTTTAAAAACAATTAGGTAACAGAGAAGACAACACGAGTGCACCAACGTGACATGTTGTCAACTTTCACTAAGCAACCAAGAGAAAAAAGACAATTTCAACACTTACGTCAAGAGAAGGATGAAAAACCCACAGCCTGCTCAACACTGTTCCTTCATGTAGTCGAACCCTTCCATGGCGATGACATACAGTAACTAAACTTTGATAACATTTTCCAATTGGGTAAAATAAACTAAGCGTGGGTGCAAAATTCGTTCCGCTCGCGGATTTTGTGGATTTTCGGCAATTCCGCGAATCTCACGAAATTGCCGAAAAATTTGCAAATCCGCTCGCGGGTGGATTTTTGGACAGTTGAGTAGAGGTTTCGCACAAACCGGTGGCGTCTTCTTGGATAAATATGAAGGGCAGGGTTCATTCTGGCACGATGCTCCTGTCACAAAAATTAAACCTCTACAGGAAGCACCTACAGATATAAATAAAGCAGGTGCCCAAGTTGAAGCTCCAGTTCAGTAACGCATTCATCAGCCCAAAAACAATTGTGAGCTTTGTCGAGGCTGGACAGGTGTACTTTCTCCCCATATCTACAGTCAAAAATTAGCTGTGATGCTGGATCGAGGTCTTTGTATCCTTCACGTTCACGAGCGCAATCCCCTTGCAGTTCCTGTGACCAGGAGCTTCTTTTTCCTCATCTGCTGCTCTGATCGGTCTCTGACCTTTTATACTCACAAGAGGCATGTGAACTCATGTAGAAGCCCTGCCCGTTTGGCCCCGTCCACACACTAGCGGTGTGCACCGTCTTCCCGCCATTTACCCACTATGATGGACAGCTCACTCAACGGACCCCTGCGCCCTTCGGCGTGAAGGCATAGTAAAACACACATTGTCACTGGAGACACCTCTTCTGGCACTTTACGCAGCTGTAGTGTAGGAAAAGCACTTTACATTTACCCAACGAGGTAGCACTTACTGATTAGCCAGTAGACAGTGGGAAACAGTTTATTTGTGCAAATCCGCGAGTTCGCAAATTTTTTCGCGAACTCGCGGATTTTTTGAAATTTCGCGTGAATTTGCAGACCGCAAATACGCAAAATTCACCCATACTTAAAATAAACACAGCCACCAGAAGAGCACTGCTGGCTTCAAAGGGAAACCCACTTTGAACAGTCATATCACAACATAAGTTATGAATATATCTGTGCATATGAACTCGCTGCCTACTAAAGGTAATCGCACGCTTGTTTACCCTTGAGGAACTGCCAGGTCAAAAGGGACTCCCAAATGGGGAACTACAGTGCCTGTGCAGGGATATCTCCTATGTCACCTGCTATTACACTAATCTGAATACTAGAATCCCTCCTGCACTACATACCGCCCTCCTATATAACACTTGGTACCCATACATGACTTCAATTGGCTCCCAAGCATCAGCCAGGTCATGTTACATCTGTTTACTGATCCCACATGCGATAGGTGCAGATAGGCTTTACTCGTCCAAAGAGGTAGCCCCCGAAAAAAGCAAAATGCATTATTCACCTTTACTTATGTAGGATAAGGGCCAAGTTCAGCCCAACAAAATAGAACGTCACAGGACATTTCTAAACCTGACCCAACACAACATCAACCCAACAACATAATACCTCTTCACTGAACTTAGTAATATCCAAACAGAGCTGGACAGGATGCAAAGAAAGGGCACCATAGGAGAACATACTGTTTGGCCCTAGACTTTCCATGGAAGAGATTCTTGGATGTAGCAAAACCCCCAGATCAGTACACAAACATATCCACCCCTGCATCCATCTGTGGACTGAGGTTGGCCCTCTGCATATCTGGGGCAGTCTTTCTTGACAACAATTCATCTCCTGACTTGGAGTTCCTGTGTAGGGTCGTCCAGCTCAAGGATAAAAAGGGGAGTGAGTCAGGAAACATGGGACATCGAAGTATGGGGGTACACTTTTTTAGAAGGGAAAAGGCAACACCTGTTTGTTCGGATGCTGACACTATTTTCCTTATGTTTCAGAAGTAAAGGTATGCTTCAGATGGGCACAAATGCTAACTGAGGCATGAAATTACACATTCTGGATATGCAATGGGGCCTATCTAGGCCAGTGTTAGAATTGTCAGCCTTAGGGTGGTCATCTTCCTTCAGCCGCTTCCATTTTTATTGATCTCCTTTTGGCTGGCTCTTGGACTCTGCACACATTACCACTGCTAACCAGTGCTAATGTTCTTGTGGTCTCTCCTTAAAACATGGTGGAATTGGATTATACCCGACTGGCACATTTGATTTACTTATGAGATCCTAATAAAGTGGTACTACATGTGCTCAAGACCGGAAAATGTAATGCTACTAGTCGGCCTGCAGCACTGATTGTGTCACCAACTTAAGTATCAGTCCGGCAATTGCAGCCTGTGTCTGCAGATTTCAACTGCCATTTCAACCTGGCAAGATATATCTTTTGCTCGGCTCAAACATTCCTTTTTAATACATTAACGTCAACCCTAAGGTAGGCCATATATGGTGCAGAGGGCAGTGTGAGGTGAATTTAAAAAGTTTGACATATGCTTTTTAGTTTTACATCTCTTGGTAGTGAGAACTTCCTACATTTGCTTTTCACTACTGCAAGGCCTACCTCTTCTATAGGATAACATTGGATTATTTTTTAAATTTAATAAGCAATAACTTTCAATTGTGTGCAGATTAACAGACCGAGTTTGGTGTCTAAATAATTGTAATTAAAAGCCCTCTTTGATGGTAAAAGTCACGTTATTAGTGACAATTCTGGAAAGGCAACTTTTAGAAAGTTGGCATTTTCTTGTCCCATCCATCTGGCATGTGCACTGCCTGTATCCTGGGTCACCTAACCAGGTGTAGTTGGCAATTGGTCTTTGTTTATTGCTCCCAGACAGTGAGTCAAAGGGACGCTTGTTGTTTGCAGGATGGACCTCTCTGAGTTAAGAGGGGGAGGAGCTGCCACCTATCACTCTTGCACATCACAAAGGCCTTGTCTGGGCACTATCACAAAGGGTTTGACACTGGTCTATTGTAACCCAAGGCAATATGGTGCCAGGGCAGGGAGGCAGGCAGTTCCAAGCACAGTCTGGTGGATGGAATCCTCTGGAAGCTTCTTCCACTTCGAAGTGGGCACCAGGTATAAATATTGGAACTTAGCCCCTATCACTTCAGTACACTTCTGGACATATAGAAGAATCTGCCAGGATGAAGAAATGCTGTGCTGCTGAAAGGACTAACACTCTGCTGGCCTGCTGCTCTGATGACGTGCTGCCCTGCTGTGCTGACCTGCTGCCCTACTACTCTCTTGCCTGTGGGAGAAGGACTGGACCTGCAACTCTAAAAGCATGACCCCAGAGTAACTCCAAGTGCTATTTGGGTGGCTCAGGAACAGGAAAGGCTTCTAACAACTTTGAACCCAGCACCTGGACTCTTCAATCTGTGAGTCCTTTCCTCTCAAGTTGTGCCATCCCAGTTATGGACCATTGAAAGTGGGCCTGAAGGTGCTCAGCCATCCCATCTATGGACCCAGGAGAAGCAACACATCTCTTCTGTGGCGAATCCCTGAGCAGAACTGACTCACCACCTCTGGTTCATGGACTTTCCTAGCACAAGGACTTCTCATTACCCTCTCATGCCCCAGCCTCATCAGAAGCAACCAGTGCATGACGCATCCTCAATGCAGGCCCTCCCCTCACAAGCCCCTCGTCGACAGCAACCTTGACAATGACACAGGACCCTGCACTGCAAGCTGTGCAGCTTAGTCAAACCAGTCGATGCGCTACATATCCACAAAGCAGGACTTTACATTGCAAGCCCCCTCATAGATGATTTCCTTGACGAAGAAGCAGGACCTCACATCGCAACTTCACAGCTCCTCAGAACTGACTGTGTGTAATGCATCTGAGACCGGGACCACACACAGCCTCTCAGCATAATGCATCCTTGATGGAGAACTCTGCAACTCTTCGCAACCAAGATTTAAGGTACTCTTGTTTAGCCGGTCTAACTGGCTCCCTGCAGCTGGTCCATGTTCCATTGTAGTTGGCAGTAACGTGTGACTTTGTCCCGGTCTCCCTTGACCAGATATCCACAATTGGCTCTTTGTGCTTTTTGGAGCCACAGCCACTGACATCTTTAAAATTGCACATCTCTGGTTCTACTGATTGGATTTTTATCATTTTGGTCTTAATTTTTTGTATTAAATTGTGCACTATTTTTCTAAATTGGTTTGGGTTTTTTCTTGTGTTGTGTTTCACTTTATTACTTCTTTGAAGTATTGAATAAATACATTACACACTGCCTCTTAGTTAATCCTGATAGATCTGTTCCAAGCTACTAGAGAGTTGATCACATGGTAATTTAGGGTTTGCTTCAGATTGCACAGTGACAAGGAATGTGGTTTCTGTTTACGTAGGGTCTCCTTCACCAGCTCTAAGACCAAATGGGTGTCATCTGCATACATATATAACTGTATCCTGGCATGGTGGAGCAGTATTGCAAGTTGGCACACGCAGATGTTAAATAGAACCAGCAACAATAGGAATCGTTTATTGACAGGTGATCTTCACAAGCTTAGAGCAGTTAAGTGGTAACAAGAATGTTTGGATACTTTTGCTTAGAAAGAACTTCATCCAGGCAAAAACTCTACTGAAAGACCTGCCCCGCAAACCTAAAGAGAAGAATGGAGTGGTCACTGCTGTTGAATGCTGCTGAAAGTTCCAACATTTATGAGTACCCCATTGCTATCTCTATCTACCATTTTCCAAAAATCATCGAGCACTGTGGTAACAACCAGCTCTGTGCTGCAGCCAGGCCTAGATCCAGCCTGAAGTGCATCATATACACCAGTCCATTCCACGTGTTCTAGGAGCTGGCTAAAGTCTACTTTATCTGGTGCTTTCCACATGTATTGTGTTAGGGAAATGGGCTAAATATTATTTTGATCACCTAGGGAAAAGATATATTTGAACAAATATGCAATACTTGCTGATTACCAGGCATTATGTACCAGCCCACTATTTAAACAGCTATTAAACAAAGTGCTGAAAAGGGTCAACAACTGCCTATAACTTGGCTAAAACAATCTCAATTAGGTGTGTATCTGCCATTGTGTGTGGTGGAGGAATAATTTCATGCAAAACCTAAAGTCGAAATGTCATTGGAAAAAACTGACAGGTTTCAACAAAGCTGTAGTAAATGATTTGCTAGTGATTGGATGGCCTGTGGTGATTGTAGTTCAGCTCTAGTCCTGTGCAGTTTATTAGATAGATTAGGAGTGTTACTGGTTCTGTTGGAGACAAAAGTGCTCTGAGTGTCATATCATCATAGCCTAATGCATTATTGTGTTCTTTAAAGAGGTGTGTCTTCAGCTCTTTACTAAATTAGAGGATGGTTGGGGATGTCCTGAAAGATATGGGAATGTTATGACAGATCCAGTGTGCATAGATGAAAAACGACTATGGCATGTGTTTTGTATACCTCTTCATTGCCAGTCTGTTGGTGCACTGACTGCAGATGTTCTAAGAGGCGACAAGCTTGCCAGCTAGATTGGTACTGGTGCTGGTCCTGATGACATTATAGATGATGCACCTGGTTTTGAAGGTAGTACGGGCTGCCAAGGGCAGTCAGTGGAGTCCCTTGAGGGTTGGAGTGAGGTGGTCATCTCTCTGCATGCAAATGAGGTGTACTGCAGCATGTAGGATCTCATGATGGAGGCTGGAGTGGAAACTAGGAGCTGTGAAGATAGGCATTGCCACCATATCTGTATTATGCAGAGCACAGATCAAACATATAAAAGTAATAAAGCACCCTAGCTTGACATAGACTAAACTTTGGCTTCAGCTAAATTCTGCTTTTGCCATCTATGCATACATTTGGGACACCATGAGACGTGGGATCTGTTCCCAGCGGTGAAAATTAAGAGAAATGGTTGGGTCTCCAGTAGTTCCTGTGGTTTGTGTTCAGTACATGACTATGATACTCCAGTTATGGCATTTGGCTTAAGGGCAGTTTCCATACATTTCAGGTTTGCGCATTGTTTGAGGGGTGGAAGACAAAATGGACCAATCTTCCTATTCACACATTATTCTTAAAAAAGTACTCCACTTCAGATACAAAGATAATGGGGTGTACACCAGAGAGGGACACAAAACAAAAAGTAATTTTGCATTTCTGCATGCTAAAGTGAATCAACTATGTGTTTAGTTTTAACCTGTCGTTTCATATATTCATTAACTTTGTTAACAGCTTTGATTTGTGTGTTCAGCAGTAGAGAGGCCATAATTAGATATTATAGAAATGTTACTGAACACTGATACAGTTGTAAAACTCTACACTCGTTGCTAAACTGTCATCATATTTGTCAGTGCAAGTCAGCTGCTTTCATTACCTGGTAATGTATATATTGAGGTTCCGTACTGAATAAACAGCTGAAATTCTTCAGGTGGTTTCATTATTCCTACATTGTTCTGGCAGCGGTGTATGCCAACTTACTTTCTTTGCATATATTAAATATTGCCACAAACAATATTCTAAATCAACCTTAAATTACCTTGGAGAAAGATTTAAGAGGAGGCTGAATGGTTACTGAGGCAGAGAAGCCCATCAAAGGTTAAGTGCCCCACAGCAAATGCATTATATTTTTATGATCTGCATTTGAAGTTGCAGGTACATTTTAGTAAATGGACCTGAGCAATGCTTATAGTTAATGGTCAGGAAAATCTTTTAGATGACTAAGATTTGCAGCATTGTTTTCAAAGTACTGAATGGTAAACAGGTTTTTCTGTTTTCTCAGTATAAAGTCATAAACAGAAGGTGAATGCAGATTAGAAGAACATTTATAAAAACCTTTAAACAATTTCAAGAACATTCGCAGGAAAGTATATGTTCTCTTTTTAAAGACACTGTTATAGGAACAAAATGTATTTTATCCAAAAACCTTTCGCTTGATTGTCTCACTCAATCTGTTCCACAGATCAGTGACATTTAAATGTTCTAATGCTAATACTAGCTTCTTCGTATGGACTAAGGCGGCCACGTGTTCACATATGTGCCAAGAACATCTGTAACAGCATTCTGCTTCTATCTCATAAGGCAGCCTGCAAATAAGAGCGCTCCAAATAACATAAATATCCTGGTCTTTAAAGATATAAAGACTGTCTCTCTCTCCTTATCCTTTTCTATGGGGTCTTTACTCGTTTAATCATGTTTTTAAAGATGCATGTATATGTTGTTCTGTAACCACTTTACATTCCCGAATCAGTAGCGCTGTTAGTGAATGCTCAATCATTCGCCCAGAGGCAGGTCTTAACCTAATATTGGCAAGGCTTTGAGATAGATCATAAGGGAGTTGGTAAAAGTTAGTCAAATAAAGTAAGTCTTTAGGGAGACAACCTATTATTTAGGACTCTGGACTAACATGATAGTTATATAAGCAACATTGGTTCCGTGATGTATAAATGTGAGGGCGCAAATCAGTGTTTTTACTCCCAGACTGGTTTGTGACCTCACTTTTATTTTGCAGTGTGGCTGATATTCAATTGGTCATACCACAAAATTCCCATTAATATTCATAAGGCAGGAGCTTGTTTAAGACTCTGCTGATGGCTCTGTGTGCATGGACAGAAAACTTTGAAGGAGAGCAAATCTCTATGAGTGCATTCGCTTTCACTCAAAGTCAAAATCTTTTCTTTAAAGCATCCCCTATCCCTTAAAGGGACCGGGCAGCTTTAAAAAATAAATGTTGATATTCACTGAACTACGTTGTTGGAACCACCAATGTTACTGAATTAGATTGTTGGAACCACCAATGTGCTACCATCGGTTTCATGCATTGGTAATACATCAATGGCTTTTAGCATCAATAGCAGACCCAAATCATTGATACATTTCATATTGACTGGCAGGAAAACATGTCCAGTACGTGTCCTTTATCATTCAGTGTGGGTTTCAAGTGTATTTGCAAGATGTAAAGGCATTTCTGACTTGCAAAATCGACTTTGCAGATAGCAACACATGTTTGCGGTCGAAAACCTGTAAGTTGGTGAATCCCAGGTTTTACTACTAGGAAAGAGTTTTGCCCATCTAGCTCATTTTTAAAAGTGATCTGGTGTGTTCTGGTCAATTGCAGGTTTTACTACAACAAAAGGGTTTTGCACATCTGGTCCATTTTTAAAAGTAAGCACTCAATAAGAGTTCAGTCATATTGCAAAGGAACTGATGAGAAGGAGCGAAAGGATGGGACTTCAGTAGTTTTAGAGTCAATGTACGGCCTATCCGGATTTAACAAGTAATATGAAAATTGACAAGAGTTTAACAATAGGTTCTCAGACAGGGCAGAAGCTGATCTAAGGTTTCAAATTTACATTTATGAGCATTTCATTCCCAGACAAAGCATTCAGGCAACGATCCAAAGAAAGGCGGAAAGTATCAGTGGGGATCGTAGCAGAGCAAAAACGAATAGACAAGTAGCGCATTTGCCATCAGTAACATTGTGAATTGTTCCCAATCAAAGATGACCCGCACACAGAAACCGCGACCGAAGGAACATTCCTTGATCTATGAGACCCATTTGTTTCTCTGTTTTCTCAATAACTTTTCCCTTCAGAACCTTGTGGTTACTAGTGTCTCTTTTCAGAGGTTGTGAGCTGATGGAACATGATTGGGGTGAAAAGGCATGTTTTATTCCTATGGGGCTACATCATTAACAGTAACCACACAAGTGGCCAAAGGAAAGGGGTAATCAGCTATTGCTTGAGTTTCTCTCCATCTATTCTCCATCTGCCTGTTGGCAGAAGGCAAATGGTAAACAGCAGGACTCCGCTTTAGCTAGAAAAAAGTTTTCTCACCTAGGTACAGATGTAAATGAACCCCAAAATATTGACTGACAGGATAAATCCTTACCCTCTAATGCAATTTGTTCTAAATTGGATAATGCAATTCTTTTTTTCTGATTTGGGTGTTATGGGTTCAAATCTATAATGCTTAAACAATCATATGAAGGTACAAAAACAAAAACAATAAAAAAAATAGCTTTTAACTTTAGAAGGCGGCCATCTTGAATGTTTATAAGGTATAGAGTGGTTTGTTGGAAAGTGGTGGCTGTGGTAAATTATGAGCAAATGTTGACCAGCAAAGATGTAAAAAGTCACTTTCTCAACAGCCTCACAGCACGCGGGCACACAGCACCATATATGCTTGTTCGTGAAAACATGCAACCAATTCATTGTGGACTGCTAATCAATCTTTCAAACCTTTAAGTGACAGCCGGCCAAAGTGCTAGGCCATTCTAATGTAAACAGAGGCTGAAAAGGAAGTAAATGCAATTCCATTTTAAATAAGTACATAGGGTTAAGGCCTAGTCAGATGAACCTGACTCGAGCAGAAATTAAAAACATAGTGTACATTAAGAAGAGTAACTGGATGGATACATTATGGTGACATGGCAGTTTGTGCAAAGGTCTTTTACTAAAGACAATCGTAACAATCACCACCATGTCTACCACCTACACTACATCCTGTAAGCACAGAGAGCACAATTGCACCGCTACCACCACGAACAAATCCAGAAAGACTACTGCTGCCACCAACTTTGACATTTCCACCAGTTCTCTATCGAGCCCTTTGAAAAACAGGGACAACTACCTAGTGAATGAAAGGATTATGTGCCAGATATTGCAATGTAGTAGATAGTGCTGTTAGAGAGAAACATCAGCAGTGAGGCCCGTGGGTTTGCATTGTTGCCATTGGGTGAAGTACAAACATCGACATCAGTCACACTAGAGGCAGTGCAAATACTAATAATGTGAAACTTTGCTCTCAAAGTGAGTTTAGGTTCGTTTTAACTCGCTAAGAGGAAAAACACCCTGAAGAACCCAGGTTGGTAATACAGGAACTGCCAGTGATAGGTACAAGGTGGGAAACACACATTGCCCTAGTAGTCCCAGGCAGTAAAGCAAACTACTTTGCGTGTGCATATACTCCTTGTGAAAGGGCAGATTCACGTCACTCACAGTTAAGCTAGTCAATGGCTGAAGTGAGCTGACCCGTTGCCACATGCATGCTGTATGCTGTAGTGGGTGTAAGAAAAATGTGAATGAGAATAACAAACCAAAAAATAGAGTTGGCTGGCTATAAACCCCTATAAGTTTATTATTCTTATCATTTTAGTAAAATCATATAGTCTTTGCTAACACCAGACCTACAAATGGTTTCAAAAAGGGTAAGTCAGCAACAGTCAGCAATAACAAGCATTTGCAATGCAATCAGTCTCGCCTTTGAGACCTTATCTGTATTCAGCTATGCAGCACATTAGCCTGGGTGCTGAAACATAAACTGTTCTTTAACATGGAGGGAAAGTAAGCACCAACTGCGGAACACGCATGGTATGAGAACACATGGAGAGAAATACTGCCTATCAGTGGACAATTTTATTGTCCAAAGCTCTGTTTTTAATATGGAATCAGCCCCTTCGGTGGTCGTATCACTGAAAATACAAAATTAAAAAAATATATTATTGTCTACAGGTGCTCGTTAAATTCAAGTTTCTATGGCCTGGAATCTAGGAAATGCTAACATGATTCTATTATTTTACTGACCTTTGCTAGTCGATTTTTATCAAGAAAGTTAAATAGAGGCAGTTGCCAGAAAAATAAAAAAAGATAGGGCCCGATGTAGGTCGGTCGGTAACGGCCGAAAATCGGTATTTTCGGCCGTTACCGACCGGTATCAAGCCCTCGGGATGTAGCAGTCCCAAAACCGGCCGAATCGTTGAATATACCGAATCGGAAAAGTTACCGATTCGTTAGAATACCGAATCGGAAAGTACCCCGAATCGGCAAATATACCAATTCGGTAACAAACCGAATCGGTAAAAAATATGGAATCGGAAAATTCACCGATTCGGTAGAATAACGAATCGGAAAAACACAGAATCGGAAAAAAAATACCGAACCGGTAAATTTATCGATTCGGTAAAATTACCGATTCGGTATAAAACCGATTCTGTGTGCAAAACTGAAGATTGAGATGTAGGAAAGCTCTGAAATACCGATTTAGCATCAAATTCGGTATTTAAGAATCGGTATTTACCATAGATTGGAATCAGGTGGTAACCAGGTGCAACCTATAAAAAAGGACCCAAAATGCATTTCTGCTTGCACCATGGCAGCTTTTTATGTCATAGCAAGACGGCTACGGCTACAGCAGGATGGGGAGAGGGAATGGCAGAGAGAGGAGCAGGTGTATAGACAGCGTATCACCCTGTTCATGCAGACAGAAGCAGAGATCCTACAGAGGTACAGGCTGGACCCAGAGACAATCTTAGAGCTCATTAGGGACCTCCAACCCCTGTTGCAGCACCCCACCCCAAGGGCACACGCAATCCCAGTGCACGTGCAGGTGCTATGCAGGCTACACCTGCTTGCGTCTGGCAGCTATCAAAGTGCAGTAGCTGCGGTAGGAGGGGTGAGCCAGAGCTGCCTGTCCCGGTTCTTCCACAAGTTCCTAGACACCATGATACAAAGGATGGACCAATACATTTCCTTCCCTGCAACCCATGCAGAACTGGTACAGACAAAAGCAGACTTCTACCAGATGGCAAGATTCCCCCACATCATTGGCTGCATAGATGGCACACACATTCCGATTTGTCCCCCTGCTGACACGGAATACATATACCGTAATCGGAAGTCTACGCACACCATAAATGTGCAGGTGATTTGTAATGCCAAGTGTGTAATTACTGACGTGGTAGCAAAATTTCCAGGAAGTACCCATGACTCCTACATCTTTCAAAATAGCGGAATTTATGCACGGCTGACGGCAGGGGAATTCGGTGAAGGATACCTCCTAGGTAAGACACAGTGTCAGACCCCCATAACCTAAATAGCAGTGTGAAGTACATGTATGCATGTGAGTAATGTTACCCCTTTTTCTTCTAGGCGACAGTGCATATGCCCTCCGCTCATTCATTCTCACCCCCTACCTCAACCCCTCAACACCCAGCCAAAGGAGGTATAACCGTGCGCACAAAAGCACAAGGAATGTAGTAGAACGGACCTTCGGCATCTGGAAAAGCAGGTTCAGATGCCTGCACAAGAGCGGAGGTGCAAGACAATATACCCCCATCACCTGCTGCAAGATGATTGCTGTATGTGCAATGTTGCACAACCTTGCGGTCAAGAAGGGCACAGAGGTAGAGTTGTCTGACTACGAGGACCCTGACGATGACATAGCTGTGCCACTAACACAAGCTGCTGGAGTGTCTACACCAAGTGATGGGAGGTACAGACGTGAGGAGATAACAGACAACTATTTCTGAGTGAGTACAGATGCACAGACACGTTGTGAATGTGAAGAAATGCCATTTTTAATTTTCGGTATAACGTCACAGCACTGATGTGCAACAAATGAAAAAAAAAAACAATATGTGGTCAGGAAATGGGCCGGGTTGTCTCACCCACACTGGCAGTCTCATTTCTTGCTGCGCTTTGCAGACCCACTGGGATGCGGCTCCCCCCCTTCTGCATGTCCGGCTGCCTCTGCGGAGCGCCTGGAGCTCCGGCGCGGCTCGGACACTGCGCTGGCAGGACTGCTGCGGCTGCTGCTGTCCCCAGCCTCGGCCACGTCCAGGGCAGGATTCACGACAGTGTTAGAAATAATCAGTGTCTCCATGGCAGTGGTGATGCGGGCCATGCCCCTGGTCAGCTCCGCAGTGTTATTAGTGAGGCAGTCCTCCATATTTGCCCCTCGGCGGCATAGCAGGGCTGTTGATGCGGCAAGCCGGTTTATTGCCCGGTTTTGTACTCGGGCATCCCTGCGCCTTATGTGCTCATGCTGGTCCAACTTTGCGCACAGCTGTGTCATGGCAGTTGTCATCCTACCCATTCCTGTGGCAATTTCCCGGTTGGTTGCTACTAAATCAACAATCCCCTTTGTCAACTCCCCCATCTGCAGGTTATGCTGACGCAATTGCCGGTGACATGCGAGGATGGATTTGGCCTGCATCCGCTGTATTCGGACCATGCTCCCCTCAAGCCCTTGAAAGACGCTGCCCTCCCGTGATGGAATAGCACTGCCACTGCTGGAAGTGGGTGGACGGCGGCGTTCGGTGCTGGTCTGTTGTATGGCCTGCTGTGTCACAGGTGTGACAGGTGTGGGATCTGGTGCCTGACCCGCAGCTCCCTCCATGATGGACAATGGGGCCACAATACTCCTCCTGGCTGGAGCTGTTACAGGTGCTGGCTGGGACCGTGTGGGTGAGTTCGCTGGTGAGAACTGCAATGTTGGGGATTGCGACAATTGGGGGGAGTGGGGAAACAAGAGGGCATGTCCTGAGTCATCCTCAATTGCAATCTCACTGCTGTCCTCCACCTCCTGCGACTCATTCATGCTGCTTGGCCCTGCCACCGTCCTGTCCGCTGTTTCTGGAGCTGAGACTTGTGCAGCTGCTGCTCCACTACCTGATGGCGCCCCTAGGAATAAAGTAGCATTTGTCAACTGAGTGGAAATGTCTTCCTGTCACTACAATAAATGCATTGCACATGTCATTTTCATTACTCTGATTATTTCTTAAGGTGCATTGCAGTTTCATGTGCACTGTAAAAAATTCCTACATTAGCTGTCTACATTTCCCATCATGCATTGCTCATGTATTTTGCTAGCAGTACTGGACTGGGGTTTGGCTGCACATGGGGGCCAATGGGGAGGTGTCTGGTAGGGTGTGTCATGCTGTGCATCCTTCTTACCTTTTGTTGTGGCTCTGGCTGAGCTGTCCATGTCGCCAACTCCAACAACACTCTCCCTCTCGATTGTTGTGATTACCAGTTCCTCCAGTTCAGTGAGGGGGGCGCGGGGTTCCTGCCGCCACCGGTCAGTCCTGCCTGCTTGCTGATCTCCGCCAGTTTCCTCTTGGTGAGGCTCCGGATGTCATAGAACCTCTTCTTGAGGTCATCCATGGTCCTGGGGGTCACACCAACTGCATTTACCCTCTCACTGATGGCACTCCACAGTTTCCTCTTCGTTGACTCAGGGACAGAGAGGGACAGCCTCCCATACAGCTGCCTGTGGACCCTCACCACCTCCTCCACCAATACTTGCAGCTCATTGCTGCTGAACTTGACCTTTCTCTTTCTGTCAGCCTTCTGGCTCTCAGAGCTGCTTGCCATTTCCACTGTGTTGACAGTACTCCCAACACTCTCTCTGCTGCTCACTCTCCCTGTTCAGCTCTGGCAGCCTCTCCAGAAAGTTCTGATGAGTTGCACCTGCCTGGTTGGCCACTCCCTGCTAGGGTGGGGGAGGGTGCTTCCACCTCATTGGCTGCTTTCATTAGTTTCACTTCCTTGTTTGCCGATCACGTGTTTACCGATTCGGTATTTACCGAATCGGTATGTGTCGAAACACAATACCGATTGTTACCGAATCGGTATTTTACCGATTTATTTTTTCTACATACCATTTTCCGATTTTAGAATACCGATTCGGTAAAAATCGGTATTTTAAAATCGGTAAATGACTTTTACCTACATCGGGCCCTAAGTCCCTAAGATGGAAGCAATTCTGGTATTTTACTGACCTCTACTGGTCGTTTTCTATTAAGACAGTTGATTAGAGTCAGTTGAACAAGCAGAAATCAATTCTGGAGTTTCACTGACATGTTCTGGTAATTTTCTATCAAGAACGTTAAATAGAGGCAGTTGAACAGAAAAAAAGTCCCTAACAAAGGCAGAAGTAGACAAGCCCTAGGGATGATCTCCAGATCCTACAAAGTACATAAAATAGATCTTCCAGACCGTGCAAGCGCGGTCTAAGCTCAACCTAAAAAGTATTAAGGTCTGCAACAAGGTAAAGTGTAAGATTAGTGGTAGATTACCAGCTTGGGTTAGAGTTATGATTAAAATTAGTGTACGGTTAAGACTAGGCATAGTGCTTGCTTTAGATTTTTAATTGAGTGTTGGACTTAAAGATATAGAGCGTGGATGCAATTCTTATTCTCTATAATGGAGTTTTTCTTTAATAACAGAACAACATGAGGAAAAGGTTTTGATAATTTATTTTATAGAGGGATTTCCAGAGATGTGTATCTTTAATGTAATATAAATTTAAAAAAAGTGCATAAATCCTAATATTATAATTTTCCACAAGCTACACCAAATAAGTGCATGAAATAGGGACAAAAGGAGGTAAAACAACTTGCTGGTTTTTTGTTTAAAAACAACAATAAGCCTAGACGATCTATTACAATGCCGATATCCATGGTTTACACTCAGACACAGCCAACATCATAGCTACTCATAGTGCCACATAACCCAGCAGAGGGCCATAATAACATCCAGAAATTATTTGTGAATTGCAACCCTTAGCAGTAAAATGAGACATTGTAGAGCCATCGACATCTCAATTTCTGATTACTATGTTATCTATTACAGTCTGTGTTGCACCAGTCTTTGTAAGAGAATGGCACGAATATCTTTGGCTGTGGCATCCATTTCCACAAATAAGGATCTTGTACAATCAGGATGCAATAAAAAGTGAAGGGATTTGAAAGGCTTTTTCAGTTTCTGGAAGACGTATTCTTGCTCCTGCTCCCGTACGAAGGGCTGGCCCATTTTGGTTTGTCAATGTCTTTTTTTACAATCTGGGAAAAGTTGTCAATCAAATGTGGACAGACGTTTGCAAAACCCAAACACATTTGAGTCTGTTTTTCGGTGGTGGAGACTGGCCATGGTAGCACAGTTTCCGTAATGTTCAGTTCCACGTAAATGCTCTTATCTGAAGAAATATATCTGAGGAAAGGTAACTTGATTACTTCAAAGATGCATGTTTTTGCCTTTGCATATAGATGTTTCTTTAGACTAATATGGATTTCTTTGATATATTCTCTGTGTTGTTCTGGAGACTTTGGAATTAGCATTATATCACCGAACTAGACAACCACATATGTATCTAGTAAATCTTAGAAGACATAATTGAAAAAGTGTTGAAGCGTTGCACAATCTAAATAACACTACCAGGTACATATAGTGTCCGTTCCAGTCATTAAATCCCTTTTTGCATTTATTCCTTTCTTTAATTCTGACAAACTTTGCCCTCTCAGATCAAGTTTAGAAAATATCGTGTCATCTTTCATCCAATCAAAGAGGATGGATAGGACATCTAACCTGGGCTTCTATTGGAATTCTATAACGCAAATTAGCAAGCCCATTATCGCCGTTTTAGCGGCAGTTTCCAGCCTCTAAAACGGCGATAATTTTAAGGAGGTTCTTGCTAATATGCCCCACGGTTTGTTGCAGTTATTCCGTTAAATTCTCTATAGTATAGGGACCGTAATTGCCACACTGTTTGGAAATGAAGAAGATTATTGCTTCTGCTGGTGAGATTCAATGACGCATAAATCTCTTTGCTAAGTTCTCCTCTAAATAAGGGGCCTGTTTTAGATCTTGGCAGACAGGTTACTCCGTCACAACAGTGACTGATATCCCATTGATCAAAATATAAATACCATAGGGTATATTAGGATTTATATTTAAGCAGATGGGATATTTGTCCCCATTGTGACGGGTTTAACCCATCCACCAAGATCTAAATAAGGCCCTTTGTCTTCAATATTGTAACTTTTCATCATGTCAGACAAGAAATGTGATCATAGGGAATCTTAGATTGCAGCTTGAAGTCTGTAGCATGATCCTATGTATGACATGAAGGCAGTTCATTTGCTGCCTTCTTACTAAAGACATCTTCAGATTAACACAGGAGGCACTGTGCGTGTTTTAACTGAAGTCTGCATAGCAACACAAGTGAGTATGTGTCTATCTTGTCAGATGGCCCTAATCAGTGCACAACATACCTTTTCTTCCAGTCTAGGAAGGAATTGTAGATGCATATTACGATATGGTGACATGTAATGTCTGAAACGTAGGGGTGATGATGAGGTCAAAACCCAGAGACTCAATGTGGCCAATTTCCTTTGCCATTCATGAAGATTGTGTTCTCAATGGACATCTACAAGGGGAAGAGGTTGATCATCAGTTACCCAAAGAACCGTAATTATTGTCTTTGGAAGGAGGGGAATGTTATTATTCTTTGATGAATTCTCATCAAAATGATATCCTGAGAGTCACAATCAATCATTGCCATCGTGGTTACAGGCTCTTGAGGAGTGGTGATCACAACCTTAATGTGAAAGGTGGATCTGTTTGTCAAACATTATAAGAGGTTGCTTCTTCATCTGCTGTTTGCTTTTTAAGGATGAGCAGCCACGTTTTCCTGCAATAATGGCAATTACGAACAAAATCTTTTTTTGCAGGACAAATACCTTTTCTTTGTCTTCTATTCTTTTCTTGTCTCGTCAATCGTGTTCTTATTGACCCAATTTGCATGAGTTTTTCATCATAATTTGTATTCTACAGACTGAAGTAAGATAATATGGTTTCAGCCATCCCTCTCTCTTGGCAATAACATTGCTACGCCTTTATTTGGAGAGTTAGCGGAATAAGTGCTTTACATTTATCAAGCCGAATGAAGAAATAGCATCCATAATTTCTTCACAGAGCCTATTAAAAAGGTCTCAGCAGGCAACTTTTCAGTGTGAAGGTGCTGAAAATAACGAATGTAAGATATATACTTATGATTCCCTTGACGAATACTAAGTAACCCAGGATAGACTGACTCCTCTGTTTGCCTCTTATCAAATATTTCTGCAAAAAGGTCTAAAATTGTTGCAGGCTGCTGTCGTTATTTAAGGGAGGAGTACTTGTGAAAGCCCTCTTTATTAAATATAGGATATAGGCAACCCTGAAGGTTTCCATACAAAATGCTTGTGGTCAATATAAAACAATTTAATTGCATTGTGCCATGATGGCATGAAATCATTTGGGATCCCTATCAAAATGTTTCCAGCGAAGCCAAAATGTTTCCTGACATTGAAAGAAAATCATGAAAATACCAAAGAATTGGATTGCACAGGTGAATTGCCTGGCTCCGCATTAGCATTCATGTTTCTAGGTGGGTGATTACCCTTGTTAAAGGCAATTTCATAATCCTATTTTAGGAAAAGATTATTTCTTGTCTAGCAATATCTAAATCTTTCCCAATCTCTAAATGTGCCTGTGCGAGTGTTTGGATTGGATTAGGATCAGAATCTATTTATCAATGGACCTCGTAAACCCTGAGGCTCTGGTGTTGATGGAACCTTCAGAAAGATGCTTGGCTGAGAGCTGAATGTAGATTCTGAGCCGACACTCTCTAATGGGGGAACTGGGATGAAGGTGTGAGGACTAGAGAAACACAGGAGGTGGCTTTTAATCAAATTAATGTGGCACCTCAAAGTCACTGACACCAAACTTACATAATTCACCACAGTACAGCCAATTCAATTAATTCAATTAATTTATAATTATTTGGAGCTCCAAAGAGTTCCACATAAAAATGTACACAGAAAACTCCATTATACCAAATCATTCAGAACTTAATAACAAGATTAAAAAAACTCACGATTTACAAATTTCATAAAACAGTACAAAATTTGTAGTTGCATAAAGGAAGGCAAAAGTGCAGGATTACAAGTACAAAACCGATTTCATAGATCCTTTAAAATACAAAACTAACAAGGTCAGTGCAAATCGAGTTGTGCCATCAGATTCTTCGACAATTTCAACTGTATGATGCAAAAATCCTAAAATACTATTTATAATATAAATTAGAACATTGGAATGTTGGTAGCTCCATTGAAAACAATGGTTGCTCCGGGCTTATAATGACTGGTATTTCAATCCCCTCGTGCCCCATGAAGGCTTTGTTTTATTTGTTGGAACATTCTGCCCTCTAGTGGCAGAATGTTGTAATAGCCTTATAGCTCTTCATAGCAGGAATATGCTGGCTATTAAAGTCCCGCTGCCTTGTTAAAGTCCCTAGCCTACGGTTTAGGCCTTTAACGCTGCAGCGGACCTTTAATAGCCGGTATAGCCCGCTACGGCAGGCTATAAGGCTATAGTGAATTTTACCCAACTGGGATTACATTGCTAAAGGGCCTAACAGTTGCAAATTTCCTTGTACAGTACACAATGTATAGCAGCATAAGGGATGACAAACGTGGGAGTGCTTGAGTATAATAAAAAGTTTAGAATTCCTTAAAAAAAATCTGATTATAATGAAAAATGCATTTTGCACTAAATGAACCTTATGTAGATTACATTCAAAAAGGCCTTTTAAACACTTATCTCATTATGCAGTATGAAATTAAATTCATAGCAGCATACAATATTTCATTACACAGTACATAGCAGCATAAGAAAAATTAAAAGTGCAAGTGCTCAAGTATGATAACAATTTCACAAATCCTTTAAAAGATTCTAATTAAAATGAAAAAAAAAATTGCCCTAAGCGGACCTTATGCAGATTACATACAAAAATCCTGATAAATACGTATTTTGTTATACAGGACAGAATTCATAGCAGCATACAAAATGTCGAAAGGGCAAGAGCTCGACTACAGTACCAATTACACAAATCTTTTAGGGTGCCATCCTAATTTGGTCAGTGAAAATCATATCATAACATTGAATACTCTAACAACTCAACTGTATGATGAAAAAGACCCTAAATGTCCGTTTATAACATGCATTTGATTTTGCCCAGAGGGAGCCCTATTTAGCCTGCTACTTCAGCTAAACACAACACAGTAGTCTTTCTCTAAAATATATTTAAAAATTGCTTAAAAAAGCAAAACATTTTAAGCATATTGGTTCGGGGGGGCAAGAGATAATTTCGGGCCTCCTCAGCAGTAGCAATGTTATATTTTAGATATAGTGGTCTCAGAAAGCAACGTCGTGATGGTTGTAAAAGGGGTCAGACAAATAAAACATGATTTAGATCTTGCACCCAGTTTCCACATAGGTGACAAGGACTATCCTGCTTGGGTAAACCCTCCCACGCCCACGTTATAATTCGTAGGGAAGCAAGTTCAACCTTAGCAACAAGATGGGTCTGTGCACTCCATGGGGAAGATTCCATACAAAGTAACGTTGAGGCTGTTTATAAATGCAACTCCCTACTCTTATATCATTACTGGAATGCACTGAGCACAATGCAGTATCTCTTTTACAGGAGACTTCATAACTTATTTTTCTAATTTGAGTTTTTAAAACTTGTTTAGGAAGAAAGCCCATGCCAATATGCTCTATTTCAAATAAAAGTCTGCAGCTTTCTCATAGTTCCTGAAGAGAACACTTTTCCCCTTCAGGGAGGCAAATATTTCCTTATGCAATGCTATCCGTAAAGGGTTCTCATCACTATTCACTAATGCATTGCTCCATCTTAAGCACGCAACCATGGAGAGCACAAAGGTAGAAAGTAGCCCGAATTCTAGCCAGATCGCAGCTACCGTGGCAGCGCGGTTCAGATTACAAATCTGGCACCAAATGAGCCCTTCTACTTTCTCTAAATAATTCCACTGCTGTTCATCTACTAATTCACAAGCGTAACTCAGAACAGGTGAGATTTTAATTTTGTAAGCTAATAAAACATGTGCAAAGTGTCTTTGCCCGCAACATTTATAAAGTCTGCTGATTGCGTAGGCTGGGGATATTGCCTTACTTCTGCACTGGTCAATGTGGTCACAGCTAGAACACTTGCTTGTAAAGATTCATCCTAGATACACAGTACAGCCTAATATCATGTTATATGAGATATATTAGCAATAGAGGAAATTGCACTCTAGATTCACATATACCTCACTCCAGTCCAGGACCTACCAGGTTTACAATGTAGACCCGACTCTGCCCCACCTCGTCCTCTATGCCTCCCTGTGAACTTTGCAAATACGGCTGCAGCAGCCGAACCTGGGTGCCAGGCTGAGGGTGTATGATATAAACCAAGGCGGGTATTAAGCCTAAAAAAGATGCTGCCCTGAAAGATATGCTGACTTGAGCAGCTATCAGGAATCCAGGCCCACCACCCACTGTGCAGCTGCCCGATGACAATACCCAGGGTCACCTTCCCGAGGCTGCTGAGAGGGAGCACCCAGAAGCAACCATCACTTGCTCTTTCCTCGAGTCCCTGCAGGAGGACTTTGTTACGCTGAGGGACGGAGTGGTAGCAGACATTACAGAAGAATGAGGGAGGTGGCAGACCTGGGTCAAACAGTATTCTTTCTGAAGGTAAGTGGTGGAGCAAAATAGGAAGAACAAGGCAACCACAGGCGAGCAATTTTGGATCGCCAGGAAGAGAACCTTGCACTTCGCTCGCAACTGGAGGACCAAGAAAAAAGAATGTGCGATCAAATATCAGAATAAAAAGACATCCCCCTCAATGCGGATAATGGAGATTTCAAGGCTTGGTAACATGCCTCTTCAAACATCCCCTGCCCCACCTTAAGCAGGTGGACATAGTTCTTGACCGTATCCACAGAGCGGGGGAACCTGCAGATTCTTCAGGTGCCTAATGTTAGAAATTAGGTTGTTGGATAAGTAGGTTAAGATCCCAAGTCAGGCAGCAACTACAATCCTAGTCAGGGTAAGACACCAGCAACCCCCAAAGTAAACTGTGCTCATCCCCTGGTAGCTTGGCACATAGCATTCATGCTTAACTTGAAGGTGATGTGTAAAGTGTTTGTGCAACATCTCAAATAGTATAAACAGTAAAAACATCATGCAAAAGGATTCCACAGATGCCACAGTTTAGAATCATAGGGAATATTTTAATAAATAAATCAATACCGAAATGACAATAATCCAATAAGTAGAACCGGAGATATTGATTTTTAAAGGATTACGTGAAAAGAGCACCAAACACAACTAAGCGCCAACAAGGGATATCCAGTTACGCTGGACCAGGACAAGACAAAAGTTCAGTCTGACCGCGATGGAGCACGGGCCGGCTACAGGGACCAGATTGGATCCACTAAGCAAAAGTACCCGAGTCTGGGCTGCGTCGACGTCGAAGATCCTGTAGAGGGAGAGGCTGCTTAGCGCAAAAGGGGTGATGTGCTGATGTTGATCTATGCGTCAGTGGTGATGCAATGGTCCTGGCTGCCAAGGGCAGTAATGCAGGGTTTCAGTTTCCACATTGATGTTGTCGACGGAGATGCAAGGACTTTACTTGAAGACATTGCTCAGTGGTGGTTTGAAAGGTGAAGCGTTGTATCCAAGCCATGTAAAGGCAGCAATGCACCGGTCCTGGTCCAAGCCAAATGGACGATACACCAGTTCCGATCTGCTCAGCGGCAATGAGGCATTGTTGCTGACTATGCATTAGTAGCGATGCACTGGTTCTGTCTCCACAGTGGCTATGAAGTGTTGAGCAAGCACCTTAGCCCCACTTCCAATGGGTCCAGGACAGATTCACAGAGGAGCTAGTCCAGGTGCACACTTTGGATAGTTGGAAGTCTGTTATGGCCTTGACTCCTCAAATCAGGAGGCTAGCCAACTAGCCCTTAGAGTCACTTTGGGTTCTGGGGATCAAGTGAGGCAGTCTAGCAGAGTGGCAGTCCTTCAGCAGCACACCTGTCTTACTTCCTGGCAGAGTATCCACAGGTTAAGAAGTGTACTAAAGTGGAAGGGCCTGAGGTGCATTTCTTCTACTCAGTGGTGCCTTTCAATTTGGAGAGACTTCAAAGAAGGGTCTTTGAAGTTCACAGAGGTTCTCCCTTCCTGCCCTGGCTCTAGACTCAATACAGGAGGGGGTATGCAACCCTTTCTGTGGAGAGAAGACACAGCCTATCCAGGTGTAATTGTGAGGCTATTCACAGCTCCTCCCTCCCATCTTCCAGGATGGCCCATCAAGTCCCACCTAAGTTCCCATTCTGTGTGACTATTTAGGGTTAACACACAAAGTACAGCTGTAACCCTTCCCAGATGTGTGTCAGAGACGGTTTGCAGGCACACAGGGCTAAGTGCAGGAAAATGTCCACTTTCAGAGTGGAATTTTCAAACTTGTAATGATAAATTTGACGTTGCTGTTAAAGAGGATTTGCCCTTATAATTTCACAGGTACTAAACATGACAGATCTGTCTCCTCCCAATTATGAATTACAACTTACTAAATGCAATAAAGAAAACTCAATGCTATCCTATAACAAATTTGGGAGTTTTTCACTACCAGAACATATATAAAACCTACCTTTTACTCACACAGCACTGTGCCCTCTGGCCTACCTAGGGCCTTCTCAACAGTGACTTAGTGGTAAAGAGTAGAGAGTCCCATGGCCAACAAAAACAAATTTAGAAAAATTGGAGCCAAACAGGCAAAAGGTTTGGGGAAAGACCACCCCAAGGTTGGCATATCTAACACTTCAGGATATCTTCACTTGCCTCCATTATTATAAACAGAGCGATGCTCTCCTGAGCACAGAGAGTACTCAGAAACTGTTAGGAGACAATTAAGTATGGGTCTACCAAGGTGTTTCTCCCATTACCTTCTAGCACCACCATGCCCTTCAAGAGGTGACTACCTTCCTCTGTGACAAGGGAGTTTGATACAGATGGGGCCATCCCTTCAGACTTCTCTTCATCTGGGATAAGGAGATCAGAGCAGTACCCACCATGAAAGAGACCCGGGCAATCCTGAGGCTAGATTCAGCTTTATGTGACTCAGACTCCCACACAGATGTGAATAAACCTAAATCTTGCAGAGGGCGAGGGGCACAGTGGCTATGGTCTTTTCGACAGACAGCCCATGCAGCCACCAACTCTGTCTCCTGTCAAGAGCACTCTGTGATTCTCTACCAGCTAAAGTAGCGGAGCCTCTCTGAAGACTGAAAGCCACCATGGAGGCCCCTATCCACTCCCATCAGCGCATTCTGAATCGCCAAGAAACTTTGACATAGCAGTTGGTGCCAAGTGTGCACATTAGCGCCTATGCAGACACTTCCTGGAAGCCTGTGGGCCATGGCCTTGGAGCTCTCGCCATCATGTTGGTCGGTGCCATCACCCCCCTAGGAGAGTGATGACAGATTTTGTTCCTGGCAGCACTACAGTTTCTTGCTCCCCTTCCCCCCCAGTTTCAATCCAACTAGTTTCAGGACCAACCTTTACTATTCTCACCCACACATTGCGAGCATCAGGCATATAACATTGACGAGTTCCAATGATCCACTGCATAGACCCTGACCCTTCAATATATTTGTAAATGCATTGCTTGGTGAAGATACTTAGCCTAGTTGGCCCTTGTCCCCACTACTTTTTGTGCTGTATATTGAGCCGCTAACCGAAAGCATCAGAACAAACCAACAAATTGCAGGCATTTCTCTGGGAGGCCATGAACACAAGCTGGCCTTTATGCAGATGATGTCAAAGTGACTCTTACAGAACTCCATTCTTTGATCCCCACACTTCTACAGGAAATATCAGCACATATCCTACTTCAAAGTTAACCTACAAAAATCCAATATTTTGAATCTCACAGTTCAGCCTGTAGACAGAGCACATCTGGCCCATTCCTATCCCCTGCCCTGATCTAAAAACTGGGTGCAATACCTTGGCCTCATTACTGGTATTATATATCGCCCAGACTGGCAGTATGGAGGCCGGGTGCATCTGGAAAATGGCTGGCACTCCTGCAGAGAGACTGGTATGCTCAATCATCTTTTATGGCGCTACCCCAAGCAACATCGATATTGGGAAGACGTCCTGGGCAAAATCGATGATATCTTCACTACATAGCTTTCCCCTTTTTCCAGGTACATTTTATTGGGCATTCCCAATGTTCTGGCGTATCCCCTTCAAACCAGAAAAGGAAGAAGAATGAGACCTGCTCTGCAGACTGGATACACAAACTCTGGGATCTCGTGGGGATGGAACAGAATACAGCGGCTATAGAATCCACCTTTCTGCAGTTTCATAAAATGTGAGCACTCTGTGTCCGTTTTCTGGCACAGGAATTCAGAGAACTCTCTTACCCTCAATATCTACAGGATCTTTGACCCACTGCAACTGATTTCCTTGCCCCCGCCTAGAGACTGAGGTGCTACTCTATCCCATCTGAGGTAAATTATCTCTTGCCCTTTTAGCAACACATCCCTACCAGAAAAGTGTGTAGGATTTTCTTCATCCAACTCCACTCCTACCACATGCTCTCCCCTACTCTTATTTCCCATCCCTCTCCCTCTCTCCCTCCCCGTCTCCTGCAGTCCTATCCTCTCCTCTGAGTTTATCTCTCCCCCACAGTTTTCATCCCTCACTGGCATATTGCTTGTAGGTGAGGGTGAGGGCATTTGTTTGTTATAAAACTTCAATAAAAAGATTGGAACCATAAATTCTATACAAAGTCCATGTGAATCTGTGGAGGACTTTGTAGCCAGGGAATTGGCTGCTAAGTGTCAATTTTGGATAATGATGGAGGAATTGATACAGGATCAATTAATTGTGCTATGTAGTAGCAAAAAGATGCAAGAGCAGTTGTGGGCAGCTATCAAGCCCTCATTTAAGGATGCCATAGACATTACAAAGGTAGTTGAGGAGTCAGAGAAATGGATGTGTGAAATGCAAAGGATTGGTACAGAAAAAAAGATTGCCTCTGAGGAGGCTGAGGTGGATAATGAGTCAGAGTTGGTGAATGATGTAAAAAGAAACTATACAATTGTGAATAGCAAAAAAAGAAGTGGTTTGAGACATGGGGGTACCGAGCTGCATGTTTGTTCCACAGATGCAGGAATTGTTTTAATTTGGGGGATTCGAAGAATTGTTATACGATAGGAAAAGGCTGTCATTAGTATGGGAAAAAGGGACATTTTACAGGTATGTTAATCTCTTCCAGCAAAAAGATTGCTCTAGTAGAGGATGATGAACCTGAACACTGAAGGCCTATTCACAAAGGTAAAGTTAGACCAAAAGTCTAAGTTTTGAACAAACGTCTAACTTTACAACTTTGCAGTACTCACAAAGGGACTTACAAGAAGTCCCTTTACAACTGTGGAGTGTCCGCACTCGGGCTTGGAATCTCCGCACTCGGACAGAACCTCCTCACTGGAGGTGGTGTAACTGTAATTTTATACACCTGCAGACAATTAATACCACCTGTAACCCTTGCACTACAAACCAAACCACATAAAAGAGGCACACATTCAAGGCTCTGGTTTTCCACACCTACACGCCTTCTCTACACCTTGCCATCAAGATGATACATGTGAGGAGGAAGAAGAAACTTTGTGAGGAGGCAATCGAGTTGCTTGTTGCTTGTTGCTTTTGTATTGAGTAATAGAAAAAAAACAGCATGAGCTTCCTCCATACATCAACAGTGCAACACAGAAGGCATCCCTCTGGCAGCAATTGGCTACTTCAGTCAGTGCATTGAAGGGGGATGTCTGTATAATCACAGACATCAAGAAGAAGTTGCAGGATTAGAAGAGGTGGGTGAAGGAGAGGTTCACCAGGATAGAGGTGACCAGAGCTCTGCCTGGTGAAGAAACTGGACGCCGTCTCTGTCTCACCCCAATTGAGAAGGTTGTCCTCTTCACCATGAACCACCAACTGCTGAGTGGGTTGCCCGTGAATGATGACCTGAATGTTGTGATGGTAATATGTGATGATTCAAATATTGACCTAATTTGATAAATATGTGAAATAAACTGCTAATGTGACTATGACAGTCACTTCAAATTTTTGTAAATATTTATGGTGATTTAAACTCTTATGTATTTATTTTTGTCTATCACATTGTAAGTCCCGGAATCCTATGTGATGAAAATGTCAACTTACAATTTCTTATTCAGCAACAGTGGTCCATCACTGCTGGTATCTTTATTTTACACCAGTATATGGCACATGGAAATGACATTAATTAGCAACAAGCACAGATGTCTTGCAAATGGAATTGAATAAATATGAGAGCAGTTGTACATAATCATTTGTTGGTATTGTCTGTTGGCTACTTCTTTCAATTTCCACATACATCCAGAGTAGATCCACCCACTGGAGCAGAGGTCCCTGAACTTTCAGGGAAGCAACGTCATGGGGCAGACCATCCAATACCACTGGCACAAACTGATATGGAAATACAGCCAGTAGAGGGTCCCATTTACTATAATGTGATCAGGCAATATATAGATATGTTATACAGAATCCATCAATAGTCTTACACAAGTGAACTGAACTAGAATATGTTGCTCATAACGTGTCAACTAGAATATAAACTAAATACACTCATATCATTAGGCCCTGTGATGGTGGCCAGGAAAACATCTACTACAGCTATCTTTGCTCCACGTACAGGTGGTATGTATGGTCAGGCACCACACACTGGGTGGATGGTAGACCATGGTAAGTAAACTTAGTAATTACTTTATTGAAGGCTCATAGTCTTTGCTATAGGCTATAGGATGATACGCCAGCAGTATGTGATGTGTGTCTAATATCCCTGTTGTCATCTATCTCCATATGCTCAGATATGCCTCATAAGAGTATCACTCTTCATAACATGTTGACTAATGAACAGATGACTCTACGTTTAATTTGAAATAATACAGCATGCACCAAATTGCTTTTATTGTCTCATTAAAAGAGGAGTAGCCCTAAATGTGTTGAAAGTGATTACCTATGATATATACATGCAACATGACTCATATTATCCTTTGTGTTGATATTTGGAAATGTATGGTAAATTACAGCTCCTGTCAGGAGTTTCTCAGTTATACAAAGTATTTCATCCAGAGATGTGGGAGACATTCTGGCTACAGCAGTCAGACCCACTACCATCCATCTATCAGGTAAGGGTGCCTTATAGTGTTGTGAAATATTAATTTCCAAATTGTTCACAATAGCAAAATCTTGGTGAAAGGAAATTAGCATATATTGCCACTGTTTATGTAGCATCTGATGTTGGTGTGTAATATTTTCCAAACATAACCAGTGATTGTTTTCTCATTCTTCATATTGAACATTAATTAAGGTGTCACTTTCTTCTGAAGCTGCAGGATCCAGGACTATGTCTTCTGCCACACAATAAAGGGGCTGGGTTCTGCAGCTGTATGAAAGAAGAACAATGGTTCAAGGGTGGCCTAATTAGGTCCAAAGACAAGCAAAAGGTTATTTTGTCTAGAGGCTACATCAATTAGGGAGCAGAGCATATAGGGCAACATGTGTAGTTTTAATCATTGTATATTGCAGGTTGGTATTACACAAGTACATTCAGGTGCTCACATGAGTGATAAGGTGCGTGACGTGACTGAGTGCAAGTGAAAATCCACAAAATATCACATGAACAACAAACAGAAATCCACGAAAATATATACAATGGGGGGATTTTCATGGGGGGGGCGACGACGTTTCGATCTTATTTGAATCAATATCATCATCAGGACAGGGTGAGCAGTCTGAAATATTTTAAGGAAGCAGGTAAATGAAGAGGGGGTGTTTCTGGTGCACTCTCTGTTGGTTTCAAAGGGGTTCAGTATCTTGGTGGCCTGGTTATTTCATCACTCGTAAGGATTTGTTGGTTAATTGGAGCTAGGGATCCTCCACATCTGGTCCTAAGTCCCGGTTGCTCATTAAAATTATAGTTACATTGCTGGACTTGCACCTTGGGCCAGGATTGAATCGCCGTGCTCCAGGGCAGCAATGGCATTCCTGGTTCTTGCTGCAGTACTTCAAAGCGCTGTCACTGTGACAGCAATAACCAGCCCACCAAGATACTGAACCCCTTTGAAACCAACAGAGAGTGCACCATAGCATAGACACCCAAAAGGTCTATGCTTGCCCCCTGCTGGTCATCATGGAGGTTAAGGGGGCCAGCACCACTGGCCAAAGGGGAGACCCATTGATCCTGGGGTCAGCTGGGCAAAGTTCTTGGTCCTGATGATCATGGGGTTCCTTCTTTCAGTTCTCCATGGTGATCCCAGAATCCCGCAGCAAAGCATAGAAAAATCCACAGGCAAAATAGCCTTCCCCTTGTGCAAGGGTTTTTAAAGGGAGAGGAAGAATCCAGAAAAGAGGGACCACTGGTCAATCCTAGGGTGCCACATCACGTCTCCACCCCTGTCCCAACCTTCTAGCACAGGATACCAGGACAATCCAAATTTACATCATCCACCAGTCACTAATCACATCAGCTCCTGGGGTCTCAGCCCCCTCGCCGGCATCACTGCCAGGTACTTGCACACTAGAACTTTAAAGTGCCCCCCCCATCTGGGTTAACTCCAGTTGTCTGGGCACTCACCTTTGTTCAGTGGGCTTGGACAGGCCCATTCCAGTATAGCGTGACACCTGAGTGATTGATGTACATCATTCCACCACACCGCTTTCTTCCTCTGGAACTGGGAGAAGTACTGCTAATTGTTCCTTTTGTGTCTGGTGGCCGTTATTCCTGCTGCTGGAGAGAAATGTAATTATCCGTATACAGCATGGTGACAAAAGGCCTGGACTTTGATCCTGAGCTGAGCCAGGATTATATGGAAGCTCTGGATGACCCATAAGGTGTACAAATATCATTTTGGAGGTTACATATTTGGTTTTCACACACAGATTGCATTTCAATTCAAGACGGCTACATTATAAAACAGTTCCCTCCCTATGTGTATAATGGCATGTCACCATAGTTAAAAGAGTAAAGCACACTGACTTTCCTCAATAGTGTACACTAACTACGTGAGGCCTATCCCAGGTGAATACCTAACCCTGCAGAATCTCCAATGTGCCAGGCTACCTGTGCGCTGTTACAAGGCTGTCCATGCGGAGCCCACACATGTGTGCACACATGTGTTAACATTTAACCAGCGAAGTGCCCCTTACCGTTGCTGCATCACAGAGGCCTTATCTTAAAGGTATACAATGACAGTAAACACACACAGTCCATTTACCATGTGATTAGCATGGCTGAGACACTGGTAGTGATGCTCACCCACAGTAAAAATGTCCACAAACCGGGTGATCAAAAAAGCAAAAAACTCTGGGTGTACTGCAGGGCCAGAACCCAGTACAACATCAATCTATAGGGAAGAGAGTGCCAGTTTTGGCCATGAATATCATGGAAGGTATGCTAAAAATGCTTCAAAGTCTCCAGTCATGGGCAACACATGGAGGGGATCAAACACAGCTACCTGATACCTACCCCACCCAGCTGCTTGTACCACAATCTGCACTGACACCCTCTTACATACACAGGCACCCCCTGCACATGCCCACCCAATGAACAGTCATGCCCGCTCTGCACAGTCATGTCCCCTCTGCAGTTACATCTCCCCTTCAACAGTAACGTCCCCCACCCATACTGGTATGTCCCCCACCTGTACAGGCACATTCCCCACCTGTACAGTCCACATCTGCCCCAGTAAAGGCACAAGCACAACTGTGTCGGCAACCAGACCCCTGTACAGGCACATGCAATAACTGCACCGGCTGATGCACAAAACCCACCCACACATCAGCACCAAAAACATAATTACACTTACCCACCACATTTGCAAGTAAAAAGATAATTTGCAAAAATCAATACTGGAGTTGAGTAATAATTGATGGTGGTCCATTGGTTACTTTGGTTGTGGATCATATATGTGACAAGAAATGTGTGTGAGTAAGACATGTGGATTTGTAGGACCATCTGTGTAACAAAGTACCATGTTGAAAGCATTACTAAACACCTACCCTTTGTAGACTTTCAGATTTTGAATCCAGCATATATGATGAAAAACACAAGACAGAGATGGTATTGAAGAAAAATATATATTAGGTAATATACAGAAATAAAGAAGCCAAATACTGTCCATTGGAAAGGGAGAAATTAAATTAAATAAAACCTTTTGGCAAAATGGGCAAATGATTTTGGAAGGGGTTGGGCAAAATAAATATAACACATCAGAAAGCATCAGGGGAGCCTCTAGGTACAAGGGATTACATAAATGACCACCACCCAACACATCCTGACATCCTCACTTGGCACCATCACTTCATGAGCTGTGGCCTAATGAGATTTAACACACTGAGGGGTTTTGGTTGAACATGTGGGGTGTTAGGGCAGATGTCACCCTTAGTTCTATTGAGCAGGCACATGGAGGGGTAGTAGTGGCTGGGAGTGAAGCTGGAAGCTCTGATGTACTGGAGGTCTCACGAGTTAGGGAGGGGCTGATGGCAGGCTCCGATGGTGTCAGGGCCTGCTCTGGCGACACCTTATTAATGTCCAGTTCTTGTGGGCCTGTGGGAAACTCACTTTCATCTTTCTCCTGGTCGGTGTTCATTTTCAACCACAACCCCTCCGTCCTTTGTATCTCCTATGGCTGCATCCCAGGAAGTGATGGTGTGGAAAAACAATATCAGGACAGGGGTCTCTTGCTGCTTCCAGGAGCTGAAGTAGGCGATTCGAATGTTCCGAGAGGCACAGTCCGACACTTTGAAAGCCCCACTTCCTCCATTACTTCCTGGGCTGCAACCGTATTGTCTGCACTGGCCCAATGACCCACGCACACCACAGTTGTTGTGTCCTCATGTATGTCTTCCCTGTTTCTCCTGCTACCGTTTCGCACCTCTCATGTTTCCCGCTCCCTTGGGGTGTCTGGTCCTTCATCGGCCAGCCAGTAAGAATCAAGAGGAGGAGAGAATTTGAACATTGTGGTCAAAGAAGTGGGTGAGGATGGCCAGTGACTGGACAATGTTTTGAACAGTGAACATTTATTTGCTTGTTGTACATAGACAGGTTCCCCTAACTCTTCCTGACACGTAAATAGTTTGCTCAACTATTGGAAAGTGTATTATTAGTAGTAATACGTAGTGACTTACCCCTAGTAATAATGCAATAAACACAATAAAAGCGACAGTCAAGATCTCAAGAAATGATTCCCTTGCTCAACCCTCGGTAGCTGACAAAAAGCAGGCAGGCACATGTTAGGAGACACGAGTGTAAAGTATTTAAACACACAAATACATTAAATAAGTAAGACACAACACACAATAAACTCCAATTTATAATAATATATTATATTTTTAAGAACAAATAGACCTTAAAACAGCAAAAATCCAATGTAGGGCTAAAAATGAAATAGGCAGTTTTACACATACCAGGGCTTATAAAACGTATTTAAAAAGTGTCTGCTTATAGTTACAAGGCACCCTACCCCTGGAGCACCTAGGGGAGATCCTAGAGGTGACTTATATGTAAGAATATGGTAGTTTGGAAGACTTTGGATGTACTTTTGAATCCAAAGTCGAATTTGCATGTACATTTAAGGTAAAGCAGTCTGAATGGCAGTGCTGCCTTTAAAGTGACAACAGTCACTTCAGTAGTGCACACTTAAGTGCATTAATTCTAGCGGTCCTCTAAACATTCATACCCTATTTTATACTAGGAACTTACAGCTAGGCTGTCAGTACCAACAATAAATACACCTAACTTGCATATCCTTATAATCAGAGGACTGGCCCCTCAACTGATAAGCAAAGCCCAGGGCACAGTCAGAATCTTACTACCAGTACCAAGCAAAAAACATGTGAATGATCATGGCAAAAAGGATGAATTTCTTCCACCAACCCCCTTAAAGTTCCTTGTCCATTCTGTTAGGAGATATTATTTAATTTCTTTCCTCCCATATCAATAGACAGTATTCGATTTTAATTTCTTGCAACATATTTCATACTATATATATGTATATGAACAAGGGCTCTTGAAGCCCGAAACGCGTCTTGCCCTCTTGCTACCAACCTTTCCTGCAATAAAGACCAACCTGTGAATTGTGAGCTGTGGTCCGTCTCCTGTTTGCTTCGCTAGTCCTGGGTTGCGCTGGGATTGGAAGTGGCCCTCCTTGGAGTCTGCGCACATATATATATATATATATATATATATTACCTACTGGCGGTCGCCAGTAGGTATATATAGTTAGGATTTTTTCTCTATGGGTTTTTTGAAAATTCTATGTCTAATAACTTTGGCGTTTGTGGACGGAATTGGCTGAAATTTTCAGGAAAATGGCACATTTTGTTTCTGAGCAGCCCCTGAAAATTGGGGGGGGTTCGTCCAGGGGGGGTCGAGAAAAAAGGGGGGTCCCAAAACGTGTTTTTAACATTGAGTTTTCCATAGGGCGGTTGGCCTCACTTTTAGCCCGAACGGCTGAATGGATTTGCACGAAACTTGGCAAAATTGTAGGGACTGGTAGCCCGATGTGCCTTTTGTAGGTCTCAATATATGTGCTACAGTGGATTTTGAGAAATTAACGTTTAAAAAAAGATATATATCTGTAACAGCGGACCAGGCAGCGTCCCAGGAAGCGTACTTTTCGCGCAACG